>NC_045429.1:113632588-114329463 GCF_902635505.1 Sarcophilus harrisii | reverse complement strand
AAATTAGAGTTGCCAAAAGGTGGAGGTGAAGAGGGACAAGATTACCATTGTGGTCAACAATCAGTGCAAAAACATAAAGAGGGGATTGAGTAGTAGGAGAACAAGCTGTTTTGCATTTAAGAAATTTTATGTGTTTTTAATTATATCAAAATGTTAACTGTCAAAAACAAAACTTCTCTTTAACACTAATATTCTGCCACCCACTCAAGATGGTTCCAAATCATGAAACACCAACAGGAGAATCAAAAGTAAAGGTAAGCCAGAGGACAATGGGAAAATTCCTGGTGGGTATAAGAAAAATATGTATTCAGGAAATGGCATAAAAAGACATCTCTCGATCTGATTCCTTGTCTGTAAAATTAGACTAGGTCAAAACTTCTTAAATTGTGGGTCATGACCCCATATGGGGTTACATAACCAAATGTGGGGGTCATGAAAACTATGGCAGCAGTAAAAGGTATCAAATATTCTACCAAAATTTAATTTTTTATCTAAAAATAAACAAGCACATCCATCTCATAAGTATGAAATTTTGCTTTCATCTTTAATAAATAGCAAAACTATATTTATACCAAAGAATTGTTTCAAAATAAATTTCTTTATGATTTTTTATCAGTTAATGTTTGATTTAAATAATTTATATTTATTTTTATAAACTTTCATATTCAAAATTGTGTAAAAAATTTTCAGGTAAAAAGGGATCACAAGTAGAAAAAGTTTAATCCCTGGACTAGATGACCTCCAAGGTCCTTTCTATTTGTTAAATCATGGTCTTGCTTTTCCAGGGAGTCACAATGCTCTCTGATGTTAGTGACTGAGAACTTTTGGATTTCAATCCCTAATCCTAGACTCTGAATCTCAAGTGGCAAGGAAGCCCTATTTTAGCAAACTTGCAGTTAGAGTCTATTCTGTTATTTATTACTTAAACCACATCACTTAAATTACTCCCTTTGAGGCTCAAATTAGTTGGACTTTTTCAAAAGTACAAGGGGCTAAAAAAGGAAAGAAAAATAAATTTATAAATATGTTCTCCAAATAAAAATTATGAAAAGATCAAACTTCAAAACAATTAAACTTTGTAAGAATTAAATTAAAATTGCAAGAATAGATTTTTAATCAGCATCTTATGCATCACAGGCCATTGGCATTGTTTCACTATTGATTTTTTAATCCTATTATTTTGTAGAAATTTTGAAAGGACAGATGCATTAGATAAATTTTGTGAGAAGAGATATGAGCTGAATTCTCCTGTTTGATCTCTATGATAATTTTTTATTATTATTATCACTTTTTTTGAGCATTGTCAATTAGCAGTGATTCCTATCATTTCAGTTTTTACTTTCTCTGCTTTTCACATTCTCAGTAGTTAAAAGCCCTTCAGATACATATACATTCCTCCTCATAATAGGGAAATACCACCAAAAGTAGATATTTCCCTCTTCTTTCCCTGTTTACCTTGTTAACTGCCCAACTCAGATCATGTGTAAGCTTACTGCTTATTTTATAAACTGGCTCTATCATGGATTCTTAAGCAAGACAAATTTAGGAAATTTATAAAGAAAACCTCCCCAAAATTTTCCAATTATCGGAGTTGTCCAAAAGTGAAATGAGATAAGAGTTTCCCTAACCTTCTCCATGACATGCTGCTTCTATTAACCAGGAGTATTCCAGTGGAAACCTTTTTCCTTGTTGACAATGAACTATTATAAAGTTCTTTGAGTCAGGCCATTCAACTACTTCTAAATCCATATGACTGTATTATTGTTTAATCAACATCTCTTTCATTTTTCCAAGAAGAGCATGAAAAACTTTATAGAAAGCTATGCTAAAAGTTAGATAAACTATATTGACAACATTCTCCTTATCTTCTAGTTTAGTAATCTCATCAAAAAAGGAAATGAGATTAGCATGGCCTGATTTGGGCTCAATACAACTCTCTTGGCTCTTAATCATTGCTTCCTTGTGAATATACTTTGTTCTTGTGAGAAAAAAATCTGAATTTTCCTCATTGTCTCTCTCTTTATTTTCTGAATTTTATTCTTGAGTAATCTATTAGTCCTGCTCTGACTGCAAGTCATTTATTTTTACTCCATCAGCCCCTACCTATCTTTCCTTTAAACCCATCTGATTTTCTCAAATATAGGACATTTCTTTTCTTTCTCTATAATAAACTTTTGTATGGAATGTTCACTTTCTTTCACACTTTCCATCTTTTACAATGAGTCAAACAAATATTTATTAAACACCTACTATGTGAAGTATTCTATGTTAAATTCTGGAGAAGTAAAAACAGGCAAAAGACAGTCAGTCCTTGCCCTCAAAGAGTTCACCATCTAATAAGGGAGAGAACAAGCCAATATATATATATATATATATATATATATATATATATATATATATATATATATATATAAACAAACTAGATACAAGATAAATTTGTTATCGTTTACTTTTTTCAGTTGTATCCTAATCTTTGTGACTCCATTTGGAGTTTTCTTGGCAAAGATATTGGAGTAGTTTGTGATTTCCTACTCCAGCTCATTTTACAGATGAGGAAACTGAAGTGACTTAATAGGGAGGGGAGAGGAAAGGAGGGAGGGATGGAGCTGGATAATTCAAGTCTTCTATTACTACTATATCATGCCTCTGTACTAAATTTGAGATCCATTTCCCAAAATTCTCATCTACTTCATTTTTATTTTAGTATATTATAGTAATAAAATAATTTCTTTCTTTCCCTCCTTGGTCTTTACTCAAATATTCTATAACCTTCTCTCCCTCTCATCTTTCGAATTTCCTCATATGAATATGAATATGAATGAATTCTTACTATGCAATGATACTCAAAACACACTTTATTTGCCTTTTTTCTTTTTAATATGGCACACACAATCCTGTAATATGTTTTATTCCACCAATTCTGAGTATTACTTGTGAGTTCAAATTTGCTTTCTTGCATTAGCACTTCTAGTACCTCTCATTTATAGCCTAGACTTTGGGCATTTTTGTATAGGCACTGGAGTCCATGAGTTTTACAACTGACTCCTTTGGGTGGGGGACAATTTTTTTTTTCTTCCTGTTAATTTCTGTATTTCTCGATGCTATTCTTCCTTCTTTATGGCTACTCACTACAGAATCTAACATGCATTTGTATAAATAGGCATTCTTTTCCGTTCCATATCCTTTTGGTTCAAAGATCTTTGGATTAGAATTGCAAGCCACTTGGGTAAATACAAATGTATTTGTATTGTGCCTCAGTTATATTTCTTAATTGACCAGAAATCTATCAACTACATACACACACATACACAGACACACACATATGTATATAGATGCAAATATATACATATATATTTCTAGATAGAGATAGATGATATATAAGATAGATAGATAGATAGTGATGTGGAAATCCAATTTGTATTATTCTTAGATACAACTTTCTTAGTCAACTGTTGACTTTTCAAATAAACTTTTTCTTCATCATCCCTTTCTACCTTTAATGGACAAAAGTGAGGAAGACACACTCTCTGCCTCTATGGTCTTCAATTTCTTGCCCAAGATGACATGATTCATTGGCAATACTTTTTAGGTTCCTTCTGGAGGTATCATTTGGGCCCATGTGAATCACAAGAAGTGTAGTGGTAAGTCTTAGGAGGCCCTCTATTACATGTTGGATAAATTTTCCCCAAAAAAACAACATGCTTCTATGTTATTATCAGGTCAGCTTACCTCAGTACCCCTCAGCAGGAGGAAATCACCAATTAATTACTTCTAATTTTTTGTTCTTCCTCTGCCCTTTATTGAGTAAGTTTTATGCTTGATTATTTCTGTATCTTTAGTATATAATTCTTGGTAGGATAAGCCTTTTCTCTGCTTTTACCAATCTGTTTTGGAACTGTACTTATACAACTCTATTTTTCCTTCCTTTTCTCTTCTGTATCTGTCATCCTAAAAGGTGTCAAGTCTCTTTTCCTCTATCTCAGATTTTTTTTTTTAACATTGAAGTGTTAATCCTGTTTTGTTTAGGAACTTTTCATTTTTCCTAATAGCCTTCACTATGGAGAGTTCTTAGCGCTTTGCCACCTTCTCCAAGAGCTAGATAAGCCTACTTTTGGAACATAGCAATCTTTTGACAATGGCAGAAAAAATAAACATCACTCACTCATTGCAAGTGGCTAATCCATTTTCTTTCTTTACTGAGCCTATTGTCTCCAGCTTCTCTCACAATTTTCAGGTGTTGGAAGCTAAAAAGTTATTAATTTCACTTATTTCTACCCAGCAAAATATCTGAAAAATAAGATTAGGGATTTTTTCAAAAGTGAATTTTTTAAAGTTAATATAGAAGTGAGTTTAATCAGGATCCTATCAGTGGGAATTGCTGAACATTATTCTGTTCATCCTACATGGCCCTCCTTTCATCTCTGTTGCTTTGTATTGGCTGCCCCCAATACCTAGAATATGAATATCCCTGCCTCTTAGATACCTTCATTTCCTTGGAGACTCAATTCAAATGCCACCCTCTCCATGAAGCTTTGCAGCTTCCAGCTGCTAGTACCTTCTTCCCATTCAAAAAGAAAAAAAACCTCACCTTGGATACACAGACACTCACATATGTATGTGTGTGTGTATATATATATATATATCACATGTAAATATAAACACAAATAAGCAGCATATATATAAATAGTATGTATTAAATGCATATACATACACACATATATACACACAAGCATGTATACATGTATACCTAAAGATATAAATATAGAGATAGCTATGTAGATATAGATATACATGTACATACATACATATATATGTACAATAGGTGTATTTGTGTGTATATACCTATCGTCTTCTTCAGTAAGATAAAACTTCCTGAGGAAGAATTTTCATTTTTGCCTTTGTATTCCACCAGAATGCAGTATAGTACCTGGTCCACAGTTGTGTGTTGGCTTGTTTGCAGTTATGTCTAACCCTTTGTGATCCCATTTTGGGGTTTTATTGGCCAGGATATTGGATTAGTTTGCATTTCCTTCTCTAGCTCATTTTACAGATGAGGAACTGAAGCAAACAGGATTGAGATGCTCACAGTCACACAACTAGTAAGTGTCTGAGGCCATATTTGAAATCATGAAAATTAGTTTTCCTGATTCTAAGTCCAGTGTTCTGTCCACTGAGCCTATAATAAATACTTGATAAATGCTCATTGATTGCTAATGGTAGAATGTAAAGATTTTTTTCTCTATAAGAATTTAAATCTATCTATCTTACCTGGTATGACTTTGGTAAAGACAGATGGATGGACTAAATGACTTCTGGAATTTCCTTTCAACTCTATTATTATTCAATATTTTTCTATCAACAATTTCAATGTAAAAGAAATTTTTTAGAAAAGAATCATTTGACATATAGTTCACTGCTATGTTTTATACTCTTAACACTCAATATTAGATTTTACGTTCATTTAATAAAAATGGCTAATTAGCTACTAATCATATGCCCCCAATATTGATGAGCTACTGTAAATGTCATTAATGAAATACATACCTTTCTTAGAGACTGCAAGTTACTCTGACTGCAGTTATATCAATACTAGTTCAGCTCATCAATAGATTTTTATGGAATAAAAGCTGTTGTTTTCACATCTATATGTCAGGTCAACATGTTTTTGGTTTAGAATGACAAGTAATTGAAAGGCTCTCAGCAGATGTGAAAGGGAGCCATTAACAGATGGTTTAGATAACTCATCGTAATTTTCTTAGCTCAATAGTGGTGACATAGCTGTGAGAAAGACTTTTTCTTTCCCTCTTGAATGTGTGCTGACCTTTCTCCTTTTCCCTTCCTCCCTTTGGTTTCTGAGCTATTCTCTTCTTCCTAAAGTGGGAAACATGATTTCTCCTACTATTTGCATATTTTAAAAGATCCATCAATATCCAGTGCAGAGACAACTTTATATTTCAGCTGTGACAGAACTTTAAAAATGTCATTTACATCAATCAACATATAGTTGGATTTAAAAAATGACAACTCTGGATGCTATTTCCTTTCTTTTTATGCTGCTCATTTTCTCCTCTTTGGCTGCCATCAGTTTCACATGTGCATATTCTCATCAAATAGGAGGTGTTCAGGGATACAGATGTCTTCTTGTTGCTGTGAGATTTTAACAGTCAGAGCAGACACCAACATAAGGGTGAGGAGGCATAGGGACTATAAGGTGGCTTTAGGGAAGTATCCAGAAATATGTTTGGGGCACTAAAATAAATCTATAGATCAATTGACATTAACAATAGGGAGTTTTAATAACCTCCTGGAAATAGGGGTTGTTAAATATCCCCTCCTTTCCCCATCATGTATATCCCCTCCCTCAATCCCCAGCATCTAGTTCAAAGCAGGCACTTAATAAATGCTTGTTGATTAGTTAATTCAGGCAACTTCATGGAGAAAAGGTGATAATATATGTAAAGCACTTTGAAAAATTTGAAGTATTATATTAAATGTTTGTTGTTGTTATTATTATTATTATTGTTGTTCTGCTCACATTCCTGAACCACTACACTCCTGCCATATCTGTGTATAAGTAGGTGGAAAATACTTGGATTGTTCAGTAATATATTTGAACATGTTTAATATAATCTCTGCCAGTGTGTAAGGGAATAATAGGGCAAAATCTGACTTAATCAATCTAATTTAGGAGAATTTACATAAGCAGCCTGTACACGAGTGAAACAAATCTTTGGCTCTGTCTAAGTGACGTCACAACATCTGATGAAAAATAAAAAATGCAGTCAATCATCTGTATATTTGGAAACAGCCATATGTTTTTCTCTTTCATTCCTTAATCACAAAATATCTACAGATTTATGTCAGAATTTTTCTAAGCTGATTTCTGGCTTTACTACCCTAAATATCTGACATGCATTGAAATAATTTTGCCATTTTTTTTTTTTTATTCTAATCACTCAGCTTGAAAGTTTCATACTTTTGAATGAAATGGACTCATCTGGCTTATTTATATTATGAACACTGAATTTACTATGTAGAAGAAATTCATTTCAGCAATTCAATACGATAAATGTTTTGCTTTCTACATGCAAGTACTGTTCTGGATCCTGAGGATACAATAAAAGAAGGAAACAGTTCTTGACCTCAAGAAGTTTACATTCTACTGCATGCGGACTTTACTTAAGAAATACAAAATATATGCAAAATAATACAGAGTATTTTCAAGAAGTGTCTTAATTTCAGGGAGGAGACAAGATATAGTGTCCTATATTCCCTGAAAGAAGATAGACATTCTAAGAGAGAATAAGATGGGAGTATTGAGAAGTTCATGCTAATTTATAAGATCATTGAAGTCATGGTAATTCAGTATCTTTAGTCATCTGAGCAGCCCATTAAGTTTGCCCTCAGCCTGATAATGCATAAAAGGAAAGAAAAAAAAAAAAAGAAATACAACTAATCATATATCTTAACTCATTCCAGGGATTCACATGATTGAGCCTGGTTTGACACATTTTTTTTTTTTTTTTAATTTGGAAGACATCTTAAAGATTATCAATTGAAAACCTATCATTTTGCACATAAGAAATTAGATACTCCAAAATGTGAAATTTCTCTGTCAATGTTACCCAGATAGTATAATACAGTTTTGAGCTCAGGTGTCCTGCCACCAGGATTTTGCCTTAGCTTTTGGAAAGAATTTTATCCAAGTAGGAATGAAAAGACTCTACTTTACCATTATCCTCCCCCCCCCCCAAAAAAAAAACAACACCCAAAATAATTTAGGCACTTGGAAAAGTATCTGGGGAGGAAAAAATATTGAATAGTTGTAGAATTGTTTAAAGAATTCTTCTTTCAGAGATACACATGGGGAACAGTGTAATCTTTATTTTAAAATGTTTTTACTTTAACAGATAGTTATGACATTAGCTATAAAGAGGACATTTTAAAACCTTAAGTAAGTAGGGTGATAGTGTTCTAAATCTAATGAAATGTGAAATGAGACATCAGAAAATATGATCTTCTGCCAACCAGGCCAGTAAGCTACTGTATGTGACATTTCTCAAAAAAAAAAAAGAACATTCTCACAATGTCTCTTAACAGCATCTGAAGGGGGTAAGATGTCACAGAGGGGATATGAATTCAGATGGAGAGAAATTCTACATCTTTGACATGTTGTCCGCTTCTGTATGGTGGGATACCATCTACTCTCGGCTATTACAAGCCCTGAGGCTGGTAAGTGATGAAATGCAAACTGCTTCCCCTCACCCTACCGCCATTATCCCTCAGTATTTATCTATCTCAAGTTTTGTTTACTAAATCTTAGGGATCATTTGGATGAAGGATTATAAATGTCTTGGTTAATTATCATTTCTTCCTCAATGCCATCTTCTATTCCAGATCATCCCAAATGGATGGCTACTTCTTTAGCCAAGCTCTCTAGTAAAATATAAGTTTAAAAGATAATTTTTTTTATTTTTTTAAAATAATTTTTTTTTACATTACCCAAACCCAAAATTGGTAGAGACTGTGAAATTATTTGTTTTAAATACCCATTGTTTTATGAAATATGTTGGGAGAGAAAAATCAGAGCAAAAGGGAAAAACAATGGGAGAGATTTAAAAAAAAAAAACAGAAAAAAGAAGTGAACATCGAATGTGTTTATTTACATTTGTTTCCTTAGTTCTTTTTCTGGTTTCAGATGGCATTTTCTATCCAAAGTCTATTGGGATTGCTTTAAATCACTGAACCACTGAGAAGATCCAAGCCTTTAATAGTTGGTCATCATACATTCTTGATGTTATTGTGTATAGTGACAATTTAAAAAGTGGGCATCTACTTCTTTCCCAATTCTTTGCTACCACAAATGAGCTGTTACATGATAAACCCAAAGATCCCAACTTTTGGGATAAGAATTCACTATTTGACAAAAACTGCTGGGAAAGCTGAAAAATTAGTATGGCAGAAACTAGGCATGGACCCACACTTAACACCGTACACCAAAATAAGATCAAAATGGGTTCATGAATAAATTAGAAGAACATAGGATCATTTACCTCTCAGACTTGTGGAGGAGGAAGAAATTTGTGACCAAAGAAGAACTAGAGATCATTATCGAACACAAAATAGAAAATTTTGATTATATCAAGTTAAAAAGTTTTTGTACAAACTAAATGCAGGCAAGATTAGAAGGGAAGCAATAAATTGGGAGAACATTTTTACAGCTAAAGGTTCTGATAAAGGCCTTATTTCCAAAATATTTAGAGAATTGACTCTAATTTATAAGAAATCAAGCCATTCTCCAATTCACAAACGGTCAAAGGATATAAACAGACAATTTTTGGATGATGAAATTGAAACTATTTCTACTCATATGAAAGAGGTTCCAAATCACTATTGAGCAGATAAATGCAAATTAAGACAACTCTGTGATACCTCTACACACTTGTCAGATTGGCTAAGATGACAGGAAAAGATAATGACAAATCTTGGAGGGGATGTGGGAAAACTGGGGCACTGATGCACTGTGCTCAAAAAGTTATCAAACTGTGCATACCCTTTGATCCAGCAGTGTTTCTACTGGGCTTATATCCCAAAGAGATCTTAAAGGAGGGAAAGGGACCTGTATGTGCCAAAATGTTTGTGGCAGCCTTTTTTGTAGTGGCCAGAAACTGGAAATTGAATGGATGCCCATCAGTTGGAGAATGGTTGGGTAAATTGTGGCATGTGAAAGTTATGGAATATTATTGTTCTGTAAGAAATGACCAGCAGGATGAATACAGAGAGGCTTGAAGAGACTTTCATGAACTAATGCTAAGTGAAATGAGCAGAACCAAGAGATACACTTCAATAACAATAGTATATGAGGATCAATTCTGATGGAAGTGGCTATCTTAGGCAACGAGAAGATCCAATTCAGTTCCAGTTGATCAGTGTTGAACAACCAGCTACACCCAGTGAATGAACACTGGGAAATGGGTATTGGCTGCTTGCATTTTTGTTTTTCTTCCCAGGTTATTTTTACCTTTCTAAATCCAATTTTTCTTGTGCAACAAGAGAACTGTATAAATATGTACACATATATTATATTTAAGATATACTTTAACATGTTTAACATGTATGAGACTACCTGCCATCTAGGGGAGGGGGTGGAGGGAAGGAGGGAAGGGAAATGTTGGATCAGAAGTGATTGCAAGGGACAATGTTGAAAAATTACCCATGTATATGTTCTGTCCATAAAATGCTATAATAAAAATAAAAAAATAAAAAAGAATGTTTTAAAGAAGAGCTTCTACAAACATTTCTGCATTTGTGGGTCCTTTTCCCTCCTTTGTGATTTTCTTGGGATATAGATCCAGTAATGGCACTACTGGGTCAAAGGGTATTTGCAGTTTTATAGCTCTTTGGGTATAGTTCCAGATTGCTCTGCAGAATGGTTGGATCAGTTCACAACTCCATCAACAATGTATTAGTGTCCCAGTTTTCCCATATCCCCTCCAACATTTATTATCATTATCCTTTCCTGTCCTCTTAACCAGTCTGAAAGGTGTGAGGTAGTATATCACATTAACCCAGTTTATGCTGCATTTCTTTAATCAATAGTGATTTATGGGAAATTATTTAATTTAATCCACAGCTTAAAAGAAGTACACACTACAGTGTTTCCAACAAGAGGGCATTTAATCACCATTCAAAAACCTTTCATGAAGGGGGAACATATGGGAATTCTCTGTACATGCATATTCTTTTAGGTATGCATTCCCTTTTCTTTCTCATTAGGAGGAAGAGAGATATAAAAATTTCAGCCTGACTTCTGTAAAATTTTAGGTGTGAATCTTATCTTTTCTTTGAATGCTTTGAAATCCACCTTCTTCAAGTCGAGATTACATCAAGGTCCCAAACATTTTTCTTCATCTAGCATGAACTTTAAGAGGGAATATTTACTTCATTTTTAAAGTTTCCTTCATTTCGTCTTTGGCCATAAGCTCCTCCTTTTTGCTGAAAAGAAAGTTCAGTATTTTTTCCTTCCTCAATTTTTAAATTTCTCTTCAGATTCACTAGTCTCTATACAAATATAATTTGAATACACCCTATTAAATACCTTTCATATCTGACCAATGAATTATTATTCTTATCTATTGTTTGTTTCTGGGAGTTTATTAAGCACCTACTTTGTGTTATTTTTGATCCAGAAATCCAAGTCCCAAGATAGAAGTAACTGTCTTCTCAATTGGCTATTCACTTTACAAATCTGTCCTTTTTTTTGGAAACACCAACATTTATTTAATAGCAATAATGAAAACAGCACTGATGCTTCTAAAGTCTTTGGTTTTATGTCTTGGGCTCCTTAATCCCTAGCAATCATTTCTAAATTCCATCTGGAGGTATCATGTGTCCTCACATGAATCATCAGAAATATAAAATGGAATTAAGAACTGACAAGTCTGAAAAGACTCACCTTCACAGTCTAGATAATTGTTCCATAAGATAGCATATGTCCCTATTGTTTCTGCCATGTCAGCATATAAATATGTCATCTAGCTTACTCTTAATAATATTTGTTAACCCTTATCTAGCTCCTTAAGGATTGTGAGCTTTTGTTTTGTTTTTATTTTTTGCTCCTTAAGGATTGTAATCAGCATTGTTTACATTGATCCTCACAACAGCCCTGTGTGGGAGGTTCTACCAGTTTTATAAAGCAACCAACTCATCTTATCTAGGATAAAAATTGAGCACATTTCCAAGACAGAGTTCAAATCTAGATCTTTTTGACTCCTTGCATAGTGTTCTGTGTACAAAACAACATAACTTCTTGTTTAATTTAGCAGAGAGTGTCTATTTTTCATCTGATGAAATCTAAATAGGTTGTCACCTATGTGTGTGTGTGTGTGTGTGTGTGTGTGTGTGTTTGTGTATACACAAACAAACAAATAAATATGTCTCACCTGGTATATCCTATGATGTTCATTCTTCAAAGCATAAAAAGTTGCTTCCTCTTTCCTGAAGGTTTAATCTTCACTTTCTCAGAGAAAAGTTCTCCAAAGATTGAGCAATCATTCCTCTTCTCACCATCACATTCCTCTTCTCACTATCACATTCCCCACTCTACAGTTTTCTTACAAAGTTAAGAAGATTCCTGTGTCTAGAATTTAATCTTTCCTCTATTTTTCTCTTTAAACCACATTTTTTATTCCTTAAAGTAATAATTTATTCTGTTTTATAATTTGAAAAAGTATTATATTAATCCTTTCAACTTCTCCTTTAGCAGTATGAACAATTTGCATTTCATCAATATGTCATTGTTTCTTGATGTTGGCAGAATCACAAATATATTTTCTGTAGGTCACTTGAAAATTCACCTTGTCCTCCATTCTTTCTAAAACCTGAATGTTCTTTTCACTGTGGCTCTTCTTCATAGTTCTCATAAGGTCATAATTCTCCTGGCAAGCTACCATGTTAACTGCCTCTTTGAAGTGCTTACTCATTGCTCTGGGTACCGCATCGCTGGCAGTTTCTTAGCAAGGCTTAATTTTATCCTATCTTCTCACCTTTTCTAGGATTTCCCCCATTTTTCCCCCTCATGCTGTATTGCTATTTGCTCAAAAGCATTTGAGCTGCACTTAGAAAATTCCCTCCAAAGTCAAAATATGAACAGCAGTTGTCCTCAGTTATCTGTTAGGTCTTTCTCTCTTTCTTTTATTAATAGAAGTACAGTTTCTAACCACTTTTTGCTTCTATTCTTTTTTCTCCTCTAATCATTGATCCTATTTCAGTTATTTTATATACCCTCATCTCATCTCTTTACCACTTCAGCATTTTTACATAGAGGGCAAAATTTGTTTTTATGACTAGTTACAACTGCAAACCAAACAACAGTCTTTCCCCCAAATATAGCATGTAGTAATACTGTATCTTTACAATTTTTATTCAACAAATACCTGTTAAGTGACTACTGAAAAGACAATAAACTGGACCAGTTGCAGGGAATTCAGAGAAGAGTATCTCTGTCTTATTGAGAAGTTTCTATACTGTTACATAGGTAGTAATACTGTGAGTATATCTTTAAAAATTCAAAATAATTATGCAACTTACATATTCTATGGCAAATTTTAAGACAAAGCTGAGGGATATAATGCGTTGTAATGAAATAATCATTAGATTGTTAATCAGCCAATCAAGTAGCAAGCATTTGTTGGGCACTTAATATGTGCCAAATGTTCATCTTGCATTGGGGATACAAGTACAAAAATTAATCCTCAAAGAACTTAAATTATCTTAGAAGATGCACACATATTACAAACACATATTTCCATAAATGTATGTATATTTATATACAAATACACATGTGAAACACATACCTGTTTATATACGTGTCACACACATAGTATATATATATATATATATATATATATATATATATATATAATATACATTAAATGCTGTATACGTAAAATTAATACAATGAAATGGTGAAGTGGCAGCAGGGCTAGGAAATCTGGGTTTTATGTAAAAGGATATTATTTAAGTTGCATTTTGAAAGACACAAGGAATTTTAATCAAAAATGAAAAGAGTGCATTCTAAGTAGGGGGGATGACCAGTGTAAAGGAACAGCAATAGAAAAATGGAATATCATGTGAAGAACAACAAGAAAGCCACTTTGGCTGATTCCTAGATGATGTAAAGAAAAAATATATAATATAATTTAGATTATACTGTATATTAACATGAGGATATCTAGGATATATTCTTAAATAACATAAAGCATATATAATTTTATATTGCATTATATTATAGAATATATGTTATTCTTTATAACATAATACAATATAATGTGCATATAATTCTATATTATACTGTATATTATATCATATACTATACTTTTATATATTATATCTACCTACTAAATTCTATATTATTTATTCTATTTATATAATTTTAATAAAATACAATTATATTTATTATTATTTATAATTATATAATTATTTCATAGTATACTACATATATAATTCTGAGGTAGCTATATGATATAACATAAAATAGTTATGATATAATTATGTTAAGAATATATCATATGTTCTTGTATTATAGTACAGCACAATGTAAATTATATTATATGTCCTTGTATTATCATATTTTCTTCACAGAATCGGCTAACCTGGCTTTCTTGCTGTTACACATGATATTCCAATTTCTATTGCTGTTGCTTTACACCAGTCATTTCCCATAGTCATAATGTACTCTCTTCATCTCTAACTCTTAGAATTCCTTATGACTAATATACATACACACATATAAATATAACATTTTATTATAGTATATTATTAGTATATATTATATGGAATATATAATTATATATAAGAACTATAGTAAGGATGGAGTATGTTGGAGCTAAGTTGTAAAAAGTATTAAATGTCAGAAGACTTTGTGTTTGATTTTAGAGGCAACACAATATCATTGGTATTTATTGAGTAGAGTAATGATATAGTCAGAAATGTACTTTATGGAAATCACTTCAGAAGCTGTGTGGAGAAGAGTGAGAAAAGTGAGAAGAGACTTTGGCAGAGAAGACCAGGTAAGAGTTACTTCAGTAGGGTAAGAGATGGATAAGAATTTAAGCTAAGGTGAATTTAAGCTTTAGCTAGCCTGCTGCCCATTTGAGGAGAAAGAAGAGACATATATAAGATGATATGAAAGTAGAAAGAAGATTTGGCAATTGACTTGACAGGTAAGGTAAGGGTTTATGGGGTGTGGCATATAATGATGAAATTGCTAATCTAGGTAACTAGGATGATAATTGTTCCCAAGAAAGATGGTGGGTATAGTCCTGACTGTGCTATTTACCTAGCTATGTGACCTTGGGAAGATACATAGCCACTGTGAAATTCATTCTCTTCCCTATTGAAAAGAGATTAGACTCAATATATGGAAATCTTCCTGTTCATTAAAACCATCTCAAAGTGCAGCATCTACTCTTACACTTAATTGGCCAATAGCTGGATGACAATTTGTTGGAGATAATGAAGAGGGAATTATTGATTTAAAAAAATGGTTTGGACTAGATTATCTTTGAAATTCTTGGTTTCTAGTTCTACTTTTAATCTCTTTTAGCAATCCATAGCCTGAAAAGACTTTAACAAGTGGATTTTAGTCGGACATTACCATTAAGTTGAAGTGTGACCTTGAACAAATCATTTAATGTTTCTAAGTTTTCAGTTTATTTTCTATTAAAAAACCAAAAGTTTATTAGATTATAAGATGATCTCTAAAGTCTCTCCTAACTTTTTTCATTCTATTGCTCTTTTGCCTGATCAAAGATGATACACAGGCAAATTTTCACAGTTTTGTGGCCTGGTTTGCTGCTGTTACACCCTCCACTTACTTAATCCCAGTCCTCCCTGACCCCTGACCTCACCACCTACTGAGAGAGTCAGCAGGAGAATAACCATCTCTTGAGAGAGTCATCAATCTGGGGGTGGTTAAAGCCTCCTTTCCTCCCTTATTCATGAGAGTGGGTACCAAGTCACTGCTATCCTTCTCTTCACACACCAGAAGAAAAGGGGTCAGAACCTTGGCACATGCTGCTTTTGAAAGGTTGCCAACCCCTGTCTTAAAGTGTTCTTTCCACCCATCATCTGGCACCTTTTGCATGTAATTATCAGTCCACAACACTGCCCTGACTCTAGAAAGTGGTTCACAGCATTTTGCATGTCTTTCTGAATGTGATTATCATGATCCTATTCATCAGCTTGCAGCAGCACCTAGATGAATGTTTTGAGAACTTTAGATCATATTAATTTGTTGATTAAAAGACCAACGTCATCATTCATTTCTTCATCCAACATTTGTAAGAAGATCATAAGAATTAAAGTTGGAAGACTTAAAAGTTCAGACCTTGAATTAGGGTCTATTTCATGTATAATAACCAGAGTCTCAATCCTCAAGGAGTCTATCTAGCCGAGGAGACAAGAAAAAATATAGGAAAATAATTAAATGAGTGTCAAATAACCACAAAAGATAGAAATACAAGAGATGGCAAAAGGCAATGTATAATTAGGTGCCAAATGAATGGTACAGATACTAATTGTTATGGTTCATAGGAGAACAGATCACCGTGGGTTGTAGTGGTCAGGGAAGTTAATCTAATGACAGTGTTTGGATTTTTTTCTTGTGCTTATTAAATAGTAGCCTAAAAGAGATAAGGTGAAATGGAAACAGTGATATAACTTGCTTTCTTCGGTTGGTAAAGGGTAGTATGTAGGACAGGGTGCTGTCAAATTTCACATGACAAGACATAGAGTTAAATACCATGACAAAAAGTATTATAACAAAGAGATGTTTCACATAATAAAAAAACATTTTTAAGGTTTTTCTTGGAGCTCACTTATTTCAAGAAATTTTTAGGGTCAGAGATTAAAGTAGGACCTTAGAATTCGTGTAGTCCAATTTTTTTTTATCTGTTATATGATTTAGGAAAAGTCTTTTTTAAAAGGAAAAGTCTTTTTTAAATAGAAGTTTAATGGGGATTACATACTCTGAATAGGCTTTACAATCATTTTGGCAGATAAATGGAGGATAGATTGGACTGGGGAGAGACTTAAGGCAGACAGACCAAGTACAAGGTTGCCTTTTCCGGCAATAGTCCAGACAGTAGCTGATGAGGGTCTATGTTAGGGTGGCAGTTGTGTCAGATGAAAGAAGGGACTATAAGCAAGAGATTTTGTGACAGTAGAAACAACAGGGTTTAGTAACAGGGTGGAAATGTGGGCTGAGTGTGAGTGAAACGAAAGGATGACATCTAGGAGGCAAGCCTAAGTGACTTGGAAAATGGTCCTTTCAACATCAGTAGAGAAGTTTCAAAAGGAAGAGAAGAAGAAAGAGAATGAGTTCTTTTTTGGGATTCATTGAGTTTGCATTTGAACATCTAGTTTAAGATATTCAGTATGCAGTTGGTGATGGAAGACAGGAAGTAAGGAAAAATTTAAGATCTAGATACATATATCTGAGAATCATCTGCATAGAGAGGATAATTGCATCTATGGGAGCTCAGGGGATTCACCAAGAAAGAGGATATAAAAGAAGAGAGCCAAGGAGCAAGTCTTAGGGGAAACCCATGATTTGAAGACATCAGTTTGTAGGAAATGATGAAAAAAAGGAAATGAAATTAAATGGTTAACATGTTCTTGATGTGGCCATATTGGCTCTTTGTAATTGCTAATTTCCTTTCTTTATGTTTGACAACCATGTCTTTAAAAATCCATCCTACTTTTTTTTCCCTAAGGAATTGAAGTCAAAGAATTAATGTTTGAAGGTTTCATTTCACCATATATTTTGAAAATTCAGACATTTATTCTTTTGTTCAATAGAACTGATCAAATTATAGGGTGAAAGTCATACTTTGAAAAAAACAATAAAAAAGAATTAGGCGACTCTTTCTTCTGTTATTATTCATCACCATGACATTATTCACTTCAAGTAGAGAATCTATGTCTTTTTAGTTCCTCTTTTTTTTTTAACAACATAGCTAAGAATATTTTTTTAAAAGATGCTTTATGTTGTTTTTAGATTTTCTTTCCAGTCTCAGTTCGTCCTGAACTTTAGCATTCCTCACACTATTTTTACTGGACAGTATTATACACTTCTATTAATTTTCTTTTATGTGGTCTCACTTCCATATTCTGATATTTCTTCTAAAAGTCTAAGTTGGTTGTTGAATTCTCTGTATATCCATCTTAGTTTCTTCGAAGAAAGAAAAATACCACTTTTCCTCTTTATTTAAATGTTTTTTCCTTATATTCAGAATTTTATCTTGATCATTTCCCATCTTTCTTGGGCTGACTTCTCTTGAACCATTTTATACCATGGGATACAATCTAACTATCCTCTGAATCCTTCAAAATCTGCTTTCTCAAAATGAATCTATGCCTACATTTTTTCTCCTTTTGTCTCATAAACTTTAAAATAATTTGGTCACTTCCTAGAAAGACTCCCATCTTTTCCACAACAGAAATTATTTTTTCCCTATTAGTGAATTTCAAACCACCATAAAGTTTCCCATTATTGATTCCTCCACTTCTTGAAGGATGACATTTTCATTAAGGCAAGTCAAAAAGTTATTAGAGGCTTGGCTTTTGGCAGAGACAGAGACAGAGAAGTAGAGACAGACAGTCTGAGGCATAGAAAGACAGAAAGAGACAGAGACAGAGGGAGCTCCAGCAGATATCTGGGATCTGAAGATCTATATTATTACAGTACCATGCAGTTCTCTCCCAAATTCCTCATTTTTTCCTTTTTTGGTACAAGTGGATTGTAACATACTCCTATGACAAAATCACTTCTGTTACCCTCGATTTCACCCAAATATTCTGTATCATTCTTCTCTCTTCTTTATTATATTTCCTCAATTCAGTATGTATTCTTAATATATAATAGACAGTAATTCTCTAATAACCCTTTTTTATTTATTCTGTTTCTTTAGGATGTGGTATAGCAATCAAGAGCCATAATCTAGTTATGAGTTTCATCTCACTTTCTCTTTGACTTTTGAGGTCAAATTTATTTCCTTGTTTTAGCACCTCTACTTTCTCTTGTTTGATGTCTAAATTTTGAGCAATCTTTGCCATATTTTTTTTGGGAGGGTGTTAAAGCAAAATACCTAACAAAAAATTCTTATGAGTTTCTGATAGGTATGCCTATCACCTCTGAAGAGTCTTTTGATCCTATATCTTGAGGCATAATCCAGAAATCCAAATCCCATTCTCAGAATTCACCTTCTTAGCCAACTATTCACTTCTCAGATTAATTTCTCTTCTTCACTCCTTGTTTTCAAAACAAGGCAAAAATACAATCAGTCCCCTACAATTTTTAGTTTCTTGCCCAAGATTAGAACAGTCATTGGCCATATCTTGTTTGGGTTCTTCTGGAAGTAAATTTTTTTTTTATATGGAGTCACAAGAAGTGTGGAGTTGACATTTCTTTTGATAAATCTTGAGAGTTTCTCTTTAATATCTCGAATACATAATCTTGGGATCTCTCTGTTGTTAACAGATTTACAAATAGATGTCTCAGGATACTTGAGAAAGGAATCACCAACTAATAACATTTTTTCCCTTTTTTCCTCTGCCTTTACCAAACTCTCTTATCTGATAACTTCTGTGCTTCTCCCTTATCTTTTTTTTTTTTTTTTTTTTTTTTTTTTTTTTTTTTTTTTGTATAATAAGCAGATTCTTTATCTCTTTTCTTTGGAAAAGATTTAGCTGTGAGTTCTAATTTTATAGTCATTCTTTCCCTTCCTTTTCTCCTCTGTGACACTCTTCCCCATTCTCAATTATCATAGCAAGGTCAAATGTTCCTTCCTCCACCTTAGTTCTATATTTCTCCACACATGTTTTCTCCAATTTTTTTATTCTTTTAAAGAACTTCAGGTTTTAAGTAAATATGACCATTCTGGGGGTGGAGAGATAGTCTGCTCAAAATGATAGTCTTGAAAATTTTTCATTATATTCTTTTACCTGTCTTTTTAAATAATACCCTTTAATATTCAAAATCTACGCAAATATAGTTTTCAACATTCACCCTTGTAAAACCTTGTGCTCCAGATTTTTCTCTTTTTTTCCCCCACTGCCTCCTCCAGACAGCAAATAATCCAATATATGTTAAACATGTGCAATTCTTTTATATATATTTCCACATTTATCATGCTGCACAAGAAAAATCAGATTAAAAAATATCTCTCTTTTAAAAATCTATTTCACAATTCCAGGTATGTGGTGCCTGAAAGGGTACCTCAGGTATCTGCTATGAGACTTAATCTGATATCCATTCCTTACTCTTGTTTTAGGGCAAATAATAACTTTTTACCTAATCCCTGATTTAGATTCAGACAGAATGTATAATGTCTCTTTATGCTTTATGTTGAGTTTTTTTGGAGCTGAGGAAGACTACATACATAACCCTCTTAACTGGTCATTTAGGCACTCATTTTCCCTTCTCTCATCCCATGAAGAATTTTCTTGAAGAACTGATAAGCTTCAAAAAATTATCAAAACATTGCTATGTTATGAGACAGAAACACATGAAATGAGACTTTCCTTAACATGTGTCATCCCAAGAAAGCCCCTTGTCCCCTTTACAAAGTTGTTAAATTAATCCATGATTATTTTTTTTCACAAAATAGTTTTAAAATAATTTAAATAATAGTTTTAAATTTTTGTTTTAAATAGATTTGCTTTAGCCAAAAAGTAAAATAAATTTAGATATAATTTATGTGGTAACAATAAATTGCCGCATCAGTACTCTTTGCAAGAAGATATCTGTAAATGAATAATAGAGGCAATGTGGCAAAATGAAAAGAAGGCTATTTTCAGTTTTTGGAAGACCTGAATTCACATCCGACCTCTGACACACATTGATTGTGTGAACCTTTGCAAATCATTTAACTGGCCAGGGCTTTTGGCAACTTACTATGACAATTATTGCAGAGAAGATGCCAATCTCTATTGATAGAAAGAATTTCATTAACAGGAATTACTTCTGCCCATGAAAATATAAGTACAAGATTTATTCTTTTCCCAATCATTTCCTGTTGCCTAATGTTTTATTGGGAAAGCCCATGGGACCACCTTTGAAATGAACGTCATCCCACAATAACCTTTCCCTTATTTTCTGTTCCATTTATAATTATACAGTCTACAGTATATTATCAAATAATTGTACATCTAATTTCTTGAAATAGTTCGTTAGTTGTTTTGCTGATAATTACATAATCCCCTCCCCTTAGTAAGTGGAGCTCCTTAAAAGATTATAAGGAGATTGAAGGTGGATCAAAGCATAGTATTTTCATCTTTTGTTGTTGTTATTATTGTTGTTTGCTTCTTTTTTCTTTTCTGTGTGTTTTTCACTTTTGATATGTTTTTTTCTTGAGTAGCATGATGAATATGGAAATATGTTTAGAAGAATTTTACATGTTTAACCTCTATCACTTTGCTTGCTGTCTACAGGAGGGAGGGGGAAAAAATTGAAATACAAAGTTCTATAAAGGTAAAGCATTGCACATTTTTAGAAAAATAAAGTTCTATAGTAAGAAAAAAATGAAAAAAAATCCATCATAGGAATGATAATTAGCGCTTATTTATTACTAAATAAATTAAACTAAACTAACTTTGCAAATCATTTTATATACATTGTTTTATTTGAGCCTCACAAGGCACCATTATTATTCCCATTTTACAAATGAGGAAAGTGACTTGGCCAGGGTTGCAGAGAGAATAAATGTATAAGACAGGACTGGAATTCAGATCTTGATGATTCCCAGTACAGCACCTTACCCATAATACCACAAAGCTGCCGATTTATGATCACAGTTACTGTTTGAGTGTTCATTGAATTATAAATGTTCTGCAGAGTTTAAATCAGTGGTTGAACTGAATGCATTCTTCTCATTTCTGCCAGTAAAGTGAGACATTATGGCTTTAATTATATTGTATTTCAGTGGAAACTCCTTGGATGGACTATCAATATTTCAGAGCTCAAACCTGTATGAGACGGGCTCGTGGGAAGAGAAAGGAGGATTTCTTTCTTACCAAAGCTTAAACTGAGTCATCTTTCTTTTTCACGAATGCCAAGGTGGTTTAATATTGGTTTCAGGAGACAGTGTTGGAGAATATAGAAAGCTGACTCGGATGCCGATTTACAGCTTTTCCATGATAAAACTCATTCCAGCATGCAGTCCTCTCTGACAAAAGGATTCCTTAATCTTCCCATTCCCAGGTGGATTTAACAACATGCTCCTGAGGTCACATTTTCTTTCCTCACCTTACATGTATGATTGGTGGCCAGCCAGAGATAATCTCTCAGAAGCAAGAACTTGGTGCTCCGACTTGCCTAACTCTGATTGTTTCAAACCAATCTCCATTGGAGATTTTCATTTTACTTTTTATGACCATTTTAATTATAGTTTCCCTATCTCGTTTCTCCTAAATATGAATGAAGCAGGTGAAGTGTAGCCCAGTTGGAGCATTATACTGCTTAGTGCTGGTTACTATCTTTAGCAAAGATGCTGGAATTCATTCTCATCTCATTTGCTGAGCGCTCTATCATTAAAGTGTCATTGAGAACTGACACCACTTAATTTTAGCAGCTTTCAATTCTCGTTTGCAGCAAGAATAGCTTTAAATGGAGAGGAGTGAAAATTACAGGGAGAGGGATATTTTTACACCACACTCAGCATTTTATCAAACAAAGCAGCCTCTCGGGGAATAGGGGACAATACATTATAAAACCAAACTCTCCTCTGATGCTGGTAAATGGGTATTTAATCTTCCTATTGCAGGCATCCACTCTGATGAGCCTGTAATGAATATACTGTCAGGGACATTATCTGAGCTGTTGTGCTTTCCTATTCCCCAAAATATCTGGTTTTTATTTCGGGTGTGGTGGAAGAGAGAGAGAGAGAGAGAGAGAGAGAGACAGAGAGAGACAGAGAGAGAGAGACAGAAACAGAGACAGACACAGGCAGACAGACACAGACAGACAGACAGAGACACAGAGAGAAAGACAGAGAGAGAGACAGAGACAGAGACAGAGAGACAGAGAAAGACAGAGAGACAGAGACAGAGACAGAAAGACAGACAGAAACAGACAGACAGAGACAGACAAACAGACAGAGACAGACAGACACAGACACAGAGAGATAGACAGACAGACACAGACACAGACACACAGGAAGAGAGAGAGAGACACACACACAGAGACAAGCCTCCATGCTTAACTGTCCCCTGCAGGCCACAGCCAAACCAGTACCTTGCTGCAAATGAAAGAGCCTCAGGGATTTTTCCCCTATTAATTGCATAATTGCTTTTCCTGCCAGTGTAATTTGAACCCTTGGGGGTTAAGAAAATCACTTACTGTGAAATAGTGGCAATTTTTAACCCATTCAGCTGGTATTTCTTTGCCTAATTAAATGTAAAATGGCTGTCTGCTGGCCATGTGTGTATATGTACTTTGGGGGTTACTCTGCTTCCTATGCTGATAAGGTATTCAAAAAGGTACCAAGTATGAAAATGGGGATATTATTTTTCATTGAGTCCTAAAGCACAGTGGTTATTTCAGTCACTTCTGGATGCAAAAAAAAAAAAAGGGAAAAATCCTCATTCAACCACAAGATTATCTTTCCCCCTATATTTCTCATACTTTAATATATTCTGGTGAGTATGAGATTTCATCAATGTGCTATTCCCTCCATGAGTCCAGATTTCAGTCCATTCATGCCTTCATAGTCTGTCCTATTCATAGATCCTCCACATATTATTCACCAAAGTTTTAAAGTCCATCTTCTAGAGTGATTTTATAAATATTTCATTAGTGCCATTGGAGCTCTTGAGATATCTTTCTCTTATCCCTCACTGTCACTATTTGATTGGCCCACTTCCTTCTCTGAATTAATGTTATAGGCTACATCTTACATGAAACATAACTGGAAATATGCTGCAGCTTGTTTGAACCCACCATAAATATCTCCATCTTTCTTTGGGTCTCCTGCAATTTAGTAATTGTGATAGCTTAAAATTACACTATGACTTTTGGGACACCCCTTACTTAAAAATAAGTCCATCATCATTTATACATCTATGTTTTCTTGGAAAATGTATTATTATATTATAATATAATGTATTGTACTGTATATAATATAAAGTATAATATAATGAATATGTATTCATATACCATTTATATTATAATCTACTGTTATTCTAGCCTGGTGAACTTAAAGAATTTTATGGTAATCTGTTATTAGCTATGTATTATAAAAACTTGATCCCAGAGGCTGACTGATTTTCCCAAAACTATATTAAAAATTATTCAATTCGCTCACTCACTCATATATTCATTCAGTCTATCATCAATTGATTTAGAAAACATTTATTAAGCATGTACGAAATTCACAGCTGGGGCAGCTGGATGGTACAGTAGATAGAGTACTGAATCAGAAGTCAGGAAGATGAGATCAAATCTAACCTTAGACACTTACTAGGTATATGATCTTGTACACATCACCCCATCCTGTTTATTTCAGTTTCCTCATCTGTAAAATGACCTGGAAAAGAAAATAACAAATGACACTAGTATCTTTTTCAAGAAAATCCTAATTGGGGTCACATAAAGTGACTGAAATGATTGAACAACAAAATCAGGATAAAGGACAGCTTGGAGGACAACTTGAAATTGGAAAGATCTGCTAAGAAGTTACTATAATTATTAGTATGGGTAATAATGAGGGTGTTTAGGGTACAAAGTTGTAGAACACTGCAAACAGAGAGAGGGATGAATGCTAGAGATAGTATGGAAGTAAACTAGATAGGCCTTTATGATTCCTTGGAAATTTGAAGTGAGGAACTAGAAAATTCAAGTTTAGCATCAAGGTCATGGATTGGGTAAATGGTGGTACCATAGACAGAAGGAAGAAGCCAGGAGTATCATGTTTAGGGGAAAGATAATAAGCTTGGTTTGGGACATCTTGAATTTGAAATGCCAGTGATGTACAAGATCAATATGTCTTATAGTCAATTAGAGATGCAGTCTGGATTTTAGAAGAAAGATAAGAACTGAAAATATGAAATTGGGAGTCTTCTCCTAAACAGATATGCAGGGATTTGGTAGTTGAAATAAAATATCAGAAATTGATCTTGAATTTCCAACTCTTTTTCTCCCCTTATGAAGTTATATCTTTATTCTACCAAGCAAGTGTAGGCAGTAACAAGATCAAATCATTTTCCTATTTTCTTTTGTGTTTTGTTTTTCTAAAAAAAACACACACACACATACATTTATAGTTGTAGTCAATGTATATGTTTCTAATTCTGCTGATTTTGTTTGACATGTTTGTAGAATTCTTTCCATACATATATGATACATACATCCCAGGTAATTTTGAAAAGAAAGCACTTATGACTGGCGATAGAGATCAGGAAAGGGCTCATGTTGGATATGGTTCTAATACTGATATTTAGAGAAAGTTAAGAGATTCCAAAAACTGCAAATGAGGCAGAGAGGAAAAGCAGTAGGGAGAAAGAAAGAGTGCATTCCAGGCATGAGGTAACAGTCTGTACCTGGAGATAAGAGATGGGATGTCATATCTGAGGAACAGAAAGAAAGCCAAATTGGCTGAACTTTAGATACACAAAAAATTTTGTGTAACAAGGCTGGAAGGTAAGCTGGAGCCAGGTTGTGAAGAGTTTTAACTGCCAAGTAGGGATACACTAGGAGTTCTTGGAAATAAGAGGGAGCGATTGGAGTTTATTGAGTAAGAATGTGACATGGGGAGAGATATGCTTTTAAAAAATCATTTTAGCAATTGTGTAGGAAATGGTTTGAAAAGAGAAAAAACAAAACAGGGATACCAAGTAAAAAACTATTGCAATTTGTCCAAGTGAGAAGTGATGAGAACATAAAAGTACAAAGAGGAGAACAGATCAGAGAGAGATTATCAAGGTAAGACCAGTAAGACTTCATACTTCGTATTTGTCATTTTATTCCATTTCATAATCCATTTTTATTAAATTAATCATGCTATAGTTAGCCAGCAATCACTGGATATAGAGGTTATACTTTTGCTATTACAAGCATAGCTGCTATAGTTAGGATTTTACATATAGGTTCTTTTTATTTTTTCCTTTTTTATATTTTTTAATAAAATAGAGACTCAGTCTTTTGTTTATGTGTATATATATAATATATTTATGCATGTACATTCATTTTTTACATATTTCCATATGAGTCATGTTGGGAAAGAAAAATCAGATCAAAGGTAAAAAACCGTGAGGGGAAAAAAAACCAGAAAAAAAAAGTGTAAACAGTATGCTGCAATCAGCAACATTTTTCCATCTGGCTATAGATGGTTTTAATTTCTTCATCTGAAAATTGTCTATATCTTTTGATCATTTATCAATTGTAGCCCCAGACTTTTGGAAGGAAAGCATCAAAATCAAATAATTGTAGTAAGTGTATAGAAAGTTCAGGTTCTGATGATTTGGGGGGGGGGCATCAACTGGTGAAGGTCTTTCCATATTTTCTTTTGTAAGAGAAACATTCCATACTTTTCCCTCAATAATTATAAAAGACCTAGATTTCCCAATTGAATCTGCCAATCAGATTATGAACTAGATGTGAACAAAATCCATACAAGACATTGCTATTGAATTCATCAAACAATCATAGGTATTAAAGTAAATCTGCATAACTGAATTAAAGTTGTTGGGAATGAGTGGAATGCTTTTAGCTATTGAATGAAATGAGGTGAATAGAGGAAATGTTTGGGGATTTCTTGAGGAAACTAAGTCCCTGAGAGTTTTGGATAAATAGTAAACTAGTTTGGAAGATTAACATTCTAGTCTGACTAGAATAAAGAAGAGAATAATTCCAGCCAAGTACCTAAAAGGAAATCTCTTGAGTGTGAAGAAAGAAGAACTTCTGTATTTTTTCTCTCCTCCTTTGGCCAAAGGAAGACCTCAAAAACTTTCTAAAGGTCTGGAGGATGTTAAATTCCCCATAAGTTCTCTAGACACATACTTCAAATAGCTGATGGCAGTCTTCACATTGGAAGCCTACTAGAAATAACACTGAAGACCAGAAGCTTTATGATTCTATACACAACCCAGAAGAAAGCTTTACTGTACCTAAAGAGGACTTTTTGAGTGTCTCACAAAGTGAGAGAAAAGTTTTTCTTGCAAAAGTACTTCCAGGGCTATGTACTTCCTTTTGCCACATATTCCATAAACTTGACCTTCCTTTACTCTGAACACTATATCTATTTGAAAGCGTGTCCTTGGTTTGAGGGGGGGTATTTTGTGCCGTTTGTTCTTATTATACCACTTTAGTAAATATATTCCTAAAAATTAATTAAGTTTCACTGGCTATTTGTATCAACTGATCACTGAAGAAAGTACACTGGTGGGAGCTCATGAAATATATGATTTATAACTAGCCATCAGCCCCAACAGCTTCCCCTAAGATACTTAGGGGAAAAGTAGTAGCCATATACTAGAAACTTGACCTGCTAATCCAGATTTGTTGATACTAAAAGCTGGCATTATACTTGTATGCTTCAATCAATCAAGGTGTCTTAGAGGTTACTTTTTTCCAACACCCCACTTTGCAAAAGGGAAATTTGAAGCACACAGTTGTTGGATAATTTTTTCCAAGGCTACATAAGTAATAAGAAGCAGTGCTAGGATTTTAAACCAAATTCATTCATCTTTGTGCATACTACATCTGTTTAATGCCCTTTGTTCTCTCTTCTACCTCCGTAGAATCATCAAGTCTTTCTTGATCCTACCAGCTATTAGTGCTCTTTAACCACAAACTTGCCTTTTATTTATTTTGTTTATATTTTGTACTTGAGAAGATGGTGTTGCAATTTAGAGAACTAGCCTTGAAGCAAGAAAGAGACCAGACAAGTTCAAATCCTACCTCTGATGTATTATACCTAGGTGACCATGGGCAATTTACTTAAGGAGCTGCCAGTTTGCCTTGATAGAGGGAATTTTCTTACTTGGAAATTTCTTTTAACAAAGAATCAAGTCCATAAACTTAAATTTTCTTTATAATTTAATATTTCATTTTTCCTAATTACAAAAATAATGCTTAATATCTTTTTTTAAAATTTTGAGTTCTAAATTCCCTTCCATTCTCCCTCATTGAGAAAGTGAGCAATTTGATAGGTCAAACATTTGCAATCAAGTAAAACATTTCCATATTTGTCATTGGAGAAAAAAAAAAAGAGACCAAAAAAAGAAAATACAAATCACCCAAGAAAAATAGAGTAAAGAAAAAGTATGCTTCAGCCTGCATTCAGTTTGTTTTCTAGAGAAGGATAGTTTTTCATCATAAGTCCTTTGAGATTGTCTAAGCTTATTGTATTGCTGAGAAGAACTAAGTTGATTCACAGTTGATCATTATACAATACTGCTGTCACCATGTAAAATGTTTTTTTTTTTTTTTGCCACCATTAAAGAACTATTATAAATACTTTTGTACATATAGATCCTTTTTTTGTAACTCTTTAGGATATAGATACAGCAATGAAAACTTATATTTTCAATGTATTTATTTATGTCTACATTGTTCTCCTATCCCCTCAACAAAATTTTAGCTCATTGAGGGTAGAGACTGCTTAAATTTTGTCTTTGTATCCCCAATATGTCTAGCACAATGCTTGACACATAATATATGCTTAATAAATTTATAGGGCCTTTCTTTTACCATATGGATTTGATTAGTTTTATTAATATCTCAAGGATGTTATTTATATTTTCCAGATTAAAAAAATTGAGATGGACAATTGTCTTGAATTAATAAAAAAAACAAAAACAAAACTGTCATCTTCTACTCAGGACAGCAGAAGAAAAAATGGTTGAACAAGAAACCTAGAAATCAGCACATCCCAAAGAGACAGTTGTAATGATGCTATACAAGTAGGACTTGTGTCTCTTGACCCCTAGCTGATTAAATTCTAACACTTAATCCTATAATCTATGCTATATGCAAAGTTTACTAGCATTTTTACCTCATTTAAATATCTAAAATACTACCTTTTACAAGAAGGCTTTCCTTCTTAAATCACCTTCAATTTAATATTTATATATCTGGTATGCTCATATCTGTGTGCATGTTGTCTCCCCCCATCATAATGGGAATTCTTTAAAGTCAGGGGCTTTCACCTTTATTTTTATTCCTAGCATAGTGCCTAGAACATAATGGGTGCTTAATAAATGCTTGGCACTGAAGACTAAATCTTTATAGTACTCAATTCATTTCTCTCTGTCTCTCTGTCTCTCTGTCTCTCTCTCTCTCTCTCTCTCACTCTCTCACTCTCTTTCTGTGTGAAGGAAATCCACATTTCTTCCACCTAGAGATATTTGCATCTCACATGTAACATAAATTTTTTAGGACTGTGTGCATCACTGAGAGATTAAATTACTTGTCCACAGTCACTGCAATGATATGTCAGAGCTACAATTGGACCCTGTTCTTTCTTAAATCCAACACTTGCCAATATTTGTTCTCCATCCACTATCCCAGACTGCCACTTATTTTTCATATCAAGTGTAATCTATGTAGCTTTCTCAAAACTTCCTTATTCAATCCTTGCACCAAAGGTAATGTTTCCTGTAACGTTACCTTGTGTGGGAACACCTTGACTATCCTCTATGGACGCTTTTGGTCCTTTTATAGATTTTAACTTTAAAACAAAACTTTTATTTTGATGTATTGGAGTTTTCGCAGGATTGAATGAATGATGATGTTTACACCCTAATCTCTTAATTCTTAAAAGGAAGACAAAAAGCTATTTGAAAAAAGTGTCTCATCTCTGGTCCTGTAAAACTCTATATGAATTAAATTCCCCTTCTGGATCACTGTGTTGTCATCGCAGAAGGGATTGTAGCTTAATGAAACTATGAGCTATACCATGAAGGGTAATCCAAGAGAAACAGGTCATAGTGAAGTGTTCTGACAAAAGAAAGTATATTTGCCAAGAAAACCTCATGGAAAGTGTTAAAATCACAAAAGATATGACACTGGAAGATGAGCCCTTCATGTGAGAAGATGTCAATCATTCTACTGAGAAAGAACAGTAAACAACTACAAGTAACTGCAGAGATGAGGTGGCTGGTTCAAAGTCAAAAGGAAGTTCAGTTGTGGATATGTCTTGTGACAAAAGGAAAATCCAGTGTTATAAAGAACAACATCATATAGGAATCTGGAATTTAAGATCTATAAACCAAGATAAACTAGATGTGATAAAACAGGAAATAGAAAGCTTAAACATTGACATCTTGGTTGTCAGTGAACTTAAATGAATTAGAAAGGGTGAATTTAATTTAGGCAATCATTGCGTATACTCCTATGGGAAAGGATCCCTTAGAGCTAATGAAATAAATCTCATAATTAATAAAAGAGTGAGAAAAGCAGTAATGAGTATAATCTCAAAAATGACAGAATGGCAAACCATTCAACATCATAGTGATCCAAGCACATGGTCCAATCGCTTATGCTAAAGAGGCCAAAGTTTGTTAATTCTGTGAAGACCCTACACAACTAAAAATAATTATCCCTCCCCCCAAAAGATACCACATTCATCACAGATGATTGATTAAGTAGAAAATCAAAAAATAATTAGAATAGCGGACAAGTCTTTCCTTGGAGTACAAAATGAAGCATAGCAGAGACTAATAGTTTTGTGAAGAAACACACTGGTTACATCAAACACTCTTTTTCAATAACCCAAAAAGAAGCTCCACACATGGACAACCCCAGATTTTCAGTATTAAAATCAGATTGATTATATATTTTGCATCTAAAGGTGGAGAAGCTCTATATAGTCAATAAAACAAAACTTGGAACTGACTGATTATGAGTTATGAGTTCCCTTAATGTAAAATTCAAATTTAGATTAAAACAAGTAGGGAAAAAACATTCAGACCATATGTGTGAAACTTAAATAATATACTTTATGAATATGAAATAGAAGTGATGAATAGATATAGGGCATTAGAGCTGGTAGACTGAATTTAGGAAAAACTGAACATAGGTTCACAATATTGTACAGGTGGCAGCAACAAAAAAACATTCAAATGAAAAAGAGTAAGAAAGCAAAATGGCTGTCTGGTGAGGATTTACAAATATCTGAGGAAAGAAGAAAGCAAAAGAGAAAAAGGGAAAAGAAAAGAGGAACCCACCTGAATGCAGAATTTCAGAGAATTGCAAGGAGAGAGAAGACAATTTTCTCAAATAAGCAATGCAAAGCTATAGAAAAAATGCAACTGAAAAAATAAGACATCTCTTCAAGAAAATTAGAGATATCAAATGAATATTTAATGTAAAAAAAGTATGATAAAAGACAAAAATGGTAGGCACTTAATGGAAGTAAAAGAGATTAAAAGGTGGTAGCAAAAGAACGATACAAACAAGAGCTTAACATCACTGACAACTGACAATACTGTTGCTTCTGATCTAGAGCCAGACATTTTAGAAAACTATGTCAAGTGTTCCTTGGGAAGCATTGGTAACGAGATGACTGGTACAGGTCACAGAATTCCAATTGAGCTTTTTGAAATCCTAAAAGATGATGCTGTCAAAGCACTGCAGTGAAATATGCCAACAAATTTGGAAAACTCAGTAGTGGTGACTGGATTGGAAAATATTGGTTTGCGTCCCAATCCTAGAAAAAGGTAATATCAAAGAATATTCAAACTAAGTTATGCTTAAGATTCTGCAAGTTAAACTCATCAATATATGAACCAAGAATTACTAGAAGAACAGACTGTTTTTCAGAGTCAGAGGAATCAGAGAAAAACTCACCAAGATTCACTGGGTTATGGAGAAAGAAAGGAAACTTCTGAAAAAGATCTAATCTGCTACACTAAAGCCTGTGTAGATCACAACAAACAATGTGATAAGTCCTAAATGACTTGTCTTTGTCATCTTGTTATCTTTCTTTTCTCCTGAGAAACCTATTATGTGAGTCTAGAAGCAACAGTTAGAACCAAATATGGACAACTAATTGGTCTTAAGATTTTGAAAGGAGTGCAATAAGGTTGTATATTGTCACCTTGTTTATTTAACATGTATGCAGAGTAGAGCATGCAAAATATCAGGCTGCAAGACTCAAAAGCCAAAATTAAGGTAGCCAAAAGATAGATCAACAATTTCAAGTATGTAGATGATACCAAATTGATAGCAGAAAGTAAAGAAGAATTAAGGTTCTTGATGATGGTAAAAAGGAGAATGTAAAGGCTGGCTTGAAGTTTAACATAAAAAAAAATCTTGGCAACTGATCCCATCACATCAAATAGAGGAAGAAGTAGGATATTATATTCTTGGGCTCAAAGAACACTGCAGTAGTGACTATAGTTATGAAATTAAAAGATGCCTCCTCTATGGAGGGAAAAACTGGCAAACCTGCTGAAAATGTTTCTTATAGTCAAAGCAATATATGGAGCTGGACTGTAAAGGAAAACTGAGCTCTGCAGAATGACACTTTCAAATTGTGGTGCTAGAGAAGACTTTTAAGAGTCTCTTGGACAGCAAAGAGATGAACTCAGTTAAAACTTAAAGAAATTAATTCAGACTACACTGGAAGGTAAAATATTGAAGCTGAAGTTTAAATCCTCTAGCCATATAATTGGCTAATTGGAACAAGATCTTGATATTAGGAAAGATTGACGGCAAAAGGAGAAAGTGGTGGCAGAGAATGAGATGGATAGATAGTGTCACGGAAGCAACAAATATGAGCATGAACAGATTTCATGAGATAGTTGAGCATAGAAGGGACCTGTGTGCTATGGTCCACTTGATTATGAAGAGTTGGTTATGACTTAATTACTCACCACCAACATTAATTATATTCTACTTTTTTATCTGAAGAGAACATTTAAGTGATTTTAGAGGAGCAATAGTACCTAGGGATTATTTTTACCTTCTTTTTAAGAAATATGCCTCAGATGTGTCATTAGATTTTTAAAACCTATAATTATGGTCCTCTTAGATAAATCTGTAGTGGGAGACCACACCTTCCATGTCTTGCATTCTGGTGTAGTCTGATCTCATTACCCTACTTGATTTGCTTTGTGTAGATATGGCTAAAAATATGCAGTTATGAGAGAGAATTTGAAAGAGAAAGAGAAATGGGCTAGCAGATAAAATGCTGGGTTAGCAAATGAAGAGATAAACTATGAGATCCTCCCACTTTAGATGGTTGAGTTCAGCATATCACATAGTGGAATCTAATGGGAGTTCCAGTATGTTTATATGCATAGGGACTCAAGAGTTAGAAACCATCTAGTCCTGAATAAGAATCTCTTCTGTAAGATAGGAGAGGATCTATTAACATATGCTTGAAAAATTTCAATGAAGGGGAGCCAGTGACCCCCAAAGACAGACTACTTTAATAGCTTCCTCACCCCCAGAAATTCAGGAAAGCTATGGCTCTATTGGAATAAAAGAATTGTCTTGAGTCAAAAAATTGGGGTTCAAATATGCTATTTCATCATCCTCTCCATTTCTATATGAAACCAGTAATTTAGGGGCTTCTTATAGCTCCTTGGTGCTCTTATAGATGGAGGTTACTTGAAGAGATAAAGAAAAAAAATGGGCTTTTATCATGTTCTAGAGAAGAGGCCACAATAACTGTCTCTGAAATATTCAAATATTTTGATTTTAAGTTCAGTCCTTCATGTTGAGGTTGCATACATTGGCTCTTTTAACCCAAGATTTACATATGCCTCCTCTTTCCCACCCCTGCTTTTTCAAGCATTAATTGGTACATTAATTCTATTTAGTTAGAAGATTTTCTCAAAAACACATGTGTTATGGGTAATATGCAAATTTCATTAACATTTCTACTTTTGTCCTAGACAAAAATTGGGTCAGAAAGGACTTCTGGGAGAATATTTTTCTGGCCTTAAATATCTGCCAATCTTCATTCATTCTTGATTTTGCTCTCCATATTATACTGCATGAACATTGACTACTGATGAAATGTGCTAAAAATAAATATTTTCCTCTCATGGTCTAGAAAGTCCAACACAGCCCTAATTTTCTTCCATTCCTCAAAACCACTTCCTAATTTCTGAAATGAACATCTCTTTGGAACAGAAGGATTAACTCATATACCCTTTGCATTGTTTTTCATTGATCATAGAATTTCAATCAGAGAAATTCAAACTCATCTGTCCTATGCAGATTAATCTTCATAGTTAAAATATAGATTATACTATGTTATAACTCACACTGCCCCTCTCTGTAATTTTTTTTCATTTAAAAAAGGAATCCAGCAAGATCGTACATGAGCTCCTTTTTTTTTTTTTTCAAGCAAAGTGGTTGCCCCCTAAAAACAACAATAAAGGTTTCTTTCAGGTCCATTTGAAATTGGAAGGTGTGGGGTAGGAAGAGGAAGAAACAGACCATAATTACAGAATGAAGTTGACAGAGATAGTGACCCTGGCCTGATTAACACCCAGTTCTAACCAGCTGAGCTCCCCAGTTAACACCAATACCACTAATAAGTGACCAAGACACCCACTCGGGACATTCTAAGCTCTAATTGTTGTCTCAATACTGAATACCAAATTTGAATTTAGCATTTCCTCTTTCATTTTTTTTTTTTTTTCACATGCGTATCTGTGCTCCCTACTCCTTTTTGAGCACACCAAGGAAAAGAATTAATTAATTATTTTTTTTTTTTTAGTAATGTCTACATTTTCTCTCAATTAATTACCCTTGTCATATGTTAGAGGTCTTATCGTCTCAATGACCTTTGGCTTTTCATATTCTTCAATTTTTTTCTTTCTATTTTGTGCAATCTTCTTTTCATTAGTATCTTTACTTTTCTTGTCAGTTCCTTCCACTCTCTTCATTTTGTTCCAGAATAATTTCAGATCCCTGATCTTTGCTTTTCATTTCAGCAGAAGCAATTGCAATATTTTCAGCCATGGTCTTGCCTATGGAGGAACAGCATGGTATAGTAGATAGAGAGATGGCTTTGGAGCTAAGAACAATTGGCTTCAAGTCTTGCATTTGATATATACTAATTGTAACCCTGGAGAAGTTGTTTAATTTTTCAGTGCTTTCAGACACTTAATAGCTTGGGCAAGTGACTTAACCCTACTTGCCTCAGTTTCCTCATATGTAAAATGAACTGGAGAGAAAAATAACAAACCATTTCAGTATCTTTGCCATAAAAACTTCAAATGGGGTCATGAAGAGTCAGACATGACTAATTGACAAAACAAAAACAAATGCTAGTGAAATCATATGTTTAGTTCCTATCCATTTGTCCTGAGGATTTCAAAATAAATACATTAACAAAAAGTTCTAGATTTCATTATTGGGCTTTTTTGAACTGCTAACTGGATCAAGCACTGGAACATTATAAATGTATTTTTATTTATTATTTGCTCAATGACTCTACAACTGCTCAAGAAAGGTTATCCTAACAATTGACACAAGCAAAACCAAATGGAAATTGGGTACCTATTGATTATACTAAGATATACAGTTGAATGGGTAGCCCATTGAGACAATCCATCAGGAAATCTACCTTGGATAGGTACTAAAGAGGGACAATAAAATAAGTTGTAAATTGAAAATGAGAAAAGAGACTGAAAGACAAAGGAAGAAGGATCAGGAGAGGAGAGAGAGAGAAGTTATGTTGTATTTCGGCAATCAGTGAGGATTTTCAAAGGTCTCAAGCTAACTTTATATTTTTAATTTGAAATTCTTCTAATGATTCTATGTGGGTGTGATTTATGCAGAATGTGGAAGTCCACAGTTTCTGAAGAATCAAAATTGCTATGAAGCCAAAGAGCAATGTGGGCATAAGCATGCTATACTATATTACAATCCTGATTTGTGCATAGAAAGTGATTAAATTTTTAAAAAATATTATCTAAAATATATAATTATGTATTTTTTTCAGAAAAGGACGTGGTCCAGTGATGTAGTAAGAGGGAAGAATAATAACTGTGTGTTAGTATGTGTGTGTATCTGTGTGTGTGATTTACTTTCACTCTCTCACAAAGTCACACCTTACATTTATGCTGCAGGTGGAAAATATATATAAAATAGGGCATAAACATCCAAATCACTAATAACTCAGTCTCTCACCTAGGCTTGTGAAACTCCCCTCTCTTTCTTTGCATTTTGGCTCACTCATCTAACTTTCTCTCACATTAACAGGTTGCTAATTAGCAGACAAACTGTCACTGCACACCTACATTCATACTCTCTTAGAATTCCAGGAATCACCTTGCTGAAGGGAAATATACTTCCCCTACTCACCACTCTACCTCATAAGCCTGAGTCAAATATATTTTTTACAATCAGTCATTGGCAGTCATGACACTTAGATTTTGAATACTATTTACTAAAGAATAAGGCAAAACAAATAATGAGTTATTAATGTATTAAAACATATCAATAAAATATAAAAATGCATCATAGCACACATATATACTCAGATCACACTCTGCCTCCTACTAATGCATTCAATAGCTATGGCCAAGATTGGGCAAACATTTGTAGGAATTCTATTGATAGAGCTTCAAGTCCTTACACCTGTATTAGAGATCATTTTCTCTACAAAACAGTTCAAAATTTTATCCATAAGTTGTGTTCCATTATAAACACATTTTAATAGTATATATTAAAATAAAGTTCCTTTTCTACTCATATCAGATATTAGAATGTTCTTTATTGCATTATAATGACCCCCACTGTTTGACAATCAATAAAAAAATCTTCCTTTGCACAAAAGCATTTTACTGCCATTTTCATTATTTGCTGCTCCTTATGAAAATGGCCAGTTTTTACAGATGAATACTTATGACACTGGTGGCCATGGTAAAAGATCTGGAGGGAGGCCTCTAATATGTTGGGCAGATCCTCCATGAAAGATTTTTGGAAAGATATTAAGATATGAGATATGGATAGGTTGCAACCTATACTGATACAAAAAATTCCTTTTTTGTGAGATTACAGATGTATTGAAGTATTGAATTAATTATAAGTATTTTTTGTAGATAGGGAAACAGACACTGAAGGCAAGTTCATTAAAATGACATCATCACTAACTGCCATAACAAAACATGGCTTCTGGATGTATATCTGGCCACAGTACTTATGAGTACGTTTTGGGGGAAAAGTTATGACTACAAAGTCATGTGAATTTAAAAAAATTAAAACATCAGAATTTGTTACATATCTAAGTATTTTCCTTTTCAAAATAGTCATCTTGGAGGCCATACCCTAATTCCAATGATACTGTTATTGCTTTCAGATACTATGACTTTTTTCATCTGGGAATTAATTTAGTATTTGGAAGAGCCCAAAGTTATTTTGAGTTGAAAATGACAATTTAAATACTGGCAAATTGGGTCCAAAATGAGATTTTCTCATAATGTGATATATATATATATTTTTAATGTGACATAAATTGCATCCAAAGACAGTTTCCAAAAGAAGAACTTAACTATGTTTTGAGAAACAGAAGTATCACTGGACTAAGTACATACCTTCCAAGGCCAAGGTCAATTTTTTGAAGATTAACTCTTTTTTTTTTTTCCTGAAGCAATTGGGGTTAAGTGACTTGTCCAGGATCACAAGCTAGGAAGTATTAAGTGTCTGAGACCAAATTTGAACTCAAGTTGTTCTGACTTCAGGGCTGGTGGTCTATATGCAAAGCCATCTAGCTGCTCCCAAGACTAACTCTTTTCAATATTTAAATCCTGATATATTTATTTCATTACTTAGTAGTTACCCAGAATTTTTTTTTTGGTCAATGTAACATTTTCTGGCTTTTAGTAAATAATCCCTTTCACTTTGTCAGTATAAAAGTAGGCAGAATATTTGAGGAAAAGGACTGCTCTTTATCTCCAGTTCTATACAAAATCTACTTTGTCAAAATATGAACAATAATCATTATTATTGTCAAAATTATTATCATACAGATTCATTTATCAGAGCTTCTCTATCTTACATTATTCAGACTTAGGGTTGTATGACTGGATCTGATTATTACTTATGGTCTTGTCTATTGGTAATAAAGAACTATGATCAAAACCACATTATTTGGGACTCTTGGGCAAGGGAGATAGTGATTCTGCCCTAGTAACTAATAACTACAATAATTCTTCCTAAATTTTATATAGCTCTAAAGTATGAAAGGGACTTCACATATATTTTCTAATTTGATCCTCAAAATAACTCTATGCTGTAGATGCTATTATTATTCCCATTTTACAGATAGGAAAATCAAGACAAATATAGATAACACAACTTGCCAAGTGGCAACACTAACTAATAACTGTTTGAGGCAGGATTTGAACCCAGTGTTTACTGATTCCAAGTCCTATATCCTGGTCTTTATGCCCTCTAGATGAAATAGTTGGTGTTACAGAATATTTTGAAATGTTGGAAGAAATTAAATTTTGGTAAATAGAAGTTAAAAGACCCTGCTTTGATAATAAGCACTTATAAAATTAGCCTTTCAAATTGTATGTAAAAGGACTATGATATACTTGAAAAATGTTTCTTTAAGCAGGTTTTATATCTTTATTTTCCCCAATTCAATCTTTTTTCCTTCGTATTCATTTGCACATCAACTATTTAAAATGGAAAAATTTAAGCTGCACTTTTTTTCTCCATAATCACAATTTTTGAGTTTATTACGTCTTATTCAATGGGCTTTTGCTATTTAGTAATTTAACAATATTTTTCTGTGCTCTACTCCATTAAAAATACATCTGAATTGCCTAGTATTTTGTTTATTTTTCTTCAAACATTTCAATTGAATACTAAGTACATCCCATAATTCTGCTTATCCCATGCTCTTTAAGAAAGCAAAAATGAAGGGCAAATTTTTTGATTGCTCCAACCATCTTTCTGTTCCCAATTAATGCTCTATGTGTTTCTTTAAATAAGTATCACAAGTAGGTCCCTGATCCCAACAGATGGACATTCACTGTAAAGGAGAATTCTTGACCATTTGCTTCATTTGTTTTGTCTTTTTGTAGACATTTCAACTTAGATTCTAGTGGAGAAAATTATCCTTTATTACCAGTTACTTCTTTTTGATGCATATTTTTTCAAACACTGGAGTTAAGTATTTCTATTCTGACCTCTCTCAAAAAAACATTTCTTCCTTATATAAATAAGTAAACCTGAAAAGTATCTCTAGAAACCATCACCAAGAACAGTTTAGAAAATCTTTTATATCATCTATCATTCCTTTAAAAAAAACAGTATTGTTAAGAAAACTCTACTTAAGAAAACAGGGCTACACAGGAAGGCATTCCTATTCTCCCAAACAAACAAAGCTTTCTATTTGACTAATTACATTTTTCATTGTGGTATTTCAATTTCCAATTCAGCTTATATTCCTATAAAGTGCTATGATTTCATTCTGTCACTTGAAAGCATATACTTTTCCTTCCTGTTTTCCATTGCCTCTAATTTGATATAAATTACTCCTGCTTTGTGATGAATACATTGCTGCTTAATTTGGGATAATATATTTAGATGTTTGGACCAAATTTTAACTGATCTCAGGATATCTAAACTCTGAGCTCCTTCTCTTCATCTTTTTATCATGCTGCTGTTAGAGCTTATTAGATTTCCCTCAGACCTTTTATGCAAAGGTTGATACATCAAACATGTAATACATTGGGACTTTTTCTGAATCCTATAAAAATGCACTTTGTTGTTTGGAACAATTCATTAGAAAAAAAAAAAAAAAAGATGAAAACACACATAGGTATAAAACCTAAGTGTCTCCTTTAGACTTTACTTTTCAAAGAACCCAAAAAGTAGCTTATGGAGTGTATGTGTGGGGGGGAGACAGAAAATTGAACTTTCCAAGATCAGTACTTAACATAAAAATTTCATCACAATCTTTATCATCTTGCAGTGGTTGCAGAAAAGGCCTAGGCTCCCTCCACCTTTAACTTCCTAAAGTCGCCTATTTTACCTTCAAATCTGATGAAGTGTCAAAGTCATTTACCAGTAATGAGTTCTGCTGCAAATTTTATTTTGCTTGGAATTTAATTAATGGGCCAAAGACTTTCCATTGTGATTTGAGCAAATGAATAATAAATCAAGAAAGGAGATTTGTCAGGGAAGGAACATCTGTTTCTTACAGGCGTTACAACATGACTACAGCTTGGCTGTGCATTACCAGCACAAAGACAGTAGGAGTCCTCTCCAGTGAAGCTCTCTTCATTTATTGCTCCACTGAAGGTGAACAGAGATCAGTCTAATGGGCCTCTGGTGTTAATAAAAGCTTTGCGCTTCTCCAGTTTTGCTGTAGCTTCTTCCTGTAGGGTGCTACTGTCTGTCCTTAGTCCATGGTTTGTTGGTCCACGTCAGGATTCTGCAATGTCAGTACTTTATTGGATGATTAATAAGGGAAAGACAAATTCATAAGCAGAAACAATATGAAATTACCATCATATTAGTGTTCGCTGTCATGCTTTTTATTTGGGGGGGGGGGATTTGTAAATGAGATCGTGATTGAAGTTAAGTACTTTGACTTGCACTGTCAAAAGCAAAAATAGGTCACTGAACCTGTTGGGCTCTGTCTCGTTAACCAATAAAAGACTATCTGGCTTAGTTTTGCTTTTTCCATGCCTCCATGGCACCCTGAACAAGTATCTCAAAAAAGAGAAAAATGAGAGTAGAACCTACTAAAGGCTTGCACTCACATGCGCGCAAAGGGGGGAGAAGGGGCGAAGCTGCTATAGTGCTTTCCTGGCTATTTATTGCCCGAACACATTTTGCTCCTATACACAAGGGAGGTTTAAGTGCCCACTGGGTAGGAATAAATCGCCTTATGAAAATTTGCACTGCAGGGTTCAGGATGACCCTTGTGTAATGTTTATAATGTATGCAGAACACTAATGGCCGCTAATGTCATGCAGAAATAACATTCCGTCTTACGGGCTATACTTTTTTTTAAAAAAACCTTTTTTTGGGGGTGGGGTGGGGGGTGAAGCTGGAGAAACAATAAGAGGCATATATAATTTAATGATTTTTATACATTTCTGCGAGGTGCCTCTGAGGAACAGTGCCCTGATGAAGAAAATATTTCACATTTCTGTCACAATGTGCAGCCCCCTAAACGATCCTTTCTAGCATGCAGCACAACAGGGCTTTGTTTGATATGGCATGCTTCCTGCAATTTGTATCGAAAATGGCCCTATGGAGGAAAATCAGCCAGTTAAAAAGTTTAAAACTCAGCCGAGTGAGAGAAGAATTAAGATACAGACAGCAAAGGAAAGGGAAGTTTATCTTGGATTCGTGGATGAGAGTGTTTTTTTCTTCGTTTGTTAAAAGTCTTATGTGACCTAGGAATGTAAAATTATTTCTGAAATGAATGTTTTGAGGGAAATATTTTCACCCCATAAACAACCCAAAGACCATGTCTTCCTTCTCCTCCTTCTTAGCACAGAAATTCATCAGAATGAGACAGAAGCAGCACAATTTTTAATGAGGTATCCTGAATTTTATCTGCCACATTTCTTAAATTGATTCCCTCCTTTGTATTGGACAGGTCTCCACCCTAACGGAGCTCCTCATCTCCACTTCTTTATTATTACAAGATGAGCTAACATTCCCATAGCTCTTTAAGGTTTTCAAAGTGTTTTACAAATTTATCTCTTTTTACCTATTCAACAATCCTGAGAGGTGGGGGCTATTATTATTCTCATTTTATTGATGAAGAAACTGAGGCAGACAGAGGTCAAGGGACTTGTAATGAATCACACAGCTCTTAAGTCTCTAAATCAGGATTTGAATTCAGGTCTTTTTGCCTCTAAGTCCACTTCTTTATCTGCTAGGACCCCAAGCTTTTGTATAATTATCATCATTTTAAATTTTTTTAAATTGAGGAAGTCAGGGTTAAATAACCTGCTCAGGGTCACACAGCAAGTAAATGAGGATAGATTTGAACTCAGATCTTCCTGATTCCAGGGCCAGTGCTCTTTCTACTGATCTATCTGTCCTTACAAGATATTTTTAATAGTTCTCATCTCCCCTCTCTCATTCCTGAAATCTCACCTTTTGCTCTTTTGCTTATGTTTTGTCAGGTCATTCATCTGCTCTAAGAAAGTCAGTGGTTCCCTATTGCTTGAACAAGTAAACTTCAAATTCTTTTATCCTGTAATTAGGGTCCTTCCTTGTTTTTCTAGGTTCATATCATATGCTTTCTCCGCTAGAATTTACACCTTAGACAAACTGAGCTATACCAAGTTCATTGAACATATCCTAAACTTTTCTACCTCTGGCCTTTTTCTCATGCTGTTGCCCATGACTGCAAAGACAGCACCCTCTCCCCTCCTCTTGAGTTAATGAATATTTTATCTATCCTTTAAAAACTCACTTTAAATGTCATTTTCTGTATGACACATTTCCTAGATCTCTTTGTTAGTAATAAACTTCTTTTATCTTTCAGTCTGGAATAAGTTTCCCATTTAGACTCCCTATAGATCTCTAGTTTGCTTCTTTGTAATGTATTTAGCATGCATAATTTTGCATTACAGTTTATATGTACAGAATTGAAAGGCTCTCAGGAGCCATTTATATCTTTGTTGTATTGCTGACCAGACTTTGAGCTCCATGAGAGTAATATGAGAACCTGGATTCAATTCCTGAACTATTACTTACTATCCTTTTAATGGCAACTAGGTGGTACTTCAATGGATAAATTATCAGGTCTGAAGAGAGGAAGAGACTCATCCTTCTGAGTTCAAATCTGGCTTCAGACTCTTATTAGCTGTTTGATGACCATGGACAAATCATTTAACCACTTTACCTCAGTTTCCTTATCTGTAAAGTGAGCTTGAGAAGGAAATGGCAAACTACTCCATTATCTTTTTTTAAAAAAAATAATAGCTTTTTATTTTTCAAAATACATGCAAAAATAGATTTCAACATTCACCCTTGCAAAATTTTATGTTGCATATTTTTGTTCTTCCCTCCCTATTTTCCCCCTTCCCTAGATAGCAAGTAATCCAATATAGGTAAAACATGTGCAATTCTTCTAAACATATTTCCACATTTATCCTGTTATAATGATGAGATTAAAATGGAAAATGAGATCAAAAAGGAAAAAAGAATGAGGGAAAACAACAGGCAAGCAAACAATAACAAAAAAAGGTGAAAATACTATATTGTGATCCACATTCAGTTCCCAAAGTCCTCTCTCTGGATGCAGATTGCTCTCCATCACAAGCCTATTGGAATTGGCCTGAATCATTTCATTGTTGAAAAGAGCTAAATCCTTCAGATGAAGTCCATTGATTGGTACATAATTTTGGTATTTCTGTGTATATTATTATTTTGGTTCTACTCACTTCACTTAATATAAGTTCTTGCTGATCATTTCTTCTAGAACAATAACATTCCATTACATTCATATAGCACAACTTATTCAGTCATTCTCCAATTGATGGGCATCCACTCAGTTTCCAATTTCTTGCCACCACGAAAAGGGCTGCTACAAACATTTTTGCACATGTGAGTCCCTTTCCTTTTTTTATGATCTCTTTGGGATCCAGGCCTAGTAGAGACACTGCTGGATCAAACGGTAAGCAGAATCTGATAGCCCTTTAGGCATAGTTCCAAATGGCTCTCCAGAATGATTGGATCAGTTCACAACTCCACTAATAATGTATTAGTGTCCCAGTTTTTCCACATCATTTCTAGCATTTATCATTATCTTTTCCTGTCATCTTAGCCAATCTGAGAGGTATTAAGTGATGCCTTAATTTACATTTTTCTAATCAATAGTGATTTAGAGCATTTTTTCATATGGCTAGAAATGGTTTTAATTTCTTCATGTGAAAATTGTCTGTTCATATCTTCTGACCATTTATCAATTGGAGAATGGCTTGTATTCTTATAAATTTGAGCCAACTCTCTTTATATTTTAGAAATGAAGCTTTTATCAGAATCCTTGGATGTAAAATTCTTTTTTCCCTACTTTTCTGCTTCCCTTCTAATCTTGGCTTCATTGTTTTGGTTGTATAAAACTTTTCTAATTTAATGTAATATAATTAATTTAAATTAATATAATGTAATATAAATTATCCATTTTGCATTTCATAATGTTCTCTAGATCTTCTTTGGCAATAAATTCCTTCCTTCTGCACAGATATGAGAGCTAAATTATCCCTTGTTATCCTAATTTGCTTATAGTATCATCTTTAATGTTTAAATCAAGAAGTCAGTTTGACCTTATTTTAGTACAAGATGTTAGGTGTAGGTCAATACCTAGTTTCTATTTTCTAATTTTCCCAGCAATTTTTATCAAATAGTGAATTCTTATCCCAGAAGCTGGAATCTTTGGCTTTATCAAACACTACATTACTGTAGTCATTAACTATGCTATCTTGTGAACCTTACCTATTCCACTGATTTACCACTCTATTTCTTAGCCAATACCAAATGTTTTTGATAATTGCTGCTTTATAATTTAACCACTCCATTATCTTTGCTAAGAAAACCCCAAATGGGATCACAAAGAGTCAGAGGACAGGACTGAAAAACGACCAAAGAATAACCTTTTGACTCTAGTATGTCACCTTTCTAAGCCTCAGTTTCCTCATTTGTAAAATGAACAGGCCAGATAAGATGATTTCTAAGGTCCTTTTAGCTCCACGTGTATCTATAATGCCATGATTCAAATTTTGTACTTTTCTGATATCTAACACATATTAGGCACATAATAAATATTTTTGAAAGAAAATTAAATAAAAAATAAGTAATTTGTTTTAGAAACAAAAGCATATATGTGTATATGTATACAACCATGTATACATATTGTCATGTTGTAGACATTATTTATTTAATATTTCATTCTATGGATCAGAAATGGGTCTGCTACCAAGCTTTAAAAATCATTACTAATGTAGCATAACACTATAAAATCAAGTAATTGAAAGGAAAAAAAATATTTGATCTATATATTTCATTTTATATTCAGTAACAGGTAAATATGTAACAGTAAATGAAGAGGCTAATATTAAGAGGAAAAACTGACAAAGAGATAATTTGAAACTATAATTTTTTAAGATTTACCTGACACAAGCTTATTTATAATGTTGAAACAAATAAACTTAAGAGGAGGCTTATTTGCACTGCTAAACAATGGTAGATTAATCAGACAGAGGGGGTGAACATGTATAAAATATATGCAAAAATCAATAGATACAAGATGATTTGGGGGAAGCACTTAGCATTAGGAAGGGATCAAGGAAGATCACATAGAAAGTGGAATTTCCATTATGTCTTCAAGGAAGAATAGATTCTAAGAGATGGAGGAAGTGAATCAATCTCTACAGAATCACAGAAATGAGACAAGGAGTGAGAAACAATAAGATCAGTTGACTAGATCATAGGATTCATGAATGGGGGTAATATGTAACAAGACTAGAAAGGTAGGATGGGGACAGGTAATGAAAACCTTTCAGTACAAAACATTTATCTGTCTATATTTAAGCCTGAAGCAACTTCAGTAGAGTTTAATTCAGTAAGGGAATGATGAGTATTTTAGAAAAATCACTTTGATAGTATGTGGATTGAAGAAGACAGAGATTTGAGTCCGGGAGATAAATTAACCAGGTGATACAATAGGGTAAGTAAGGGATGATAAGGTTCTGAATTATGATAGTGGGCATGTGAGTGGAGAGAGGAGAGAAAGAAGTATATTTTGAGAAGGTAGAAATAAAAATGATGATGTAACATGGTTAATGAGAATGAGGAATCAGGGATGACACTCCAGGTGCAAACCTGATTGGCTTAAGAAATGGTGATGCCCTTGGCATAAACATAGATGTTTACAAGAGGAGTGAGTTTAGGGGAAAAGACAAGATACACTTGAGATGACAATGGGACATTCCAAATTGCAATGAGTGACGGGTGCAACCAGAGTTGGATATATTGATCTGAGTATAAGATCATATGTTAACATTTTTAACTTTTAATACAAATTTTTAATACAAAAGTCATTGCTAACAGTGTGTTGCAGTCTGAACACAATTCTGCATCTTTTTATGGTCTATAGCAGGAGTCCTCAAACTACAGCCCGCGGGCCAGATGCAACAGCTGAGGATGTTTATCCCCCTCACCCAGGGCTATGAAGTTTCTTTATTTAAAGGCCCACAAAACAAAGTTTTTGTTTTTACTATAGTCCGGCCCTCCAACAGTCTGAGGGACAGAGGCCCCCTATTTAAAAAGTTTGAGGACCCCTGGTCTATAGGGTCACTTGAAATGTGTATTTTTCTGAAACCATAACATTTAATTATTTTTTTAGCATCACCAGGAGAATTAAAAGTGGTGTGTGTGTGTGTGTGTGTGTGTGTGTGTGTGTGTGTATGTGTGTGTGTTTGTCAGTGAATAGTTTGATCATTGATAGTGGTAGTTATTTAGTTTCCTAAATACATTCTAATCTGATCTTTTTTTCCTTGCATTAAATTATGGGCATCAGCAATATTTATATATGTGTATATTTATATTTCCTTTCTGTGTTTGTATATGTGCACATGCAGGTGCTTTTATTTCATTATCTGGAAGTCCAAATTCTATTCTCAAATAGTACCTTTTTATTCATTTCTTCACCTCCCAATTTTTCTCTTCTATAAATCTTATCTTTCATGGCTAAGAAATAGTGAGAAAATCATAACATGTACCTTTATTCTCTTCAATTCCTTACCCTTGACTTTATTATTGTTCATAGTACTATTTAGGTTTCTTTTGGTAGCAAATTTGTACCTATGTAAATAACAAGAAATATATGATGATTCATACTTAAAAGTCTCAAGAAGCTCTCTATGGGGAAAAGGACCCTCATGTGCAAAAATATTTGTAGCAGCCCTTTTTGTAGGGGCAAGGAACTAGAAATTGAGTGGATGCCTGTCAGTTGGGGAATGGCTGAATAAGTTATAGTATGTGAATATAATAGAATGTTATTATTCTATAAGAAATGATGAGCAGGCTGATGAAAGAAAAATCTGGAAAGACTTACATGAACTGATATTGAGTAAAGTGAACAGAACCAAGAGAACAGAAGAAGATTATATGATGATCAACTGGGATGATCTTTTCGACAATGAGGTGATTCAAAGGAATTCCAATAAACTTGTGAGGGAAAGTATCATCCCCATCCAGAGAGAGAATGTGGAGACTGAATGTGGATCAAAGCACAGATTTTCACCTTTTTTGTTGTTGCTTGCTTATTATTTTTTCTTTCTCATTCCCCCAGTTTGATCTGATTTTCTTTTGCAGTATAACTAAGATGGAAATATATTTAGAAGAACTGCACATATTTGACTTATATCAAATTGATTCCTGCCTAAGGGAGGAAGGAAGTAGGGAGAGAAGAAGAAAAATTTGAAACACAAAGTTTTGCAAAGGTGAATATTGAAAGCTATTTTTCATGCATTTGGAAAAATACAATACTATTGTTAAAAGTTCTCTATGGTGTTTTGGATCTATGTCCCAGGAAGACAATATTATATTACTCTTTATTATTGTCTTCAGGTTGACAAATATTTACTCTTGAGACGGACTTTTGTGATCACTCTTATCTTCTTCAGACATTTCCTGGGTGAACCATCTCCTACTATTTTCAATGGTTATACTATATCATCCTTTAAAGGACAGGAAGTTTCTTCAGCCTTCTTCTCTTTAGAAAAAGCCTCAAATTAGTTTTTAATCTCTAATTATTCAGCTTTTCTTTTGCTGCTCTTTCTTCTCATTGCAATATGCTTATCCACCATCCCAACAGAGATCATTACCTCTCCCCCATCTCAGATCCACCATACCCCCACACCCCTCATGCTGAAGATTTTTCTAATCCCCTCTTCAAGCCTCCTATATGGTTTCTTCTAAGAAGGACAATATTCTACTCTTGGAACAGATGTAATGGCTCGTCAGCTGTGGTACAAATGAAGATGCCACACACAATGTAAATCACCGCACAATTTCCCCTCCTCTCCTTAATAGTTGAGATTTTTAGCCTTGTTTATTGGAATTACAAATAATTTTCATTCTTCAAGCTAAGCACCCAGTTATAACTTGAATAACTAATTTTCACTGCTTAATCACTTGATAATCTCATTCTCTTTCCTCAGTGTCAATAACTACGCCATACATTAATTTCGTCTTTCTTTCAATAATTTACTCCATTCACTAAGCACTGTATCAACTACTAATTCCTCTACTTAACTTTTTCTCACTTTTTCTTACCACCTACATTCTGATTTTCCTTTTTATCATTCAACTTCCTTCTTTAGATCCTATTTTCTAAACCCTTTTAATATTTTCTATCCTCCTTAGTTGTTTTTGATTCTGCTTTTATTTCCAGTCAAAAATAGGATCTGGACCAGAATCCAGACAAATTTTCTTCAGTTTCTCTCAAATTTCTCTTCCCTAAATTTAACTCCAGGCCTGCTTTATTATTCCAAACCCCTCACACACACAGTTTTCTTCTTATTATTCAACACAATCTCTTATTTCTTCTTCCACATCTCCCACAAGCTTCTTTCACAGAACCTAGACATATTTGCTATCACCATTCTTAAAGAGTTTTTGTTTGTTGAAGGATTTTCTTTCTTTTTCTTTTCTTTTTTTTTTTTTTTAAAGATACAGTGTTTCACAAACTTGAAAGCAACCAATGAACATTTCTAATACTTTTCTTGTGTTCTATGCACTGTGTCAGGTGGGAAAGATACAAAAGCAATAATGAAAAAGCTCCTTTTTTGTAGAATAAGAATATATAGCTCTCAAAACATTCCATTCTATTTTCTAAACATATCATTTTGGATAATTTTATGATACTGTCAGTAAACACTTATGGAGAGCTCCATGTGCAAGTACTTTGAGCAGGGAGTGTTCATTTATTTGTTAAAAATTTGTTGTTTATTATAGAATACACAGACATTCACAAAAACTAGCCTTTTAATCCACAAAGAATAGCAAGAGAGAGAGACAGAGAGAGAGAGAGAGAGAGAGAGAGAGAGAGAGAGAGAGAGAGAGAGAGAGAGAGAACTGTATCTTAATTTAAATTACTTGAGAATATTTTTCTAAATCAGAATGGTTCTTAACCCTAATTGTTGAATAGTGAAAAAGATCTGCTTATTGAACAAAAGGAAAGCAACCTGGAAAAAGATAAAATGGATTTAAAGAGACCTGAATTCTAATCTTTCCTTTGCTTTGCTCTGGTCCTTTGGACATACATTAATTTCTATAGGCCTCTATTTTCCATCAAGCTCTAGGTGTTTATCAGATTGAATCTTGAGTAAATCTCAATTAAACACCCAAACAGATGCAACAAATTCAGATCAATTAAAGTAAATAGCTATCTTTCTTATTTTTAGCTTTTTTGATTCTTTTTACAGATATATGGCTTAATTCAGGCTTAGAACTTTCCTTAGGCCTTGGGGGGAAGATTCTGGGATAATTTTGTGTTTGGGTCAAAACACCTTATAATAAATTTCATAGCTTTAACTCATTTCCCACTTTATCAGCTAAGAAATGAGGATGCAGAAAGAATCTTGTCTTCAAAGAGCTTCCCATCAAATGAAGAAACTAATACATAAAAGACGAGGTAAGTGAGGTGAGAGAAGGAGGGACAAGATATCTGATTATAGTTGAGAAAATCTAAAGTCAGGAGTGGATCCCAGAGAGAAATGAAGACTTGCCTGGCCTTGACATTTTCCCCCAAAATGGAAGATCTGGGAAGAAGCAACCAATCAAAGGAAGGGTTATAGGACTGAAATGAATTTTCAAAGAGAAGTCCAAGGGAACTTCTTGTATAAGGAAAGTCTCAGGGAACACACTAAAGGGTGAGAAAGTTATTTAGAAATCTAATTTGGGGAGAGGAGAGGTCTTTCCTTCAAAATGCAATCTCTTCTCAGAAAAAAAAGTTTATTTCCTTTCTAGTTTCATCTATAGAACTCATATTTTTGAGGACAATGGACTTTTTTCAGTGTTAAAATTTAATTTCTCTTTACTGTCAAGAAATATGCTTCTTAGCCATGATAATTACTAGGTTGAATAAGAAGCTGATTAAATTTATCTTGGTGAACAAGCCAGTTGTATTCATAATTCAAGTTATTTCAAAGTCAAGTTGTTTGTTTTAAATTTGAACTTGGACATGTTTCATGACTCCTTGCTTCTGAGTCCCTGGACTCTTCTTATTGGATCAATCCATCTTTATGATTTTTTGGATCATATTTGGAATTATCACTCACCACTAAATAAAAATTTGAATAGTTATTTGCTTGTTTTAATTTTAACTTACTAAATGTTATTATTGTTGTTCTTTGTACTTTGTTTCCAAAAAGGACCAGTGGCATCACAGGGTGTTGTCTTGACTCGGGTGAATTGGATTTAAGTGAGGCAGAGTTGCACAAAATTGTCAACCTCACTCTTTCAGTCACTGAAATCCACTGGGAAGAAAAAATAATCAAGATGACTGTTGATGACCCAAGATACAGTGGATGACTTAAGTGTCTTTGATATCTGATCAGACTCTAACTTCTCTACCACACCTGCTTCAATCCCCTTCATGAACAATGGAACAAATTGCTCTCATCTATTTATTCCACTGGGGAAAGAGACGGGATTCAAATCCAGATTTTTATTCTAAATTCAGCATAGTCATAAATGTCAGTAAATGTCAATGATGGGGCTAATGCTATTTCATTTCCCAATAATATTTCCTCTGTATTACCAAATAACTCCATTGGTGATTCTTTGGAACAGGAATTTAGTGGCTGCTTTTTTGTACATAGTTGTCTTTCCCCCATGTTTTTCCTCATCAGACTGTGGGCTCCTTGAAAGCAGGACTGTACCTTTCTTATTTTACCTCTCTTTGTATCTTCAGTTCTTAACACAGTGCCTGGCATATAAATAGGAACTTAATAAATATTTATTGACTGATTGCCCCTAGGTCAACACCAAAGCGGTCAAGACAGTCAAGTTGAAAAATCAAGACACCCAGAAAGTAACATGTCCTAGTTAAGTCTAATCACCACCTCAACTGTCATATTCCAATGGAGACACTAAACCTAAGAGCCTTGGGATTGTCGGTGCTTCCAGCACAATGCCCTCAGCTGTCATCCTAGACAGCAATCCCTATAGAGATGCTGCCTCACAACAATTCTTCTAGATCTATAGCTACTTGAAGACCTAGAAAATGAAGTATTTGTCTCCAAAGGCTAGCACTATTATGTGGTTCAATATCAGGGAATAATATCATTTCATCAGTGAACATGACATTGAAGAAGAGACATCTGCTTTGCTGCCACACCCAAAAAATCATGGAACTTTTCCCTTTGATTTGTGGTTGAAACCTTGTGTATGTGTTGTCTCCCCCATTAGAATGTTAACTCATTGAGGGCAGAAATTTTCTTACTGTTCTATTTCTATCCTTAGCCCAGGGTTTTACACATAATAAATATTTAATAAATATTTTATTTATTAATTGATTCACTTGTTAAGCACCTAGTATGTTCAAGGCACTGTGCTAAGGGGCTGAGAATAGAAAGACAGTGAAGGAAACAATCCAGTTCTTGAGGAGTTTACATTCTGCTATGCAATGGCTATGAATGTCATGGGAAGTCAGTCTGAAAAGAGGTTGAAGTCAGACTGAAAAGCCATTCAGAACAGTACATATTTTATCTTAAAGGCTATAGGAAGTGACTGAAGTTTCTTGAACAAGATGATGAGATAGCTTTATATTTTAGAAATACCAATTTGTACACATGTGAAGGTTGAGTTAAAGAGGGAGAGACATAGGAGCAAAAGGAGCAGTTACGAATTTATGGCAATAGTTCAGGGGAAAAGTAACAAAGACTTGACCAAGAGTATGGTCAAAGTAAGTCAACAAATTTGGCAACTAATTTGAATTGAGTTTGGAGGAAGAATTGAGGATGATTATAAAGTTATAAAGCTGGATGACTGGAAAACTGATGAATCAAACAATAGAAATAATATATGATAATCAATTGATTTGTGGAGAAAAATCTTGATGAAATGTATAAATAGTAAGTTATATATCATTATTATTGCCATTCAAGAAAATTTACCAAGCAATCAGCAAGCATATTTTCAGCACCTACTATGTAGCAGGCTTTATAAAATCTGGGGATCCAGAACTAAGGCAAGACAAATCTGGGAAGCTTCCTTTCCTAGATTGCCAATTAAAACCTTGTAATTGGATATTCTTATACAGAATGTTGGAGGTAGATGATTATTTAATGCAATGGGAGCCAGCCTCATTTGCAGGTAGCACAGGTCTCCAAATAGAAACTAGTTAGAAAAGAAATGTTAAAGGGACAGAAAGAGGATTAAATTATTCAATTACTCTCTGAGGCTGATTGTTGAAATTTTAGTTAAACTAAAGAAATGATAGGAGGCAAGAGTTCTCATTGGGCTAACAGAACTGACTTAAAAATCTTACTTTAGGAAATATCTCTGATAAAACCTGATTATCTGTTATAACTGATGACTTACAAGTTACTTTTTACATAAACTTACTTTCTTTATGTCTACTTTATATCCAAAAAGGAAAGAAGATGGTATGACATTAGTGTAGCTAAATATTGATGGCCCACTTTAGGATCATCAATACAGCAAGGTTAATATCCATTTGGTCATGCAAGAAATATTTAATTGGTGTTCCAAGATTCCTCATAAATTGTGATGTTCAAAGATTTGCAAACATACAGCACTGCCAGGAGAATATTTGTGTTAAATAGATTGGTGTTTGCATGGAGGAACAGCTTGAGATTGCTAAGAGCACTAGATAATTTCCTAAATGTTATTCAACTCACTGTCTTCTTTTTATTCAGTTCTTAGCTCAATTCATTATCCACTAAAAGTATCTAGTCCAGATAGTTGTATGAACTAATTCAATGGACTAGTCATCCTACCATATATAGTAGATTAGACAGTTGGTATTTCATCCTTTTGCTTTCCCCCTATATGGGTTTTTTATATTCATCTCATTAGATACAACAAGCCTGTAAAGTAGGGGTGATTATTATTCCCATTTTATAGATATAAAAATTGAGTCTGAGATACATTAAATGACTTGTTTTGGTTCCCCTAGATAAATTCTGAGAAAGCTTTCTAACTCAGATCTTTTGGATTCTAATTCCAGCACTTTATTCATTACCTGCCTTAAGAAAGAGCCCGATTTCTTTTTTAGTTACCAGACTTTCTCAGGACTAAGTCTAGTATGCATATATAATCTGAATCCTGAGATAGGATGAGTTTCTCTCCCTCATCCAAATAATAGTTCTTGCCACACTTATATGCTGGTTCTTTCTCTTCATTTAGATGGTATAAGTTAGACTATAATCTCCTAAAATTGAGGATTATATTGGAGGCGATATCTATAACCCAAAATAGATGAACAATAAATATGAGTGATTGATCAAGGGAGCATGTGGTTCTATTATTTTGTGAAAAAAAATATTTTGACTATCAGGAGAATCAAAGTATGATTTCATTTTGACTCTGTTTCTAAATTTATATTGCATCAATGTATAACAGAAAAGTCATATTGACACACACAATAATGTTTGTAATAAAAGATTTTGTAAAATCGATTTAGTTACATTGACCACAATGCATACAGAGCTATAGCTAACTGTACTTGAGCTTGGAAGGTTTGGTCATGGGGGAAAAAAGAACAACCAGGTAGACAGTACAAAACCCATATCCCAGCAGATAGGTATGGTGACTTAGAAGATAGTTTCACCATGGATTTATGGGTTCCAAGTGGGGCAGTGTATAATGTATTGGACTTTGAATAAGACAATCCAGTGAGAATCTGAGGAAATTATTTAACCTCTGTCTGCCTCAGTTTTTTCAACTAAAAAACAATGATGATAATAATAATAGCCTCAACCTCATAGGGTAGTTATGAGGCCCAAATGGGATGATTTATTTGTAATGTGCTTAGTATACTGCTTGATACATGATAGGCATTTAATAAATGCTTGTTTTCTGTTTCCTTCATTAAAACTGTCATATAAAAATTAATGTCATTTCCTTTCTTGACATGATTTCGAAACTGATAGGTGAGAGGAATTCTGTGAAAACACACAGACAATTGTATATATACACATGTGTGTGTATGTGTGTGTATACACTCATGTCTATATCTACCTATCAATATATATATATATATATATATGTGTGTGTGTGTGTGTGTATACATATTTCTCTATATCTATATATATCATGTAGCCTTTACCAAAGCTTTTAATAATGTAGCTCTTGTTATTCTTGTAAAAATGGGGATATAAAGATTAGATAATAATACATTAAGATAGATTAAAATCTTTTTAGATGTTCAGACTCAAAGAATAGTTGTTAATGGTTCAATGTTAATGTGGCAGACGATCTCCAATGGTGTACCTTAGTGATTTGTACTTGAACCTGTGCTGTTTAACACTTTTTCAATGACTAGATAAAAGCCATTGGATTTTTAGATCTCATCAAGTATGGAGGGATAACTAAGTCACTGGATGATAATTTCAATAGTTTTAAAACCACTATGATTCTGGAATTTGAAATGATCAATGGACATCCACTTGGTTCAGATGACTGACCTGAGACCATGATGCTGAATGGAGAATCTGTGAAATTCACCACTAAAGCAGCCATCCCTTCCTTTCTCTTTAGATATGGGACTGGATTGGTGTTATTTCACATTTCCATAACTTCCTGGATTTTAGTGGAAAAGGTTTGCTGCTCTTTCTACTTCTTTTTCCTTTTTATATAAACACATTATTTCATTAATGTAAAGTAAAACCAAACTTGGTAATATTGAACTTAAGCTCCCAAATCAAACTAAAAATGAGATTTTTCTTGATTATTATTAATAATCAAGTCTGTAGATATTCCTTTTATATTTAATTAGAAGTGAATGTCAGCCACTAAATATAAGTTAAATGAAATCACTTATCACCCAGCAGCAAGAGACAAATACTCATGATTTTTGGACTGAAAAAGACAACTCAGATTTTAATTTCATAATTTTGAAGATTGCCCCAAGAGCATTATTTTGGGTGTATAATAAGAAGCTTCCTTTTGTTGACATTTCTATTTCATTAAATTCTCTGAAATTATACAATGTATACCTTTATTTATCAGTCCTTTTTCTGTAGTTAGTTAGTATCTTCCTTAATGGGTTCTTTATTATTGATTTGAGTATTTATAATACTTAGAAAAACTTAATCATTCACAATTATTTTTGAAAATATTCCTAAATGTAATATTTTCACTTTTTGTGTTATTGTTTGTTTGTTTTTCCATTCTCATGGGGTTTTTTTCATCTGATTTTTTTTTCAGCATGACAAATATGGAAATGTGTTTTGAAGTATTGCCCATGTTTAACCCCTATCAAATTGTTTTCTGTCTTAGGGAAGGGGGAGGAGGAAGTAGAGGGAGAAAAAATTGGAATATAAAGTTTTGTGAAAGTGAATGTTGAAAATTATCTTTTCATGTATTTGGAAACATAAAATACTATTACTAATGGTAAAAAAAAAAAAAAGAAAAAAATTGCTATAACCATAAACAAAGTTTTCTTGGTTCTGCTCATTTTACTTTTCTTTATTTCCTGCAAGTCTTTCAGTGTTTTCCTAAAATCAACTAGTTCATTATTTCTTATACTACAGAAATATTCTATCATAAATTAGAAATATTTCTTACAACTTGTCCTTCTATTTTCTTATTGAAAGACACATCTAACTCTAAGAATTGTATCATATACTTGTGCTAATTCACATCAATAGGCAAATTCTTTTGGGCCAAGAGTTTCATCAGTTTCTGTCTGAAGGACTTCTCTTTTTCTGCATAATTTTCAAGTGTCAATTTTTGCTTTGTAGAGTACTGTACTTCTGAATTAGGGAAAAAAAAAGATTACTGGCACTCTTGTTTCCTAATTCTCCTTTAAATCTGGCCTCTTCTAGTCTTCCTTGCTTATTCTTCATTAAATGGGATAATCCCCAATAATCTGTCCTGGGTCCTCTCCTTTTTTTCCCTTTATACTAGGAAGAACTTGGTGATCTTTTTAAGTCCTATGGTTTTAATTATCATCCCTACAGAGAGGATTCCTAGATTTATATATGTCCAAATTTAATCTCTTCCCTAAAATCCAGTACCTTATTACCAACTGCCTTTGGATATCTCAGACTCAATATCCTGAAGACATATCAAAACTCAGTATGTCCAAAAGTTAATTCAATATTTTTCCCCAAAATCTTTTGTTCTTCCAAACTTGCCGATTTACATCAATAGCACTACCATCTTCCTGATTACCATGGCTTACAGCATGTCTGTTTTCATGATACCTCTTGTATAGCTCTCTTTCCAGTCTCCACTCTAGGACAGACATTTGCATTATTACAATAACCATCTGTCTCCCTCATTCAAGTCTTCCCATTCTAATTATTTTCTACCTTTAGCTGCCAATGTGATTTTCTTAAAGCCTAGTTTGTTTATGTTACTTTGCTGCTCAAAAAATTCTAGCAGCTTCCTATCATTACCAGAAACAGTCTTCTCTTTACTATTTACATTTCTTCATAACTTGACCCTTTTTAACTCTCAGTCTTCTTTCACTCTACTCTCATCTACATTGAAGCTACACTAGTTTTTTTCTTCACACATGGCTCTTTACTTCTCATTTTCTTGTCTTTGGACTTCCTGACACTAGGACTAATATGTTCTCCAGGCTTATCTCTAACTCCTGGCTTCCTTCCAAAATTTGCTCAGATCCCAAGTTCTGGAGGAGGTATTTCTCTCTGGAATTATCTTTGATCTACTTTGTATATCCTAAATTATTTGCATCTTTCCCCCCATTCGAAAGTCAGCTCTTTAAGGACAGGGACTCATTTTGCCTTTTTTGTTTCTTGAGTAGCACAATACTTGGCATAGAGTAGGTGCTCAAAAAATCCTTGGTGTCTGACTGACAGTATTCTATTGCTCTCTGACCATTTTTATGCCATGTCTCCTCACCTGTAACTGGCCCTGCAAATCCCATGTTAGGGATTCTTCTTTACTCCTAATGAGCAAGTATTCTCCATAACTATATGCCACCCACCTTCCTCCACTACATACACTTTCTACCTCTAGATATTGGAACAATAACCAACTTAACACTGTAATTCCTGGAAAAGACAAATAAAAAAAAATTCCCTAAGACTTTTCAGTTACCCTAAGAATTCGCTAGACATTTTAAATTGCCCCTCCTTGGCCACTATCCTTTTATGGCTGTTTATCTCCTTTATAAAATGTAAGCTGCTTGAGGGCACACACTATCTTTGTGCATTGTTTCTCCATTGTTCCTGCCATGATGTATAAATGGTCATTAATGAATTCATTCAATCATTCGAATTTTTGTGAAGACTTAATGGATCAGGTATGGAAATAAAATTTAATCATATTTTCATTTGTTCCTGGGATCTTTCCCAGCATATTAAATTATTCTGAGTCATCTTGCATCATTTGCCTTAGAATGAGTTTTTTGAGAAATTCGAGAAATGCTAATTTGATAAGGAAGATAATGGAACTCATGACAACACCTAATAGAAAGGTGGTCCATAAAAATCCAAGAAAAGTTAAGGGAATATTTCAGTGGGAATCTTAGCTTTCAAGAAATATTTGTGGGCATTATTCAGATTCCTAGAATATCACCTCACTTTTCCCTCGTTTTTTTTTTTTTTTTTTGCCTTAATAGCAATTCAGTGACTTAGTATAACACTCTAGTAGGGGCCCTCAAACTTTTAAAATAGGGGGCCAATTCACTGTCCCTCAGACTGTTGGAGGGCCGGACTATAGTAAAAACAAAAACTTTGTTTTGTGGGCCTTTAAATAAAGAAACTCCATAGCCGTGGGTGAGAGGGATAATGGTCCTCAGCTGCCGCATCTGGCCTGAGGGCTGTAGTTTGAGGACCCCTGATCTAAAGAATAACTCTGTATGTAAGAATCAGGAAGACCTAAGTTCAATGCTGGTTTCAGACATCTACTAGCTGTGTGACCCTAGGCAAGTCACTTGTGTCAGTTCCCTGTTCTTGATTCCAGACTTAGTACTCTATCCGCTGAACTATTTAGTTGCCCAGGAATGGAGGTACTTCCATGAATATACAGAGGAGGAGGGAGCATCTTGAGAATTTGAAGGGCTAAATGTGAAAAAGAGATTACACTGATTTTACTTGATCCCAAAGAAGAGATCTAGAAAGAATGGGCTTTATGGGAGTAAAGCAGTCAAGTTTCTTTGCAATGTAGTGGATTTCTTTTCACTGGAGATCTCCAAGCAAAAGCTGCATGATTACGTATTAGTATTTATTGGAAGGATTCTTGTTCAGATATTATTTAGATTAGATGCCTTCTACTGTGCCCTTTAATGCTGAAATTATGTAATTCTGTGGGAAAAGAATATAAGCTTGTTTTTAGTCATAGTGAGTTTGATGTATTGATGGAACAGTTAAATGGACGTATCTTCAAAATATCAGGTAGGTTTAGAGAATTGTGCTGGAGGGGAAAGAGGGAATGAAACACATATTAAAGTACCTACTCTGTGCTGTTCTTTATATAACACTTTTCAAAGCATTTGACAAATATCTCATTTGATCCTTCCAACAATCCTTGGAAGTAGGGTCTATTATTAGAACCAATTTTATTTTTGAGAAAACTGAGGCAGACAGAGGTTAAATGACTTACCCAGTGTCATATAGCTAGTAGATATCTGAGATCATATTTGAACTCAAGATTTCCTTATTCCAGGACCAGGACCAGTGTAATATCCATTGAACTACTTGGAAGCTTCTGAAGCCTAGGAGAGAAATGAGATTGGGAAAAATAAATCTTGGAGTCAAATATAGATGCAAGAGTTGAAACACGGAGAATGAATAAGATTAATAAGGAACAAATTATGAAGAAAAGATAAAAGAAGAGGATAGCATTTAGAAATCTGGGTATGAGGTTGGTCCGACTCTGATTTCCACCAAACTGCTTTGGTAGTTATCAAAAGGATGCTATTCTTCCACTAATTTGGACTTCTTGTATTTATTAAATACTAGTTATGGTTTTCAATTGAATATACCCCCGCAAATTTACTCTGTCCCACTGATCTTTTTGGTTTTGTTTTTTAATCAGCACTAAGTTGTTTGTAAAGAGTACTCACCAAAACTATTTAATGAATTAAGTCTGAGGGGCTAAGGTTCTTAGTACCCTTTCTGACTAGCCTTCACATTACAAAAGAATTTATCAACCTTAGCTCTTGGTTCACAAGTGTGCATTGTGAACCAAGGTCCTTTTTCCTACATATTGACTGTACTTCCCTAGCAAAACTCCCTATTTATGTAACTGCTAAACTTCTTCAATTCATTTTGTAATGATGGAGATACAGATTCTTGGAAGCTAGAATTAGGGAAGCCTAGAAAATCACATAAAGAATCATGCAAAAAAAAAAGAGAGCATTTATTAAGGGCCTACTATGGACCGATAGTATGCTAGACTCTGAAGATAAAACTGCAAAAGATGAAAAAATCCCTACATTCAAGGAGTTTACATTGTAATGTGTAGGGGCTAAGTGGAGATAGGGTTAGAAATTATCTGATCCAACCTCCTCATGCTACTGAAATGAAACCTGAAATTCTTTCTCAAAAATTGGTTCAGGTCAAATATACAAGGTAGAGAACCTGAATGTTTCAATAGTACCCTCACAATGGAGGAAGAAAGCAAGCAAGGAAAGAAATGAAAACTTTTGGATAGATTCCCTGAGATGAAATTATGGGGAGGGAATAAGCAAGAGTAACACATACTAAGCTGTCATGGATATATATATATATATATATATATATATATATATACACACACACACACACATATATATATGTGTGTGTGTGTGTGTGTGTGTGTGTGTGTGTTTGAGTGTCACACAGCTAGGTGGTATACTGGATAGAGCATAGAACTTGAAGCAAAGTCCTGAATACAGAACCTGCTTCCTGGCTGGGCAAATTATTCAATAAAAAGTTATTGTGTCTATTTTTTGCATGGTACTGTGTTAAGCATTGGGATGCAAAGAATGTAAAAGATGGATATATAGAGGATAAATTAAAATGCACCAACACAGGGAAAGCACTAGAATTAAAAATCAGAAAAGCATTCCTTAAAGAAAGTGGGACTTCCGCTGGAACTTGAAGGAAGCCAGGTAAGACAGGAAGTGGACATAAGAAAGTAGGTCAATTCAGGCATAGGAGGTGGGAGAGACAGTCATTGTAAATTGGGGGAGAGAAAGAGAGAGAGACAAAAAGACAGAGACAGAGAGGAAGGGAGAGACAGAAAGAGACAGAGAGATAAATGAGGGAGAGACAGAGAGAGAGGAAGAGAGAGAGGGAGACAGAGACAGAGAGCCAGAGCCAGAGAGAGGGAAAGAGAGAGACAAAAAGAGACACAGAGAGAGAGAGAGACAGAGAGAGAGAGAGAGAGAGAGAGAGAGAGAGAGAGAGAGAGAGAGAGTGAGTTTCAATTTAGGAAGCTCATCTTGACAGAGGAAAGTTCTTTTGAAAGGAAAATAGACTAAAATGGAAAGAGAGAATTCCAGGAGGCACATCAGCCAGGAGATTCTTGAAGTAATCTAACTATGAGGTGATAAAGATTGACTTTGGGGTGGCAACAGTGTCAGAGAATACAAAAGGGATATATGCAAACAAAAAGTTAGTAATAAAATTGACAGGCCTTGGTCACAAATTGTATTTGACAGGGGGAGAGAATTGTTGTGAGAGAGAGTGAGGAGTTGAAGAGAGCAACTATATTGTGAGCCTGGGTGATTGAGAGGATGTCAGGACCCTCAACAGTTAAGGAGGGTTTGGGGAAAAGGTAATGAAATCAAATTTGGACATGTCTACAGTATATCCAGTTTGATATGTCCAAAAGGCAATTGGAGACATGAAAATGGACTTCAAGCAGAGAGGTTTGGGCCCAACAGAGCACTATATGGAGCATCCATGGTTAGTGGAAATGACTTGGATGAAGACATCCAACAAAAGAAACTGAGAAGTTAAGTTTCCTCATTTGTAAAAATGGGGATGGTAATAGCAATTATCTCACAAAGTTGTAAAAATCAAATGAGATATAAAATACTTTGCAAAACTTGTATAAGCTCGAATTTTTCTCTTTCTCAATACACACATATGTACACCCATACATATATATATATATATATATATATATATATATATATATGTATATTCAAATATATAGATATAGTCTCACATGGGGCAGCTAGGTTGCATAGTAGATATATAGTTCTGGGCTTGAAATTAAGAAGATTCATCTTCATGAGTTCAAATTTGGCATCAGACACTTATTAGTTGTGTGACCCATGGCAAGTTATTTAACTCTGTTTGCCTCAGTTTCCTTATCTGTAAAATGAGCTGGAGAAGGAAATGGCAAATCACTGCGATATCTTTGCCAAATAAACCCCAAATAGGATCATGAAGTATCAGAAACAAGTGAAAAACTACTGAACAAATAATCAAATATATAGATACATTATCTCTCTCTGTGTTTACATATACATACGTGCATATATATGTATATATATATAATGTGTGCATATATACTTGAGTGTGTATATATAGATACATAAATATATGTATGAATATATATATATATATATATATATATATATGTGTGCATGTGCATATGTATCTGCTTTTATTTTAAGCTAAATATCAGTAAAGACTTAGCTAGAATGATAGTAGATAGATCTCCAATAAAGAAAGGAACATTTGGGTTATATCCCTAAGCTTTTTTGGTAAAGCATCAACTGGATCATAGAATTATAGCAAAGATTTTAGAAATCATCTAGTCCAACCCTATCCATGAGAATTTCAATTGCATAAGAACCTTGAGGCCCAGAGTAAATATATCCCTTCCCCAAGGCCTGAAGGTAGCAAGTAGTCTAATTAAAATCATTAGAAGATGGAAACTGCTCTTGATTGTTCATCATTGGTCTGACCTCTTGAGGTATTTTGTGTTATTTTGAACAGAGATTTCTCTTTCTTGTATCTCTACAGGTAACCTAGTGCACTTTCTTCTGACTCAGTTAAGGTTAAAGTTTAAAATCATGCATCTTCTTCTGATTTTAGACAGTGGATAGTAAACCTTCATTTTATAGATTAGTCTATTTTAGATGAGCACTGTATTGAAAAAAAAAGTTTGTGTGATTATAAGCAGAAATTTTGTACTGATGGGGACCCAAAAATTGTTATAATTGTTAATATTCATGTTCATTGTGGCAAGGATTACCATCTGGGCCCTGAGTGTCCCCAACATGAGGAATGCTCCCCAGCTTCCCCTGGGTTATAACCCTGGGTTAGAGTTATCTTTTCTATTTCAACCATGTCCTATTTGGAAGGGGATAATAGTGCCCGACAGATCTTTTGTTTAGTGCTTCTTATATATAGTAAAATACTGTAATTTAACAGCTTGCTAGGGGAACAAGAATTTGTTCCAGTTCCTGATTTAAATGTTTATGCTAATTGCTATTTATTGGCTCAGATGCAAATGATAGGTTGGCCAAAGTGAAATTTTATGACGAGCAAACTCCCCCCTTTTGTGCAAATTGAAAAAGTGAAACAAGAGGAGGATGAAATGAGCCGAAGATGGTCTTAATGGCTGCTTTTTAATGGGGAAGATAAAATTAAGACTGATTTACGTGGCCAACTCCCCTGTTTTCTCTTATCAGCTCATTTGGCAGGAAAAATGGAAAAGTAATTGTTCCTCTTTCAATGTGGGCCTCAAACCATTATTTATTGGCTGAAATTAATTGCTGTTTATCCTTCATTCACGTGGAAACCGCTCTATCAGCATTATGAACCCCAGCAACCCAACTAGTCCCTTGCAATTTAGTCGACAGCAAGCTCAGATCCTGATGAGGCGTGCCTTAATTTTCTGGGCTGTGGGAGTTAATGAAGACTCCTTTCTTAGGTGGACATATTTGTATTTCTACAACATTAATAACAAAGACCCACACTTTCTCTTCAGCAGCAAGTAAACTTTTTTTTTCACCTAAAAGTGGAAAAAAATGTACTTGGAAAACAATGGAGGAAAAAAAAAAAGGGTGAAGCTGAGAGTTTACTGCTTCAAAGATATCTGAAATATGTGGGACTTTGTAACCATAGAGGATTGAAAGGAAAACTCTTTTGAAAGGAAGATATCTTGAAAGCTATAAACTGGAGGAAACACTTTTGGTTGATTGTTTCAGTCTCTTGTATTGATTGATTCATCTAATTGACAACCTGCAGTTTATGTGGGACACCAACACCTAGATCACCTCCAATTGTGCTTCAGAAGACTATCTGGGATTAGTGGGTCATACTCTGGATTCAAACTTTTGCCTGCTCAATCAGTAACTTCATTGAATATTTACTTATCCAGTCTTTCTCCTTTTTAGGGTGATAGTTTCATTCTGTGTTCAACTAGCAGTTCATTTGAATTATTAGACAATTATATTGACTTTAGCGAAAATGGCATATTTATCCACTCTGGTTAATATAGAAGAAGTCATTACTAAAGTTGATTACTTCCCTGTATTTCTAAACAAGAAGTGTCACTGATGATGATTTTTCCCAAGACCTAATTCTTTTTCAATTTCACTTTTTTTTTTTTACAGGGGTGGAGAGAGGTGTGTGTGAAGGGATAAAAAGGGAGGTAGAACAGATCTGGAATTTCCATGGTATAGAGAACTTTCAGGAAAGAAACTCTATCAATTCAGATCTGTAACTTAAAGTCTAAGAAAGTTGTCTGATGCTGAAAGGTTAAGTGATTTGCCCAGGGTCATACAGTTAATATGTATCAGAAGTTGGACTCAATAGAGATATCTTGAAAAACTTTTTAACAACCTGCTCTCCACAAGAAGAAAATATATTTTAAGTTTAATCTGAATTATTAACATTTTCTTTATTAACATTTTTCATCACCTTATTAAGTTTAGACAATTAATAAAACAATAATTGAAGCTCTGATTTATAATGTTTGGTGATTTCTGAGGAATAAATACTGAAAATTTAACAATTAGCTCAACTCTCATAAGGTAGTACAAAAGGCTCCAACATAACCTTGAATATATTTATTACTTCCAAAATTCTATTTAGAACTTTCTTTCTCCACCAAACTTTTATTCTTAATTTTGCAAACATTGGGTGACAAATGAAATGCAACAAAGTATAATGGAAAGAATGTTGTATTCAGAGCAAAGAAAATCTGAGTTCAGATCCTATGTCTGAAAGGATCTTTGTCATGATGGGTAAATCACCTTACTCAGGAAACTTTCTAACATATGTCTAAAAAAAAAAAAAAAAAACCAATAACAACAACAACACAAACAGATTTTGGTCTTCCTTGGGGTAGGGAAAGCTCCCATAATGAAGTCACAGACCATAATGTGCTAACTATAATGAAACCATTACATTCTAAAACTTTATTGGTATGAGCTCTTTCTGTATTGTAACTCTTCTTCCTAACATTGCTAAGATCTAGCTTCTTGCATAGAAAAACTACAAAGAGAATAGGATATTTAAATGCTAAAAAAAAAAAAAAGGGGGGGGAAGCTCCTGTAATTCTCAACTTTCCCTTGGAAAGATTTTCTTGGGTTATACTTCACTATTGACTTTAGAGCCTAGACTATGGATTTTATAGGTTATCACTTTCTTTAAACTGTGTCCATTGATTGTCCATTAGAGTTTTACTGACCTGAAAAACAACAGCCTTAAATCCTCTTTAAATCATTTGGAATTGGCTTTTTCAGTAAACAAAATCCCATCCCATGCCAAGTTCTCTCCAATTTCCTGAAATAGAAAATTCTTAACTCATGAGGAAAGATAAAGAAGCAAAAGAAGAAAATGCCATTGAGAAATAGCATAGGAGACACATTAATCATACTGATAACACACTTTAGCATCACAAAGCATTTTCCCATACATTATTTCATTTGAGGCTAATGATAATCTTTTGTTAAACAGAGAATTAAGGCATTATCCCCATTTTACAGATGAGGAAAGTATGGTCCAAGAAGTGAAACAGTTGACTCAAAAATCAAGCAGTTGGTAAGTAGTTCAGACTTCAAATATAGTGCTTGTTTTAATTTGTCATATCAAGATATTGAGATATCAAGATATTGAGTCTTTATTTTTATAGAAATATTTAAGAATGTGATGGATAGAATGTTCTTGAGAGGCTGTCAGATGACCCTTAGGAGTCCTTGTCAAAATTTTTTATTCTGTGATTTCATCTATTTATGCTGTTGCATTTTTTCAAAGAGCTAAATATATGTAAGTCCTTTCCCTTACTCCCTATACTTAAGAATCCCTTGAAATGGCCTTCAGATGTTGTCATCTATTATGATGTGGCTATCTTGACATTATCTTACCTTTTTTTATCCATAGCTCTTTAGATTTGGCAGGAGAAACCCTGCAGGTGACATATATATTAACATTATTTTGGCTTTTCTTGTCTTCTTTCAGTTACATCATTAAATTTCCCAAGACAGGAATTAAGTAAGAATCAAACTTTTTCAGTTATAAAAAAGCTTCTATAATATTATTTTTTATGATTAAAATGTTATAATGATATAAGATTGTTCTTAGTCATCTGAGCTTATTCTCATTAGTTTTTATAATTATTAGAGTCCACTTAGGTAATTTATAGTTGAATCCTTAATGCAGGCTAGCCAATAATTTAATGCTCTTTGGCCTTCCTGATCTTAATGCTTTCGACCTAAATTTCAAAGATGATAGGGAGTACTCTCAGATATCACCACTCACAGAAGACACCAACATTGTGAGAGGCAGTATGGCATGGAAATTAAGAAGAAATCTATCTCAAGTTCAGAAATTTTAAGTTCGATTCTTGCCTGTTAGATATTGATTATGTCACTCAAATACTTAGTGCTTTAGGCAAGTCATTTAACTCTGGGCACCCTGGAAAACTTCTAACCCTGTATGTTGAAGAATATTTGCCTATGTACACTGGTGGAAGGCATTCATTCCCTTACTTAGAATTCCTTGCACCAAAGAAAACATTAATCTGAACCATTAAAAAATTATTTGGAATTATTGATTGATGTATAAGTAATTTTCAAACTGTCTTTCTGTAGGCACCATAAAACTGAAACTATCTTTTGAATTTTCAAAATAAGAATACTACAGTTCAAAATTTATTTCTTGAAATTATTTCTCATTTTATGAATCACATTCATTTTCATGTATTCCTATCACTCCATATTATTGTTGTTCAGTCATTCAATCATTATTTGATTCTTTATCACTTGATTAAGATACTGGAATGTTTTGCATTTACTTCTCAAATTATTGTATGGATGAGGAAATGAGGCAAACTGAGCCATTTCCTCCAGCTTATTGTATAGTTGTGGAAACTGAGGCAGACACATAGTTAGTAACCATGGCCAGATTTGAATTCAGATCTTCTTGATATATCTCTGGTGTGAGTGATTGCCAAGGCCTTTTTAGAGCTGTTCAGCTACCTTTAATGTTCATCTTCAACCAACTCTCACCTGTAACCTGAAAAGCAATAGCATGAGCAGTGGCCATACCCCAATGAACCAGCTTAGCAGATGGTCAAATCAGATTGAAAGCAACCAATAGGCTTCAAACCCATTGGTGAGTTAGAGTGATATCTACTCCAAGAATATGAAAACTTCCCAGTCGAATGAAAATAATTTATTCCAACAATCATAAAAGTGACTGAAGGACTTGCTATGGATCACTTAGAGCTTGGCTGGACATCAGACATCAAGATCAGCCACTACATTCTGGACCATTATAAATCATCTTGATTTTTGTTCTGCCATTGGATTTGGTGGTTCAGGAAGAGGAAGTGAATAGAATTCACATGCAAATCAAAACATAATCCAGGGGGTCAATGGTCCTCTACAAAAATTTAGGACAAAAACAACATATTCATTTTAGTAAATTTGTAATGCGAATTCAGTCTCATTTACTTATCAAACCACAGATTATCTTTCAGTAGACTCAGTTGAAAATAATTATGTTGAAGGATTAAAGATGGTAACCAGTCTGGTGCATGCTGAGAACTATGGTACACCAGCAAACCACAGACATTAGCAATCATGTTCCCCTACCAATTTACTGGTTCCAAAAAATGCTTAGTAGTGCTTTAGCCATTCTTTTTCACAATCATTCTATCCTTATACAGGGAGAGGAGTTACTCACATGGCCTGGAGATCATGGGATATCACATTTAGAACTCTCAGAATTTTATTGTTTTCCTTCTGTGTAGGCCATTGTATTAATCAGGAAAGCTAAATTGCAATACCATCTTTCACCAGTGGATACCATCAATTAACACAATTAATTCTGTCGTTACATATGTAAATAATGCTTCTTCCACACTCTGTGTTTCTATGTGCTGAAAAGAGAGCAATCCAAATGTTAGAGTTATAGACTAAGATTTGGATTCTTCTAGTTTATTCCACAATCAAACATGGAGACAATTGCAATCACCTACAAACTAGCATCAAAGTTACTTAGTGTTTTCAGTAAAATTTTCCTCCCTTGAGATCCAGGATCTTGATCTTAGGATCTCTGAAGGTCTTTTAATGAAATATACTAATTTTGTCAGTCAATTAATATCAGTTAATAAATACATATTAAGCACTTCTTATATGCCAGGTATTGTGTAAAATATTGGGAATACCAAAAGGAATAAAATATATCCCAAAGAGATCATATAAGGGAAAAAGACCCATGTGTGCAAAAATGTTTGTAGTTGCCCTTTTTGTAGGGCAAAGAACTGGAAATTGAATAGATGTCCATCAGTTGGAGAATGATTGAATAAGTTTTGGTATTTGAATGTTAATGAATATTATTGTTCTAAAAGAAACAATCAACAAGATCATTTTAGAGAGGTCTGGAAGGATTTACATGAACTGATGTTAAGTGAAGTGAGTAGAACCAAGAGAATTTTGTACATAGCTACCACAAGATTATATGATCAACTGTGATGGACTTTTCAACAATGAGGTCATTCAGGCCAGTTCCAATAGACTTGTTATGGAGAGAACCTTCTGCATCCAGAGAGAGGATTGTGGGGACTGAATGTAGATCACTGCATAGTATTTTCCCCTTCTTTGTTGCTTGCTTTTTTTCTTTCTCATTTTTTTCTTTCCTTTTTGATCTGATTTTTCTTGTGTAATATGATAATTATAGAAATATGTATAGAAGAATCACACATGTTTAACTTATACTGAATTATTTGCTGTCTAGGGGAAAGAGTGGGGGGGAAAGGAAGAGAGAAAAAATTTGGAACACAAGGTTTTCCAAGAGTGAATGTTGAAAGCTAGGTGCATATATTTTAAAAACAAAAAGCTATTTTTTAAAAAAAAAATAAAAGACCAGCTAATCTCAGCTCAGAAAGTGTCATCACTAGAGAGAGGTCACCAGGAGTAGCTAAAATTTTTGTACAAAGTCCCTCATGAAAGTATCAATAAATACATGGACAAATACCCACACAAATGAAAAAAAAAAAAAAAAGAAACAAAACTCTGTTCTCAAGGACCTCATAATCTAATAGATCTAATTAGTTAGAAAAGATTCAGAAGGCCTGAATTGAAGTCATGGCTCTGAAATTACCTGCTAGTTCATCTTTCTGTCTCAAGTCTCTCCTCACTCTAGGCCATTTTCTACTCAGTTATCAAATTAATCTTCCTAGAGCACAGGTCCCATAGAGCATGTCTCCTATCAGTAAATTGCAAGAGCTGCCTACCATCTCTAAGATCAAATATAAAGTACTGTGCTTGGCATTCAGAGCCTCCTTCTACTTCAGAGATCTTCTTGATCTTTATCACCCCCACATACTCTGTGTTCCAGTGATACTGTCTCCCTTGCTATTCCTCGTATAAGAAATCCATCTCCCAACTCTAAAAATTTTCACTAGTTTCGTCTTGTGCCTTGGAACTCTCTCCCTCCTTGTATCTATCTCAAAGTTTTCTTGGTGTCCTTCAGATGTTAGCAAAAGCCTCACCTTCTGCAAAGAGTCTTTCCAAATCAGTCCTCCTTAATTTTAGTGCCTTCCTTTTGATACTACACACAGTGTATTCTCTATATATTTTGTCTGGACACCATTTCACCTGTAAGACTGTTAGATTCTTGAGATCAGGGACTGCTTGGAGGATTTTTTTTTTCCTTTTTCCTTTCTTGATATCTCCAATGTTAAGTGCAGTGCCTGACACACAATGGTTACTTAAGAAATACTAGTGGACATATGCACACATACAAGTCTTGTGGTCAGGGATGATAAGGATCAAGAAGGCTTCTAAAGTAGGAGGGGGCTTTGAGTGCTAAACATAGGATTTCATATTTGATCTTAGAGATGGTAGGGAGCTCCTGAAATTTATTGAATAGGAGATATGCTCTCTGGGACCTATGCTCTAGGAAGATTAATTTGACAGCTGAATGGAGGATGCCTTAGAGTGAGAACAGACTTGTATGTATTGATTCACTATATAGTTAAGCCCACAATGACATCAATAAATCTATGTTATTGAAAAGATTTTTAGGGAGGATCATTTATAGTTTCTCAGGGTGTTTTTTTTCCCCTTATGTGTTCATTTTTCTTATTTTCTTTTTGTGTGTGCTCTTGTTTATCTCTCTGATTACTTATATTTTTCAATGGAAGTTAAATTAAAATTTATATTAAACAGAAAACTATGAATAAACAACTATGGCATTCATTTCCAATGTCCTTAGGAGAATAGAGGACTATTTGTCATTGTACCATATTTCAAAGTGTTAACATCATTTCCAAATCATTCAGGTTACTACCAGAGATTTGCTGACTTTGGTAATAGGGAAAAATTTCTTTTTTGACAGGCTATAGTCTTTTTATTACTTTTCTTACCCAAAAAGTAACTATTTCTATTCTTTGTAAATCCTCATTCTAAGGAAGATGATTGTCTCAAGAACCCCAGAAAGCTGAGAGAAGCATTGTTCCTCTACTTAATCTGAGATTAGGCGTTTACCATTCATATGGGATTATTTTGGTTATTGCCTCCCTCAATTCTTTATGATTGCCCTTTTAAGGTCTAATAAGAGAAGACCAAAAAAAGCAAGGATGTACTAGAGAATTAATATGTTTCTAAAATTAGGTTTCTAGATCATGTAAAACCTCACAGGACTAGGGACAAGTGAAGGATCTCTGGAGGTGAAGAAGATAAACATCCATTTGACTGAAGGCCAAGAAGAAATGGCATGTTAAATTACAGACTTCTAAACAACTCCCTATCAATGATCAACTGTCTATTTTTGGTTAACAAAACCAACTATGACCTGAAGATGTGTCAAAAGATGAATTCTAAACATAATAGTGAAGACAGATAAAAAAGAGAATCTTCATTAATCAGAACTCTAGCTGATGGGTTCTATGTATCTATCTCTGCCTCTCTCTGTCTCTGTCTGTTTATATATATGTACACACACACACACACACACACACACACACATATATATATATATATATATAAATCCTTTTTTAGCTCAGCTCAGAGGGGAAACTTGCCAGCAGATAAGATCACATTATCCTTCCTAGGAACTGTTTCTTTCACTTGTATTAAACTATTTATTATATTTACCTGGAAAGAAAACAATAAAATAATATAATAATAAACAATGCTTTGAGCCTGTTATGTCCCAAGGAAACCCTGCAAAGGTACTGCTTGGCAAATGCCACTATTTACTTCAGGGATATTTATAATTGGGAATTAGTGCATGGAATGATTATGTTGCTTATAAATGTTAGCAATCTTTAAAGTTGCTAGATTGCACAATGAAGAAGAGCCATTTTTGTAATCAGAAAGATATGAGTTCAATTCTGACTTCCGATACAGACTAGATGTGTGACCCTGTGCAAGTCATTTAACCTCTTCCTTCCTCAGTTTCCGCATCTGTAAAATATGGGTCACAATAGCATCTATCTCCCAGAACTGTTGTGCAAGGATAAACTGAGATTAGAAATTTTCAAATAGTAAAGTGAAATATAAATGCTAAGTATCATTTGAAAGAATGAGTACTCTGAACTTTCTTTGGCAGACAAAAATTAGCCAGTTATTTTAATCTTCTGTCCTGATCCATTTGAGAAAACTCAGGCTTCTCTTGGGAAAGTACTAGTTTCTAGGAACTAGTCACTTTTTTAACAAACTATATGATGGAATATTTAACACTAATTCAACCAAGTCTATCCAAGAATAATATGTGGCCTATTCATTGAACTCCATTCAGTTCTATTGTGCATTGTAAGAGATCTAGACTATGACAGTCCAATGACAAGATATTCAGAAAGCATTGTCAGGTATATGACCCAGATATTACTGCAGTGAAATGTAGAATGTTTCTGAGGCTTTATATATAAAGAAAGATGATAGAATTAGGATTAAATGTGTCTAAATTTGAATCTTCAATTACATTACAGATTTAGAGCTGGAAGATTAAATTTATAAGTGGAAATGGCTCAGAAGAGCCAATGTGATGCTGTGAATAGAGGGCTTGTCTCAAGGCTAGGGAAAGCTGGGTTCAAGTACTGACTCTAATATATACTGCCTCTGTTACTGGACAAATCATTTAATCTCTTATGGCTCTAGGCACTTCTTTAAGAATCTAAATTGTGCAGAAGATGTCACTTGCATTTGTATGGGGAGGATACTCCCTTGGAAATGCCCTATACCAATGAACTGTCAAGTCTAGTCCCAATCGACCTGTATGTGCACGAATGTTTGTGGCAGCCCTTTTTGTAGTGGCTAGAAACTGGAAACTGAATGGATGTCCATCAGTTGGAGAATGGCTGAATAAATTGTGGTATATGAATATTATGGAATATTACTGTTCTCTAAGAAATGACCAACAGGATGATTTCAGAAAGGCCTGGAGAGACTTACACAAACTGATGCTGAGTGAAATGAGCAGGACCAGGAGATCATTATATACTTCAACAACAATACTATATGATGACCAGTTCTGATGGACCTGGCCATCCTCAGCAACAAGATCAACCAAATCATTTCCAATGGAGCAGTAATGAACTGAACCAGCTACGCCCAGAGAAAGAACCCTGGGAGATGACTAAAAACCATTACATTGAATTCCCAATCCCTATATTTATGCCCACCTGCATTTTTGATTTCCTTCACAAGCTAATTGTACAATATTTCAGAGTCTGATTCTTTTTGTACAGCAAAATAACATTTTGGTCATGTATACTTATTGTGTATCTAATTTATATTTTAATGTACTTAACATCTACTGGTCATCCTGCCATCTGGGGGAGGGGGTGGGGGGGTAAGAGGTGAAAAATTGGAACAAGAGGTTTGGCAATTGTTAATGCTGTAAAGTTACCCATGCATATATCCTGTAAATAAAAGGCTATTAAATAAAAAAAAAAAAGTCTAGTCCCAATCCCAGTTCATCACAGGTAGATTATGTTGGCAGATATTGTTCTCCCCTGAATTCAGTTAATATCTGGATTTGGAATCATATGACTTAGGTTTAAATTTTGGCTCAGCAATTTACCTGCATGATCTGGAGAAAAATTACCTTCTCACTCTCTATATAATTTTCTCATTTGTTCATCTAAATGAAATTTAAGTTCCTTTCTAGCTCCAAATAAATATTTTTGCATGCTTTTCTTTTCAGGAACACAAACAGCAATAATAGACATATCAACAGAAAATACAAATTTGGATGAGAAGATATATTACTTAAAAATAATCTAGAAAAAGAAATTGAAGAATCATGAAGAATTTATGACCAAAGAGAGAGAAAAACAGGGAGGGAGGAGAGGGGCAGAGATTTACACTGAATTTCTCTTATTGAAGTCTCATTTCTCAAAAATATTTAGACCAGAGACAAATATACAAGAATTTGAGTCATGCTCCAATTTTAAAAAATGGTCAAAAGATAGGAACAGATAGTTTTCATATGAAGAAATAAAAACTATATATATATATATATATATATATATAATATGTATATTCACATGAAATTTTTCCAAATCACTATGGATTAGGGAAACACAAATTAAAACAACTTCAAGATACTATCTTACACCCACCAGATTGTCTAATTTGACAAAAGGAAAATGGCATGTTAGAAAGGATATGGAAAAATTGGGACACTAATACACCACTGCTGGAGTTGTGAACTGATCCAACCATTCTGGCAAGCAATTTGGAACTATGCTTAAAGGGTTATAAAATTGTGCCTACCATTTGACCCAGCAATAACACTACTAGATTTTGTATCCCAAAGAAATAAAAAAGGGAAAATACTTGTATTACAAATATATTTATTGCAACTTTTTTGTAATGGCAAAGAATTTGAAATCCAGAGGATTCCCATCAATTGGGGAATGGATAAACAAAGTGTTGTATATTATTGTGGTGGAGTACTATTGTGTTGTAACGCTGAGCAGGATGCTTTCAGAAAAAAACAATGAACTGATGTAAAGTGAAATGAGCAGAATCATAAGAACATTATACTCAGCAATAGAATCTCCCTCCCTCCCTCTTTCCTTCTCTCCCTCTTTCCCTCCCTCCCTCTCTTCCTCTTTCCTTCCTTCCTTCCTTCCTCTCTTCTTTCTTTCCTTCCTGTCACTCTTCCTTCCTTCCTTCCTTCCTTCCTTCCTTCCTTCCTTCCTTCCTTCCTTCCTTCCTTCCTTCCTTCCTTCCTTCCTTCCTTTCCTTTTGGAGGTTATACACATCAACAGCTTGCAATTTTTCATTGAACAACAAATAAGAAGTCTTCATACTATAAATAAAGACTTCAAAATATCTTGGAAAATGCAATCAATAACTACAATGGGACTCCTGGACCATTATCTCAAACCAAATTATTGTTTACAATTACCCAAATATATTTCTGTGACCCTGGGTAAGTGACATAACTTCTTCCTGCTTTAGTTTCCTCAGTGATAAAATGGAGAATAATAGCATCTACACCCTAAGATTGTCCTGAGAATTAAATGAAATGATATTAACAAAGTGCTTTGGAAATCTTATAAAATATTAGCTATTTTGTTGTTCTCTTTGATATTGATATTAAAAAATTCCAAGGGCACAAAAAACTTCTTATTGATTCAGCAATTAATAAACAAGATACTCAAAATATTGATTTTATGTTTCCTTTATTGATCATCACAATTTAAAAAATTTAGTTCTGCACTCAGATTATTCATGTGCTGCAAGCATAAAGTAGCCTAAGTGTAGTGTCAAATACACAACAGTGTTTGACTCCACATAGGAAACTTCATACTTTAAATCATTCCACTATTAGAATAACCTCAAAAACAGTTCATTAAAAAATTCATGGAGACTATTTAAACTTCTTATGATTCTCCTAGCCTTTCATCCATTATCATCTTTCCTAAATGGAACTGAGCATGATTTCCAAATTAAAGACAGTCAGATTAAAATAGTTTATTTATCACATGATATAAAGAGATAACATTAAATTTTGTGGCACTATGGAAAAAACACATTAACCAGCTTCTTCATCTTAATAGAACTTTTCCTGTAGATTTTAAACTTTTATTTGTTTTTGAAAAGTATAAAAATATTAATATGAAATATTAATCATAGGAAAGATACAGACTGAATACAATCTTGGAGTTTGAATCTTGAGGTCCAATAGAAGCAATTGAAAAAAAGTAATACTTAGAAATATCTCACAAGTCTCCAAGCAAGAAACTGAACATGAATCTATCAGCTAAAGAAGTCAGAATCATTCTATTAAAAGAAATGTTCTATAAATGCTTTCAATGAGCCTGCAGAATATATATATTTTGCTGAGGCAGTTAAGGTTAAGTGACTTGCCCAAGGTCACACAGCTAGGAAGCGTTAAGTGTCTGAGGCTAGATTTGAACTGATCTCCTGACTTCAGGGATAGTGCTCTATTCCACTGCACCACCTAGCTGCCCTCAGAATATGTTTTTTATATCTTGATAGTGTTATTTAATTCCAAGAGATTGCTATTTTATCTTGTTGGTCAATAGTTCATAATGCTTTAAATATAAAAGAATAATATCAAGATAGCAACTTCTATCTCAACATTTTCCTATGAAAAGTGATAATAACATTCTTATAACTTCAATTTATATAATGCTTTAAGATTTTCAAAGTGCTTTACATACATTATTTTTTAAATTCACCAGTCAAAGATCATACAGCTGAGTGAGATCTGAGGGTAATGTTTTGTATGCATTCTCTCTTTTGATTCAACAGTCCTGATCATAAAATCTTATCAGAGCTGCCAAGGTTATCTTTTGAAGCAGCTACTGACTAAATACTGTCAAAGGAAAGGATAGAAGAATTTAGTGTTCTCTTAAAATTTATCACTTTCACAAACTAAAGAACTTTCAGACAGAAGAAATTAAATAGAATACTACATCTGAAGACACTTGTTTAGAAATTATCTCAGTGACAATACACTAAATTTTCAAAGATTTTGTTTGAAAATACTTCTTGGAGGGTTTGAGAATATACAACATTACATTTATTTAGGCAAATAAAAATAAAGAAAAATTTTCTTAAGTGACACATAAAGGGCATATTTAAGTATATGTGTCCAACTTACTTGATGGTTCACCTTGAATGTTTGAGATACAATTACCCTTGACTTACCTTTTCTCCTGCCTTCTCATTTTCCTTTAATTGGTCAGCTGAACAAAACATTTCTCAATTATTTTGTCATTTCAAGATTACATATAACCTATACATTTCATTTTTAAAACTCTAGAATTTGATAATATCTTCTCTGTAATATGGAGAGTTATAGAAAATCAATCTAATTAAAGGTGATATAGAGATGAGTAAGAAGCATTGAGGTCAGAACATTTGAATTTATTATAGACCAATAATAATTAGTCTATAATAAGATCTATGACTAGATTTTTTCTCATTGGTTCCACATTCAACCTTCTGGAAGACAATGTTTAATTCTGCATTTTTGCTAAAAATTACCCTATTTATAAAACTCAACATTATTAAAGAGTCAATTTGCCTTTCCAAAAAGTCACCAGTGACCTCTGAATCACTAAATTAAATATCATTTTCTTAGTCTCTGTTCTTTTTCATAACTGTAGCTTTGAAACTCTTGACTGTGATGACCATATTATTTTGGTTTCTGTCACACTTCTCCAATTATGCCTCTTCCTTTTTTTTCCTTTTTCTACTCTCCGAAATTCTATCTTCAATTCCCTTCTTGTCTTTTATACATTTTTCCCTTGATTATTTCTTGTACCCCTACTTCTTCAACTATTACTTTTAAGTGTGGCACCTCCAAAGTAAGTTTCTAGATTTGACTCTTCCTTCCCACATCTTCCTCTCGATATTCAGTCTTTTGTATCTTTTGAATATACCTGCTTTTCTCATTTGATACTGCCCCCATCCTGGTGCAAGTTCTCCTTTCCTCATACCTGGAGTGTTAGTCCAATCCAATGTTCTGCTGGTTGATACACATGCCTCAAGTCTCTATCTTCAATTAAGCAAAAAAAAAAATTGTCTAAAGTAGAGGTCAGATTAAGTCATAACCTTACTAGTCCTTTATCACCTTCAAGATCAAATAAAAATTCTCCGTTGGCATTCAAAACCCTTCAAAACCTAGGCCTTAGAACTTCCCAATCTCCTTTCCTTCTTATTCTTCCATATATTCTTCAATTCAATGACATTTGACTTTCTCTGCCATTCCTTGAACAAAATATTCATCTTTCAGGGAATTTTCACTAGGTGTTTTCCTTGCCTGGAATGTCCTTCCTCTTTATGTCCACCTTGTCTTCTTTCAGGTCCCAATTAAAATCCCACCTTCCATAGGAAAACTTCCCCAAATCCTCTAAATTTCTACTGTAGATTGCTTCCTATTTAATCCATTTATAACTTGTTTATACATAGTTGGTTCCATATTATTTCCCTCATTAGATTGTGAGCTCTTCAAGGTCTGCACTGTCTTTTGACTTTCTTTGTACCCATATACTATTTAGTAAGATGTCTAGCACATATTAGGTGCTTAAATATTTTTTCACTGATTCCTCCTCCAAATTCTAAACATACATTTTCAATTACCAAAGTCTATATTTTTAAAATAAAGCTAATCCTATTCCTATCTCAAAATATGTTTATCTCTATTTATGTTAAAGGTAATAGTGGTCATATCATTAAAGGCAATAAAATTCTCCCAACAGTCAGAGTTGGAAACCAAGGAGTAATTGTTGGTTCTTTTCTCTTCCTCTTTGATCATCTATCCAGTCATCAACTCCAATGAGCTCTATATCTTGATAGATTTCAAATTATAATGCCCTAGTTTAGGATCTCATTATTTACAATTACAATGTCCTAATTGGTATCTATGTCATCAGACTTCCCCCTTTAATCTATCATTTGCAACATCACTCTATTAATTTTTCTAAAGTACCTTCCTGTTACAAAATTTTTAATAGTTCAGTAATACCTATTGAATAAAATTCAAATGCATCTGTGAGAACATAACTATTGATCAATCCCAAAAAAGAATTTAAAAAAAAATTGGCAGCAATAGGGAACTGTCCACAGCTGAAGCTCATTCAGAAAACTGAAAGGGGATGGGATGGAGTCATGCCCAAATAATAGGGCTGTTGGCATGGTCCCTGTGTTGAGTGTGTCAGTTTAGGAATACAGTACTTAAGAGAATTCAAACAAGTTTACATAGTTAGTTTTTTGGATTCTTTCCTGACTGTAGACTATGTTTTCCTTTTTAGCTCTTTGGGATCTTAATGCTGTCTGCCACATTACTGAAGCTTCTAGGTTTTAGTCATATTTCTGCCTCTACTCATTACTTGCTTAATTTCATGTAATAACAGATGATTTTAAACAACCCAAAAATTACTTCTGATCTTTTACTGTTATAATCTTTAATGGTAAAAACTATCATATACAATCCAAACTCTTCCCCACATATTATAGTCTTTAAAGGACTAAGCAATAGTTCTGGCAATATTAACTCTTGTCTCTGAACTGAGAAACTATTTATTTTCCTTCTCCCAACCACATAGCCATTTTCTAGTCAAACTATATTATTTGCTATTCTGTTTACACCCCTCCTTGTTTTTCTTTGTTCATGCCATTCATTCTCTCTGCCTTAACTTCTCTCCCACTTGTAGCTATTAAGATCCTACCTATTATCATGGCCCAGCTCAAACACTACTTACCCAGTAAATTCTTTCTAAATTTTCTCAGGTAAAGGTGATCTATCCCTCCTTTGAACTGATACTAAATTTTGCATCATTCTTCTGAAACATCACAAACTCTACTGTATTTCTTGTTATTTGCATGAATGTGTGTCTTTTCTATCTTCTAATTGATTATAGGATGTTTGAAAGAAGGTCTGCTTAATTAATATTTGTATTTGTAGGATGATTGAAAGAGTAAATTGTTTAGTAAGTTGAAATAAAAATGATAGTTATTTGGGGCTACACATTGAATTAAGTACATTTCCATAGCTCCATGATATGAGCCTTACTAAAAACAGTAGATACCAGGCCTAAGAATTATCATTGTGAGCAAAGCTATTAGAGATTCAAGCCACCAACATTGAATAATATGGCTCAGTATTTTTCCAGAATTTGTGCAATGCAAAGGAAATAGAGACCTATCTTCAAAGGTGATGTCAATTGTTCTTGAAAAGTATGAATTAACAAATATTTACAGTTTTTTTTTTCAAAATTATCCTCTGGAGTATGTTTTGTGTTTGTCTGTAAATGTGTGTGTGTGTGTAAGTGTGTCTGTAAAATGCCTGTGTAGATTTAAAATCCATTATCCATGAGGTACTAATATGAGTAGGTTTTGTGAAGGTAGAATGGAGATAATAATAGAATCTATCTCCCAATGCTGTGAGGATAAAATGAGATATTTATAAAGTACACCTCAATCCTTAAAGTGTTCTAGAAATACTAAATGCTGCATAGATCCAACTTATTTAACCTCTATGGACCTCAGTTCTCTCATCTCTAAAGTAAAGATAATAAAGTAGATGGTTTCTCACAATAAGAGATATAACTTCTAACTTTTAATGATAGTTGTCTCATAGCCTCAAGGTGATCTGTTATTTCATTTATTTTTGTGTTCCCTCCAATGATGCAGCCCAGCACAGATTGATTTGAGAAGTCTTTATTGATATTGGGCATGTAAGTAACAATGTTAGATGAGGCAAATGACATCTTTAACACACTTCTATTCCTTTATTGGGAAAAAAAATGGGTTAAACAGCATTATTATATCTTGTGTAACTAAATTACCTTAGTGTCTTTATTAATGATTTTGAATATTTAAAACTCTTGAATAAAGTTATCCAAATATAAGCCAACTGATGTTTTCAAAAAATTGCTCAAGATAAATTTCTAATTTTTTCTTACATTTATCAAATTGAAATGGGCAACTAGGTGTTGTAGCAGATAGAGTCCTGGACCAAGAGTCAGGAAGTCTTATGCGACTGAGTTCAAATTTGGCCTCAGACATTTACTAAATGTATTACACTGGGCAAGCTACTTAACTTGTAGCGCCTATTTCTATGTCTATGAAAACGAGCTGGAAAAGGAAATGGCAAATCATTCCAGTATCTTTACCAAGAAAATTTCAAATAGGGTCACACAAAGTTGAACACAATTGAAAAATGAATAAACAAATCATGTTGTAAAGATAATAAGCACTTTTTTTTTTAACGTAACCAAAAGCTATGGACAATACACTAAGTAATTCTCCTGGAAACTTGTTTGGGAATCTATATAATTTGCTCTTTATGTATGGACATTTTAATTTATTTTATTTTTTTAATAAATGCAATGAAAGACATTTTTCTGAGTCAAATATAAATTACACTAGATGACCCCCGAGACCAACTCCAACTCTTGAGATTCCATGATAGATTTCAGAGATGGATTCTTTAGAATGGCTAAAGTCATATGTCTTTGAACCTTCAAATTGAAGTGAAGCACATAAACTGGCTCTTTCCCAAGAAACAGCAAAGTGGCATTTCAGATACTTACAATCTATGTGATCCTAGGCAAGTCATTTAACTTCTGCTTCAGATTCCTTAACAGTAAAATGGTGATAAAAATAGCATATCCTTTTAGGGTTGTTGTGAGGCTGATATGAGATGATATTTATAAAACACTGAGCACAATGCCTGACACATAGTAGGTGCTTTATACAGGCTTGGTTTTTCCCTTCCCCTTCTTTATCATTGACATAATATGTAACATCAAGACCTCAGAGAACTACAAGAGTAAGAGAAAGAGATAGCATCCTCTCTTAGTAGGCAGTTTAGTGTATTGAGGTAAGGGAATCCCACTTGATTTGGAGTCAGAGAAAATCAAGAGGATCTGAACCTGGATTCTAGCCCTCCTCTTTACTATTTATGTGGCCTTGGAGAATGCACATAGATCTTTACTTATAAAATGAAGAACTTTGCCTCTAAAGGTATCTGAATTCCCTTCTATATCTAAATGTTTCTCATTTTCTCTGCTTAAACTCCACACCTAAAGGAGGGTCATCACTGCCCCATAGATAAAAAAAGATAGAAACTTAAATAGGCTAGAACTAGAAAGAAACTAACAAAGGAGTTCATGCAACAATGTCCCAATTTGTTATATCCTATGAGATTCTTGTAACTTTTTAGCAATGATGCATAGTTGTATGAGGCAGGAAAATGGCAACATCTGGCAGGGAGTAAAAAAAGAGGTGGCTGAGTCTTCCTGAAAAAGGTAAGTAATCTGATATTTAAGAAGGGGAATTAAAAAAGCTGCAAATAGAAATAGATTATTCAAACATTCTATAATCTACTAAACTATTTTCAATACATTCTATAAAAATCCAACTATGAAATGTACTAAAAAGGCAGGCAAGATTTGAGAATGGTATTCTGTAAGACTCAAGGTGATAGAGTGAGTTGTTATTACGCTATATATCTACCAAATATCTATATATCTACCATATTTTCAAAATATCTACCATATCTGCCCATATCTACCAAATTTTTCAGTCCGATGAAACACCTAATTTAAGAACTGTTGTAAAACTTCAAACTGTCTTTTAAAATGAACATTTTGTTATTTTCCAGTTCATGGTCTTTCAAAAGAGACTCAAACCTCATAGAAAATAAATGTTTTCTTCTTATTTTCCTCTATTTTCAAAATCAATGCCTTTAACACTCTTTGGATCCTTGCATGGTACTCACCTAGCCTTCCTAATTTTACATGTTAATTGAAATTATTATTTTTTCAATATTCAAAGGATCCCTGATCACAACAGGTTTGTAAAAAACATGGAATAATATAGATTGCAACCCTTTAGTTCCTCTGTAGACAGGTTCATTAAGTGCTTTGATTGAAAATAAAATCATTTGTTGGCAAGACATCATATGATGAACTTCTGGACCCATATTGAAATCTTTTTAACTTACTAGGTCCTCATACTACTTATATTCTCTTAGCTTAATGATAGAGAAACTAAAGTTACCTCCATACCTTAACCAAATGTACAAGTAGTCCTTTAAACATTTGTTCTCATCTCTCAAATAATCAGGGTCCTTTGATTTATAAATATAAAATTCTTTAACAAGTAAATTTGACTCTTTAAAAATATTTCTAGGCTAAAAATTAGAATCCTAGTAGACCACAAATTCTTATCTTTTAGATCAGGATGTCAAACTCAAATAGAGGAAGCCACCACAAAATCATAAATAAAGATCCCTTTAGGCTACACATTGATTTAGGGAAAAAAGTATAAATATAAAACTATATAATATAAATAAATATAAACTATATAAAACACATTATGTTTTATTTTATTTTTTATTTTGTTAGATATTTCTCACTTATATTTTAATCTGGTTCCTTCATCCTGAGTAGTGTTAAGGGCTAGAGAGATCACTATTAGCCTTCATTTGATACCTCTGAAAACCATCAGAATTTTTTAGAGCTTTATATCCAAAAGTTCAAAGCTAATTTGACATGCTAAATCTGATTACCAGTGGGCAAAAGTGAGAAATCTGAAATAGAAAGTCTTGGGGATGAGAGTAGAATTTGCATCAGGAACTCTACCTTGATCTGACCTTTTCTGGGATCAAACAGTTCTTCCAAAATCAGAAAAAGGTCATAGTAGAGATGCCATTTCCAGTATGGTTTCTTCATAGCATCCTTCAGTCAGGCTCTGCATCTAGTAAGAGCAGCTGACAAAAAACAATAATAAAAAAATAAAAATAAAAATCTCCCTAAGTGGATATTCAGCTTGTGGAATTAGTCGGATCCACTCAGTTTTTGCAATTTGGTCATGGCATTTTCATTTCAGTTAATGACTTAATTTTCTAAAACGCAAGTTAGCTCACCCTTCAAGTCTGAAGATACCTGAACTCTGGTGAGAGTCAGACTCCCCCCACTTCCACCCCACCTCCTTCTATCTGATGCAAAAGGTGCTCTAGTTAATCTTCTTTAAGGTCCTATTCGCTTAATGGAAATGCTTAGCTGCATAATTGCTTCAAGCCTATTGCTATTGCAAATGGAAAATATAATAATCTAATAGTATTGTCTCTATAAGCGAATGAGAATTTCAGGAGTGGATGTTGGTGCCACCCATGTGATCCGGAGAGGTTAATGCAGTTAAAGTTATTTCACAGTCCATTAAGGAGCTTACGGTGACCCTGTGACCTTTGAGCCAACAACACGGAATCCATTATCATCACAATGGAGGAGCCCTGGGTTCGGCTGACTTGTCAATGGGCCTGGGAAATCCCAAGTTAGTACTTAGTTTAAAAAAATGCACTTTTCTTTCTGCTTCTTGGGTATGGCTATTAATATGCCCTCCTATAATTTGTAACATTAACATTGCTGAAGGTACAGAAAAGGACATTGAAATGAAGATGTCAAAACTGCTGACTTAGTTCAGTGCATGATAATATTGGCTATGTATTGAAGGGGCAGATATCTTAACAGGAAAGATCAAAATGAAGGTAGTCAAAGAACTGGGGGAAATTGATGAGAAATTATTACAGGTTGTGAAACTCATTTAGGCAAATAATAGTTTTATTCTACGTTTAATGTTACGTGCTATTTTAACATCGAGTATATGATTTAGCTGGGGGAAAAAATAAGGAGTTTACAAGAGAAAATCATGTTCTGTCTTTGAAAATGGAAGCAATTATGATCATTTCATTAAAACACTCACCTTTTATCAAACTCTGAGAAATCTGACACAAGATTTACGGAGAAGCACATTTTACACTGACAAATAATACCTCTAATTGTAATCGACTATTCATCTTTCTGTTAGATTGGATTCGATGAAGGGTAGCACTGTCAATCACAAATTAAAAACCAGATTTTTCTAAACTTAAAAAAACCCCTGAAAATTACAATACAATATTTGTAGCCGAAATTCAGAAGTCAATTAACATTTTCCTTTCCAAGGTTTGCTTCATCTCCTTGTTGCTGTTCGTTCTTCCTTCTCGATCTTAAAGACATATAATTCTCCCTTGGAGAAATAGCAGGCATAGGAAATTAAATGAATTTTGCAGAATGCTCTATCACTAGAAAAGAAAGTATAGATCAAACAGACCTTATGTTAAGAAGCCATAAAAACAAGACCATTTGTGGATGTGAAATTTGAAAATGTAAACATAGGCACTCATAGTGTAATTTATATACTCAGAAATCAAAAAGGAAATATTTAAAAATAATTTAAGAAAAGGCATTTAAAGGTAATTAAAGACTCTAGCAGTACATTTCATAGATAGTTATTGCTGACATTAGTTAACACATCTTACCTCATTTAAACACAATAAGGTTTGAAGCACTTATTACTGTTCCAAATGTCTGTAATATAATCACAGTAAAATGGGAAGCATACATATCTAGTTAATTTTCAAGAAGACACTGTAATGATTTCTTTTTATGGTTTGCTATCTGAGCAAATAATTGAAAAAATGTATTACTTCTGATGATTCAAAAAAAAATAGCATGGTCAAGGAGTACTTCTTAAACAGGTTTTTACCAGGGGAACTTCTGTTTGCAGACAATTTTTTATAGAAAATATCTATTTTTTGAAATCTCATTGAAATATGCATCTTACAGTTTGGGGAGTTGAGAAATAAGAACATAATGGCCATTTATAGAAAGTTGAAATAATCATAATATAGCAATTGAGCCATTTCAGACATGTCTTTACAGTTAACTGAGCACTTCAGCTATAGTGATGTGGAACTTATCAATTTTTGTAATAACAACAACATATATATAGGAATTTATTTGCAAAAGTACTTTACAAATAGTAACTAATTTTATCTTCACAATAAACTTGGAAGGGAGGTGCTTTTTTAATACTCATTTTAGAGCTAAGGAAACTAGGGTAGACAAATAAAATGATTTGTCAAGGGTAAAACCCAGATGTTCCTAAATGGGAGCTTTTAATTTTTGAACTTCCAGTTTATTAATATGTATCTTCAGCTAGATTTATGATTCTTGCATGTTTAAAACTATATTATTAGAAATTAAATTCAGGATTATAAACAATTTAATAATTTAGTGAGTAATGCTAGGTAAGTAACTCTGGTTAGTTAGATCCTTGAGTCTTATTGATTAGAAATGTTTTATAATATGCTTTATATTTCCTGGAAGATATATTTCATGTGTTAGAGCCAAATAAAAAGATGCTTCTTAAGTCTCAGTTTTCAGATACAGTTTTTAAATGGCAGAACCTATCTTTGATCCAGTTGCTTATTTGTATAAACCTTAAAGAGTTAGAATAAACAGAAAGAAAGGAAAATGTCTTGGATGGCAGGACATCAAGAAATCAAAAAAGCAATCATTGGAGCTGTATACCTCACACTAATTATAATTTTAAATGAGTAAATGACATGATATATTGATATGGCTGGTAAGATAGAATCAGTTGCTTACAGGAGGCAATAATGTTCCAAATAATTTGTTAAAATGTAAACCACTTGAGTTCCCCTCAAAAACCTTATCCACTGAAGTTTATGCTTCTTACTTCCCATAACTAATGGACTGGGAATACTTGTGAGAAAATATAGACAATCCATTTGCTTCTAATACTTTTTTTTAAAAAATGCTGTCTACTTTAGAGGTTTATTTTCCTCTGTATATTGTTTTTATGCAGAACTCTTCACCAAGAATTCTCTAGCTATTGATGAATAAAAAGCAAAATTAAATTGAAGACTCTACCATGACATAAGGCTCGTTGGCAGAAATGTCTTATCTGCAAGGGGGAGGGGCTGGGTTGTAACTCTTTGGCTATGTAAAAATCCTTGGAATTGCCTGAACAGAAAGTTACCCCATAAGCATGGTGCATAAATACTGCTCCGAAGTGAGTTTCAGACTTTAGTCGCCAAAAATAAACTGGTTCTTGGCTGAAAGACCTAAGTGCTATTGTGAAATTGATATCCCTCCTTGGCTTAGTCCCAGGCAATATGTTCCCTTTCTGGGGGCTGATCAATGTGATTGATGGGATGTGTGAAATCCAGGAAGGAGCTCCCCTTTTATCAAACCCACTGTCCTCAACAGAGAAGCAGCTGTGGACTAACAGGTTCTTTAAACCTTCTCCCTGCAGGTCTCTTTAGAAATCTGACAGCCCCAAAGACGAAAAAGGCAGTTGAATGGCAGCCACAAAAAAACAAATAAACAAGCCTATCCACCCTGGAAAAGGAAAGACAACGGTCTGGGTGAGACATATGATTGCAGGAAATGAACAGCTGATTCACTTTCCAAAGAAAACATTGACTTCTTTTAATGTCATTACCAATTCACAAAAGACAGCTTCATTAGCTATTTACTTCTTGGAAGTATTAATAGTTTCTCTTGTTCTAGCAGTAATGTACAGTAATTTACAGTCTGTTCTCTCTCTCTCCCCCTATTCATTTTCATGTTTACATAATACACTGAATACACTGCATGAAATATGGTACTTTGTGCCAGTCCTAACATATGAAGATAAAGTCACAATGAGAAAAAATAACCTAAAGACTTCTTGGAAGTGAAATTAGCCTTGTTGACATAATGTGATTATCTGTACAGTGAATTCTTAATGCCAACTTGTTCATTTTACATGTCATTGGTTTATCATTTTCTGATTTTTTCCCCCTCTACTGCTTGTAAATGAAGGCATAGATGTCAAATTGAAGAAATTTTTTTGTCTTTCCTATAGTACATTTCTTTCATCAGTTAGCAATTAAATTGTTAATTCTCATTTCTTCTGCAAAGTGAAATGAATCAAATTGATTTCAGCTTAAAAGATTGACACCAGAGGATGATTTATTATTTTTTGCTTTAATCATTGAAAAGGCTTCCAAAGTACAAATCTAAATTGGTTCACCTTACTACAATTTACTGCATTATTGTAGTACTTGCACATGATATTCGGGTGCCAGATTGTCAGCTAATTATGTCATAAGCAATCAACTAACAAAGCACAGCCCATTTTTGCCTGGCAAATGAACCTTGTTTTAAAATTATTCAGGGAAGGTGGGGGGGGGGAGAAAGAAAAGAAACTCCAATCCTTCAAGAAAGACATAGTTAGAATTATTTTAGCTGTGAATTCCATTTTAGAATTTTTTGCAACTGATAAATTTTGATTGGTAAAGGTGTTTACACACACACACACACACACATATACATACATATATGCTCACCCATACATACACACATATAATATATATAAACATAAATATATGCACACACAAATATAGATTATAGATAAATAAAAATACAAATATACAATATAAATATACATAAATATGTATACATGTTTATGTATAAACAGATATATCTATTACATATTATAGATATGTTACATATATATTTATATATGTATCTATATATGAGCTTCATTCACAAACTTGCCATATCCTGTGATGATATAACAGAACTGAGTCAAGTGAAAGATGGGATTATTTGGCAAATTTACACTGTAATGTTAAACTGGATTACACAAAATAGCCCTCCCTCAATCCACTTTTTTTCCCCACATCCTCCAGAATATTGCTATAGCATGGTTCAATGAAAGAATGCTGGCGTGCTGAACTTAATATCACTAGACCTGGTGGGCCTTCATTTTCTCCTCTTTGAAAAGGGGAAGTGGACTGAAATCACCTATAAGTGCTCTTCTAGCTTGAGTAATAGTAATAGCTAATATAACCTTGGCTTACATCTATAAGGCAGATTTATAAAACAAGGCCTGAATTCAGAATAATTCTGTACTTAGAAGGGTAGTTTAAAAATGGCTTGTGCTCCTGTGCCCATTAAGACAACTTTCTTATAGTGGGCTGGACCATCCTGCTTAAGGAAAGGTCCTTTTCTCCAGAACAGTTTTCATGTGCCCTCATATCACAAACAAAGGGACCCTAGGCAATATAAGAACAGGACTTTAGGAATGATAATATTTTATTTAGCCAATTAACAGCACATTTAAGAAAAAAAAAACCCAAAATAAAAGCTGGGGCAAATCCTCTCAGTTTTTCTCAGCATTCCTCATATTACAGAAACATGATAAAACACACATACCTCCCAGCTTGTTTATTTAGATAGTAGCAATCTCTCAGAAATTACTGAGAATTGTAGATGTGACAGACACCCAATCCTATACTGGTGGTACTACTGTCATGGAATGATTGTCACCTCATTTTCCTTGAAAATCCCAAACTTCCTCCTCTGCTGGGAATAACAATTTCTGTTACTCAGCCTCCCCAAGGGATGATCTTGGGCTAGTTTCTTTGCTTCCAAAACTTTGGAAGAACTAAAAATCCCAAAGTGTTCTGTGGACAGTAAATGCCTTCCCAGGGGATGTTGTGTTATCATTTATACAGCTAAAGTTTGTGAAATGCTCTATATATGTTAATTTGTTTGATCAATGAATTTTGTTGTTTATAAGTAAAATATAAAGCAAACAAAAAATTACAATGAATTTCTATCTAAATGCTTACTAGCGGAGAACTATGATATAGTTCTCCAGATTAGTAGAATATACACATTTCAGATGTAATAGAAAAAAAAAATGACAACAAAAAATGTACTGGAGCTTATAATGTATTCTGAGCCCCTGATTTTCCATACTTTTATATAGGCTAATACTCAAAATAATGTACTTTTTCATGACCTTGTCTAATATCTTATATAAAGTGCTTAATAAATATTTGCTGTTAATTTGAATTACTCATATTTTCTATACCTGTTTGGTGGTAGATAAGGTGGGAACAGAAATTTAGCCTTAGACTTATATTTTGCTGGGGCTAATTAAGATTTGAAGATTCAATTTGGGGGATGATTATATTTAGATATGAACTACATTAATGGTCAATTTGTATTAAATTATCATTGTCACTTAAAGGAGAAAAGATATTGATAGGATTGTTAGGAAAGAACAAGATCATATATGACTACATACTAAATTCTGTTATATTAACAATAAATGCAAATCAGTTTTTAGAGAATAGAGAGGTATCCAATGCCTTTTTAAAAAAATAGATTGTACCTCAAAAAGTGAAGTTAGTTGTGATAATAGAAAAAGTTGGTGGGGGGGTTATAGATACCAGAGGAGTAAGAGGAACCATCAAATGCAAGGTTTCATAAACTGGAGTAGAGAGAGACAAGAGATAGGAAGATTAATTAGGAGTTCATTGAAATAGTCTAGGTAAAAGGTAATGAGGGCTTGAACCAATGTTGACTATGTGAAGGGGAAAGAGATTCTGTGAATGTGGAAATGTGGGTTTGGGGTTCCGATTGGATATATGAGGTGAATAAGAAGGAAGAACTGATGATAATACTGAGACACTAGACAGAAATAAAGAATGACCACATTAGAAATAGTTCTATTATTTGACCTACCTATGGGTTTTAATCTATTTTATTCACAAAGGAATAAATGTTCAAGGTAATGAACAATTTCCTTTAAGCTTCAAAAAAATATCAATGTGCTTAAAGTATTAATGAGTGCTTCACTAAAAAAAAAAAAGTGAGATTGAAAAACAGTAGGGAGCAAATTTGGTTTGTAATGAGAGCAAGAGAAGAATTAACTGTGTTACAAAAATAATTAGAGCATTTTTGTAATGCCTACTTTACACTCAGCTTCATTGACTACATCAAGCACCTTTGACCAAAGTATTTCCATTAAGGACAGATAAATCTGGAAAGATGATGGCAACTTGAAGAGTGACTGGTTATACAATCAATAAAAAAAAATCAATAAACAGTCAAATAAACAAATGAATGAACAAATTAAGAGATATGCTCATAGATAGGTGTTATACATAGCAGGGAATTATAAAGCATGACAATGCAAATCAGAAGTGTTTAAAAGGCATACTGGATATTGAAATGCATAAATCAAATAAAATAGGTAAAATAACATATTAACCCTTTCATTATACTTGAAATTGGTCAGACTCTTACCTGAGCTTGTTGGATTTTAGGGTCTCTAATTTAAGTGGGACCTGATTTTATTCCAGGCTCTAATTTCAGAAAATCTCAGGCTTTAAATGCCCTGTGTGTATCTTTAGCTCTCATATTCTTGAAGAATTATTGAGAATGTTGTTGGGAACAGAGAGGTTAGATGAGTTATTGTGGTCACACAACTAGTACATGCCCTAGAGAAGCCAGACTAGAATGCAGATTGCATCTCTAGGTGAATTCATAGTTAGGACCAAACCAAAACTCAAATGGGATTTGGCAGACATAATTATGTTCTAAGTAAAAGCAAAAATGTGATATGTATATGTGTCAAAAGCTTAAAAATAAATTAACATTTTTTTTTGGTAAAGATAAAGCAGATTGAAATTTACGATCAATGGTCAAGAATAGTAAAGGTTATGGAAAGAATAGTGTTCAAGTCTTCCAATTTCTAGTGAAGTAAAAGCAAGAGGAAATGGGTTTAAATGGCATCAAGGAGACAAGGGGTTAAATATGAGAAAGCCCTTCTTGACAGTGAAGGATTGTTATAATGCTAAAATGTATGACTGGGAAATATCTGGAAATATTCTTCCCTGGAGATCTTTGAAAATAGAATACTTGCCTGTTGATCTCCAATGGCTTTAATGCTGTCCTGTCCTGAGGCAAAGGGATAGAGTAGATGACCTTAGAAAGTTTCTTCCAGACTTTTGAAATTGTTATTATGAAGACTGTGAAAATTGTATCAAGCTATCAGTAGCTAGAAAGAGATGATTTTATTTTGGGTGGAAAAGTAGGCTGAGAATTTAATTTTTCTTATTTATCAATTGTACCTTTCCATTATATTTATCTTAGGGCTCAAGGACAACCATGAGAATAGCATGATAGCATGTGTATATATATATATATATATATATATATATATATATATATATGTATGTATGTATGTATACCACATCTCTGAAACTGGGATTTTCATCCTTGCCTTTGACCTCCCTAAATTTTTGAAATTTGACCTTTGGAACAGAGTTTAAGGCATTATCTGAGAAAACTCTGGTAGTGTACCTTAGATTCAGAGTATTTTTGTCATGGCACTAAAGCCTAAGGGATCCTTTTTGAAATGATGCTTTTTTAAAAATATTTTTTATTTCTCCAGAATACATGTTAAAACAATTAAAACACATTTTAAAAAAATTGACTTCCAAATTCTATTCATCTCTCTCTCCTTCATCCCTCCCCCAGAAGGTAATCAATCAGATATGGATTATACATATACAATCATGTAAAACATAAAATAATGTTTTTTAAAGTATAAAATAAAAGACACAAGATTTAAAAAGAAACTATGCCAAAAACAATTATCAAAATATGAAAAATTTAACAAAAACCAAATAGAATTTGAGATTTGATCTTTGGAAAGGAATTTAAGGCATTAGCTGAGAAAATGTGGTAGTACTTTGAGTTATCTTAGATTCAGGGTACTTCCTGGCACAGTGGCATGTGTAACCTTTGTAGCATCTTTTGAAACCTAAGGAACCCTTTTTGAAATGATGATTTTAAAAAATAAATTTTATTTTCTCTCAAATACATGTTAAATTTTTTTTAAATTTTGATTTCTAAATTCTATTCATCTCTCCTTCATTCCCTCCCCACCCCAGAATATATATGTGTGTGTGTATGTATATATATACATATATATATCCACAATAACATAAAACATAAAATTATGTTTTTAAATGTATAAAAAAGATTTAAAAAGAAACCAATTATTCCAAAATACAATTATCAAAATATGAAAAATTTAACAATAAATCAAATTCATGGACTATGGTTAAGAGTTTTTTTGTTAGATGGTCAAAATAAATATAGTGGGTGCAAAATAATATATAACAAGCATTTGCTATCATTTAGTTAAAACTATAATTTGATGACCAAAAATAGAGTTTTGAGTCCTTGAATTTAACTCTTATGATAAGAAGAAAAATGATTCAGTATGGCATAATAAATGTAACTTGCAGAATAGACATGAGTTCAAATAATTTTCTACTTCCTGCCTTCATGTTTGGTTATCACTTATGTTCTGTGATCTTAGTTTCTTCATCTATAAAAAAAATGGCATTAGACCCAGATGATTTCAGAGTGCCCTACTGATACTAAATTTATAAACACCAGGACAAGAAGCAAGTATTTAATGAAAGGAAAGTAGGTTTTTTATTTGTTTTGATTTTTCTTTTTGAAGGGACAACATTACTGTCAATGTGGAAGAAAAAAATCTCTTGAATTGTGTGCTCAAATTTGATATAACTTACATTACAGAGGTCAGAGTCGATTTGGAGAACAAGCAACTATATTCCATTGATATTAAAAAAGCTCAGGGTTGCTTAGCTTCAAAATGTAATAAACCCAGCTCTCTTCATGGTAGAAAAGAATTGGAAAATAAGTAGATGCCCATCGATTTAAGAAATGGTTGAACAAGTTGTAGTATATGAAAGTAATGGCATATTATTGTTCTACAAAACATGATGAATAAAGTGATTTTAGAAAGTTCTGGAAAGAGTTACATGAATTGATGGTGAGTAAAACAAGCAGAACCAGGAATACATTGTACACAATAACAGCAAGAATGTGGGATGATCAACTATAAAAGACTTGGTTCTTCTCAGTGGTTCAGTGATCCAAAGCAATCCCAATAGACTTTGAACAGAAAGTATCATCTGTGTCCAGAAAAAAAAAAAAAAAGAACTAAGGAAACAAAGTAAATCAACACATGCTATATTCACTTCTTTTTTCTATTTTTAAAATCTCTTCCATGGTTTTTCCTTTTTGCTCTGATTTTTCTCTTCCAAAATAATTCATAAATTAATATGTATTAAAATAAATAAATTTACTGAAAAAAACCAAAATAATAAAAATAAACCAAATTTTTGCTGGTGTTTTATTTTATTTTGCTAATATGTTTTGCATATATAATTTTAATGAAAGCCTACTTTAGTTTCATTGCATCCCAGAAGGTTTGGTATGCCTTTTTGTGATTATCAATGGCTTTCACATACTCAATATTTCTACGATTTATTCTTTCATGCATTCATTATTTAAATTTCATTTTAAAATTTCCATCTAGACATATGAATTTTGTTTGTGCTACTTAAGTTGATTATGATTTTTATTTCATCATGGTTTATAAAGCATTTATTTACTACTTCTTCCTTTTTTATGCTTATTTGTAATTTCTCTATGCCCTTAGATATGGTCATTTTAATAACAGTTCTATTTGGCACTGAGATATGTCTGTTCTTCTGTGGTCTTTTTCAGAAAATGCTGTTAGCACTAACTTTTTTTTTTTTTTTTTAGTAATTTCTCAATTTCTTTAATTATCTATTTTCCTCTTTTCTAACTTTTGTTCAACTTTGAGAGAAGGATAGTCAAATCTCCTACTAATTATTATGTTGATATCTATGTCTTGGCTCAATTCCATTAATTATTACTTTATGAATTTAAATGCTACGGCATTTAAATATACACATTTTGTATTTATGCCAAGTTGTTTTCTGTTTCCTTTTAGCATAACAAATTGTGTGTTGATTTTTATGTTATGAATTTGCTTATTATGATTATATCTTTTGCTTTTTAAATTTTTTACTTTATGTACAGTAAATTTTGTTCCATCCTCAATATTATTCTGTGAATGTCTTTTTTGCCTTTTTTTTTTCAGTGTGTTTCTTATAAAAAACAGATTCTGGAATTTTATTTTCTTATCAATCTGTCATTTACATTCATGTTACTGGTTTATTTAAACCATTTCCATTTAAAGTTGAGAGTTTAATATTTTTATATATTTATATCTAGTTTTGTTTTTTTAATGAGGATTTTGTTTCTCCTCCTCTTTTAAGACAATACTTTGTTCCTATAATTATTTTTTTTAAGGCAACCCTATTCCCACAGTTTCTGTTCCTTTTACCTCTCACCCTATGCCTATATTTTTGTTTTTGTTTTGTCACTCTTTTCTCTAAATTTAGAGTTTTACTTCAATTATTAATTTCATTTTTTCTTCTTTCTGATTATTAATCTATTTTCTCTTTCTTTTTAACCCTTCTTATCTAAATGGTTTGTTTAAGATCTTTCCTCTTTTTTGTCTTTTTTCTTTTGTTTTTATCCAAGGAAAAGATTTTTTCATTTTGTTTTCATTATCTTTCTTCCCTTTCTAGTAATTCTTGTGTTAATATCTATGTGTTTTTGAAATTCAGTTAATTAGTCCTTTCTGAATTTAAATGTTATGGCATTCAGAATATATGAATTCAATTTATTATTTGACTCATTGTCTTTCTACATATTTTGCTAATCTCTATGTTCCTTGTGGAATAAAAGTTTTTAAAATAGCAAATTTTTATTTTGTATTCTAAGTACAATGTTCTATTTTATATTCAATATTAAAGAACAAAAATCAGACATTTTTTCTAGCAACTGATTCATTAGACTCTTCTGGGCATCACGTATCTTTCACGACTTAGACCTAAAAACTTATTTTAGCCTCTGTCAGGTTCCCTCATTATAATGTGAATAAATTTAATAAACAACAACTGCACTATTGTGTATTTACCTAATTTGCATGCTCATTGATAGTGCAAGATAGTCATTTTATCTAAACAGCTGTCTACTCTCAATTTGTATTAGGATATAAGTGACATTCATCTAGAGAGTCAGCTTGGCATAGTAGCTAAAGAGATAATCTAGGAATCAAGAAGACCTGGGTTCAAATTCTGCTTCTGCTATATAGTGATTTTCTAATTCTTAAGATGTCATTTAATATTTTAGTGCACTAGGCTAGGGATTCTTAACTTTGGATCTGTGAACTTATTTTATTTCTTAATATTTAAAAAAAAACAAATTCAACATAATTGGTTTCCTTTGCAATTTGTTCAGTCATTTTTCAGTTGTGTCTGACTCTTTGGGGTTTTCTTGGCAAAGAAACAGTCTCTGGCTCATTTACAGGTGAGGAGTGAGTCAATGGGGTTAAGTGACTTATAGGGTCACAGATCTCGTAAGTGTCTGAGGGCAGATTTGAACTAAGGAATGTGAGTCTTCCTGACTCCAGCCCCAGCACTCTATTCACTGAGTCACCTGTTACTATATTCCAAGACTTCTGTGAAAATCAAATTAGATACTAACTGTAAAAAACACTTAAAACAATACCTGGCACATAGTAGATGCTATATAAATGCTTATTCCCTTCCCCTTATTTTATGCATTTAAAAGCATTATTTTTTAGCAGAATTCCATAGACCTCACTAGACTTGCAAAAGGTTCCACAACATACACACAAAGGTAAGAATTCTTGCTCTAGACTATTTTCTAAAACTACAAATTACAGAAAAAATGCTGATCTGCTTTGATAAAGAAAGTTCTCAAGAGTAAATTTTATTGATAAAATCTTAAGGGGTGTGTGTGTGTGTGTGTGTGTGTGTGTGTGTGTGTATGTGTGTGTGTGACAGATACAGAGAAGGAGTCATACCCACACAAAGGAACACATACAGAGACAAAGAGAGATTGGTTGAGAAAGAGAGGAAATATATGTGAAATCATTGGAAATATGACTTAAAATAAAGGCACATTTGGTCCCTTTCATTCCCCTACTTTTAGCTGGACTTCATTGAAAGCATTTTAGAGGGTGGTATTAAGTATTTATAAGACCTCAAGGAAGGAATTTCTTTCTATAAAGAAAGACAAAAAATAGCTGTATGAAAGTGGAAAGTTGATCTACTGGGGGGAAATATATTATTGATCACTGGAGAAAGATACTATTGAAATAACTTTTGCCCCTATAATATTCATTTTCTGATTGATTTTGGAATCAGACTGACTTGGTTTAATGCCCTACCTTGGAGCCACACTGAGTTGTGGTCCTTATGCATTTTTTTAAGACTAGTCATGTAGAAGGTGATGATCTATATGGGTAAAAGGAATTTCATAAGTCTGAACCATATAGTCTATGTCATATTTAGATAGATATAGGCATAGAATTATAAACAGATAGACATATACATATGGATATATTAATAGCATGGTGTTACATACATACATAATATACATACAATAAAATTCATTCACACATGTTATGTGTGCATGCATTATGCACATTTTCATATAGGTGTAACATATATATCATGATCAAATGGATATAACAAATGTATATATTAAGATAATTTCAAATCTGAGAGACAAGGAACCCTCAGAAATATATATCACATTCATTGAGAAAGGGCACTTAAATCTCAAATGCAATTGATACCTTTTTTTAAAAAATGGATTCTTTCTAACTTTTTAAAGATTAATATTTACCTTTTTTTATGAGTGAGTCAAAATTTCCTGGAGATCTTCACTTTTTTAAGGAAAAGGAATGAGTCATGCAGATCCCTTAAAAAATAATTCTATAATTTAATATTGCCCAGAACATAAGGAAAAGATAGTTTTTTTTTTTAATAAAATGTATTCGGTGTGTGTGTGTGTGTGTGTGTGTGTGTATGCATGTGTGTATGTATAAGGGGTAGGAAGGACTGTATTTAATATTATGAGCAATTTCATAATAGTCATATAATAAAATGTTTTACAAGGTAAATAAACATTTCAAATGTGTATCAGTTCACTAAACCACATATGAAGAGTAAGTTGGAAGAATATGTTTTCAGTGATTGTATGTTAATAGTAATGTTCACCGCGCTGTTAATACAGATTCATTGAAAATGCTTTCTGGGTGAATATCCCATTAAATCCAGTTTCAATAGAGTCACGCTGAAAGATTCCACACTCTGATATGAGGTGGCACACTTGGGTGTGCGCTACAGATAATGTCTAAGGCACAAAAGCTGAACAGTGCGTAGATTGCCAAATTCCTATTTGTCCTTCACATGAAGCCCATATTGACTGCTTCAAAAACTCTTTGTATGAGCCATTATTTTCAAATTGTTTCCCAACTTATACCACAATTGAAAATTGGACAGCTTTTAAATTGTTCTTGTATTCCAATTGATTACCAATACAGTTTTTCAGAATTAAGAATATTGCTCTATTCTCTTCCCAGGCATCACGTTGACTGTGTGCAGTATTCATTTGAATATTGCAGTACAGTTGGGGTCTGACTCCAGTGTTAAGATAACACATGACGAAATCAATTAGATTTATTATCTCTTCTCTTGACTCTACAGTATGTTTCAATGTGAAAAGACAACCCCTACATATAATGTTGCCTTCGCTTCAAGGACTTGTCCGATTAGCATCCAGATGTGGTTTGTGCTGCCACAGACAACGGGCTCAAGGTTTCAGATTTCTAGTACAGGAAAAGGCAATTGTTATGAACTGGTGACATATGTTTTCTAAATAAGGGTATCTGAACATCATTGGGATGGATAGCAAGCTAACAAATATTTATTCAACACTTCTTATATGCTAGGCACCTCACTAGGTGCTATGAGGGGGACACAGAAGGGAATATTTTGTATCTCATAATTTGTCACTAAGAAATTGCCTTGAAAGTAGGATAAACAGACATTTGGGATAGCAAGGTTTGGGAGTTTAGGGAGTCACCGAGCATTTCTAAAGCTCCTCTTAAATTTTTTTCAAAGTACTTTAGAAATCATTCAGTAACCCTCTCCCCAATCTGTATGTACAAATAGTAGCCACAGTTTATTGTTGTGGCAATTGAAGAATGGAAATTAAGTGCCTTTCTCAAGGTCACACAGCAATACAGATGCAAAGCAGTGCCTGCCACTTTTAAGTTTCCTGCCCTTAGTTCTGTATTTAATCAACTGAGCTTACCTTGAAATAGTGTGTGTATGTGTGTGTGTGTGTGTGTGTGTGTGTGTGTGTGTGTGTGTTTCCGGGGTCTCATTTTCTAGGAAAGAATTGGCTGTGCTTTGTTAATTGGTTGTTTATGATATAATTAACTGATATATAACTGCTGGAGTTCAGGCTGCAATAATACAAACTGGGCTTCTACCATAGGCTTAATGCCGTTTATGTAAAAATGATTTTAACTCCTCTGTTTTTATTTTATTAAAGAACAGAGTGGTTGGTCTGTTTTGAAATAACTCCACTTAAAGAGCAAGATGTTTTTAAATAGTGGGGAATGTTGTTTATTTATGAAAATATTTGCCCAATATTCTCCTACCTTTCATTTCTATTATTGTTTTGTGATCATGCTGTTTTAAAAAAAAAAACTATTAATATTTTATAGAATCAGAGAATGTCAGAGTTGGAAGGGACTTTAGAGATAATTTAGACCAAACTATTTATTTTATGAATGAGGAAAATGAGAGCATGAATTTTACACTTGCTGCTTTTTGTGGTATTTAAATATGGCATCACTGATCCTGTTATCCGTGTATGTTGTATGGTTAAAACTCACTTTGTGATTACTAATAGTTATGCAAGGGGAAAATCACACATAGGCAGCTGGGAGGTGCAGTGGATAGAGCATTGGACCTGGAGCCATGAAGATCTGAGTTCAAATTCAGATTCTAACACTTACTATCTGTGGGAGAGCCATCAAGGCATTTAACCAGTCTGTCTCAGTTTCCCTATTTGTAAAATAGGGATAAGAATAGCACCTAATTTTTGGAATTATTGTGAGGATCAATTGAACTAATAATTGTAAAGCACTTTGCAAAATGAAGTAAATAAGCAATCATTATATATACCAAAAGTATATGTGAATAATACATATAAATGCTACCTACTATTAAGAGTGTCCTTTGGCTTTTAGCTATATCACTGTTTAATCTATATATCTGCTCCCCAGCAATGGAGCAATACTCACATTTCATAATACTCAACATTTATTTAGTCATAATAACAAAATCAGAAGTCGAAGGTTCTAAAAGATCTTCTAGTTCAATACTCTTATTGTACAGAGAAAGAAACTGAGCTTTAGAGAAGTTAAGTGGTTTTCCCAAGGTCACACAGGTAATAAGTAGCAGAACTGGGATTTGACCCAGGCCATCTGGTTGCAAATTGAACAATCTTTCCAATGTACCACACTGTGATTTTTAAGAAGCTTTACTCTATGTTGTCTTATTTAACTGTGACAACTTTCTGTGTAGGCAGAGAAAGCTTCATTTTATTTATTAAGAATCTTAGGCTCAGAGTTCAGTAACTGTGAAAGGAAATAGAATTAGTAAGTGGAAGAGCTTACCAAAACTCAGCTTTATGATTTTGAGGTCATTACCCTTTCTACAATATGTTGTTAATTCATTGTCTTATTCTCGAAGTAGAGGAGGACCAATATCTGTGAGCAGGCAAATGATGACACTGGGGAAAAGGTAGTCCCACTTGGAGACAGAGATGGAGCAAGGTCCATATTGGATTTAAACATGCTTAATCCATAAGGTACAGGGTAGTACCAGGGGTTTTTCAGGATGCTGAAATACTGGGATTGAGATGAGTGAAAAAACTCCCAAAGCAAGAATTCAAGTCAGAAATCAGTCTAATAATTGTATTCAAATCAATATACTCATTACCTCTACACAGGAAATGCCAATGGACTGTGCTTTTATTTCACTTAATCTTAGGAACTTCTCAGAAAAATACTCTTCTTTGGTCACTACTTCTCTATGAGTATCCCCACATTAGAACGTAAGCTCCTTGATGCCACAAGAAGTTTCACATATGTGTTTGTATCCCCAATACATATAATGGTGTTAGGCACAGAGTGAGTAAAAATAATTCATCTATTTAATTATTTATTCACTCTATTATTTCTCACTCAATACAAATATGCTTTCTTAGGCCAAATTGGATTCTCTCTAATTTTTAATGTCCCCCATCTTCTTATTTCTCCCCTTGTTTACAAACATGTCCTACTCCATTAGAATCTTTTGACCTTTCTATTCCCTCTTTTATAGTTTGGTTTTTTTTTTTTAACCTTCTTGGCTAAACTTGAAAAAGCTGCTTACACTAAATGACTTGTTTCTTTCTTCACTTTTTTCTTAACCCTCTGAAATCTGGTTTCTGAAGTCATCATTCAAATGATATCAATGATCTTTGATTTCCCAATCTAATCTATTTATGTGGGTTCTATTTTTTCTTGGGCATAGCTTGGTGACACAATGGATAGAGTGTTAGCCCTGGAGTTAGGAAGACTCATTTTCCTAAGTTCAAATCTATTTTCAGACACTTATTAGCTATGTGACTCTGGGCAAATCACTTAATCCTGTTTGCCTTGATTTCCTCATTTGTAAAATGATGTGGAAAAGGAAAGGAGAAACCATTTCCATTATCTTTGCCAAGAGAACCATAAATGGGGTTATGAATAGTCAGACATGATTTGGCTAAAATGACTAAACAATTCTTCTTGTCTTATCTGTGGCATTTTACACTGTTAATATTCCCTCTTCTCTAACTTTTTATGACATTCATCTTTCCTTCTTCTGTTACCTGTTGGACCACTTCTTATAAGTCTTTTTTTATAACCTTTATCCAGGTCATACATACTAATTGTGGGTGTTCCTCAAAAGTCTATCCTTGTCTTCCTTTCCCTTTACTTTCCCTTCTCCTCTTTTCCCTTATGTTCAATAGAAATATTGGAATTTAAAAGGATATATCATTTGTGAGTGAGATGATGAGTTTGTTTTTGGTGGTGGGATAGGGTGATAGTGAAATATGAATACTAAATAGCATGTTATAAATACAAAATTGTAGCTTACTCAGGGTTTGAAATATAATGAATAAATCCAAATATAGAGTAATTACAACTGAAGTCAAGGGAATAGATAGTCCTTCGCTATCAACAAAGTATAGAGATTGGGCACAAGAATTAAGGTAAGAAGCACGATGAGCCAGTGAAATCACTGGAGGATATGGAAAGCGCTACTAAAGTAGAATTTTAAACAATCTAGTGTAACATTACAATAGCCACAAAAAGAAATTTTGCTAAGAAGGAGAAGCTGATAGTACTGAATTCTATGAAAACACTAAAAAGAATGAGCATGGAGTAATATAATATTTTTAAGGGTAGTTGGAAAACTCAATGAAAAGAATGTTACTTGTTGTTGGACTTTTATCAGGCTCAGTTTCCTCATTTGTAAAATGGAGATAAGAATAGCATCTACTTGAAAAGGTTGTTTTATGAAATGAGATCATGCATATTATATATAATATACATATACACTTTATAAAATTTAAAATGCTATATAAATATAAATTACTGATAGGACATATACATTTAAAAATAAATACAATGTAAATGTAAATTGAGTAATCTATTAATGGTAGAAATAATGTTCAACCTCCAACATCCTAGTCAGTTTTATTTTGATCCAGGAACCTCTAGAGTCCTTTAGCCTAATCACTTAAGGTTTGTTTTCTGTGGAAAGAAAACAAATTTGGAGTTACTAGAGAAGCAGCCCACAATAAGAAGGGGCTTCAGTTTTCTCATTTGTGAAGCAAATAGATTCTGAGGTCTCCAAGTGCTAGATCCATAAATCTATGAATTCCCATAAGATTTACACTACCCAGATGACTCTTAGTAGTTGTACAGGACCAAGGCCACATTTTGTCTTCTCATTGTGGCTTATTCCTTCTTTGTAGCTCAGGACTAGCTCCACCTGTTCTGGGACCATGTGTTGGATCTTCAGTTCAATTATTTTTGCCATTCCTCCAGAAAACTGGGGTCTCAGGAATTCTACTACAAAATTTTTTTCTCCTAGTATTATTCCCTAATATTCTAGAACTATGAGTATCATCTGATAATACCCAGTAGGTTATTGTCATAGTATACTTCTTGGGTATTTGTGGTATCCACCTCACGTGAAGCAACTAACTATTCTACTGTGCCCTTAAAATCTCCATTTTATTAATTCTACCATTTTTTTAGGTTTGAATCTCTTAGTCCCAGAGAGAGTAGTTATGATCAATATGAATGAATGTTAGTTTTTGGAGTCCAGCTTTTAAAGGAGTAAGAATTTGGACCAAACCATAAAACAAAGGGCAAAATTTGTACTAGCACTGAATTCTATTGATAGCTTTCATCCAGTGGGAAGATTACATTTCTAGCAACTCCAATATTAGTTTATTTGTTTTCTTCTAAGAATCTAAATCCTCAGGAAAGTACTACAAGAATGAAGGCTTGGCATTCTCCAACTGATAAATGGTCAAAGGACATAAACAGACAATTTTCAGATGAAGAAATTGAAACTATTTGTAGTCATATGAAAAGATGCTCGAAATCAATATTGATCAGAGAAATGCAAATTAAGGCAAATCTAAGGTACCACTACACACCTCTTAGATTGGCTAAGATGACAGGAAAAGATAATGATGAATGTTGGAGGTGATGTGGGAAAACTGGTACACTATACATAGTTGGTGAAGTTAGGAACTGATTCAACCATTCTGGAGAGCAATGTCCAAAGGGATATCAAAATGTACATATCTTTTGATCCAGCAGTGTTTCTGCTGAACTTATATCCCAAAGAGATCTTAAAGGAGGGAAAGGGATCCACATATGCAAAAATGTTTGTGGCAGCCCTTTTTGTAGTGGCAAGAAACTGGAAACTGAGTGGCTGCCCATCAGTTGGAGAATGGCTGAATATATTGTGGTATATGAATGTTATGGAATATTACCGTTTTGTAAGAAATGACCAGCAGGATGATTTCAAAAAAGCCTGGAGAGACTTACATGAACCTATGCTTAGTGAGAATAACTAGGAGATCATTGTACATGGCAACAGTAAGATTATACAATGATAAATTTTGATGGCCATAGCCCTTTTCAACAATGTGATGATTCAGGCTAGTTCCAATGGTTTTTTGATTAAGAGAGCCATATGCACCGAGAGAGAGAACTATGGGAACAGAGTGTAGATCCTAACAGTATTTTCTTTCTTTTCATTGTTGTTTGCTGGCATTTCGTTTTCTTTATCATTTTTCCCTTTTTGATCTGATTTTTCTTGTGCAGTATTGATTGATAATTGTGGAAATATGTATAGGAGACTTGCACATATTTAACATATATTGAATTACTTGTCATCTAGGAAAAAGAGTGAGGGGAAGGAAGGGAAAATTTTGAAACACAAAGTTTTGCAAGGGTGAATGCTGAAAATTTTCCATGCATATGTTTTGAAAATAAAAAGCTTTAATAAAAAAAAAAAAACGGATGGAGGCTTGTCTGTAGATCAATAAGCATTTATTACCTACTATGCATCTGGCAGTGTGTTAAACATTAGGTACATAAAAAGAGAAAACATAGTGGCTATCCTCAAGAAGTTTATAATCTAATGGGAGAGACAACAAGCAAAGAATTATATACAAACAAGCTATAAACAGGAAAAAGGGGAAATTATTAATGCAGGAAATATAATAAAATTAAGAGGGAATGGGAAAGGCTTCTTGTAGATGATGGGATTTTATTTGGGACTTGGGAACCTGTAAAGGGCTGAAACTCTTAAAAGGTGTGCTTGAATCTGACAGACAATCAAAGCATTTAAGGATATTTATCTATTGGACAATGATTTTATTAATATATGTTTGGAAAAATGGCTCTTCTCACTGTTCATGCTGGCTCATTTGATGTATACAGATAATTGTAGGTAAGGATTAAGGGGTGGGGTGAGAGAGGCAAGAGAACTTAACTTTGCAGCAGGACCAGGAGAAGGGAAGTTGGTGAAGAGCCTTGTGTCAGTTTGTCTCTCTCCTTCACTTCTCCCCTTGAAGACCAAGGACTTTTACTTATCCTGACTCTGGCTGTTCCTGAGGCCTCCAGGGAGCTAGTCCGGACTTTACAGGAACCCAGAAAGGAGAGATGAGGAGGATAAACATTTCAGGCATGAGGGATAGTCAGAGAAAATGCCGAGAGCCAAGATAGAGCATTTTTTTTTTCTTTTCCTTTTTTTTTTTTTTCTGGAACAACAAAGGCCAATGTTACTTATTTGCAAAATATGTTACTATATTACTTGGAAGAAATTTCTGAATTATATTTTAAACATTCAAATTTCAGCTTTGACTTTAACTATTGCAAAATTATTTGAGACAATATTACAAAGAGGATAAAAATGAAATTGGACAGGGAGATTTGGCTTTTAAGCAATGTGGAATAAAATAGAGTCCTGAATTTGAAGTCAGAAAGACCTGGGTTGAATCCTCAGATATTTACTAGCTGCATGACTCCAGGCAAATTACTTAATCTTTATGGTTCTTAGTTTCTGCAGCTTTATAATAAGGGAATTGGTCTCAATGTCCCCAAGGGTATCTCCTAGATCTAAATTTATGATTCCATGAATGTTTTTTTTTCTTATTTTTAAGTAGGAGACCTGTAAAGTTTGCTTTTGCTTGATTCATAGCAGCTACATAATGATTCATAATCATGATATTCCATCATGGTGTCCCATTTTTTTTGGCAAATGATAACACTCCATATGCCTCAACCATTTGTCTGAATTTCATTTTTTTTAATTTTCAAGATTTAGGAGACTATTTAGAACAAATGCAAACCTGGACAAGGATCTCTTCTGCAACATCTTCAACAGTGGTCATCCAACATTTCCTTGAAGACCAAAGTAACAAATATGTAAGTTTATTTGCTCAATCTATGACAGCTATATAATGACTTATATTTGTGGTATTTCATCAGTGTTCAATGATTTTTTTTTAGCAACTGAGAATAACCTATATGTGTTAGTTACTTGTTTGAATCACCTCTTTGTTATTTTTTATAGCTACTAAGTCACTCTATTTTATTTCTAGATAACTTTAATTATCAGTAAAGTTTTTTTTTTCATAGTGTACTAAATTCACCTTTTTAAAAGTTTTTGCTGTGTCTTCCAAATTTATGCTTATTTGGAGTCTAGTAAATGGATCTATCTCCTTCTCAATGAGAAGTCTTCAGAAATTTATATTATCATATCTCTTCTAAATCATCTCTTCTCCAGGTTAAATATCCTTAATTCTTTTGTTCAATAACAAAATAGATTCATCTCTAAATCATTTACTGTGATGACAGAGTATTTTAAAATCAGCTGGAGTCAGGAATTCAGGTTAAGGGAAAATCTTCAATCTTTATTCTCAGCAGAGGTGAAGAAGGATTGGAGGTGAAGGGGGATCGGAGTTGAAGGGGGATCACGCAAAGTGTGCAGCTGCAACAGGAAGCCAGCCAGCAGTCTCTCTCCACTTCTCTCCACCCCTCTGCCTCCACCCACCAAAATCATCATTTCCTATCCAACACATCAGGATTTGCACAAAGAGTGGGCGGGGACCATTCTTTCTCCAAGCATATATATTAATAGAGTATGGTCCAATTACTATTTAGCCTCACGTCCTTGGGACCTCAGTACATCAACTCAAGCTTCAGCCCATTACAATTTATCATCCTCATCTCTTTTCTCTTGCAACCTTAACAATGTCCTTCCCAAAATATGCAACCCAGGAAGGCTCACACTACTTCAGATGTGATCTGAAAAAAGACAAAATAAAAAAAAGTCTGGATATTATTCTACCTCTGAAGAGCTTATCTCATTTTCCATAGTCTTTCAAAGATCACTAACAGTTACTTAGTAATCACTGTTGCCATTTCTCTCAATATGCTGGGATGGTAAGAGTTGGAACCAAGTAACTTAAATCTGCCAAAGGCTGCCAAGGTATTCTCATCTCCCTACTTACCTTGGGTTTCAACTGTCTATTATCTGTTTTTATTTCGCCCTTCCCAGTCCAAAGCTCATTATCAATGGTAAAGTGTATATATAAATGTTAGGTACTTTTACCTTCTCTGTCATCATTTTCCACTATCTCATTCAAAAGAATTTAAGGTCTATGGGAGAAGGAATTTTATTTTTGTTTTTGTGTTGCTAGCATCTAACACAATGTCCTAAAAATGTAAATAACAATGATCTGTGATTTCATAAGTGTGTGGGAACTCCATCCACCATTGGAGATTACAATCTATCAATGACAATGGATAAATCCTAAAGTTGCCTGAAGCACTTAGAGATCCTGTATCCTGTCTAGTATCTCACACTTAGTAGGTATCTGAGGAAAGATTTGTCAAAAATCTTCCTGACTTAAGATCCAGTTTTCTATTTTATTGCTGTCCTGTCTCCACTAAATAAATAGCTAAAGAAATGTTTTGTGAATGGAATTGAATCTAAGGCTCTGTACCTTCTTTGATACGCCTTTGCTTTTGTCCACATAATTTTAAAACATTTATTTAAGGGAAATGGAGACAGTGGAAGGGAAAGAATTTCCTTAGCATTCTTTGATAAGTTTCAGTCCTTTCTGAACTTTGATACTCCTGACATTGTATGAGACCATACAATACTTTTGTACCATTCTATTTTCTATCATTTTTATTATAAAGAATTTTTACTAAAAAAGAACATTGTGTAAATTTACCTTGTTCTTTTAAAAAACAAACAAGCAAAAAAGCATTTTCATTGGAATTTTCGCATGATGTCTTCAGAATTTCATTCATGAGAACTTCTCACACTTAGTGGAATGACTTGTCCTAAAGAATTTTAGCCCATGGGATCCCACTTTAAAAACCTTTAAACCTGCTCTCATCAAATCTAGTGTCTTTTAATGCCAGAGTACAACCAAATTTCCTCTATTTCTTTATCATATTTTTTTTTTTAAATGAAGTGGACATTTCCTACTATCAGTTCCTTCTTGTTGATTAGAATGAATTACAAAATAGAGTTTCCTCTCATTGCTATCTTCATATTTTGAAGGTTAAAACAAGAATTTAGGGCAAGTGAAGAACTTGTTAAACTAGACTACTTTTCATAGAGAGCAACCTCTACAAGATAATGAGGTTAATAAAGTCCTTTAATATGGCTCTATCATGCCTCTATAAGAGACTTTTTTTTTGGTGAGGCAGTTTGGGTTAAGTCACTTGTCTAAGGTCATACAGCTAGTAACCATTATGTGTCTAAAACCAGATTTGAACTCAGGGTATCTTGACTTTAAGACTGGTACATTATCCACTGTACCATCTAAATGCTTTTCTATGATAGACTTTTGAGAGATGGTATAATGTAGAAAAAAGAGCATAAGATTTGGAGTCAAAGGACATAGGTTCATAGCCCAGCTCTGCTATTGATTTCTATCAGGTTGAGCAAGCCACTTAAACTCTAGAGACCTTTGTTCCTCATAAAAAGAATGAAGAATTTGAGCTAAATGATCTCCAAGATGCTTTTGAGCTCCAAATTCTATTATTTACATTTTCCCCCTGAATCTTCATTTATTATTTTTATTTGTCTAGGTGGTTTGTAGTAAATTTCAATGATAATTTTGCTTTGGGGTCTCTCTTCTCAGACCTTTACCCCAATGACTAACACTATTTTTCCCTTTCTGGTTCCTAGATTTGCTCACATGCCTTTATCTTTTTAATATAAAATACTATTCTACCCCCATTTTTGAATGGATGAATTTAAAAGGCATTTATTAAGATGTTAGGCCCTGTGTTAAGTACTGTGGATTCAAATTCTAAAAGAAAATTCATTTCTGCCCCCCCTTAGAGTTTATATTCTAATAATAGAAAATAACACAAAGAAGGGAAGAGTGACCATATATAGAGGGTTTTTTTTTTTGGAAGAGTTAGCAGGGATAGGAAATAAAAGATATACACAAACACAATAAAAGAAAATCACAAAGAAGGTAAGTGTAGTCATACAATTGACTAACACATGTTTTCCAGGAGTAAATGTGTTGATTATAGTAATAGTAGTGATAATAATAATAATAATACTGATACTTTGGTTTGAAAGGAGAGGAGGAGAAAGAGAGAGAAAGCATACACAGGAAGCAGTGTAGCATCAAGATGTCTGGAGAGAATTAGCTGAAGAGAATTCTGGGAAGATAGTAGAGTAGAATAGATCAGAAAATTCCAAGCTCTTTAAATTCCCCCCACAAACAAAACAAAATTGCTCCTCTAGGTGAACATAGAAGGGTTGAAAATATAAATCTTAGGATAGAACAGGGGTCCTCCTAGGATAACTGGAGAAGTCAGGAGGAAAGATCCCAGGATAGAGGATTAATCAGTATAAAGTATAAGCACCTCAAGGCTATCTCTGCTGAAATACCAAATGGGGAGACTTGGGGCTCCCTGGGTTCAGAGGCAACTTCAACTAAAACCACAGGAACTTTCACCTCCCAAGTTGCACAAGGAATGGGGGTGGGGGAGCCTCAGCTTGAGAAAATTAAGGGAAACCTCTGATAATAAGGAGTACCAGGCTGAGCTGTGCAGCTGAAATATTACCCTAGGTGAGAAAGAATAGAAATATTACCGTAAGTGAGAAAGAATAGCATGATGGGAGAATGCAGAAGCAGTGGGGCAGGATAGGTGCTGGATGTGGTTAGTTACAGGAGGATAGAATTTTTGGTTTTGGGTTACAGTTCAGAGGGGAAAACTGAAAGAAGACCTAAATCTAGAGATACCATCCCATCTCTCATACCCCAGGACTAAAGGCAATTAATCTAATAAATCTTGTTTTAAAAACTAAAAAGAGTGGGCAAAGAAGAAAGAACCCAATCACAGAAAGTTACTATGGGTATAAGGAAGACTTGGGTTCATCCCCTACCCCAAAGACTAAGGAAGCATCTAGGGACAGCCTTGCTAAATTTCAAAACCAGATCAAAGAGAATATTTTATAAGCAACGACAACAACAAAATTCCAATATGCTGGAGCTACAGTTAGAATTGCACAGGATCTATTAGTGGCTATAGTAAAGATTGCAGGTTCAATATATCAATAATCAAAATCAAAAATCAACCCTAGTTGTGGCTGAAAATATATCCAGCAAAATTAAGTATAATATTGAATGAAAAAAAAAAAAAGACATTCAATGAACTGTCAAATTTTCAGGATTTTGTTTCAAATAAACCTAAACTCAGTAGAAAATTTAACATATAAAAGTCAACATCAACATTACTAATTTCAAGGGACTCAATAAGGACAAACATGTTGTATATGTGAAAATGTAAACCATATATCTAAATTGTCATTAGTAATTGAGTAGTACAAAAGAAAGATTGGGATAAAGCTAAATATGATGTAACTCTAAAATGCAAAACTGTGTAGGAAAAGGTAAGAACAATAATTGTTATATGAATGAGGTATGACAAAAAGAACAAACTTAGAGAAATTAAATGGAGAATGAGGGCTGGTAGTTCTGAAATGCTACTTACCAGTTGAATGGGTTAAAGAGGGAAGAAATACATATATATCCAGAAGGCTATAACACCCTCAAGATTTACAGAGAAGTAAGAGGGGGAGGGATTAGGAAAAAGCAGGGCACAAAAGGGTGTGTAGATTAATAGAAATAGGATAATGAGGAAGGTGGAAGGAAAAGATAAAGGAGAGATCCTTGAAGGGTGGAAGGGTAAAGAGGTTAAGTAATAGCAAGGCAAGTTAACAGTAGAAATAAAGTAGAAGAGTTAGCAGGGATAGGAAATAAAAGATATACACAAACACAATAACAATGAAAAGGAATAGAATCTATTAGAAAAAAATTCATACTTAAGGAAAGATTCAATCAAGAGATAAATGTACAATGTGGGTGGGTGTGTATATAGGTATATATATGTGTGTCTACATATGTATATGTACATGTAAATGTATATGTATATAATATGTATATAGGTACATACACATATATTATATATTAATATATAAATGCTTAAGTGTAGGAAAGGAAAGAGGGAAAGAATAAAGTAAATAATACACAGTACACAGCAAAGAATAAAAAAATCTATAAGGAACAAAGGACAATTATGAATACAATGCCTTCTATTATTGTGTATAGTTTCTTGAAATGGAAATTTATTGTTACATATTTTGAATCCTCACTCATGTTCTGCTGTGTTCAAGACAATTTTTCTTCTTTTTCTGTCTTTTTCTATTTTGGTTTTTTTTATTTTACATTTAAAATGTATTTATTTATTTAATATTTTCCCCCAGTTACATTCAAAACATTTTTTTTTTAACATTTGCTTTTAAGATTTTTGACTTCTAGGTTCTCTTCCTTATTCCCACACACAATTAAGAACCAAATGTGAAGTTATGAAAAGCATTTCCATAAAAGACAAATTGGAAAAGAAAATATATATCTCCCATCTTAATGAAAATAAAAACCCTCAAGAAAAATTATTAAAAATGAGAGAGAAAGAGAGAGAGAATGCTTTGATCTATATTCAGACATAATCAGTTCCTTCTCTAGGTATGGATAGGATTTTTCATCAGAAGTCCTTCAGAATAGTTGTGGATGATTGTATTACTAAGAAAAACAATCATTTAAAGCTCGTCATTCCAGAATTGCTATTACTTTGTAATGCGGTATATTTCACTTTGTTCATGAAGGAGTTTCCAGGTGTTTTTTTTTTTTCTCCTGAGAACATCCTGTTCATCATTTCCCATAGAATAATCATATTTCATCAGAGAAACTTGCTTCAAAAATTGTTTTACAATGATTATTGCTAATTGTATTTCCCTCCATTTATTCTTTCCTCAAAAGTGTTTTGATATTATTCCTCCCAATATGCCCTCTCTTCCCATATCCCATTCCTGCAGGGTAAGATAGACTTCTATACTCCTATTGAGTATATATGTTATTTCCTATTTGAGCCAATTCTAATGAAGATAAGGTTCACTCACACACATATATTATACATCAATATATCAATGCTTTTCTCCCCTTCTTCCCCTTCACTGAAAAGCTTTTTCTTGCTTCTTTTTTTGGCAGATAATTTGCACTATTCCATGTTATGGGCCAGAACTCTGAACTTGAAACAAAGATGCTTACAAGATACTAAGTGGAATTGATGAGACAGTGGTTATCTAGTTTAGAATGGTTCAGTATGATTGATTTAATCTTACAACAAATAATGGTTTCCTAGTGATATAGTAATTGGTTTATTCTCGGTGTGGAGCATATAAGCAAGGACTGAGAGCCTCAGAGGACAAGCACACTAGAAGCTCTTGGAGCCAAGGAGTCAAATTCATTTCACCTTCAGTCAAGCTCCTGGTGGCTGGCCTGGCCTCCTGCACTTCCCCCACTAAGACCAAGATCAGACTGAAAGGTTCTCCAGAAAGCTGCCTGGCATCAGGCAAGAAGACAATAAAGACTTTGGGACTTTAACATCTGGCTATCCTCGTGGTGATTACTGAACTGAAATGAAGGCTGCTTCCAGACACCCCCAAGAAAACTGAACCAAAGAGAACATTACAATTCCACTTTTTCCTTTCCCTTTCTCCCTGTACATTCCTCTCACCCTTCAATTTCATCATTTAAAAAAAAAAAGATATTATCCCTTCATATTCAACTCATACTCATGCCCTCTGTCTATACATACTCCTAAGTGCCATAATAATGAGAATGTTCTAAATTATAAATATCCTCCCACGTAGGAATATAAGAAGATAAACTTGTCATATTATCACAAACCTTATGATATCACTTTCCTAAATACTTCCTTATGCTTTTCCAGAGTCCTGTATTTGAAAATCAAATTTTCCATTCAGCTCTGGTTTTTTCATCATGAGTGCTTGAAAATCCTCTGTTTCACTGAATGACCACATTTTCCTCTGAAGGATTATACTCAGTTTTGATGGTAGGTGATTCTTAGCTGCAATCCTAGCTCCATTACTTTCCAGAATATCATATTCCAAGCTTCCAGTTCTTTTAACGCTAAATTTTGTGTTGTTCTGACTATGGCTCGACTATACTTGATTTGTTCCTTTCTGGATGCTTGCAATATTTTCTTCTTGATCTGGGAATTCCAAAATTTATCTATTAATTGCTGGGAGTTTTTATTTTGGGAGGTGATGGGTGGATTCTTTCAATTTCTATTTTATCCTCTGATTCTGTGATAACAGGATGGTTTTCTTTGATAATTTCTTGAAAGATGATGCCCAGGGTCTTTTCATCATGACTTTCAGACAGAGCAATAATTTTTAAATGATCTCTTCTGCATCTATTTTCCAGGTCACCTGTTTCTTCAATGAGATATTTCACATCTTTTCTATTTTTTTTTCACTTTGCTTTATTGTATCTTCATTTCTCATAAAGTCATTAGCTTCCATTTGTTCAAAATTCTATTTTTTTAGGGAATTATTTTCCTCAGTGAGCTTTTGTATCTCCTTTTCCAATTAGCAAATTTTGCTTTCTAAGGCATTCTCCTCCTCATTAGCTTTTTGTATTTCCTTTTGCACATCTCTCTTTTACCTCTATCTCTCTTACTTGATTTCCAAAGTCCCTTTTGAGCTCTTCCATGGCCTGTGCCCAATTCTTATTTTTCTTGGAGGCTTTGAATGTAGGAGCTTTGACTTTGTTATCATCCTTTGAAAGTCTGTTTTGATCCTTTTTGTCACCATAATAATTTTCAATGGTCAGAAACTTTTTTTTTGTTATTTGCTCATTTTCTTGGCCTCTTACTCTGCTTTTAACTCTTTGTTAAAGTACGGCTCTATTTCCAGGGTAGAGGGTGCACTGTCTCAGGCTTCAGGGGGTTTGTGCAGCTGTTTTCAGTTTAGGGATCTGACCACAAGCCTTCTTTTCTTCCCTGGAGCTGTTATGTGTCCCCCCCATCCCACTGTAGCTATAAGAACTAGTGTGCTGCCTGGGGTAGGGCTCCACTGACCAAGGCTGCTCTGGGACTGCACATACTCCTCCCTCATTGTCACAGATCCTCTCCACAGATATTTCTGAGCCCTCTCTGGTGTTCCTAGCCTGAGAGGAATAATAGCCTCCAGCACTGCTGTTGATTCAGAGGTCTTGCCTTGCTGACACTGGGGTCCAGGCCACAACTGGGGCTAGGGCCAGGCCTGCACTGGGTTCCCACTGTAGTCTCACCGACCTTTTCTACTGACCTTCCAGGTCCTCTTTGGTGTCTCTGGGCTGAGAGGTCTGCAAGCCACCAGGACGGCTGCTAATTCAGAGGTCTAGCCTAGGCCAGGCCAGGGCTGGGAGTCCCACCCTTTGTCACAGACCTTTTCTGCTGAGCTTCTAAGCTGCATTCTGATGGAACTGTTCTACTCCATCTTTTTGGATATTCTGGTGTTCTAAAATTTGTTTAGAGTCATTATTTAAAAGAATTTGGAACAGTTTGGAATTAAGATTGGGCAATTTCCTGCCTTTACTCTGTCATCTTGGCTCTATCTCTTGTATTTAAGTTTTAAATTTAAAAAATACATTTAAAATAAAAAAAAAAACTTTGAAAAAGATTACTAATTTGTCTGATAGATGAGGAAACTGAGGCAGAGTTCAATGACTTGCTCGGGGTAACATAGTTAGCAAATATTTAAGGCCAGATTTGGACTCAGGTCTTTCTGACTCGAAGTCACTATCCATTGTACCACCTAGCTGCCCATAAGGATGGTCTGTATTCTATTAAATCTCAATGAGCCCTGTGAAGGAAAATTTAGGATTTCTGGTAAACCTGATTATTATTCATAATTGTGCCATTATAACTAGGCATCTGAGACTCAGGAAGGTTAAATTGATTTGCTCATAGTCACATATAGTAAATGGTAAAAGCAGGATTCAAATATGGGCCTTTTCAAACTCCAAGTCCAATCTTTTTTAATTACATTATTCTGCCTTTCATATTTAGTATATGTAGACATCAGCCTTCTATATGATCTAAAATTTTTTGGCTTCTTTCTCTTCTTATCCCTGAAATATATTTCCCAACATATTTTTCACCTATTTCTTCTTGTTTTTACTATTGCATTAAAGTCACTGGATATTAAAGCCTATGATGGTTTAACTTAGAAGATATAACTATTTTTCATAGACACTCTCTACCTTATTATTCTCTGCAACAGATGCTGGGAAATAATTATCTTAATGATAATTTTTTTTTTTTAGTGTGAATTTGTACTATGAGCACTGCAATAGAAGGGGACTAAATATCCTTAAAGGATGCTCATATAACCAATAAGTTTCAGGGGAGGATTTGAATGCAGAATTCTCCAGACTGAAAATCTACTACATAATGGAAAGGACTATATCTCACTTTTGGGACACTTTCAAGTCAGCTAATTTGTTAGTCCTTGTTAACCAATGTGGTTTCCTGGAGCTTATGATTTGGCCTGTATTGTCTAAAACTTTTAAATAGGGGGCCAGTTCACTGTCCCTCAGACTGTTGGAGGGCTGGACTATAGTAAAAACAAAACTTTTGTTTTGTGAGCCTTTAAATAAAGAAACTTCATAGCCCTGGTTGAGGGGGATAAACGGCCTCAGCTGCTACATCTGGCCCGTGGGCTATAGTTTGAGGACCCCTGGAAATGATAAAAAAAATAATACATGTAGAAGGGTAACAATAAGAATTGCTGTGGAATGAGGGGTATTGGGGCATTTACCTTCTCCCCTCTCACTATAGCCCCCTTCTCATCTCTGGATCTACAAATGAAGACCAGAATCAGTGCTGAAGGAGCTTGGTCCCTTTAAATAGAGGTCTAATGGTTGTCTCTTAAGCCATCTAGATGGTCTAAATTACGAAATTACAAGAATACCTTAATTTCAAATCACCCCGATAGATTTACTAGCTGTATGACATTGAGCAACCCACTTAGCTTTTCCTAATCTCAGTTTTTTTATCTGTATAATATACCAACCTCACAAGATTATAGTTAGGATCTAATGAAATAAAGTGCTTTAGAAGCTTTAATAATTTAAATAAATGCTAGCAATTATTATTGTACTAATGGCAGATAATACAAATCACTTAGTTTCTCTAGGCATCAATATCTCCACTTAAAAAAGGTGAACATTTGATCAGATTTTATTTATTTATTTTTTTTTTTGGCAAAGTTATATTTGGTTGTAACATTCTCTGATTGTAGGATTGCAGAAAAAAAAAAAAATAATTGAACAATTCAACCCCTAAGTAGACTATGCCTTTTTTCTGTGTTGTTGCATAGTCGTTTTTCAAGGATGTGCAACTTTTCATGATCCAGTTTGGGGTTTATTGGCAAAGATACTAGAGTAGTTTGTCATTTCCTACTTTAGTCCATTTTACAGATGAGAAAAGTAAGGCAAACAAAATGAAGTGACTTGCCTAGGGTCACACAGCTCTGTGTCTAAGGCCAGATCTGAACCAGGAAGAGCACTCTTATCTATCCACTGAGCCATCTGGTTGTCTTCTCCATCCATTGAGCTGTTTTAATGCGATATTGCATTCTTTAACCTCCTGAAAAGACTTGGTGTCTTTCAGAACAGAATTTTAGAGTTGGAAAGTACCAGAGATGTCATCTCTCTATTCCTATCTAAAAAACGAAACATCTCTAACGCATCCCCAGAAAGTGGTCATTCAATCTCTGTTTGAACATGTCCAGTCAGAGACAGACAACTCATTACTTATCCAGTCATTCTTACTACTTGGAGACATTTCTAATTGTTAGGAATCTTTCTATGAAAATCTTCCTTCCTGTAACTTTCACTTACTGATTCTCATTTTAAACTCTCAAGATAAAGCAGAATGAATCTCATCTCTTTTCCATATGAAGTTATCATAGCCATATGATGAAGGAGGTTATCAGTCTCATTAATAAGCAAAGCAAATGCATTTCTGAAAATCTGACCCTTTTGTCATGATACCTCCAGAATACAAATCAGTTTGATTCAGTCGGCTATCCAGAGTGCATCTGTATCATGTTAGGAGCGCTATGGAAGATAGAAAGATGATGACAGCCAGCACCTGTCCATTCTTATTGAGCATACATTCAAGTCAGGGAGATATGCCATGCAACCATCATAATAGAAACTGTGAGAGATGAAGAATGATCTATCGCACTCAGGGAAATCAAAGGAGCATTATTTTTTTTCATGCAAGGACAGTGATACTCATCCATTATTGGTACATCATACCAGAACTAAACAATTAAGAGAATATTTATGAATGTTTAAGCTATTTTTCATTTTTTTCCCTCTGAACTGACCCATCAAACATTTTAGCTAGTCTCAGGAAATAATGAGTAGATGAACTAAAACAAATGCATCAAGGGGAAATATAGAATTGTTTTGGCTTAAAACAAGCAAGCAAGCAAGCAGAAAACAGCACCTTGTTTATCAAAATTCAAATAAAATACTATCAAATCTGTTTCCATGAGGCATTTTTGTCATTAGTGTATTTATACCACTAAAAAGAAACTATATTTTATACCTCTGACAAATAAAATGTGACAGATAACATTGGTTGGCAAAGTATTATCTTTTAAAATTTGAATTGATGAAGAGTCTATAAACTTTAAAGAAATCAGCAGCTATTTTGATAAATCAATCTTTGATATTTAAATCTTCAACAAATGGTTAGTACAAAAATTTTGAAAATTGCTTTACAGCATTTTCATATTGTCTCTAATTTTAAAAAAAACCCACTAACTATAAGGGTTTTTATATTCATTTGCTATAAAATAAGGATTGGGAATTGACCTGTGATTTCAGTGGTATAGAGAATTTCCATGTGACAAAACTCCCATTATCAATATAATTCCTCATATTCTTTAGAACTTATTTTCTTAGAGTTGCCTAGAACATTTAGAGGATTAAAGTTAATAATAATAATAATAAGAGTTAAAGTATTTCTATTTTAAGGTTTGTAAAGGATTTTACAAATACTATCTTATTTTATCTTTACAACAACCTGTGATTAGGGACTATTATTATCTCCTTTTACAGGTAAGGAAATTAAGACCAAGTGATTCTAAGTATCTTGTCCAGGGTCAAGTAGCTACTGACTAGGTGGGGCTTGAAACCTCATGCCTTATGACTTGCCCAGGGTCACAAAGAAAGTACATGTAAAGAGCAGGGCTTAAACCCAGATCTCCATGCATCCCAGGCCAACCCCTTTGTTACACTGCTGTAATTATGATTAATTCATGACTAACAAATATTAATAAATCTGGTCCTTGTAACCAAAATAAAGAATTAATATTAATATGTAAATATACTATATAAATTAACATATAATTGATAATTAATTAATTACATAGATAATTAAGATAAAAGGTAGCTCCTTTGGAGGAATTAGAATAAAGAAGAGAAAAGGAAAAAGACAGTATTACTCAAGTGAGTAAATCTTGATGTAATCAAGATTTAAATTCAAAGTTGCTTAAACTGTGGCTCATGACCTCATAAGGACTCATGTAACTGAATGTGGGGGTTGTGAAATTATAATTTATTCTTAGCAAATGTTTGATTTGTATACATATTTTATATATCTATATGTCCAGGGTCAGATAAAAATTTCTCAGGCAAATAGGGGTCATGAATGGAAAAAGTTTAAGAAGGCCTGGACTAGAGAACCTCTAAAGTTGCTTTCAGGTCCAAATCTATAAAACCAGAAATCACAAGTGACCTACACAGCCAAGAAAGCTTTACCTTCTTTTTTCACAATAAAGCAAACATCTTTGTTGCTGGAAAAAAAAATAAGGCACTTAAGAGAACCTGTCTGGTAAATGGATTCCAAATGGCAACAACTGGTTACATGAGTAAATCTTAGATAACAGAGTTGTTGTGTTTTGGGGTTTTTTAGCTTCTCTGCGATCTATACTGCAATCTGTTTTGTCTGTTGCTTCTGACAGTATCACAAGGAACCTAGCCTGGTGAGATTGATTGGTACCTCCAACTTTGCCATTCCCTTACAGAATGGATGCTTTTTCCCCTCTCCCCACTTTTCCCTTTTTCTTCCTTCCTTCCTTTCTTTCTTTTTTTTTTTTTTTTTTCTTTGCTTAATGATGTTACATTTGTCCTGTGGATGATGTAGAGCATGCTGCCCAGGATGAACAGCCCTGCTCTGCTCACTCCTTTCTTGGCAAGCTCTCACACTTCACACGAGCCTTCCTCGGCACCATTAATATTATATATAGATACCCTTGTCACAGATTTACATTCAGTGATCCGAAATCGGGACAGGAAGGGGGAAATGTGCTTGTGAGGAGGGGGTGGAGGAAAGCCAACTGATTTATTGAGGGGAATGTTGGAGAATAAAAAGGAGGTGATCAAATTTATATTAATGCCCTGACCCATATTCTTAAAACTGCTTTTCGTTCATTTTTGCTCTGAACATTTTGCTGTCTGAAGAGGCAAAAAATTAAACCCCATGATGTCTTGATATTTATTTATCCTCCTTATTTACTGGAAAATCATTCGAGCCATCATCATTTTGTACGCTTATAAGCATGGGATATAGAGATGGATTACAGAGATAGACTGATAAGAGGTATATCTATCTATCCTTGTGAAGACATGTACTAGATGGGAACATGCTAGAGCCGGGATGAAACTGTCTGAGACACATTCTTGCTAAATTCTGTTTGCTCCTGATTTTACATACTCTGTTTTATCTGTATCCCAAGGATGACCTTTTGGTCGACAAAAAGAATCTTGTAATCTCAAAATGAATCTCTGATGGAAGGTGACCTGTCCCACATGTAGAGAGGTATATACTCATAAACTTTCAAATCATGGCATCAATATTCTGGTCCATGCACCTTCCACCCTTGCCCCACTTTTTTCAAACAATTCAAAACTTAAAAGATTTATATTATTTGTCATTGGATATATTTTTATGCTCTCAAATGAAGAAATGCAGATCATAAGAGATCATAATCTACTCTAGTCCATTCCCCTTATTTTTAAAAATAAAGAGGAACTGAGTGTAAGTAAGATTAAGTATCTGCTTACAGGCCACATGTCTGGGAAGCACATGAAGTGGTATTAGAACATAGCACTTCCTGATTCTAAATTCAGTGCTTTGTCCAGTATTTCATGTTGCTACACAATATCTACATCCCAGTTAAGACTGTCAGGTAGAGTTGAATGGAAGAACAGAGTTTTACAAATTTTAAGCATTCCATAAATATGAATTATTTTTAAAAAGCAGCTAAGTATCTCAGTGGATAGAATGCCAAGTCTGAAGACTCAATTTCCTGAATTTAAATCTGGTCTCAAGTACTAAGTCAATATATGATCCATAGGGATTCCTTTCTATTTGAGTTACAATGCTGTAAAGAGTCAAAACTCAAGTGAAAATAATGATAAATTTATCAAAATGACAAAATAGGAGAGAATGCATAGTTTTGCTAGATATTTTGAATCTTATAATTATTTTGGTGCTTTAATTTTTTTTCCTTTTGAGTGATTTTCAGTTGTGTCTGACTCCTCATGACTTCATTTGGCATTTTCTTGGCAAAGAAAATAAAGTGGTTTGTCATTTCCTTCACCAGCTCCTTTTACAGATAGGGAAACAAAGGCAAATAGGATTAAGTGAATTCCTCACACTGCTAGTAAGAATCTGAGGTCATATTTGAATTCACAAAGTCTGATTCCAAGTATGGTGATCTATCCATTGTGCTACAAAGCTGCCCCAAGAATTAAAGCAATCCCCAACCTAGCCATACCTTCTCGTATTGTATATATTTTTTAACCTGTGTTCTCCTGTGCCTATCTCACAAAAATCTGCCCAAAGTGCTAGAGACTCTTTTCTAGGCCTTTCAATATCTCTAGGGTATCAGTTCATAGCAGCAGTTTATCCATATCACTACATGACCAACCTGCCTCCTTTTCTGATCATATATTCCCTTAATGATATCTATCACTGTACCACTTTTTGACATGAGAAGTAAGACAACTTTTCTATGTATGCATGTTCTCCCTAAGGTCGATGAACCAAAAGGTGATATTCCAAGGTAGACTCTGGTGCATTACTGCTACTTTATCAAAGATGAAAATTGGATAGCAATGTAATGTTAGAAATGCCAATTTGTTTATTTGGAGTTTCCTGGATGAGTTGAAAGACAGGAGGCTAATGACAGGTATTATGGTCAATGAGGCAGCTAGAAGGTTCAGTGGATAGAATGATCAGCCTGAAGTCAGGAAGACTTCTCTTTCTGAGTTCAAATCTGACCTAAGACATTTACTTGCTGTGTGACTTTGTGGAATTTACTTAGCCACTGGTTTCATTAATCAAGAAAATGACAAAGTGTGTTATGGTCTGGTGTTATGAAGAGTCACAGAATCATATAGGATTGAGCAACTAAATAATAATAACATTTTGGTCAATATTCTCACTATGAAGAAAAATAACACATATACAAACTGTGATCATCTTCTGTAATCGATTTACTCTGTGTTTCTCTCTCTCTCTTTCTCTCTCTCTCTCTGTATATATATATATATATATATATATATATATATATATATACACATATAGATAGATAGATAGATACACACACAAATTAAATCAATGTTTTCCTAAATAAGTGAGTGAGAAATCAACAAAAATACCACCTCACATTTATTTAGCACTTTGAGGTTTACAAAGCACATTACAAATGTATTCTTCATTTATTCCTAATAAGAACTCTGTATCTTTGGTGCTATCAGTGCTATCCTTATTTTACTTATGGAGAAATTAAAGCAGAAAGAGGTTAAGTAACTTGTCCAGGGTCACATAGCTAGTAAATGTCTGAGACCAGATTGAATTCAGTAAGATCTTCCTGATTCTAGTCTAGGATTCTATCCAGTGAGCCACCTAGATGTTTTTATTAAGTAATTACTATGCACCAGATATAGTGCTAGGTACTGGGGATAGAGAGAAAAACAAGAGTTCTTGCCTTCAGGGAGCTCACATCTTAATAAGGGAGGTAATATGTAAACAATTATGTACATTTGAAATATTTAGAAAGTGATTTCAGAAAGAATTCATTAGCATTGTTGGGATTAAAAGTAGAAAAGTTTTCTTGCAGAAGGTAGCATTGTTGAGCCTTGAAGAAAACTAAGAAAACCAGTATAGGGATAACCAGGATAGGGAAAAACCAGGATAGAGAAAATTGACTTTTACTCTTTTGTTTTCAGTGTACCATTAATGTGTCTTTAATGTTCATGTTAATAATTCCTCAATATTTAATTTTCTTTGATTAAAAGTATTTTAATACATTTAATTTTTATACAGTTATCTTCCTTTTTACAATTTCAGATTGACATCTAGGATGATTAGACTGATTCACGGTTGAATTAACAATATATTATGATGGCTGTATTTAAATAACTTCTCTAGCATTGACTCTTCCAATTTTAGTGAGTGTGATGTGAAACTTAGATACTGTTTTAATTGAATTTCTTACTAGCGATTATTTCAAAGAATTGATAATTCACTTCGTTTCTTTTGAAAACTAGTTGTTCCCATTTTTTGACTACTTGTCTATTGGGGAAAGGTTCTTAGTCATATTAGCATAATTTTGCTACTGATTTTGGATATCAATAATTTAACAGAACTATTTGATACAATTTTTTTCTTAATCACTTTTCTTTTTATTCTAGCTGCATTGATTTTATTCATGTAAAAGACTTATTTGTTTTTACATCAAAATTATGTTTTGTCCTTTGTGATCTCCTCTTTTCTTTTCTAGATAATGACTTCTATTAGTAGTCATAATTATGAAATATGACACCCTTCCATTTTTATCTTTTTTTTAATTGACTTTTATGATTTGCATCACTAAGCAATTTGAAATTTGTCATAGTATGCAGGGTAAGATAATAGTTTAATGTTATCTTTTATCAAAATACTTTCTAGTTTTCCTTTGTTTTTTGTTGAATGTGGAATCCTTCAACTAAAAGTTTGTATTATTATTTAATGAGTAAATGTGAGTTAAAGTCCAAAGAAATATCACCGTTACTATTTAATATTGTATTAGAAACGCTAGCTTTAGCAATAAGAGCTGAGAAAGAGATTAAAGGAATAAGAATAGGCAATGAGGAAACCAAATTATCACTCTTTGCCGATGACATGATGGTATACTTAGAAAATCCCAGAGATTCTACTAAAAAGTTATTAGAAATAATCCACAACTTTAGCAAAGTTGCTGGTTATAAAATAAACCCACATAAGTCATCAGCATTCTTATATATCACTAACAAAATCCAACAGTCAGAGTTACAAAGAGAAATTCCATTTAAAGTAACTACTGATAATATAAAATATTTAGGAATCTATCTGCCAAGGGAAAATCAGAAACTTTATGAGCAAAATTACAGACCACTTTTCACACAAATTAAGTCTGATCTAACCAATTGGAAAAATATTAAATGCTCTTGGATAGGGCGAGCAAATATAATAAAGATGACAATATTACCTAAACTAATCTATTTATTTAGCGCTATACCAATCAGACTCCCAAAAAACTATTTTAATGACCTAGAAAAAATAACAACAAAGTTCATATGGAAAAACAAAAGGTCAAGAATTTCAAGGGAATTAATGAAAAAAAAATCAAATGATGGTGGCTTAGCTGTACCAGATCTAAAATTATATTATAGAGCAGCAGTTACCAAAACTATTTGGTATTGGCTAAGGAATAGATTAGTTGATCAGTGGAATAGATTAGGTTCAAGGGATAAAACAGTCAACAAATATAGCAACCTAGTCTTTGACAAACCCAAAGATCCCAGCTTTTGGGATAAGAACTTACTGTTTGATAAAAATTGCTGGGAAAATTGGAAACTAATATGGCAGAAACTAGGCATTGATCCATACTTAACGCCGTACACCAAGATAAGGTCAAAATGGGTTCATGACCTAGGCATAAAGAATGAAATTATTAATAAATTAGAGGAACATAGGATAGTTTACCTCTCAGACCTGTGGAAGGGGAAGGTCTTTATGACCAAAGCAGAACTAGAGATCATTACTGATCACAAAATAGAAAATTTCGATTATACCAAACTGAAAAGTTTTTGTACAAACAAAACTAATGCAGACAAGATTAGAAGGGAAGCAATAAACTGGGAAAATATTTTTACAGTCAAAGGTTCTGATAAAGGCCTCATTTCCAAAATATATAGAGAATTAACTCTAATTTATAAAAAATCAAGCCATTCTCCAATTGAAAAATGGTCAAAGGATATGAACAGACAATTCTCAGATGAAGAAATTGAAACTATTTCTAGTCATATGAAAAGATGCTCCAAGTCATTATTAATCAGAGAAATGCAAATTAAGACAACTCTAAGATACCACTACACACCTGTCAGATTGGCTAAGATGACAGGAAAAAATAATGATGATTGTTGGAGGGGATGCGGGAAAACTGGGACATTGATGCATTGTTGGTGGAGTTGTGAACGAATCCAACCATTTTGGAGAGTAGTTTGGAACTATGCTCAAAAAGTTATCAAACTGTGCATACCCTTTGATCCAGCAGTGTTACTACTGGGATTATATCCCAAAGAGATTATAAAGAAGGGAAAGGGACCTGTATGTGCACGAATGTTTGTGGCAGCCCTTTTTGTAGTGGCTAGAAACTGGAAACTGAATGGATGTCCATCAGTTGGAGAATGGCTGAATAAATTGTGGTATATGAAAATTATGGAATATTACTGTTCTGTAAGAAATGACCAACAGGATGATTTCAGAAAGGCCTGGAGAGACTTACACGAACTGATGCTGAGTGAAATGAGCAGGACCAGGAGATCATTATATACTTCAACAACAATACTAGATGATGACCAGTTCTGATGGATCAGGCCATCCTCAGCAACGAGATCAACCAAATCATTTCTAATGGAGCAGTAATGAACTGAACTAGCTATGCCCAGAAAAAGAACTCTGGGAGATGACTAAAAAACCATTACATTGAATTCCCAATCCCTATATTTATGCACACCTGCATTTTTGATTTCCTTCACAAGCTAATTGTACAATATTTCAGAGTCTGATTCTTTTTGTACAGCAAAATAACGTTTTGGTCATGTATACTTATTGTGTATCTAATTTATATTTTAATATATTTAACATCTACTGGTCATCCTGCCATCTAGGGGAGGAGGTAGGGGGGTAAGAGGTGAAAAATTGGAACAAGAAGTTTGGCAATTGTTAATGCTGTAAAGCTACTCATGCATATATCCTGTAAATAAAAGGCTATTAAATAAAAAAAAAAAAAAAAAAAAAAAAAAAAAAAGAAATATTAATTTAATTCTTACCTTAATATTGATACTTTTACTTTTTTTTGTTGTCTCAATGGCCCTCAAAAATATGACAGAATTTTAAAAAATGATAGCCTTGTCTAGATCTATAAACATGGAAGTATTCTTTTTATTGCCTATTTTTGTTGATAACTGTATTTGTTTGTACATGTTTCTTTTGAATGATGAACTTGAATTTCATATGTTTTGATCAATTCTTATTTCTTTTGAAAAAATGGTTCAAATGTCTTCCTTATATGAAAAGTTCATCCTTTTCCAATTGATTTTTTAGTTCACCTTAGCAATGTGCATTATTTTGGAGCAGAAATAAATCTTCTTTGCTTTTTTGGAATATATGAGATTGTCCTTTGATTCATCATAAACAAAGTGTAATTTTTCACATGAAAAGATTCTTGTGAGTATCTATAATATGTATTATTTGATATCCAGGTACTGAAATTTAGTTAAGATGTTTCTTAAAGAGTTAAAGTAGATGTTTCTCCATGTCTGTGTCCCGTAGAGTCTATCAATATGTAGTTTGCCTTCTATTGCCAGTTCCTCAAGGGAAATGTGATATCAGATAATGTTTTCAATGAATTCCACAAACAGTATATTCCAGATATGTGTCTCTTCATATTTTTTTGAAAACCTGAAAATATGAGATTATCTTTTTATATCTTAACTTTAAATTAAATTTCGTTGACTAGTAAGACTAGTAGACATAATAAATATGACCAAGTAGATAAACTTGGAATACTGTTGTTTCTTGTACTGTTTAATTTTCTTATACTTCTGCATTTCAAACAAAAATTTGCTTTATTTCTTTTTCAAAGTATCTATTTTAGAGAGGGCTTTTCTATCAACTTATGTATATTCTATATTTGTGTTTTGCTAAAATTACTTCTATTTTCAAAATTTTCCTTATTATTCTGAGGCATGTTAGAGGATTTTAAAAAATGTTCAAGTGTTGATGAATTTCTATGTAGTTCCTATAGTATTCTTTTATCACTGAACTTACAATTTTTTTTCAGTTCACTCTATTGATTAATTTTATTGTATACTTTTTGATTGTTAATTTTCTTTTATTATCTCTGTTGGTTTTTCTATAAAATATTTCTTATTAATATTTCTTTACCATTGTTTCTTTTTTGTTTTTATTTTATGGTACATTTCTTGCTGTTTTTAGGTGATAGAGATAGGTGCATTCTTATTGATAGAACCCACTATAAAGTTTCTCACTAAATTTAAATATTTAATGATTCCCCTTTGAATGACTATCTAATTTTTAAAAGCACTAGAGATAGTGCAGGCATTTCTCTAAATTCAACTCAGTATGCTCACATTAAGTATGTATTATGAGCAAGGTAAAATTTGTTTATGCTGGTTGCAAAAATGAATAAAATACCACCCTAGCAGACACACAACAAGTTTCTAAGATGCAAATAAGAATACAAAACATACATGGAAAATGTAAATGGAGTAGATACATTTGAGGAGGTTTGTTGGGTTATCATCTAGGCTGGCCATGGAAAAATAAGACAGTTTTCAATTATTAACATCAAAAGAAATGGAGGTAGGGATGAAATTTAAGCATATAAGCTAACACACAAAAATATAAGGCAGAAAATAGGATAGTACCATTATTCATCTACCTTTCCTAGAATACCGTATATATGAAAGAGAGTAGATACAAATTCCTGACAAGTTGTAGCTAGAATGTAGTGGGACAAAAAGCAGCTTGTACACACTTTATCCCACTCCACCCTTCTATACCTTATCCTATGCCACCTTTTCTCTCCTTTATCCTTTTCCTATTAATCTACACACCTTGTCCAACTGTCATAAATCTCTATCCCACCTTATCCTATTCCCTTTCCCCTTATTTCTTTATATTTTGGAGGGTCCACTAATCTTAATGGCATGTATGTGTGTATATCTATATCTGTGTATTTCCCTATTTAACCCATTTTTGATGTGTTTTTCAGAACTACCAGCCTTCTTTTCTCATATAATGCCTCTGTGCTGGTTCTTACCATGAATTTCATTCACATATTGTAAATTAATATTTTTAACTTTTTTGAAGCAGTTTTTCTTTTTAGAGTCAGATCATATTCAACTCTGCCCCAGTTTTTCTTTTTGACTACACAATTTTAGTATATGGGTTCACATTTCCATATATAAAACATAAAATATGTCATTACTGAATCCCTTGAAATTAGACTTTGATGCTGGCTCTTAGGTGTTAAATTTTCTATTGAATTCAGATTTGCTTGAGACAAAAATGCTTAAAATCTGTGAGTTTATTGCATATTCATTTTTTCATTTAATAATATGCTTGATTTTGTTCAATATATTTTTGGTTGCAAGTCTTATTTTTTTGATTGTCAGTATAATATTACAGTCTTTTATTGTAGTTGTTGATAGATACTATACAATTCTTATAGTAGCTCCAGGAATTTTGTATTATTATTATTGTTATTTGGTTTGCTTTCTTGCAAAATTTTCTATTTGACCTGGGATTTTTGAAATTTAGTAGTAATGTTCCTATGTATTTTCCTTGTAGGATCTTTTTGAAGTGATGATTGGTGGATTTCTTCTATTTCAATTTTTACCCTCATTTTCTATCACTTAAGGGAAATTTTTTATTTTATTTTTTGTTTATTCATTTTTATAAAGCTTTTTATTTTCAAAACACATGCATGGATAATTTGACAACATTGACCCTTGCATATCCTTGTGTTTCAGATTTTCTCCTCCTTCTCCCCACCTCCTCCCCTAGATGGAAAGCAATCCAATATATAGTAATCATATTAAAATATATGTTAAATTCAATATGTAGAAACATATTTATACAATATTCTTGCTACACAAGAAACATCAGATCAAACAAGAAAGTAAATGAGTAAGAAAACAGAATGCAAGTGAACAACAATAAAAAGAGTGAGAATGTAATGTTTTGATCCACATTTAGTGCCCACAGTCCTCTCTCTGGGTGCAGATGACTCCTCATCACAAGGTCATTGGAACTGGCCTCATTAATCTCATTGTTGGAAAGAGTCACATTCATCAGAATTGATCATAATATAATCTGCTCATTTCACTTAGCATCAGTTCATGAAAATCTCTCCAGACCTCTCTGAAATTATCCTCCTGATCATTTCTTATAGAAGAATAATATTCCATAACATTGATATACCATAACTTATTCAGCCATTTTCCAATGGGCAACCATTCAGTTTCCACTTTCTTGCCACTACAAAAAGGGCTGCCACAAACATTTTTGTACATGTGAGTCACTTTCCTTCCTTTAAGATATCTTTGGGATATAATCCCAATAGAAACACTGCTGGGTCAAAGAGTATGCACATTTTGATAACTTTTTGAACATAGTTCCAAATTGCTCTCCAAGATGGCTGGATCCATTCATAGTTCCATCAACAATATATTAATGTCTCAGTTTTTCCACATCCCCTCCAACATTTGTCCTTGTCCTTTCCTGTCATTTTAGCCAATCTGAGAAGTGTGTAGAGATATCTCAGAATTGTCTTAATTTGCATTTCTCTGATTAGTAGTGATTTAGAGCATGTTCTCATATGATTAGAAACAGTTCTAATTTCTTCATCTGAAAATTTTCTGTTCACATCCTTTAACCATTTATCAAATGGAGAAGGGCTTGAATTCTTATAAATTTGAGTCAATTCTCTATATATTTTAGAAACGAGGCCTTTATTAGAACCTTAAATGTAAAAATGATATCCCCAATTTATTGCTTCCCTTCTGATCTGCATTAGTTTTGTTTGTACAAAACTTTTAAAGTTCATATAATCAAAATTATTTATCTGGTGTTCAGTTATGAGTTCCACTTCTTCTTTGGACACAAATTTCTTCCTTCTTCACAGATCTGAGAGGTAAATTATCCTATGTTCTTCTAATTTGCTTATAATATCACACTTTATGTCTAAATCATTAATCCATTTAGATGTTATCTTGGTATGTGGTGTTAGGTGTGGGTCAAGCTCTAATTTCTTCTGAACTAGTTTTCAATTTTCCCAGCAATTTTTGTCAAATAGTGAGTTCTTATCCCAAAAGCTGGGGTCTTTGGGTTTGTCAAACACTAAATTGCTATAGTTATTGACTATTTTCTCCTGTGATCCTAATACATGGTCAATTTTTGTATAAATTCCATGAACTGCTGAGAAAAAAATAAACTTTTGTCTGTCTCCAAATTTTCTCCAAAGATCTAACATACCTAACTTTTCTAACAATTTATTTACCTCCTTAACTTCTTTTTTATATATTTTGTGGTTTGATTTATCTTGTTCTGTGAGAGCAAGGTTGAGATCCCCCACTAGTATAGTTTTGCTGTTTCTCCTTGCATCTCTCTCTGAACTTTTCTAGGAATTTGGATGCCATACTACTTGGTGTGTACATGTTTATTATTGATATTGCTTCATTATCTATGGTAACTTTAGTAAAATATAGTTTCCTTCTCTTTTAATTAGATCTAATTTTGCTTTTACTTAAGCCAATTAAGTGTTACAGGCTAACACACTGGAATTGATAGAAACAGTGCTTATGTACTTAAGTTCACACCTTTAAGAGTTCACACATTAGTTCACACATTAGTGTTCTAGATTCACAAGTCAGGATTCAGTCCAAGAGATTCACAAGTCCGGGAGATTCACAAGTCAGGAACCCGCAATCCCACTCTCTCAGAGGAGGAGTCAATACTTAAGTTCACACCTCTAAAAGAGGATATAAAAGGACAAGCCCACTAAAAGCTCTTGGAGCCTCAGCCCTGAGTCAGTTGAGAAGATTGAGAAGCCTGAGACTGCAGTCAGGCAGAACTGGGGATTCAGAAGAAGAAAGGCTGAAGCTGGAAGAGGCAAAGGACTCGCAACAAGAGCTCTCAGAACCAAGGAGAGAGATAGGCCTCTAAGAAAGCTAACCAGGCTATTTTGAAGGAGACAATAAAGGATTGAATTTTTAACAGCTGGCTGCATTTGAGGTGATTATTACTCTGAACTGAAACTAAGGCTACCTCCAGAAGCTCCCCAAGAAACCTGTTCCTAGAGAACCATTATATTTGAGAAAAGAGAACACTACATAATAGATTATGCTCCAGCCTTTTACCTTCGCTCTCTATGTGTCACTATGCTAAAATGTGTTTCTTATAAATAATATTGTAGCATTCTGGTTTTTAATCTAATCTGTTATCTGCTTCCATTTTATGGGAGAGTTCATTCCATTCACATGCATGGTTAAAATAACTAATTCTGTATTTCTTGCCATCTTATTTACCTTGTTATGCTTCTCTCTTTCCTTTCTACCTTCTCTCCTCCCCAGTATTTTGCTTTTGATGACCAGCTCCCTCAACCAGCTCTCCCCCTTTAAGGTCCCTTCCCCTTTATACCTTTCCCCTAACATTTCCCTTCTATTAGTCATTCCTTTTCTTTTCCTCTTTTCCCTCCCACTTCCCTATAAGATGAGACAAGTTTCTCTGCGAAACCAAATATGTCTGATATTCTTTCTTTGAGCCAAATCTGACAAGAGTAAGATTCACACAATGTTCATCCCTCTTCCTTCAATCTTTCAATTATAATAGGTCTTCTTTGCCACTTTGTGAGATGTAATTTCCCTTATTTTACCTCCTTTTTCCTCTTTTCCCAGTTTTTTTCCTTTTCGTCTAGTTTCTTTTTCATATTATTATAATAAAATCAAATTATACCTGTACTCTCTAAGTATACCATAACAGAAATATAGTTCTCAAGAGTTCTTTCCTTCTTATCTTTTTATGTTTCTCTTGAGTTCTGTGTTTGGAGATCAAATTTTTTGTTCAGTACTGGTCTTTTCATTAGAAATTGGTAAAATTCACCTATATCATTGAATGTCCATCTTCCCTGAAAGATAATGCTCATTTTCGCTGGATAGCTTATTCTTGGCTATAATCCAAATTCCTTTGCCTTTCAGAATATTAGATTCCAGGCCCTTTGATCATTTGAGGTAGAAGTTGCTAGGTCCTGGGTAATCCTAATTGTGGCTCCTCAGTATTAAAATTGTTTCTTTCTGGTCACTTGTCATATATTTTCCTTGGTGTAATAGTTCTAAAATTTAGTCACGATATTCCTTGGAGATTTAATTTTGGGGTCTTTTTCAGAAGGTGAATTCTTTCAATGGCTATTTTACCTTCTGATTCTAAGATATCAGGGGAGTTTTCCTTTATGATTTCCTGTAAGATAATGTCTAGGTTCTTTTTTTTCATAATGGCTTTCAGAAGTCCAATGATTCTTAGATTGTTTCTCCTAGATCAATTTTCCACGTCAGTTGTTTTTCCTATGAGGTATTTGATATTTTCTTCTATTTTTTCATTTTTTTTTTTGTTTTTGTTTGACTGATTCTTGAAGTCTTTTTGAGTCATTCACTTCCATTTGTTCAATTCTAATTTTTAGTGTATTATTTTCTTCAGTTACCTTTTTTAGCTCCTTTTGTAATTAGCCAATTAAATTGTTTTGTTCGTTGCAAATTTTTCCATTTCACAAATTTTGTTTTTCAGTAAAATTTTGTGTGTGTGTCTTTTTCATATCTATTTTGTAGGGCATTATATTCTTTTTCCATTCCTTCTTGCAATGATCTCATTTGCTTTCCCCATTTTTCTTCTAATTCTCTTTTAAGATTCTTTTTGCAATCTTCCAGGAAAGCCCTGTGAAATGGGGATCAGCTCATAACTCCCTTTGAGGCATCATCTGAAGTTGCTTTGCTTTTAGGAACCTCAGGATTTGAGGTCTGTTTTTTCTCTCTCCATAAAAGCTGACTATGGTGAGAGTTCTTTTTGGTTTTTTTGGTTTTTTACTCATTTTTTTAAAAGGCTTGCCCTCTTCTCAATGCAAAGGAGCTGCTTTAATTTGCCCTTGGGCAGTTGCACTATTTGATTTCTGGTGCTGGGTAATGGAGGCTAGGTCCAGTGTTCTTCCAGGACTCAGTGGTTTACAATTTGCCTTTTGTAGCAAATCTGCCAAACTACCTGATTGCAACCAGGACAGAGTGGTCTAAGAAGCTCACAGAAGATTCCCAGGTGTGTGGAAGCTGCATCGCTCTGACTCCTGCCCCAGCTCTTTGCCCCAGTTTCCCTGTGCTCTGGTCTGGGCTCAGCAGACTGTCCCACTGCCCATTTGAAATAGACCTGAAGTTCTTCCAAGGTATCTTCTTCTGGGAATGTGTTGTACTCCAAATATTTGTGGGTTCTTTGACTCCAAAACCAATTTAGAAGGTTAATCTGCTGTTAATTTGAAAGGTCATAGAAGGTCACAGAAAGTCATGTATGCTCTCCACCATCTTGGCTCTGCCCCCCCAACCCTTAAGGGCAATTTTCTTAAATCATTTCTTGTATTATTGTGTCAAGGTTCTTTTTCTGATTACAGCTTTCAGCTAGACCAATTATTCTTATTCTTTCTCTTGGTTTGTTTTCCAGATCTGTTATTTTTCTTATGAGATGTCTCACTTTCTCTTCTGATTTTTCATTTTTTATATTTTGTTTTATTATTTCTCAGTCTCTTATATCCTCACTGCCTTTCCCTTGCTCATTTCTGGTCCCCTCAGAGAGATAACTAGAAGTATATCTATCCGATCCTTTAAATATTATAGTGGATATTTTTGTTCAAACTAACTTCTGATCACTTTGTCATTATCCGACAAAGTGAAGACTGGGCTCTACTTCCAAGTCCTTAATCCTCCCATCAGACACCAGTTCTACAATGAATATACAATAGTACATATCCAAAAATATGTTTATCAATATGATAACAAAAAAAATAGAGAAAGCATACATAAAAGAATATATACCAAACAAGGCACAGTAAAGAGCTCTCCCATAGGAAAATAACTCAACCCAAGAGAGAGAAAAAAAGAGAGAGTTCTATATCTCACTTAAAGAGGATGTTCCTAAAGTAGCTATTGCAGCAAAATAAGGATAAGGCTATAATGGTGACCATAAGCTCCTTTTAAGTTTGTCTTCCCAGAATCTTTTCCTTTAGATACCTAAAGTGGGGTAAGTTTCATCCACCTCCTCTCTCAAAGCTGCAAGCCAGGTGAATTTGACACAATTCGCTCTTGAAGAGTATCAAAGGAGACTTGAAGCTGATGCATCCTGAAGAAGACTAAAGAATTCTGGAGTTCTTCCATTCTTTCCAATTCCACCCTCCTGCTCACAAAGGGCAGGGCAGTCATTCCTACCAATACCAAGAGAGTCCCATTATAAAGGGCTTTAGGACAAGAATTACACTTTCAAATTACTTTCCAATTATATTTCATATATTGAATGTGTCTAGTTTCCCCTATTGTTTTCTCCATTAGAATGTAAGTTCCTTGAAGTCAGAGGATTGAGTGACTGGTTGACTATGGGCAAGGTACTATGCTAGGTGATGGGATGTAAAGAGAAAGATACTTCCTACTCTCAAGAAGTTTTGTTTCTATTTGGGGATGCAGCATATAAACAGAAGAGGAAACACAATCTTTATTATTATTTATGATTTGCAAAAAACTTTAAATACTTTAGCTTATTTGATCTTTTTTAAAAACATATTTGTGAAGTATATCCTACAGCTATTATTTTTGTCTACTTAATAAAGAAATTGAGAGTAAGCAGTTGAAAGACTTGCCTGTGGTCACATGATAGTAACAAAAAGGGAAGATAGAAACAAGGGTTTCTCCTGATTACAAGTACAAAATTCTTTTCCTGTTGCCATTATTGCACTCCTTTGGTTTTTTCTTTGGTGCAATCATTTCTAAAGTCATAAACAGTCCTGGATTCTTTCAAGGAGAAATGATTCACAATGACACAACATACCTATTAAAAGAATGTGACATTTTCCTTGGTTCTTGGCAAGACATATATTTCAAAGTTTGCTTGAGTGTTGCTATGATCTTTTAGGAAGTCTGGAGGAAGATTAACGTGTATTTGCTAAATATTTCTTATAAAATTAATTTTTCAATCTTGTTCTTTATATTGCTACAGTCTACATAACATGATTTAAAATTCTGGTCTCACGCGGCTAGTTCCAAAGTAGAGTTTTGATTAATCAGAGAATTGGTTTTAATCATTTGTTGCAAGGAATAATAAATGAGTGCAGCTGAGGACTCTGCAGCTGCCTCATGAGCTCTATTGGCCTCGCCTGGCTTCTCAGAATTTGACATACTGTACACGCCGTGTTACCGTGTTCACCTAGTATTTAATTACAGGGAAGCTCAAGAATGAAAAGTAAAACAATGGTTTGGAAATGAGCAGTAGGAAAAAATACAAATTCAATTAACTTGCTAGTGTTCAGTCTAATGTAAAAAGAACAAAATGCAAAAATGGTGGCAAAATTCCAAAAGATGATTATGCATTCTTTTAGGATAACTAGGTCTTAAAATCAGAACTTAAACCCCAAGGATCTCCCCCAAGCACATGGGATGCACCAATTTCATAAAACCAGCAGACCCAATATCATTCTGGTTCTGATTTATATACAGGCATCTGCCTTGCAAAACAGAGAGGCTGTGCCATATAGTTTATAATTCAATTCAACCAGCATGTATTTAGTGCTTACTGTATGCAGAGTATTTTGCTGAGTGTTGAGGGTGAACCAAAACTTAACTAAGATCCTCTTCTCCTCATAAAACTTATCACTTAAAACATAGCAGAAATACCTTTGATGATTAGCATTAAATAATAAATATTTAAATACAAAAATTTATTAAGGCAAGCTTGTAATGTTGCCTTTCCTAATTGCCTTGTTTTATTTTGTATTCATTCTACATCTATTTATATGTGCACATGTGCTTTACCTGATAAAATGCAGTTTTTTTTGAGAGTAAGCTTTGTTTCATTTGTTCTATATGGATCCTGTATGTCCACCACAATGCCTAGTACATGTTGATTAATACTCTGTGAGGAGCAATTTATACATAAGTCAAAATATCACCTTTATGATTGTCATTGATCCCCTCTGAGAATGAAGAAGAAATAACAATTTACCCTCACAACATATCTGGTGAGGTAGATGCTGCATTATTATATCTATCTTTAAAAGGGGAGAAGTCAGGTTATTTTTATCTTCTTTCCAAATCAGATTTTTCTTGTATAGCAAAACAACTGCAAAAATATGTATACATATATTATATTTAACATACACTTTAACATATTTAACATGTATGGGACTACCTGCCATCTAGGGGAGGCGAGGAGGGAAGGAGGGGAAAAGTTGGAACAGAAGTTTTTGCAAGGGTCAATGTTGAAAAATTACCAATGCTTTGTCAATAAAAAGCTATAATAAAAGGGGAGGGGGGGTGAGACTCAGACAGATAATAGATTTAGAGATGGAGAGACCTCAGAGGCTATCCAGTTTAATACTCTCAATTTGCAGATAATAGAGGTCCAGTGATTTACCTAATGTTTCAAGAGGACTTCGGTAGGTCTATAATTTAAGCCCAGCTCAAATGCATCACTTTTCCCTTAGTATTTCTCAGAACTACCATTTTATTTTTTTTTTATTTTTTTTTGTTTTTTTTTTATTTTTTTTTATTTTTTTTTGTTTTTTTTTTGTTTGTTTGTTTTTTTTTTTTTTTTTTAGAACTACCATTTTAATGAAATTATGCAACAATGAGAATATTGCTATATTTAGGATCTTTATTTTGTGATTCCTCTAGAACACAGAACTAAAACCCAGAAAAAGTTTCTTGCTTTTATAGTCTAAAGGGATGATTGGAAGAGGGAGAGAGATGTGGGACAAGGAAGGCAAGAATGGATTTCTGCCGAGCTGTCAGCTGAAGAGTGGCAACACTGCCTCTGTACCTAATGTCTGGTCAGACTTGCAAGAAGGAGCAATGTTTCTGAGTATTTATGGCTCCTCACACTTGTCCAAGAAGAGAGGTTTTCCCCTATAAGTTTCTACATTCCTGTTGGAATGGAGCATGACTGTTCATGGGCATCATACTCAGACCTGGGTATGTCCCACTTGTCCTTGGTCATCATACTCAGACCTGGGTATGTCCCACTTATCCTTGGTCATCCTTCATTCTAGAAAAAGGCCAATGATATCACAAAGGTTATGTTTTGACTTATGCATAAATTGCTTGTCACAGAGTACTAATCAACACATAGCAGGCACTGTGCTGGGCACTCAGGATCTATATAGAACAATGAAACCATGTTTACTCTCAAGAAAATTACATTCTATCAGGGAGACTACATATATAAATAGATGCAGAATAAATACAAAATAAAAGCAAGGCAGTTGGGAAAGAAAGGTAGCAACAAGCTTGCCTTATAAATTGTTGTACTTAAATGCTTATTGTATTTAATGGTAATGATCATCATAGATATAGTGTGTCTCCTAGCCCTTCATTTTATTTTTTAGATTAAATTTTATTTTACTTTCAAAGAAAAACTAGTCTTTTCTCCCTCCTATTGCTCTCATCTCCCCTGTCCCAATATTGAGAAAGCAAGAAAAATAAATCCCTGTTATAAACATGTGTAGTTAAACAAAATTTCTCATTGATCATGTTAAAAAATTTGTCTCAATCTGCATTTGAAGTCCATCACATTTCTATCAGGAGGTGGGAAGCATATTTCACCATGGGTCCTCAAGAATTGTGGTTGCTCATTGTATGGATGAAAGTTCCTAAGTTCTTTTTTTTTTTTTTTTAAATATTTGCTTTAATCAGTCAAGATATGTATTTTCTCTTTCCTATACAATCCCACCCTACATTGGGAATATAAAAAAAGCAAAGCCCATTTTAAAGCTATAGCCAATCAAAACAAATTTCCACATTGGCCATGTTCTTTAAAAATATCATTTTGCATTCTGATTTCTTCACTTTTCTATAAGGAGGTAGGAAACATGTTTCATCATTAGTCCTTTGAAATCCTAGCTGGCCATTATACAGACAAGAGTTCAGCATAATAATATCCTATCAAATTTATATACTATAGCATGTTCATCTATTCCCTCATAGCTAATTATCCCCTTGATTTCTCACAATTTGCTACCTCCAAAAGTGCTACAAATATGTTCATATATTTTTAGAATTTCTTTTGCTTAGAATAAACCCCTCCCTTAAACTACATCTAATTCTCTCTCCACTCTCTTCTCTTTCCTTCTTTCCCTATCGAATGAGTACTGGGAATTTAAATCACAATTTCACATTATGGGAATCTGTATAGCATAGGGAAGGGAGAAGAGAACACACTTTAGCACTGTGATAAGTAATTTACATTATTTCATTTGATTCTCATTATAACCCTGGCATGCAGGTGCTATTTTGATCTCCATTACAGTTGAAAAATCTAAGACAAAGGTTAAGTGACTTGTCCAAAATTACAAAGATAATAAGTGTCTAAAATTGGATTTGAACTCAGTACTCTTTGACTCCAAGCTTAGTCAGCATTCTATCCACTACTCCATCTTACTGCTTCATGAATAGGGGGCTGACTCTGGAGTCATATCTTCCTGACTATGTGATGGTGTCCTTAAGACACTTTCCAAAACAGTCCCTCTAAGGTTACTTGGCAAGTGTTAGATTTAAAATTACAATAAAATGAAAATTTGCATTTGTAGATAGAATTCTTCACATAGGATTCTCCTAAAGTGAGGAAATCACAGATAAATAACAAGAAAAAAGTGCAAGTTTCCACAATACATACTGAGGATATAAGAACAAAATTGAAAACAAAACAAAACAAAATAGTAGCTATCCTCAAGGAGTTTATATTTTTCTTGGAGGAAGGAGGGATATGGGAAGGAAATGTAATATATTTATAAATATCAAAGACTGGTCAGTAGGATCCCAGTGTTGGGAGCATATTCAGGGGCCTGAATGAATATTTAATAAGTCTACTTTCATGGACACATAATGGAGAAAGCTGTTCTTAAATTCAAAGCATATGAAAATATTTTATGACTATTTCCTATCTGTTTACTGTGAAGTAAAGAGGCGCCTTTTGATTATCTGCTGAGCTGGAACTGAGTGTACAAACAATTAGACTGTCTCATTCCTTCTTGTTCAATTGGGAAGAAAGCTCATCCATGAGTCTCTGGATGAGAGAGGAGTTATGTGTCCTCGTTCCCCTGTTAGCTGTTATGAAGATACAAAGTAAATGGTCTCTAAGGAAACCTTATCCATCTGAAATTGGGCCATGCTCTGCTCATGTCTTTTTTGTTTTGTTTCAGAATTCTGTGAGAACTTGAAAGGTACAGGAACTGGAGTCCATAAAAGCTTGTTAGCCACCAAGCCTAGTGAGAAAGATAGCTCTGAGAAGTGACCTTTGAGTTCTAACCCAACTGAGAATTGACCTGGAAACAAAGAAGCTACTTCTTCATTGACGTTCTGAGATCAAGCTTTGAGCTTTGAGCCAAATGCTTTGCAGTGATAATCTGAAATTAGAACTTGCACTTCCCAGGGTCTGAAGTAAGTGGAAGGCAAAGTATCCCACCCTCCAATCTTACTCCAGTTTTGTATGATGTATGTACATTTCTTGCTATGTCTTCTAAGGTCAATATTACTTTGTAAACAGCTAATTGGTAGTAATTGGTCAAATTGATCAGTGGGACACTAATCACTGGGTCATTGGATGATACAGAAGAGATACTAAAAGCTACAAGAATTTTATATCAGGAAGAAAACACTGGAATATGGGCTCAAGCTGACAGCATTAGAACCTCCTTCCTTTTAGGGATATCTCCAAAGTTCACAACTAGTCATCCCCCTGAAGACTCATGAGTGAAAATGAGTTAGTGTAAGAATACCCTAGAGCTGATAAGTATTCTACATGGAAAAGTAAATACAAAGTAATTAGGAGGAAATAAACACTAACAACTGAGGGGAACAGGAAAGTTATTTTTAATGAGAAGTAGAACCTGCATGGAATCTTAAAGGATAGCTAAGTGTTCTAAGCAACAGAGGTAAGAAGAAAGGACATTCTTGATACAGCACTCCACTACCAATTTGACCAATTACTATCAACTGCAAGGAGATACTTACTGAGAAAGTTTAGCAACAATAGAAGTTAAAGTTTATGCAAAAGTACAAAAGTAAGATGTATGATTTTCAGGATTTTCACAGAATGGAGACTTGAGTGTCAAAGTAAAGCTTTGAATCCAGTTATTGATATGTTAACTCATGTTTTGGTATTGTAGTAAATTAACATGTTCAACTCATACAGACCATCTTTTGAATTTTCTTTATAATGAAGTGAAAATCCAAGAGGTTAAGTTCACCATGGCTTCCTCCATTACCTCAAAGATGAAAAAGATTTATTCAGAGGACCATAGTATATAATTACATTTTTTATTCTGAAAAACTAGAATTTCTTGGAAAGGTTTACTTAATTCAAACAAATGTACCAAAAAACTGTTTCTCCCAAATAAATTTGAAGTGACAATTCTTAGTGACTTGCCACAGAAAATGAAAACCAACTGGTGTTACATATCACACACCCTTTTATAAAGAATTTTGTTTCTTTTGATAGGTCAAATCTATAGGAAAAAAAGGACAGAAAATCAATGACAGGAGTAAGAAATGCAGTAAAAAGTCATTTTTGTCTTAAGTGTAATGTTCTTTCACTTTAATCCTTGCTATCAATTGACTTTTTTTTTTTAACAATCTGTGTCCATTGCACCATGCTCCTTAAAACTTAGTTATATCCAAGCATAGCATAAAATCCCCCTGGGAAGTACCTGCTTGGGTTATAATCAAGAGTTCTCTTACAAAGATACAATAAAAATCCTGTGCTTCAGCTTCTCATCAACCTTATTTGGGACCATTGTTTAGAAAAATCTTTTTGCCTGCTATCCTACACTGTTTACAATTTCACTGTCCATCATGAAACCTCTAGTATTCAATTTCCTAATGATGTCACCCAGCACTTAATGATAATGAGTAATACTTTTGTAAAATATTCCAGGTATTTTATAAACATTATTTCATTTGCTACTCATAGTAATCCTGGCAAGAGTGATGTTCTTATTATCTCTATTTTACAAATAGGGAAATTGAGGTTTACTGAGGCTACATAATTTGCCCTTTAGGGGTCATGTAACTCAAAGCTTTTTAAACTGTGAGTTGAAACCCCATATAGGGTCATATAACTGAATCTTGGGGTTGTGAAAAAAATTGGCAGCAGTAAAAGGTCAAATATTCCACCGAGATTTCATTCTTTATGCAAAAATAAACAAGCAATCCATTTCATTAGCATATAAATTTGCTTTTGTCTTTAACAAATGATAACATATGTATACTAAAGAATCGTTTTAAAATAAATTTCTTTATGATTTATTTTCACTAAGAGTTTAAATTGTATGCCTATTTTATATATCTATAAATTGGGATCATGTAAAAATTTCTTGGGCAAAAAGGGGTAACTTGTGAAAAAAAAAGTTTAAGAAGCCCTAATGTAACTAACTCACTGAGTTATCTGAGTAGAGATTTGAATCCTGGATTTCCTGCAGTGACTCCATTTCTCCATTACCCACTTCCCCCTACTGACTCCAAATAGATGGACTAATCAGCACCACAGCCAAATCTACAGACATATCAGAGATATGGTTTGGTTCCAGACCATTGTAATAAGTAAGTATCACAATACGGTAAGTCATACACATTTTTTGGTTTCCCAGTGCATATAAAAGTTATATTTACATTTATTGCAATCAATTAAGTATGCAATAATATTATGTGTAACAAATCCAATGTATATACGTTAATTAAAAATACTTTGTTGCAAAAAATAAATGTTGACCATTTTCTGAGCCTTCATTAAGTTACAATCTTTGTGTTAGTGGAGGAATCTGCATGTTGATAGCTGCTGATTGATCAAAGTGATTGGTTGCTAAAGGTTGAAGTGGCTGTGGTAATTGATTAAAATAAGATAGCAATAAAGTTTGCCATATGGATTGACTCTTTCTTTCATTTGAAGAGGCCATTGTCAAGTTATTAATTGGTATAATTTCAATATTGTTCTGTCTTGGGGAATAGAGAGGCCCAAGAAAAAAGAGAAGAGGAACTGCCAGTTGGTGGAGCAGTGAGGACATATGCAAAATGTATCTATTAAGCTTGCTTCCTTATATGGGCTCAGTTCATGGAGTCTTCAAACAATTACAATGGTAACATCAAAAATCATCAATCACAGACCACCATAACAGATATAATAATAATGAAAAGTTTGAAATATTCTAAGAATTAACAAAATGTGATGCAGAAACGCAGCAGGAGAACATGCCATTAGGAAAATGATATCAATAGAATTGCTTGACACAGGTTTTCTATAAACCTTCAATTTGTAAAAAATGCAATATCTTTAGAATGCAAAAAATGAAAAATGCCTGTATTTCAGAGGATGCCCTCAAAGCTTTTTGCAGATTGGTGAAAATTACTAGGTCTTGAATTCTGCCATCATAACTTTTGAGAATCCAGGGACACTACCATACCATGAGGCATCATAATAGGATTTTTCTGTAGAAAAAAATTAATTATATGCTTTTCAGATATATCTTAAGAATTATTTAGAATTATTTCACCTCCTATTAAATTTCCAGTATGTTTCTAAGATATGTAATACATACACATTTGCTTCGCTTGGCTTTTTATCCTAAAAAGACATTGGGCTTCATTTAAGACCTGACTTCCCAGGATGTATCTTAAGCTGTGCAGTATGGTAGGTGTGTTGAAGATGAAAGAAAGGAAGCATCAAGGAGAAAAGACGTGAGTGGTAGATTCTAGAATGATTGTTGAGCTATTGTAGTGTTCAGGCAGCCTTGAAAAAAAATGGACAGATCTATAACCCAGGCCACTGGTTTCTCAAAATTGAAATAAGAATTTGATTCACAGTCTATAATGCCTTCATCCAAATTTGATTTTAACTTAAAGTAGCAAACTATTTAATATGAAAAGATATATTTCAGAGTTTCAGTAAAATGACTTCTGTTTGAGCATATTACCAAATTAAGTAATCATAGAGTATTGGTAGATTCAGGAAGACTTGAGATCAAAAATCAACCTCAGACACTAACTAGCTGTGTGATCCTGAGCAAGTAAATTATTTTAGTTTCCTCAAATATAAAAGAGAGGTAATCATGCAACTTCCTTCACAGGATTGTAGAGAAGTTCAAATATACTATTGGTCAACTGCTTAGAACATAGTAGGTACTTAATAAATGTTTATGCCCTTCTCTCCATCAAACTTTCAATTTCTCACGGTTTTTATGAAAGATCTTTTTCTATTAAGGTTCTCTATCTTTTGCCATCTGTCCTCTCAAACTAAAAATTGAATTAAAAATGGAAAGAAATGCATTAAGAAACACCTTTGGGGGGGTATGTGTATGGGTTAAGGGATGCTTCAGTGTAGAAGATCTTATTTAGAGAATGACATTTGTTGGAAATTATAATTAAATGACAGCCCATTTTAAAGAAATATATACAAACATCTTTATAGACTATCTTGAGATGGAAAGGAAGCTACTGAAATTTCCCTAAAAAAACTAATCCTGCTTGAGGTTTTGATTGTACTTTTTTTTTTTTTTGAAAGGGGAACTAATGTGATCAAATTCGTTTTTAAAAATTGAATATATTTATTTTATTCAAAAACATTTTAAGTGTGTTGCTCAAATAAACTATCCATTTTGGAAAGGGGGAGGCAGTTTAGCATAGCTGGTTTTAAATGGAACACATGATTGCCTGTGTATTAGCTTTGAAGTGTCTTGCGAGGAAAATAGCTAGCTCATCAGTAACTTCATTGAGACTGATTCTCTCTAGAAGCCAGTACATTTTGATAAATATTTGGTTAAGGAACATGTAAGAAGAAAGTTCAATGTGACAAGTAGCAGGAGGCTTTCTTAAGCTACTGTTTCCCCTTTTCCCATGCTGAACTTACTTCTAATATTCAGAATCTTAACAGTATCTCAAAGAAGAATGTCTCTTTCCCAAAATCCATTTCTATAAGAATTCATGAGCTCTTCTCCTCTCTTGCACAAATTCTAGTAGCATCATGCTCAGTAACTAAATTAAGGGAAAAACCCATTAGAATAGGAATTAACCACCATTGTATGTTAGGAAATATGACTGGCATCCAAAATTTTAATCAAAAAACTTACTAATCTCTCACTGTGCTACAACTTTGTCAAGGTAACTCAGTCCTTTGCCCCTCCTCTTCTCCTCTCTGTCCTGTTTTCTCTCCTTCTTCCCCTCCACCCTAACTTTCCTCCTCTGTCCCTTACTTTGGAATGTTCAGTGAAGCCCATTAAGGAATGCTTAATCCAAGAGGGTCTAGATGATCAAGAAAAATTAAGCTCCTAATAACAGCAAAATCGAAAGAAATTTGGACAAAATGACTCTCTGCATCACAGATTTTGTTTACTAGTGGGTAATTAATTCTCCACATATGTTGGGAACATCTGTCGCAGTGACCTGCCATCGTATCTGCGAAATGACTGCTGTGCTGTTCCCCCGCAGGTCATTAGCAACACTCTGAAAGGAAGCTTCTTTCTCCTGCCCCCAGCCTGGGCAACTTTCTTTTAGCCATGTAGTTTCTCCATGTCTGCTCTTTGGCGTGCTTGCCCTCAACCAATTTCCCCGCCCTGTCCCTGGCATCTTCCATCACCTCCTCCTGGTCATTGGGACAGAATGGGAAATGAAAATGGGCTGGTGGGTGAAAAGCCCACAGATTTTTGCAGATGTTTACAGCTTTGCTGAAATCTCTTTAAATTCCACCAAGACTGAAGTGAAATGTTTGTTGTTACTTCTCACTATGGCTTCTACATCTAATTTGAGAAAAGCTGACCCCATATGCCAAGATGCTTTTATGACCAAAGAGATATTTTATATTTAGCAACAAAATAACCAAATGAAGAATAGCAATAAAAATGAATAAACCAGAAAACAAATGTAAAAATGTTACTCTTTCTACCAACCATTTCATAATGGGAGATATGGTAGAAGAAGAAAGCTTCAAAAGATTAGTGTATTATAATACACACTTAAATAGAATATCCCCTACAACATAACTTCTATGTGATCATCCGTTTCTCAGGAAACCCCAGAGAAGAAAACTCTCTCTTTCAAGTTAGTGCACTCTACTTTTTGAATAACTCTAAAACGTGGTAATTTCTCTCTAAATTGAATTTAACTAACTCATTAATTCTTTTCTCTCAAATCAACCTCCCCGCAAAAAAAAAAAAAAAAAAGTTCATTTCCTTTCTTCATGATAGCCTTTCAAATGTTTGCAGACAGATCTCACATACTTGTTTCTTTTCTTCTTCAGGAGAGATGCTGCAGCTCCTTCAGCCAGTTCTTATAAATCAATGGTCTTGGGGTTCCTCATCATCCTGGATGAGTCCTTTCATCTACATTTTTGCTAAAATGTGACACTCAGAACTAAGCATGACACTCCAGATGTGGAATGGCTGTGACAGTGTACAGTGAGACAAACGTAGGAGCTAGAGTATCCTTCTCTAAGTGGAATTTAAGAGCACATTAGCTTTGCTGGCTGCCTTATCATACTCTTGACTTATATTAAACTTTCCATTCCCTGAAATTCTAGTGGTTTTTCATATGAACTCTTGTCCAGCTATGATTCTCTTATCTTGTACTTGTAAAGTTGATTTTTTGGTAAGACTACATTTATCCCTATTGATTTTTATCTTAATGGATTTGGCTATCTGTTTCTAGATTGCTGTGTATTCTTTATAGTTCTTTGTTATAGGAATGACCACTATAAATGTCACTAGGGCTGAAGAACTCCCAAGGTGGGAGGGTAAAGTGTAGAATTTATTTGTTTTTAAATTCACATCAACATTCAGTGGAAATTATATAATGATAGCTCATGATTTGAAAGAAATGGTTTAAGCTTATGGATTAGTCATCCCTGGAGGTTTTAGTTTGGGACTGTTCTGTGAATAGCCTGCCTCATAAATTTGTCAAAATGTACCTTTATAAATCTTTCTTTCCCCAATAAAACTTGAATTTTTCTGTGGAGATAGTTTCATCCTGATCCACATGTGCAAAAATGTTTGTGGCAGTCCTTTTTGTAGTGGCAAGAAACAGGAAACTGAGTGGATACCCATCAGTCGGAGAATGACTGAATAAGTTATAGTATATGAATGTTATGAAATATTATTGTTCTATAAGAAACAATCAGCAGGATGATTTTAGAGAGGCCTGGAGAAACTTACATGAACTGATGCTGGGGGAAGTGAGTAGAAACAAGAGTACACTGCAACAGCAAGATTATAAAATAATCAATTCTGATGGACGTGGCTCTCCAACAATGACTTAAGCCAATTCCAATGGTCTTGTGATGGAGAGAGCCATTTGCACTCAAAGAGAGGACTGTGGGGACTAAATGTGGACTATAACATAGTATTATCCCTCTTTTTATTGTTGTTTGTTTGCATTTTGTTTTCTTTCTCATTTTTTTAAACTTTTTTGATCTGTTTTTTCTTGTGCCACATGATCATTGTGGAAACATATATCTATATCTATATCTATATGAACTGCACATATTTAACATATATTAGATTATTTGCCACTTAGGAGAGGAGGGAAGGGGAAAGAAGGGAGGAAAATTTGTAACACAAGGTTTTACAAGGATGGCTGTTGAAAATTATCTATGTATATGTTTTCAAAATAAAAAGTTTTGATAATTAAAAAGAAACATACCTCCTTATATTATTCATCATTTGTCCCCAGTTCTGTCCTTTTTATTAGGCAATACAAATCTAATTTCTCTTCCTTCTCTCTTCTACATATTACTTGAAATAATTCAAGACTATTAATTATTAAATGATTATTAATTATCAAAAATCCCTAAGTGAGGGGTTTTTAACCTGGAGTCTATGAGGTATCATTATATAATTTTCACTGAATGTTGATGTGAATTTAAAAACAAATAAATTCTACATTCTCCCCTCCCACCTTGGGAGCTCTTCAGCCTAATGACATTTACAGTGGTCATTCACTGTATGGTTCACAAAGAACCATAAAGAGTACATAGCAATCTAGAAACAAATAGCCAAATCCATTAAGACAAAAGTCTATAATTGACTTGCAGTTTTATGTGCAAATTAACTCTTTTTTCATTTTACTGTGTTATGGAGATGCTTGTTTTATCTTATAAATTAAAATAAATTAATAAAAATAAAACATTTTGATTACTCAATGTAATTGCTTTCCTTTGAATTTTATTTTATGCATTTAATAGTATTATTCTAAGAAGTGGTTCATAGACTTCACCAAATTGCCAAAAGGATCCATAACAAAAAAAATTAAGAACCTCTGCTCTATCTTTTTTTTTCCTTCAAACTAAACATCTCCACTCCATCAACTGGTCCTTCTTACACATTCTAGTCAATCTTCTCTGGAAGTCTTCCAGATATAAATGTCCTTTCTCAAGTTTGATCCTCAAATTAGAGTAAACTGAATCTCTTATTCCAGATGCTATTATTCTATTACTATTATTTAGGATAAAAATAAAAATTTTAGCAATCAAATTACATTGCTGGTTATATTGAGCTTCCAGGCCTTGAAACTCTGAAATTTTATGCACATAAACTGTTACTTAACTACACTTTCCCCTTTTTACTTGTGCATTTCTGAAAATCCCATATATAGGACTTTGACTATCTAGTACTATCCTAGACTTTACTTCTGTAACAGCACACAATATTTTCAACATTATACAGTTCAATTTGTAAAATTATAGATTCTGCTTTGGCAAAGGAGCTTAAAACTTTTGGGATTTTGAAAATAATTCAGCATTTCTTTCATCGTGATAAGCGATAACTCATTGTCTCTACCATGGAATAAAAGTCTTTCCTTTATTTGTCAGAATCCTTTCACTATCTCCTATTATGCTTTTGTTCCCCAGCTATTGCAAATGAACATGGAAGAAAATGTAACACTCATAGAAGCCATATTGAATTTATATTCATTTATTATTGATTATATTATTGATATATTGATATATATTGATTATATAATAATAATTTAATAGGAAATTTCAGCTTTCTTTTTTAAGCATTATTAGCAACAAGGACTAATAATATTATCCAGTATATCACAATTAAAACTAAAGGAACACTTTTTGAGCAAATGATCACAAATCAAAGGTCACATTTTATAAGCACCTTGGTAGCACATGGATGTCTGCTCCTTCCTTCCTAATTATTAATACTCTATACGCCTTAAAATAACTTGGCATTTCTTTATTTTGACTTATGTTCCACTCTATTACCCCAGTAAATGGAAACTCTTTGAAGGTAGGGACTATTTTTTTTTTTTTTGTCTCCAGTGCTTAACATAATGTCATATACAAAATAGATTGTTGATAACATTTTTTTTTACATTGTACTGGTCTTTTAGTGGACAGCCAGGTACCTTACTGACTAGAATGCCAGGCCTAAAGTCAGAAAGACTCACATTCCTGAGTTCAAATCTATCCTCAGACACTTATTACTTGTATGTCCCTGGGAAAGTCATTTAACCCTGTTTGACTCAGTTTTCTCATCTGTATAAAAAGCTAGAGAAGGAAATGACATAGCCCTCCAATATCTTTGCGAGAAAACCCCAAAAGGGGTATGAAGAGCTGGACACAATGAAGCAATAACAACAACATCAGTCTTTTTCAGTCATATATATATATATATATATATATATATATATATATATATATATATATATATCACTTTCAACTTGAATACAGCATTATAGGCCCATAGATATAGACTGATAGAGATCACCTAGTCCAACCTTCTTATTTTACAGATAAGGAAATTGAGGTTGAGATTGACTTGCCCATTGTCACTGAATGTCAGAACTGAAAACTGAACCTAGGTCTTCTGACTTCAAATCAGTCTTTGAAAATGGACAACTAGCAAGCTAGTGGCTTGTCCCAACTACTACTTAATACATAGCAATGATTCACACATAAGTTGGTTGTGATGAATAGAAAACTTCTGTTCTCAAATGAAAGGTTTATTTATTCAGATGACAATGTTTACATTCATTAAGGGGTATTCATATATCAAAATGGCACCTGTTAAGCCCACATGGTAATAAATTAACAAATTACTTATTCACTGAATCTGTCTTCACCCAACAGGGACACCAGGGCAAATCTAACACTAAAAAAATCTAACATTAACACTGGCATTTGGCCATTTCCATCTGAAAAACTGGGTTTTTGACTCATCACACTAAGAATCTAGCCTTTTGGTTAGCCACTTACAGCCCATGAAATCTTGTCTATAATTTGGACAGGTCATCATTCTTGATACATGATCCACCTAGTGTCTTTCTGCAGAATAAACTGTCTCCAGCATGTCTAACTCATCTGACCTGTGGAACTCTCATCAAAACTAAGAGATTTATGGAGGGTTCAGAAAGAAAATAAATATGCTGAGAACAGAAATATCTAAGTATCCACCATCTATTAGAGAAGCATTATAATATAGTAGGGAGAGGAAATCTTTATATCACCATAAGACTTAGATTCAAATATTACTTCTGCCACATACTACCTGTGCAAACAGGAAGATCACAACTTCTATAGCCCTCAGCTTCTTATTTATAAATTTTAGTACATTGAATTAGAAAATCTCTGAGGCCTTCCAGCCCTAACTCTTATGAATGTGTTGATCATTTATAGTTATGTTTTGTGACATATGTGTTTAACACAAAGCAGATATTGAGATTGATTTTCTTGTAGAAAACTTGCTTAATTCATTCAAAATAATGTTGCATAGCAAATGCCCTTTACTGTCATTCATGGGCAATTCCCTGGGTGACATTCCTGTGTAGTTTCTTCGCAGCTACCCTGCCATGAATGAAACATCACGTGGGTTTCCAGTAGTAGCTGAATTTTCTCTGGAGCTGGTTATGGTTTGTTTCTTGTCACGTGGACATTTATGTCACTTCCTTTGTCCTCTAGTATTCCTCATGTGGTACTAGCTACAAGAGGACCCAGGGGATATGTCTTTTTATAGAGCCAGAAAGGAAGGCGTGAAGTCAAGAGTTCTATTATTCTTTAGCCCAGATTTTTCCTCATACAGGAATATAATATCATTTTCCCTGGATGGGGAATCTCTCTCCCTATTCTATATTCTATGGACTAAATTCATGTGGTTTTACATTCTGTATGAGTCCCTTTGAATATAAGAAGACCACACCAAAGAATATCCACTGAAGCAATATTTCCCATCTTTCCCACCCTCTCTCAAATAGAACTTCTGCCAAATGAAAAACAAGAATTTTGTGTTCAAGGTTGTTCATAGAGCATTTATTCTGTCATGAAGTTCTTTTATCTTTTACCCTCTCCTGGACTTTCCAGTGGAACTAAATAATTGAACCAGGCAAAACACTTTAGTTTCCTACTCTATTTTCAGTTTGTTTAATGCATTACAATAAAAGAATGTACATTCTCAGAGTACAAAATATTTAGGGAAAAGTTATATGATAACAATATACTGGGGAAATTTTACTTTGAAAGACCTGGGTTCAAATCCTTAAGCTACCCCTTACTAACTTTGTGATTTTAATAAAGTCACTTGATCTCGCTTGGCCCCAATTCCCTTATTTGCAAAATGAGACAATTGAACTGGATGGTTTCTAATGTCCCTTCAAAATCTAAATCTAGGTTCCTATGGAGATGCTAAGTTTCATTGATCAGCAAACATAATATTATCCAAAGAGCTATAAAACACTCATACGCCATACCTTTATTACCCCTGTTCACACTGAAACATTCATAATTTTAGAAATTATTCCTTATTTAATTTTTCAAGCTAGCCTCTCTTCTGAAACACATATTTTATTTTTCTCCTTGTTATTTACACCCAAGTGTTTTTAAGTCTTATTAAGAAATTTTGCTCTAATTCAGTCCTTTGACTTCTGATCCTGTTTACTTTTCCTCCCTGTAATATGTTTTAAGGACTTTGTGGAGAACTTGGATCCTCAAAGCTATTCCACAGAGCACAAATGTTGACAGAGTCCATCAAGCTTGAAAGGATTTGAGTTTGGAATGTTACATATCCTGTGGATCAGATTCATGAGGCTCTACCTATCAGAGTTGGACTTAAAATGCCTCTATTCTTGTCCACTGGTGTCAAGCTCAAATAGAAATGGATCTCTGTTGGCCACATATAGACTTAGAAAACCACGAATTCACATGCCTATTGTATTTTATTTTTATTTATTTTATTAAACATTTTTCAATTATATTTTCATCTGGTTGAGCTACACTAGGATGTCTTGTGGGTTTGCTTGCTGTACAGGCTGCCACTTTGACACCTTTGTCCTAGATTGATAGTTCTGACAGTTAGTGGCTATCTAACATTAGGTAAATCCCTTAACTACTCCAAAATGAGAGATAAAACTACTCCCTTTACCCATCCCCTCCCAGGACAGAATTGTTAGGATGATCAAATTAGAAAATGTCTGTGTAAAGGATATATCTATTGGATATGATCACCAAATATCATCATGAGGTGTTTTCCTGAATCTTTCCATCACCAGGACATTTCTGGTATATCCTTAGTATCAAAATGACCTGAGTAGACTGGTTAGTGACATAAAAGGAATATTGAGGGGAAAAAATGGAAAAAAAAGAAGAGAAAGGCTAATGCCATTATAGCAATAAAAGACAGCATTGCAGCCATTGAAATTATTCCTTTTTTTTTTTTGATTCCCAATAAAAGCATTTATTAGCCCAGAGAGCTAGATTAATAAAAGAGGTTTATTATTGAGTTTAGAAGTAGGAGATAGGTGAAGGTAGAGATAAGGAGGGCACTGGACAGAGGGTCCAGTGGACAGAGGGTCCTCACATGGCGACCATGTTTGGAATCTCTGCCGAAATTATTCCTTTCAATCCAAGTTATCCCTGAAGCTCTGGCTTATGAGCATTGAGTGTACTATTTTCATTTCTCTCCTAGACTGTGACAGCCTTCTTAGAGCTCACTCATCCCTTTTGACAAGAAGACTCCTGTCAAGAAGGATTTGTTTTTATGCACCAGAAAGACTTGATCTGAAGATATCTAGAAGACTGGAATTTCTAAAACCATGGAGAAAGAGCCAAAAAAGAATATGCCTTGAGGTTGTATTTATATCTAAAGACTTTTCCCAGGAGAATCATTGGAAGTTGCATAGAAACCAAAGTTCTTGCTGTCATCCTACCATGAGTTATCAAGTAAATCAATCTTCCAACTGTGCTAGAAATAAGTTTTATTAAGGCAGCAAATTCCCAATTTCCATTTCTGTCTCTTGAAAGTAACAAGAAAGCCAATGAGAGAGATGGTACTGTACTCTATCTTGGGGAGATAAGTAGAGGCGAACTTTCACATTAGAGATGATGAAGCCTGATATAATTTGAATTTACCTATGTTAGATATTTGAAATTATAATTGTTCCTAAGTTAATTACTTGATTCTTTGTTGCCAAATAAGATACAAGTTATTTGCTAACAAAGCTGTATCTAATGGGAGGAAGATTTCTAGTGGATAGAGTAATATAAGCCAAGAAGAATCTTAAAGTCTCTTAAACATTCTTAGGGAATCATGACATGAACACTGTCTTTCTGGATACCTTCTTTATTTCCTATTTTGTTGTTTTTCCTTTTATCATTATTGAAAGAATTGGTACAAATATGGTGGTACCTTTCCCTTTGTCTTTCCTATTATCTCTAAAGTTCCTCTGAACCTAGAGACGAATTTTTTTTTGCCCAAAACACACTTCATCATGACAGAATACATTATGAAACAGGACAGAAAGTTTAACTACAATTGGGTTCTTAAATACTCTGAATATAAGAACAGTTTTGTAGCTTCCAGTTCACTACTTTGTATGTTGGTTGTAGCTGACAAATGATTGCTGCACTTAATTTATAGAATTATTTTGTTCAGTTCTCTTTTCTATTGAGAACTAATTTTATGTCAGGCTTTCCCTAACAATGATACTTGTAGTGATTTGATAGTTTTCTTTAAGAATCAAATTAATTAAGGCAGAACCAATATGGTGGAGTAAAAGCAGGAACTTGACCAACCTCTCCCCAAAATGCTCCAAATTCCTTTAAATAATGACTCTAAAAAGAAATTATCAAGGAAAACTGTCCTGATATTCTAGAACCATAAAGTAAAATAGAAATGGAAATAACCTAACGATAACCTCCAGAAAGAAATCCCAAAATAAAAATATCCTAGGAATATTATAGCCAAATTCTGGAACTCCCAGGTCAAGGAGAAAATATTGCAAGCATCCAGAAAGAAACCATTCAAGTATAGTGGAGCCACAGAAAGAATAACACAAGATTTAGCAGCTTCTACATTAAAGGACCAAAAGGCTTGGAATATGGTATTCTGGAGAGTATTCTGGAGAGTGAGGACTGCAACCAAGAATCACCTTCTCAGTAAAACTGAGTATAATCCTTAAGAGGAAAAGATAGTCATTTAATAAAACAAATGATTTTCAATCATTCATGTTGAAAAGACCAGTGTTGAATGGAAAATTTGATTGTAAAATACAGGACTCTGGAAAAGCATAAGGAAATAATCAGGAAAATGATATCACAAGGAACTTAATAAAGTATATCTGTTTATATTCCTTTTTGGGAAGATAATACTTGTAACTCATTAGAATGTTCTTTTTATTTTTTATTAAAGTTTTTTTATTTACAAAGCATATGCAAGGGTAATTTTTCAACAATGACTCTTGCAGAACCTTGTGTTCCAACCTCCTTCTCCCTACCCTCTCCCCTAGATGGCAGATAATCCAATACATGTTAAATATGTTAAAATATATATTAAATCCAATATATGTATACATATTTATACAGTTAACTTGCACAAGAAAAATCAGATCAAGAAGGAAAAAAAACTGAGAAAGAAAACAAAATGCAAGCAACAACAGAATGAATGAAAATGCTATGTTGTAGTTCACACTCAATTCTCACAGTCTTCTCTCTGGGTATAGATGTCTCTCTTCATCACAAGATTAGAATGTTCTTAATATTATGGCAATATATATATATATATATATATATATATAGAGAGAGAGAGAGAGAGAGAGAGAGAGAGAGAGAGCCAGAGGGCATGGAAGTGAATTGTATATGAAGGGATAATATTTTTTTAATGATGAAATAAAGGGGTGAAAAAGAAATATACTGGGAGAAAGAAATGGAATAGTGCAAATTATCTGCCATAAAAAAGAGGCAAAATAAGCTTTTACAGTGGAGAGGAAGAGTGGGAAGAGAGGGTGAGTGAGTGAAACTAACTCTCATCAGAGTTGGCTCAACTAGGAAATATACATATGCAATAGGGTTGAGAAATCTATCTTACCCTGCAGGAAAATAGAAGGGGGATAGGATATGGGAAAGGAGAGAGAGATTGATAAAAAAAAAGAGGACATATTGAGGGAGCAAATGGTCAGCAGCAAAACATTTTTGAGGAGAAACAAGGTGAAAGGAGAGAATAAATGGGCAAAAATATAATTAGCAATAGTAATTGTAAAAAAAATTGAAACAAGTTTCTTTGATGGAATGTTATTATTCTGTGGGAAATGATGAACAAGATGCTCTCAGAAAAAAAAAAAAAACCTGGAATGTCCTCCATGACCAAAGTGAAATATGCTATATACAAAGTAATAGCAATGGTTTCAAGAAACAGTTTTCAAGGAAAGGATTGAAAATTATAAGTCAATAAACAATCACTAAACATTTATTAAATACTATGTGCCAGGTGCTGTGTGATAAGCTATTATAAGCTCAAAATAGGCTGCTGCTCACAATTTAATGTGGAAGACAACAAACAAAGATGTACAAACAAGTTATGTACAAGATTAATGGGAAATAATTAAGAAAGAGAATGCTCTAGGATTAAAACAGGCTGGAAAAGGCTTCCCATAGAAGACAAATCTTTATTAGGGCCTTAAATAAAGGAAACCAGTAGGCAGAAATGAGGAGAGAGAGCCTTCTAAAAATGGAGGATAGAGTGAATGACTGGAAATGAGAGATGGATTGTGTGATTTATTGAACGTTCAGGAAACAAGTATCACTGGATAGAAGAGTATATGTCAAGGAATAAAGTATTAAGAAGACTGAAAAATAGAAGTATGTTAGGTGATGAAAGGCTTTGATTTATTTTTAATCTTTGAGATGATAAGAGTCACTGAAATTTACTGGGTAGGTTGATGACAAAGTCAAGCATGTGTTTTAGGAAGATCATTTAGGTAAATGAAGGATGTACTGATATGGGAAGAGACATGAGGCAGGTAGATCCACTAGCAAGCAACCTATTGTAATAATAAAGCTGTGAGGTGATAACGGTCTTCACTAGAGTGATGACAATATCAGAAGACAGAAAGGAGAATATTTGAGAGATGTTACAAAGATGAAATAGTTAGGCCTTGTCAACAGTTTGGATATGGATGAAGGGACAGAGAGAGATATTGAAGCTTAGGCTGATGAAATCGTTAGTCTAAGGAACTGGGAGGATGTTGCCTTTGATGGTAATGGTAAAAAGGTATGGAAGAAAAGATAATGAGTTCAGTTTTAACATATTGAGTTTAAGATGCCTACTAGACACACATCTTGAAACGTCTGAAAAGCATTGGAGATGTGAGATTAAAAGTCAGCAAAGAGGTGAATTCAGGATAGAAAGAATTGAGAATCATCAGAATAGATCAGATGGTAATTAAATCCATGAAAACTGATATTACCAAGGAGATGCCATATAGGAATAAGACAAAAAGACCCAGGAAGGAACCCTATAAAATGTGTGCGGGGTGAAGATCCACCAACGCAGACTGAGTAGTCAGGAATATTTAATATCATACTCTAATGACTCATTCTGTCAATGTTTACTTTTAAATGACTAATATTCTCAAAGCATCTCTTTAAAAATTAAAAACCAAAATGTGTCTGTTAAAACATATACATTCTTTTTTTAACAAGATTATGGACAAAAGTCTTTCCCTCATACTTTATAACAGTGAAATTAATGGTTCCAGTAAAGGGTAAAAGAAAACGGCTCCTATCATTCCCCTGTGTTGAGTGCCTACAGGTCTCCTTAGAACCAACAAAAAATAAAAATATTTTTAGGAGCATTTTTGTTAAACCCTAGGTTTTAAAACAACATTGTGAATACTAGTAAAGTTACGTGATTTGATGTCTATTCTAATACTGCCCTTCCTCAAGGCAAGGATTCACCATTCCTGCTCCTTGCCCTATTCTTGCTTTTTGAAGAGCCCATCCTTCTTACAGTATAGAGGAATTAGCCGAAATTACCAAAATTAGCTACTGGGCTAAAACTCAAACTTTTCATTTTTGTCTGGGCAAAGGGAATTGTATCATTGATTGCAGGGATGTGGGAGAGGGGGAGTCGCCAGTATGGAGACAACAAACAGCCTTCAAGAAAACTCTCCTGTCAGAGAGACTGATGATAATACCCAGGAGGCCTGAATATAATTAGCTGTCATCATTTACTAGGCAGGTTTTCTTTACCACAGACAAAATATACATAATTACAGTTCAGTAAGAGAGGATTCATTTTACTGTATTTATGCATCTGTCAGGACTCTTAAAGCCCACAGAAAGCAAGAACCATTAGTTTGAGCTACTCAGAGGCAGTGGCTAGACTGAAATGGTCTAAGTGAGATCTTCTTGGCCCCAAGAAATGGCTCATTGAGCTCTCAAGAGTACGAACAGTCATCTGGTTTATTAAGATTTTCTAGATCATGGAATCTCTGGACTACATAGAGGATCATAGCAAAGAATCAGATTTATTCTAAGAAAGTCCTAGAGTCTATATATTATAGTGGAAAGAATGTTGGGATAGAAGTTAGGAGACCTGGTTTATAATTCTGATTTTGTTTCTACTGGACTATATGGCCATGGCCGAGTCCCAAAAGATCTTTGTAAAACTTAGAGTTCTTACATGTACATCCATATGTAAATACATAAAATCATTTGTTCTCTCTATTTTGGACAAAGCTCAAGAGGGGAAAAATTGAGTTTCATGAACAATGGATTTTCCCAATGACTCCCCTATATATGTGTATTCAAAGCTCCCAAAACTTTGCAGGATTCATTTCAAGATAAACCATTTTTAGTTAATCATAATTTTGCATTGTGTTACATAAATGTCCTTTGTTTCATCTTTGACTGTCAATGACTATCAATGAGAGTTACAGACCAGAGCCTGTCATTAAAAGCAAAGAAAAATCAATACAATTTTTAATTAAGGACATCATCAGATGAGACGTCCAGACAAGGAATTCTCCTTGTCTGTTCACTTCCCCTTTAAAGTTTTTCAAAAGTCCAATTTAGAAGCTAGCAAACAGTAGAAAGAAAGAAAATTGTGATGTGCCTATTTGGGAAAAGAGGAGGGTAGACACAAGTGAGGAAAAGTTATGGATGGAAACTTTGTGAAGTACTTATTCTTCACCCATTTCCAAAGTGTTTTTCACAGGAACAGCATAAGATACACAGATATTTTCTCTTTGTGATATTACAAGGGAAAGTTTTTCATTTGCAGATTAAGAGAGAAATTGATTATCAGTTAAAAGAGACATTTTAGTCAGTCATTTTATTATGACTTAGAAATAAGAAACACAGGTTTCTTTTTGATATTTTCCAACATGGTATTTCTGATAATCTCAGGCTGTCTCACTTTGTGTTTTTTCTTTCTTAATTAGTTTAGTTTTCCCGTTTAAATTTGGGTTAAAAGTTTAAGAAAGCCAATTGTAATTTCTGATTTTTGCCACTGATTTCAGACATAGGACCAACTTGGATGAATGCTGTTACATCAAATATTTGGATTTGTTAAGCCTGAAAGTGATAGAAAACACATCTGGATCCCTTTCAAAGTAACAAGCATTTCCTAAATACCTCCTATTCATTTGTTCATTCAATCAACAAGCAATTATCCAGAACATTGTATATACAGATCATTATGCTAGAGATTGGGGAAATACCATCTATAAATAAGGCTTGATTCCTGCCTTCATAGAACTCCCTTCCTTCTAGGAGACAAGATGTAAAAACAGATAGATCCGTTATTTTCCACTGTTTCAACATTTTCCACTTTCCCTTCAGCATATTAGTGGAGAATTGGGGGAGAGGGGAAATGTTTAAGGCATATTTCAGATAATTTCCGTAAGTTCTCATCAAATCCAATAGAATTGGCTAGCTAATAGTAACACTTTTGTATTCTTCCCATTGGCTATATTATTATAATATCTATATATTTTAAAATATAATATTGATGCAGTATTATAGTATACTATTTTAATATAACTTATTATTATAACATATTATATATGTTTTATAAGCAAGTAAGTGAAATCTAAAAGACCTAAGTTCAAATCCTGCATCAGACACTTGCTATGTTATATGAGCAAGTCACCTAATCTCAGCTTGCTTCTGTCTCCATATCTGAAAAATGAAGGTAATAATAGCAAAAGCCTCCCAGGGTATTGTCTGAATAAAAATGAAGTAACATTTCTAAAGTTCTTTGCAAACCTTAATGTGGTTTATAATGGCTAGTGATGATGATGATGCTTAATGAGTGTTTTTTTTAATAATAATATGAACAAATATTCCATTTTTAACAAAGCAGAAGCAGTGATTTGACAATGCCCTCTTAGATCCAGCTCCTTAGAAGGAGTATAATGTGTTGGTTCACTGGCTCCCACTATCTCCTTTGTGGTCAAGGTAGATAATCTTTTGACAAATTTCCAAATTTATGATGGTAGTATCCTCTATCTTCTTTTAATTTTTAAGTTGGTAGATTAATTCTTGAAACATTTCACTCAATAACTTGTATAGATATTTAGACACTATGGAAACAAATGGAAGTTTGAAGCCTCATTCAAACTCATGCATTGGTTCTATCTAGTATGCTCCAGTCTTTTAATGAAATTATAATATAAACAGTGATTTAATGATTGAGACAGCTTTAGTGTTCAACAATTAATGACTCAATGGTTAAAAGATGAAATCCAGTCCTTGGCACTAAATGTTATTCACAACCTGATCTCAATCTATCCTTTTAGCTTTATCTTTGACTACTTCTATGAATCTATTCTCATGAATTCTGCCCTATCATACTGGGGATGGAACTTTAAGGACCATCAAGTCAAAGTACCTCCTTTTAAAAAATTTAAATGCTATTTTTAATTGATGAACATTTATTTTCATTCTTTTCCACTTATCCTTCCCAATTGAGAAAGGAAAAGAAAAATAAAACTTTTGTAAAAATATGCATAATTAAACAAAAGAGATTTTCATATTGGGGCTGTCCAAAATGTATATGTATTCTGTATAGTGAGTACATCATCTCTTAGTAATAATAACTGCTTTTTTTTTAGTGATAAAGAACTGAAACTAAAGGCATTGTTAATTGAGGAATGACTAAGCAAATTGTGTCATATGATAGAAATGGAATATTATTTTGCAGTAAGAAATAGATGATTTCAGAAAAGCCTGAAAAGACTTGTATGAACTAACTCAGAGTATAGTGAACAGAACCTGGAGAACAATTTTTATTGTTCCTTTTTTTATTTCTTTGGAACAGTTTTTATTGCTATTATTATATAACAATTCCCTCATTTTATGAATGAGGAAATTGAAGCTGATTGGCTTGCCTGTAATCAGTGTCAGAGGTGAGTTCTGAACTGAGATCTTTCTAAATACAAAATTCAATGTACTCACCAGAACTTTCCTTGATAACAAGTATCAATTAACAGGTGAATATTTGAGAGGTGGAGATCAAAGAAATGCAAAGGGAATGTCCAGCAGTTTTCCAAAAAGGAAGAGTTCCAAAAAGTTATCAAACTGTGTACACCTTTTGATCCAGCAATGTTACTACTGGGCTTATATCCCAAAGTGATCTTAAATAAGGGAAAAGGACCTGTATGTGCAAGAATGTTTGTGGCAGCCTTCTTTGTAGTGGCCAGAAACTGGAAACTGAGTGGATGCCCATCAATTGGAGAATGGCTGAATAAATTGTGGTATATGAATATTACGGAATATTATTGTTCTGTAAGAAATGACCAGCAGGAGGATTTCAGAAAGACCTGGAGAGACTTACATGAACTGATGCTGAGTGAAATGAGCAGGACCAGGAGATTATCATGTACTTCAACAACAATACTATATGATGATTCTGATGGACGTGGCCCTCTTCAACAATGAGATGAACCAAATCAGTTCCAATAGAGCAGTAATGAATTGAACCAGCTACAGCAAAAGAACTCTGGGAGATGACTATGAACCTAATTCCTAATCCCTCTATTTTTGTCCACCTGCATTTTTGATTTCCTTCACAGGCTAATTGTACACTATTTCAAAGTCCGATTCTTTTTGTACAGTAAAATAACTGTTGTGACATGTATACTTATATTGTATTTAATCTATACTTTAACATATTTAACATGTATTGATCAACCTGCCATCTAGGGGAGGGGATGGGGGGAAGGAGGGGAAAATTTGGAACAAAAGGTTTGGCAATTGTCAATGCTGTAAAATTACCCATGCATATAACTTGTAAATAAAAAGCTATAATAAAAAAATAAAATAAAATAAAGGCAGCAATGGGAAAATAAAAGGATTATGATCATAATAGGAAAAAAAGTAAGAGTTCCTATCAAATATCAAGAACCAGAGCTATTATTATAGGTTATTTGATTTGAACCTTCTCTAATTGGTCTTATTGTCTTGGTGCATCTTTTAGGCTAAGTGTGCTGAACTTTTCAGCTTATGAGCTACTGCTGATTTGGACTTCTTTTTCACTTAAATAGTTTATTATATTCACTTTGCAGATTAAGAAATGGAGGATGAGATAAATCAAAACAACTAGTCTCAAGTTGCAAAACTATTAAGTGTCTGAGGTTAAATTTGAAATCAGATTTTCCGGATTCAAAATTCAACACTGTATCTACTATGCCTAGGCTCCATTATGTCCTCATGGATCAGGATGTTTAAATATATATTTCCTTGAGACATATCTTGGCTTCTTGGTAATACTACTCTTTAATTTTTTTTCATTTGTTTCTTTTAAGCTACTTGCACTCATTTTTATCTTTTCCTTCTTCTATTGTCCAGTAATGAACACATAGTGAAGCAGATAGAGATATTTTTTTATTGATTATTTTTCTTTTTGATCCATTTTGATCCAAGAAGATCGATACAATCTTACTGATTGGTCCGTTTTTCTTTCACTTTGAAACTGATTCCTAATGTGCACTGAGAATTTCATTTTGAAAGAATTGAGATTACTTCCACTGTAGAATTTTACTCACCAGGATACTAACCTTCCTTTCTCTAAACATTTTAAGGTCTGCTTTTTCAAAATTTGGGGTCCATGCTAGACAAAATCTGATTTTCCTTGCTTCTACCACAAACAGTAGGAGGGAACATTCATTTTTCCCTCAAAGTTTCTATGATTTTCACACCAGCAATCAGTTTTCATCAAAATAAGGTAAGATGATGTTAGCTACTCCTAACTTACTCTACTCTAGCTAAGAAACAGTGGAAAAAATGTTGTCCATGGAGTCCAAAAGATCTGAATTCAAAATCCTGCTTGAGATAGTCAGTAGCCACATGACTCTGGGCAAGTCATTCTTAATCACAGTTTCTGTATCTATAAAATGAGAAGGAAAACATCAGCACTCTCCCTCCACCTCACAGTGTTGTTGTGAGAATGAGACTTTATAAAGTCATTTATTAATATAAAACTTTATTATTAAGACAGAAACTCATGCCATCGTGATAGCTTAAGCTCCATCAGGGCAGAAAACAACATACTTTGTGTCCTCTCCATCCCCAGCATTGTTCTGTTCTCATCTTTTTGTTTCTTTACTATGAGATGAGAAAGAAAAGGATTCTGATAAGAGCAAGGATGTGTGAATGTGTGTGCATTGACATGTTTCATCTTACATGAGAAGGATTCCAGAAATTTCAAAACCTGAGCTGACTCAGGATCTTTTTGAAGATCTCCAAATGTGAAAGAAAAGCTTTGTTTTTCTGACTTTCCTGGTCTTTTGGATCCAACCTCCTACTATGAACATAAAATAAAATGTTGGACTGGGCCTGGAAGAAGTAAAGGATTGAGCATGGTTCTGTGTAGTAATTTATGCCACAGTAGACCACTCTAATTATCTTCCCACCCCCTTAACCCACACAATTCTGGATCTTTTACTCTTACAATGAATAGCAGCAGTTTTGGAGAGTTTTTGCCTTTTGATCTCCTCTCTGATCTAATGCAATTGTCCACTGGCAGAAGCGCTGTGAGGTGCAGAATAAAGTAATGAAGCTAATCTGATTTCCACCCCACCCCCATTCTCAGGATCTACATGCCCTTATTGCATTAGCCTTCTAATGAGATTCTGTGCTTGCTCTCCAGCACTAAGACAGAGAATGTGTGTATGGGAGTAGGTGGAGGGGGTCCAGTGTGTGGAGAGCATCTTCTCACTGGAGATTTCCCCCATTTACATCCCATCTTTAATGGATACAGACCTGCCTGCCCTTGACTTATAAGATGATCATCTCCCTTCCCAAATTGTATTGGGAAGAGGAATGGGAACACAAACACTGCTGGAGTGGAGGGGGAAACAGTGAGACAGAATTGTGATTTCCTCTCTTGTTTCTTGCTAAATGCAAAGTCCTAGTACAGTGAGTTCTCCATGGAAGCCTAGAAAAAAAATCACTTTTAGCTTATTTCTACCCAACATAATCTGCTGCTTACAGAGAAGTAACAAAGAGAAAATATTCTTCTACACTTCATGCTGCACCCCCTTCCAATTCAGTTCTTAAGGTGATGCATATTACACGACAATACAAAAGCCTCAAAACATTTCTTTCAAGTTATTACATTCCTCTGCATGGTGAAACATTCCCTATGGCTCCTCAGTCTATTAAACAAAGGCTGTGTCAAAGGTTGAACAGAATAAGAGCCAGTCATTCGAACTGTGCAGGACAAATGGAGATACCTTCAGAGACATCTGCCCCCTTCTGACATAATCCTAATTTATTCCTGTTTTGCCTGGGTGGTGAAAGATAGGCCTTATCAGGAAAATCCTTCATTCTTTTTCCTAAAATCTTCATTTTAATGTGGGTTCTGACTGTGTTACTTCCCTTTGGGATGTCTATAAGGAGAATTTCTAGTATTGTTGTTTGTTTTCCAACAGTCCATGGATTTTAATTTAGCTCGTGCAAATCAAGAAAAAAAAATCTGACAAATGAAAATGAAAATACCCTGCCTCCTTCAAATTGGAAACTACTAACTAAACTGCTAGACCATATTACAGCAAACTTTGAAACTACCAACAAAATACACATATTTATACAGATTTTAAGTAAAATATCATTCACGGTGTATTTAGAGGGATGGCTGACAGCCAGAGAAGCAATTATTGGAACCATATTTTGAGCCATAGTCTAAGGCAGCTAGACACAAGGAATATAATACTGTGCCTAACTGCATTCAAATGATCTGCATTCAAATCTGGCCTCAGATATTTACCAGTTGTGTGACCTTGGACAGGTTACTTAACCCTGTTTGTCTCAGTTTTCTTAAATTTAAAATGAAGATAATAATAGCCCGTAGTAAGGAGAATCCAATTAGATGATATTTATAAAGTCCCTGACTTTATTAAATGCTTAAAAAGTACTTTTTTTCTTTCATTTCTTTGCTTGGTGAGACTTTTCAAAGTTTTCATTCTATCAGTTATACTCTTCAAGAGAGAGGGGATAAACATTTATTAAGTAGCTACTATATACTGACCACTGTGCTAAGCACTTTACAAATATTATTTTATTAGATCCTCACAACAACTCTATGAAGTATGTGTTGTTATTTTCAGTTGAGAAAACTGTGGTAGGCAGAGGTTAGGAGACTTTGCTCAGAATTACATGTGTCTGAGACTGAATTTGAATTCAGATCTTCCTGACTCCAGATTTGACATGCTATTCACTGAATTAACTAGCTGATTCTTAATCTAGAGAGCACAATATCCTGCAAAGCCACTGAAATAAGATTTTGATGGAATACACACACGTATACACACACACACACACACATATATATATATATATATATATATATATATATATATATATATATAATGTATATGGATACACAATACACACACATATAAATATATATATATATATATATATATATATATATATATATATAGCTATAGAAAAAAATTAAAGTTCCTTCTCCTCCTCCTCCACATCTTCTCCTCCCATCTAAATGTTTCCTCTTCAGAGACCTCTCAGGATTGCTAGATAGTCAAGGAAACATATGCCTATGAACAGGTAGTAGATCAGGATACACCCTCACTTACCCTACACAAATGTGAAAAATATAATTTCAAAAAATAAGAAAATTAAATTCTCAGTTTACTTCCTAGAAAGTGACCCATTGCCCAGAACCCCCATGCTTGAGTTTACATAGTCTATGTCTATTCTCTGAGTTTATAAAAAAAAATTTAATTTTCCTTCTTGGGTGAGAAAGCAGAAGAGGACGGAAAGGAGGAAGAAGTAAAAGAAAGAGAAGGAGAAGAAACAGAAGGATGGGGAGATAAGGAGAGAGAAGAAAAGAATGAGGAGGAGGAAGATCTACAAAGTACTTTACATGTCATCTCAGTTGATCCTCACCACAATCTTGGGAGACAGATGCTATTATTATCCATATTTTACAGATGATTATGATACTTTAAATGATTTACCCTGGATCATACAGCTACTGAATGTCTGAGGCAGGATTAGAACTCAGGTCTTTCAGCCTCCAAGTCCAATACTCTCTCTACTGTGCCACCTAGCTATCTATTATTGTCATCTAGCATTTATTCTGGGGAATCTCCAAACAATTCATGTCTAAAACTTCATAAAAGTAGATAACACTGTTTCCTTCCCATCTCACTCCCCCATCTCTTATTAACACTCAAAGTGTATTTAATACAAATACTTATTTTACAAATATTAAGTGCAAAACAACCCTTTCTTTTCCCCAAGAAAAATGCAGAAAATACACAGGAAAATCATGATATCTCAATCACCAATTGATATTCTTTTCCCTCATAAATAATTTCTATTTTCCATGACATCCCAAAGTCTACCATATTATGATTTTATTTCTTTGACTTTGCTCCTGACAGAACTGAAGGTTATGTGCACAATCCTCTTCTCTTACCAAGTTTAGGAAATTCTTCTATCTGTGGAAAGACTGATTTCTAACCTTCAAAGTAGTTGTTACACAAAAAAAAAAAATCCCCCTTCTCCATGTGACTTTAGTCAACTCACTTAAAGTTTAGTTCCCCAGCCAGTTCTCTAAAACTATGTTAACAAAAGAGATGCTGATTATCATTAGTAAATTTCTCATTAATCACATATTTGGTTAAAAAAATCACATACATGAACACATAAATAAGTCCTTCCTTACTTTAGAAGCTCAAAATGCTATAGTTGGAACTCTTTTTCCTAAGGAATCTATGTGCCTGGCACATAGTAAGTGCTTAATAAATGTATACCCACTAATAAGATCAGTAATAAATCGCAGAACCAAGATTCAAACTAAGGTCTTTTGTCTCCAAAAGCAGTGCTGTTTCCATAGTAGCAAATTATATATATATATATATATATATATATATATATATATATATATATATATATATATATAAAACACTGAGAGAGTTGCATATGCATACATTGCTGCTTAAATACGTTAGAAGCAGCTAAACTATTCCAAGTACATTTTAAGGCAGATGTGGCTCAGTTTAACACTTCCCATAAGATGCTTAAAATCACACTCAGAGGAAAACAGTGATTGGCATTGTGGCTAAAACTCTGGGGAGAGGGGGGAGTTTATATCTAATCTAAGGTCTTTAAGAAAAATCTATCAGCTTTGGTTTGGTCCTCAGTGGACAGATGTCTGTATCATAGAAGTACCATACATAATTCACCACAAGAGAGCCCCAGAACTTAGCAAGAAGGCTAAATTACCTGTCACTTCCAGAAAAGGTGTTCCCTTTAGGTCAAGGTTGAAAGCATTGGTAAACCAGAGTGAGTGCAAGCTGCTCGGTCTATGTGTGGATGCCAGCCCCTCTCCTGGCCGTGGTGAAATTCAGCAGGGCTGAATATTTGCCCCTCAAAGCTGAGGGTCCTTTGCACAGCTAATTAACACGTGACTGTTATTGACTCTGATGGAGAAGAGGGAGATGGGGTTCATGTTTTTTAAGACCCCAGATTTCTTTGTTTCTTTGAGTTAAATCAATTGATGTGTATAGAGGAGTAGTATTCTTTTCACAGGGGGGATCCTGTCAGAAGTATGAGGCGTTATGGCTTACACAGAATACAAAAGGAAAAAAAAGCCTCATTATTGCACAGGGTGGGAAACTCAGGCTAGTTCTGGGCTACGATTCTGACTTAGGAATACAGTTCAGGAAAAGCAAATGCCATCTGGCAGTCGTTAAGCAGCTGATTGTGCCCCTTTCTCTGTGATTGACTAGTGATTGATTGACAGGTGGTAGCGAGGAAAGGGATAGAGCATGTGTCACAGAGGCGCAGAGTGCTTTGGATTTTACTCCTGGAGTGTTTTTGGAGTGTGTGCAAGTCATAATGCAGAGATTTCCCTTTTAATTCATCTCCTGCATTTCAGGGACTTTGCTTTTGTAGGAATATGTTAAAGAACCAGATGCACATTGCATTTTTTTTAAAAGAGAAAACTATGCTTAAAGTTTTGATTTTGACTTCACTAAGAGAAATTTCCTGACATTTTTAGTTCTGTTCATTTCAATGCCATTTTCCCTAAAACTATGAAGTAAGATTTTTTTTTCTCTCAATTGGCTGAATCTTATGAAATGGCTCTAAAATGTAAGGCATTGTATTAGAGGTTAGGGGAAGCAACAAAGCTCAGATAAGATATGGTTCCTATGTATATGAATGTTCAACCTAAGGGCAGGTGATTAGAGAGATCATTGGATCATAAATTTAGAGATAGGAGCAGACTTTATAGTCATCTAGTCCTGCTTCATCATTTCATTGATGAAAAAAAAATTGAAACTCAATAAACAAGCATTTATTTTATATTTTTTTGTAATTTCATATAAAACCAATTTTTAACACTCATCTTAAAAATTTTTAGCCCTTAATTCTCTCCCTCCCTAGCTCCAATCCTCCTTTCTTGAGAAAGCAAGCAATTTGCTATAGATTACACATGTGCAGTCATGCAAAACGTATTTACATATTAGCCATATTGCAAAAAGATAAATACACAAAACCCCAAGAAAACTAAGGAAAGTAAAAAAGTGTTTTTTGATCTGCATTCAGACTCCATCAGCTCTTTCTCAAGAGATGGAAAGCATTTTTCATCATAAGTCCTTTGGAATTGTCTTGGATCATTGTATTTCTGAGAATAACTAAGTCATCAAGTATTTAATTATTTGCTTTGAATATTGCAAACCAATCCTTTTCTTGGTAATCTTACAATCTATTTATTAGATAAATGGGCTTGCCCAAAGTCATGTAGGTAGGAGAGCTAGTTTTAGAGCCCTTGATTCTGTTCCTCTGAAGTCATTGTCCATTCTACCTGTGTCACTCTATATAACAAAGTGCTATGAGAAAAAGATACAAAGACAAAATCCATTATAAGTTCTCACTTTCAAAGATCTCACAAGATGTTGGTGGGACTGAGTGGACATACACACAAATATTCTAATTCAAGATAGATTGTGAAAAGTGCAAAAAAAAAAAAGGAATAGAAATTCAAAAATCCAGTGATATGAAAATACATGATCTGGGGATAAAAGGTTTAGGATCAAGGAAGGATATAAGAAGGAGGCAATATCTGAACCGATTTTCAGTTCTGATTAAAAGAATGGAGATGATTTTTCCCCTTTACTTCTAATGAAGGAACAAAATTTGAACACAGGATTTCAGCCAAGCTATTATTGATTAGGATGTGGGAGAATTCTATTATACTGCAAAAAATCATATAACATTTCTGAAATGTGCTCACTTCTGTGCTCACAGAGGGTTCTTTTGATTGCAGCAAGGTACAAATGGAAAGAGAATTAACTCTACAGAGAGCTTGGCTTCAAAACTTATCTCTGATTATTTCTAACTGTGTGACCTTAAGCTAGTAATTCAATCTTCCAGTGCCTCAGTTTCCTTATCCCTATGTTAATGACCATCATGGATGAGAGGGAACTTGAATGACATATTCTCTTGAGCAAGTTATTTGAAGTATAGGATTGGAATTGAAGAGAAGGAAAAAGGTGCGATAGGTAGATTTTGGAATTATCCACATTGAAGATAATCATGAAACCCATAGAAACTGTTCAGATTACTGAGAGAGTATATAGAGAGGAGAGTCTGGGGCTGAGCCTTGGAATATGACTATGCGTAGGAATCTACATATTTTGATAAAGATCTCATTAAGAAAACTGAGAAAGAATAGTTCAATTAGCATCCTTACCCAAGGCAGAGCGGTATAACAAACCCTATGGAAAAGAGTATATTGATGGAAAGAAGACTTAAGTATCAACTGCTTCCGTTGTCAAGAAGAGGAGAAAAAATAGGACATTGAATTTAACAATAAAGAAGTCATTTGTGATCTTGGAGGAGTGGTTTAAGTTAAGTAGTAGGAATGAAAGTAATATTTCAAAGGCTTTCACAATGAAAGGAGGAAAAAGGGAAGATTTTATTTTTTCCTTTCTCTTAGAGTTTGCCTTTAGGAGGGAGAATATAAAATAATTTGATTAGAATGAGAGGTAAAGTGAAAGTTTTTTGTTAAAGAATATATGAAATTTGGTAGCCAAAAGCAGCCATAGTTGTAGCCAATGGATAAAAAGAGATTGAAATTTTGAGAGAGTGGATGTTGGGATCTACAAACTTCAAGAGGGTAAAAGAGGGGATAGATTATAGGTACAAGTAGAGGGGCTGGCACTGGCAAAGAGAAAGGCAGCTTCTTCCTCTGAGACAGGAGTATAGAAGATGAGAATGTTGAATGGTACTGAGGCATTTTGAAGTACTTAATTTCAGAGAAGACAAGTTTCCTTCCATTTTTTTTTAATGAAATATTGAGTAAGAAACTCTTTAGAGAAAGTAGGAAATGAGTGGAATTGATAATTTGAAAAGAGAAGGTTTGGTCTTTTGTGGAAAGAATGTTAGAGTTAATCAGGTTGGAATAAAATGATTGGCATGGGACAATAAATGCCTTATTAAATTTACATTACATAAACTTGATAGTCCCTATCAACTAACATGTTGTGTGATCCTTTGAATTATTTCTAGTATTTACAATATGCTCGCAAAGATAACACTGGAGCAGGATTGTGTTCTCATCCTATTTACACCATGAATTGTGTCATTTAACCTCTCTAATACCGTTTCCTATTTTTTCCAATGAACTTACATTAATACAATCCAATAAATATTAAGCACCTACCATGTATAAGGCAATGTGCTAGATTCCATGATTATAAAGACAAAAGTAAACAAAGCTGATCTCAAGGAACTTAATTCCAATGGAAGAGCACTGTTATGGAGAGCCTGCTCTAAATGACCTCTAATGTCCCTTACAATTTTAAATCCATCATCCTTAAATCCTATCACTTAGCCTATGACTAAAGATTTTCTTTGTTCCAGTGAGTATATACCATGTCATTTGTTCAATACTAGCCCTACAGAACATATGCTAGGTCAGAAAAGGAAAACAAAGGTAACAGGATTTATTATTTTTAAAAAAATACTTCACTAAAAGAAGGCAAAAGGCAATGCAATGACCAAATACCATTTTTGAGACTTTAATTCATTACTTGGGCGTAAGAGTTTTCTACCTGGGACCAACATGATAACTGCTTCTTTAAGAAAAGAGGGTCTCCAAACAGTTTATGAAGTGATAGATCATATATAAATAGGTTGTTTGCTCTCCGTACAGATGCCATCATTACTAAGTACTTTCAGGCTCTTTGAGAGCTAAATAATTTCGTAATGCATCATTGAACATTTAGTTGCTTCGATAGCAGATGGTTTCAGGGGTCCATCTGCTCACAGCAATGTTTTCAACAAGCCCCCTTCACCTTCACCAAGAGGTTCAGAAACATTAGAATATTCATTCTTCACTACAGGTGCTGTTCTTTTGCTCCCTCTATATGAGGGAAAGGGGTCACCGTCTTTTTATAGAGAGAAGAAGCTGCTGCCTGAGGTTCCTTCAGAAAGCTGCCAACCATCAATGGTATGGGGACACTAATGGACACCAGTGCTTAGGACATATTCAGACTTACCTGGATAATCAGTCTTTTTCCTCTTTTTTTTTCTAAAGTGGGCAGACTCTCTGTTAAAAATGAGAAACTAGTCAATGACCCTCTGCTGAGCTCCTGCTATGTGCCAGAGTAGGACCAGGTGCTGTCAGATTTACCAAAGGATGTACATTTCCTGCTCTCGAGGTCATATGCTGAAAAGGGATGGAGATGTAGGGGGTGGGGGGAGCACATACGAAGCAAGCACAAACTAAAAAGACATATGGAGAAGAGCAAACTGAGTGCCTAAGTGCCTGAGTGGTAAAGGGGATGGAAGGAAAAGTGCTGAGGGACGCAGCTAGATATGTTTCAAGAGTCCCTAATGCCCCATTACTTAGGTCGTCATTCAATATGCAGGCAAACTGCTGGAGAAACATGATAGTACTATAGCATGAGGTGAGTATATAGCCATCATTCTATGCACATGCAGAGGTCTCTTTTTCAAAGTGGAAAAAACAACAACAAAAAGAGTTATAGAAAACAAGAAACCCAGAAAATTAAAGAGTTTTTAAAATCCTACAAATGAGTAATTTTTGGGTGAGTCAATTGTGCCCTCTCCTAATGTTATAGAGTTCATAGATTTTATTCAGTTAACTATATAAATATATTTCTAATATTGGATAATTAGAGACATGTCACTTTATCACTGGTATGTCAGCTAGGGAAACTGCTGTCTCTGAAAGTAGACATTTCTGTGGGAGGCAAATTTTGCTCCTGTCTCTGCTAACCACTGGGGACAATTCAGAGAGACAGAGAATATTTTATGTTTTATGTGAATATGAGTACTTGAATTTTGAACTTTGGGGCAAATCAATTAATACTAAGTTCTGATGCCATGGCAAAAATCAATGTGAAATGTTCTGAACTGCTTTGGTTATGACTTAGGGAAGTGTCAACTAGGACCAAGTCAGGAAGTCCCTGGTTTGAGTTTCATTCACTATTTATAATTTTACAATTTCTTTATCTTTAGTTTCCTCATCAGTAAAATGAGTATGATGGATAATATATTATCCACTTCAACCAGACTGTTGTGAGGCTCAAATGAGATAGTCTATATAAAGTGTTTTACAAAATTTAAAACACCATGAAAATGTCAATTATTACATTTAACTAGTGATGTTTGTCCTCTGGTTATGACTTTACAAACAAACAATTTTGTTGGGTTCTTTTTTGAAAGTCAGAATTTAATGAAATAATCTTTTATTTGGGGAAAGAGGCACTAAGTGAGTGATTTTCATCTTTTTGTGATAGTAAAAATTTATCCAGTTATTTTAAGGGATGCTATGGAATTTGGCACAAACTACAAAATTTACAGGATCATATAATTTGAAAATTAGAAGGGACCTCAGTAGTTATCATCCAACCCACTCCCTTTTATTAATAAATACCTGACTGGTAGTCAGTACAATTAAATTTAAAAATCTTCAAAGAAAGAAATATATTGTACCTTGAGGCAATCTGTTCCATTGTTGTACAGCTCTAATTATTGCTTATTTTCTCCTGACATCAATCCACAAATCTGCCATTTTGCACATTTTAGGCTTATACTTTAAGCACTGGAATGGACTTAAGGAATTATCTAGTCCAATGCCTTCATTTCACAAATAAACTGAAGCTGAAAGGGGTTAAGTGACTGACCCAAATTACATAGGTAGTAAGTGACAGTGATAGGCTTTGAACTTCTGACAAATGACTCCAAATCTCTATTTTCACTGAACCACAATGCCCCCACCTATGGCTCCTGGTCTTTCTTCTCAGGCCAAACAGAATAATACCAATCTTTCTTCTACCTGATAGCTATTCAAATATTTGAAAAGAATTATCATCCACAACTACCACAAAGTCTTTTATTTTTCAGGTTAAATATCCCCAATTCCTTCAAACAATTAGATTTCATGACGAACTCAAGAATTTTACCTTTTTTGCCCTTCTTTGGACAATCTCCAGTTTACCCATGTCATTTTCATTGTCTTTATTTATTTTTTTTTTAAAAGAGGCATAGGAATAATGAGTGGGACTACTATTCCATTGGTGTACAGGACTTTTGGATGAAGAGTCTCCCTCTAGCAATACAAGTCGTCACCTTCTCTTTGACATAAAGAGTTATCTAGACATCCATCTCTGAATGGGCAGCAAGTCACCAAAAACTCCCTTTTGTGGCCAGATCCAGACAAAAATGTAATTTAGAAATATCTAACAAAAGAAAGAAAAATACAATCTCAATAATATTAATTTGTGGTTTTCTAAGTTAATCTGCAGGGATTGTTTCTATTGGAGTCTGATACCACTGGTATCTTGGGCAATGAGACTGAATGACTTGCTCAGACTCACATTGTAGGTGGCAGAGGTGAGATCTGAATCCAGGCCTTTTGGACTTCAAGGCCAGCTCCTCATCCGCTGTTTCATGCTTGCCTCTTTGAAAAGATATAGAGTTGGAGATGGAAATGTGGTGATATGAAGATGGAGTAGGTAGCTATAGATAGCTATAGGTAGATAGATAGCTAGATAGACATCAGGTCTGATATCTATGATTAGACTGATTGATGGCTTATAAGATTTGATATTTATCTACTTATCCATCCATCCAATTCATATATCCATCTATCTATCTCAATATAGGACTATAGATCTAGAACTGGAAGATATCAAAGCTCATCTAGTCCAATATCCTTCTTTTACAGATGAGGAAACTGATCCCAGATGGTATCTGCTTTGCCAGAGCCCACTAGGCAATAAGGGGTGGGAGTAGAATTCCAACTGAGTTGAGTGCTTTTCTCATTGCACCATGATACCGCCAATATTTTTAGTAGATGGAGCTAGAAGTCAAATGTGACAAGACAAATAGTGATATGGTGTTAGAAGTTCAAGAAAGCTAGCATCATGGTCTTAACTGATTTCTGACTTTAAAATGGGTTTCTTACCATTATAGTACAGACAGAGCTTACTTAGAGCTGCTGTCGATTATATCTGGGTATTCTACTAGCTTCTCTCTTTCTACATAAACATATCTACATTTACAAAATTTTGCTCTATGCAATAAATCATGAAGTTGTATTTTTCTTTGATTTAAAAAATGTAAAATCATTTTGTGCTAGATTTTATTCACATTGTACTCAAGATTTAATGTTTTAATTAAAAATAATTATTTGTCTTTAAGCACTCCAAATAAGTACTGGTCCATTTGATTGAGGCCAGTCCAGCATTTGCCTATCTGGGAAAGAGAAAGGCAGGAAAAGCACCATTTCTTTTCTGATTAGGGTAATCAAAGACAGACAGTATATTTAATTAGATGTTGATTTTGACTAAAACAAAGTGAAACCAGTGGGCTATTGACCTGTTATTTTTATGTAAATAGTATAACTATGAAAGTGCAGCTAGGTGATGCAATAGACAGAGTACCAGGCCTGTAGTCAGGAAGACTCATCATCTTAGTTCAAATCTGACCTCAGACACTTTCTAGCTTTTTGATTCTGGGTAAGTCACTTAACCCTGTTTGTTTCAATTTCCTCATCTGTCAAATGAGCTGCAAATGGCAAAACACTCTAGTGTCTTTGTGAAGAAAACCCCAGACCCATAAACAGTCAGACAGGACTGAAAGACAACTCAACAACTGAATAAATATGAAAAATATACATATGACAAGAGAGGAATAGGATTGCATTTAGCATACTAAGAAAACTCAGATCAGACATTTGATTTTAAAATTCTGTAGGCTTTGATCGCAATTAAATAGTGACCAACTAGCCAGGACCTTAAAAAATGTAAATGGGGGAAAATTAAGATATCAAGGATCTAATAAAAACAAAAACAAATTTAGGAGGTTGCATAGGAGTCAGTATAAATTTAATTTGAATTTTCTAGGTTTTCTATGTCTATATCCACAATAAAGAATAACATGGTTAAAAGAGAAGAGGACTTAGCATAAAAAAAATCCTAGAAAATTTAATTAACTAGAACCTAACAATTCAATTCAATGAGCATTTATTAAGTGTCTGTTCTGGTAGGCACTAGGGAGATGCGATTCATCTAATTGATTTGTTAAGCTCCTATTATGTAACAAATGAGATAATATTTATAAAGCAGAGTGCCTGGCATATAGTATGTGTGACATAAATGCATATTCTCTTCCTTTTATCCATCCACCAGACATTGTGCTGTGCACTGAGAATACAAAGCCCTATATAAATTGGTTCCTGTTCTCATGCAGCTTACATTTTTATGGGAAATAATTTGTACATTTGGAAGAAAATACAAAATATATGCAGACTAAATATAATATAATATCCAAGTGAAATATTATAGCTAAAAAGACCAGGGAACAGCCTTGATTTCCCTCCCAACTCTGATTTTTTTCCAAGTCACATCCTAGTTCTGAATGCCTTCATCTTCCTCCCCACTGCTTTTAGATTCTTTTTGTGTAAGCTCATGAAGGGAAGAATCTTTCTCTTTGCTTCTATTTGTATCCCCAGTACTTAGCACAAGGTCTAGTCCACAGTAAGTATCTAATAAATGCTTCTTTCCTTCTTTCTTTCCTCCCTACCTTCCTTCCCTTTTTCCTTCCTTCTTTCCCTCTCTCCTTCCTTCCTTCCCTCCCTCCCTCCTTCCTTCCTTCCTTCTTTTCTTCTTTTTTCTTCTTTTACTCCTCCTCTCCCTTTCTTCATTCTCTCCTTTTCCCATATTTTACTTTCTCCCTTCCTTTTTTCTTTCTTCTTTATTTCCTTTCTTCATTCACTCCTTTTCCCTCTTCCTTCTTTCTTTTCTTTTTTCCATTCGTTACTTTCTTGGCACTGCTCAGACTCAAGTCTTAGCTCAAAAATCTGCAGCATCTCTTCTGTTGCTGCTAAGAGTAGAGACTCCTCACTCTGGCAACAAATGTTCTCTATAAGCTCACTAGAATCTCTCTTTTGTGACCTTATTTCACAGTAATCCTTTTTGTTTATTCTATCTTCTGATCAATCTATGAGCTTTTTCTCAAACTACTCATTCCATCTTTACCTCCTATAGTAGCACAAGTCACCCTTCATTCCTGGAATGCCTTCAAACTCATCTCCACCTTTCAGTCTCTTACTATCCTGGAAAGTTTAGTGCAGGTGAAATTATCCTTTATAAAGTTTCCCTGGTGTGAATACCCTTTTCTTCATCAGGTTATTTCCATACATCTGTGGACAAATTCTTCCCTTAAGAATGTAACCTCTTTGGTGGGTAGAGTCTGGTCTTTCCTTTGAGTCTCACTCAAGAGTATAGGAGTACCTTGCAAAGAGTAGATTCTTACTAAAAGTTTCTTAGATTTATTTTGATTAATTTGAATATTCTGCATAATCCAGAAACAGACCAGGGGGCTCCTACAATATATGAGGAACACAACCTTCAAGAGCAGGAATTCCCTAAAAATTATGGCAAAAAGAAACTAATTCAGAGCCATACTATTAATAATCTTTCTTGACCTATACCCAGAGACTGTTAGACTTGAAGTTAGAATGAACTTAGATCAAATTATTAACTGTGTGACCTTGTGGGCAAGTCACAACTTCTCTTAAGCTGAGAAATGGACATTAATAATAATGCTTATCTCACAAGGTTGTTGTGAAGATCAAATGAAATAGTTAAAGAGCTTTGTAAACCTTAAAGCATTATACAACCACTAGTTTATACCTTGTAAATGCCTTTTATAAAGTAGAAAATATTTACTAAAACAAACTAACAGTATTTAGCTAAAGCCTTGGCTTAATTAAAATCAGACAGCTAATCAAGAAATATTTATTAACTATTTGCAATGTTCCAGAATTATTTTTATAAAATGGAGATATAAAGTAAGACAAAAACAGTGTCCCTGCTTTCAACAGGTACACAATCTAATAATGAATATGTTCTGTAAAGTTAAAGCATTTTTGGTTTTTATGGCTACACTAATTCCAGGTTTTCTTAAACCAGTGCTTCATGTCTGAAGACAAAGTCTTAAAGTATTTGCTGTGTTTGCTATATATACCCTAGGAAGTGCACACAATTATATAAACTAGTTATGCCATCTTTTCTGGCTTTTGATCAGTGCAAAAAGCAGGACGGAATTCTCTAACTGCACTTTCCTGACCAATAGGTATCTATTTCCACTTGGAAAGAGCTTGAAATCCTCTTATCTCTGGGATTATGTTACAGCATAACCTCAAGCACCAAAAAGGAGATTAGTTACTGACTTCCAAACCATAATACCACATTTGGGAGATCTGATGACCTGATTCAAACTATCTTTAGTATAGAAGATGGGAAAGGAAATGTTAAGGCTCAATAGAACAGGAAATGTTTCCTTACTATTGTCTATATTCAATCCAATACTGATCACTAGTTCCCTCCAGAATCCTTAGTTCCCGTTTGTCCCTGTAGTCTGAAGCAGATTATTCCACAGGATTGAGTTAGGCACATAAAGGGAAAGGGAGAATAATGAATGACCAAAACAAGTTTATCTGAAATAAGTAACTGAGCCCTCAATGCATCTAACTCTACTATATCAGATTATTTTAATGAAATTAAGTTCTCAGTTATTTTCCTTGTGTAGACATAACTTTTGCCATAAAATTCAATTAGAGAGTCCTTTACAAATTCTCATATATTGTATTATTTCACAAGAACATTGAGAAGTAAGTGCTTCTGTTAAGGGCTAGACCTTATGCTAAGCACTCCGGATACAAATAAAAGCAAAGAGAAAGACAGATTCTTCCCTTCATGAGCTTACTTTCTAATGTGGGAAGAGAACACAAAAAGAATCTAAAACTTACTTAAAACTAAACATAAATTATGATGATCATTATGATGATTACAGATTAAATACTTGAGACAGACATAGTTAAGTGACTGGCCTAGGATTACACAGCTAGTAAAGGTCAGAGTCAGGATCTGAATTTAAGTCTTTCTGATTCTAGGTTCATTGTGCCACTTGTCTATTGCTTCTTGGTAAAAGAAAAAAAAAATAATGTAATGATAGTGCTAGATTTTTATGGTTGCAAATATCTGGGTAATTTAGGTTACAACCAACATTTTAATCTTAATTACCTATACAGTTGCAGCTTTGTAGCTCTAGCCTTAAACTGACATTATAAAATTGAACTCTGAAAATGTTTCGTAGGTATTACTATATGGAGGACTTATTATGAGAAACCCTAATTATGTTTATGCTTCATTGACAATTTTACATCAGAATGAAGCAACTGCAAATTTGAAGGTCATTAATGAAAAGACTATTTCTGCCCCTTAAATGAAAAGCACCACTGCCAATGAGGAGTTGACCTATAATCACAAAATGACTAAATTATAGTGATTAAATCAGAGGTAATTTAAGCATTTGGTTAAAAGATGAAATTGAACCACCTACCAATGTTTATTTGGTTCTGTATTTAACTTGCTTTAGCTTTAGGCTTAAATTTTTCATTTTTATATTTCACTTTTCATTATATTTTTTCTCATCACTCAAGAGGAAAGGGCCATTCATAAACTCATTATACTAGTCATGAAGCATATATTGAAAAACATAGAGACAAGTCACTTCACTAACCAACATTTGCAGACAATTAGACATTGGAAGTGCCACATTTTTTGATGCTAGATTTTCTTGGATTAGAGGTTGGATTCTTTTTTCCTAATCAGGATCTGATCCACTATAGAAAATGCTCTCTGGGACTTGCTAATATAAATTGTCTCCAGAAACCCAAATATCTACATCTTGAAATAATATTTCATTTCCATATCACAGGAGTCTAACAAATCTATTTTCACAATATTTCCAATCTCCCAATGTAAGGAGTCAAAATTACTTACTCTTCTGATGCCTCCAGGTGCCACCCATGTCATACTTTTGCTTGAGTGGGTGATACTCAAAGAATCTGATATTTAATCTGAATGGCCTTTGGGCCCTTCCTTAAAAAAAAAAAAAAAAAAAACAGCAAACATGCCCAATTCTATATACATATAAATAAAAGTGAGATGCCAGTGCTTTGGGATGAACCTTACATCCAGCTTCTCTGTGTAGGATTTGGCATTTTACATGGAAAACCACTAGTGGCAATAACAGTTTCTGCTTTGGATCTCAGATCTCTGTACAGAGAAATAGATAATTAAGTTTTTACTTCCTTCCTGCAAAGGCATATAGATAGAGGTCTAAGTTAAAGTGAATCAAATATACCAATCAAAGGCTATTTGAATGGAAAATCTACCAATTACCTACCAGTCCTTAAAAAAAAAACCCAAATACACAACTTTTCTATGACAAAGACAATTCTTAGCCAAGTGGGAAAACTAGGAATTGTACACCCCCAATTTAATCACAGTCTATCCAGCATTAGTATCTAGATACAAAAATAGTAAGTTTTAGGAGTACTAATTTTTTTACCATAATTTTCATTAAATGATGCAGTTTTTATTAAAGAAAAAACTCTCACCATGAGAGTGTGAGGGACAAACAGCACAGCACTTTAAGAGCATAAGTGTTTAACTATGAAGTCAATGCCCTCTTTGCTGCTACAATTTTATTATCCCAGGAGTGCAAACCAAATTTTGTTTCATTGGAGTAAAAGGACACTGCATTGTGACCTCTTCACAAAAGAAATGCATCAGTTGTTTCAGTGAAATATATCCATTAATCTCCTTTCCTAAAAGAAGACCCTAGCAGCACAGAGACATTGGGATCTAAGTAGGACCTAAGTTGTCAAAAAAAATGAATTTCTTAATTTTTTCCCACCAAGTGTATTTGCTAATTGTCAAAGAGAAAGTGTACTAAAACATATTCAGACATCAAACTACGGTTCTAATTGGACAAGTAAAATTTGTGCACTTTTTTTGAGAGAAATTTTCATTTCTATAGCTAATATTTATTTTTTTGCTATAAAAATCATTTCCAATTTTATTTAAGGCATAAATACTCCATGTCAATATGAACTTGGAGTTTAAATTGACTTATATGGTATACAATATATTAAAAGGATCACCTTGTATTGAAATTTTGTATAGCTGTCTATGTACCATAATTTATAGTAAAAGCCAAATAACTAAGTTTAACTTGTAACCAAATTAGTTTTAAATATTATGGGTTATTTGGCATCTGGTGCTGTAATAAGAAAATTACCAATATTACTCCAAAATTCCTTTTCAATCAAAAGGAGCACAATTTTTTTTTCTGTAGATAATTATAAGGAATTTTTGTTTTTTATAAAATCTTTTGCTGTTTGTATAAAAATTCACAAAGTGCCTGCACATATTCTTGAGTGGGATTCTTGAGGAAAAAATTACAATAATCAATATAAAAAATAATGAAATCAGCTATCAGAAATATTCAGTAATTTAAATTCTCTCCTTTGCTACACAGAAAGAGACTGTATATTTACAAGTCCCAATGAGGTTTTAAACTTTATTTAAATGATTTGGGCTTGATTCCACTTTATCTTTTCTTGAGAAGAGACATTCTATTGGAGTCTTGGCAATAGCCAAGCTCAGGTTCATTGCCTCCACGTCTTGTTGTAAGTTCTTAGAGCAGGGTTCTGTTTTGATTTCTTTTTTATTAATGGGAAATGCTGTTCACCTTTAGATGCCATCACTCTCGTTCTTAAGCAGTCCAGCACACCAGCCTTTGCAACCCTATAACCTCAATTTTTAAATGGTGCACCAGCTTCCCATCTGAGTTGGGGGACTATACGATTTTCCCTGCCTTCCAAGTTAAGAAAATTACTTGGTGCAGGTCATGGTAAAGTCAGAATTATGACATAATTGGAAGCAGCATGTTCAATTTGGGGGTAACCAGACAGCGTTATGGGGGAAGAGATGGGAAGGGTGTTTTTTTTTTTCTCTTGAACCATTTACACAAGTATTCTGCTGTTCCTTTTGGATAGAGACGAGACTTTTCAGCACCCATTTCGACTCCAATTTAATGAAGTTGTTAAAGTAGCAAGACTGACAGGTTAATTATCCTTTATAAAAGGGGGACAAATTGAACTGTGTCTTTCCATCATTTTTTGATATATCAAGAAGCTCCAGAGGTGCTCAGATGCCACTCTGGTGAATAGCACAGCTAATCCACTCTGCAATTCTGTCTTGACCCTGCTCTCCCCACCGGGGCCTGCACTCGATTGCAGTTGGTTTTTGTTTCACATTCAACAGATCCCACTTTATTATAAATTCAGAAGGATTTTTTTCCCCTTCTCCCTCCATATGTTGGCTGACAGCTCCCCTGAAATAACTGATGGCTAAATTTAAACTCTGATGAAAATTAACCCAAGTGTTAAATGCAAACAGGAACTGCTTGGAAGAGAAAAGAGTTATCATAGTAGATGCCAAACAGTGGAAAATGTGTGTAAATTAATGGAGCCTCACTGGTGACAAGCTGTCAGGCAGTTTGATGGCTCTTGCTCTCATTTTAGTCCCACTGAAGTTGGCCAGAGGGCAGCATGGACAAGTCCTGCTTTTCAAAAAGACCGCGGGATGCTTGACAGTAACGCTAACTAGATCATCGAAAGTTCATGGTCAAATAAGAGATTTTTTTTTCTTTTTGCGAAGCTTTGCACTAAACAGAGTTCACAGACAGATGAGCTATGAATGAGATATTAAATTGCAGGTGCAGCAAAAAATGGTCACAAAAGGAAAGAGGGACCAGTAAGGGAAGGAGGAAAAAATCACAAGTCTGGGCTATTGCTTCCAGATTTAAGTTAATATTCAAGAAGCAGTCTTGTTAGTCCCAAATGAGCAGTTGACTTTAAAAGATTTTCCTAGTTAGAGAGCAATGTTTCACTTAATGGAGGCATCTGGCAAAAAATAAAATCATATTTTCCAGTTTTTTTCAGATTAAAATACATCATTTTCCTGGAAGCTCAATAAAAGGAAAAAAAAGGAAATTGGATTAAAGTGAGTTGTTGTCCTACAAGCATTCCTGTTTTAAATACACGGCAAAGCAAAGATAAATTCAATTCATAGATTTACAGAATATCTTTTTTTAATCAATATTCAGAAGACAAAAAATATCCTTTCTTTTTGCTTCTTTGCAAAACAGAAAGAAAAAAAGATAAACATTTGGTGGTATTATTATTAATTATAATGTTACATATTTGTATTGTAATCTTAGCATGCTAAAATATATTTATGAGCTTACAATTCATTTTTATATTCTATTCATCATATATTTATTATTATTACTTTAATAGCACAGTTATGAATAAAATGTGGTTGTTGTTCAGACATACTTGATTATTTGTTACCCCATCTGGAATTTTTTTGGTTTAGATACTGGAGTGGTTTGTCATTTCTTTCTCCAGTCTCATTTTATATGTGAGGAAACTGAGACAAACAGGCTTAAATGACTTTCCCAGGGTCACACAGGTAAAAAGTGTTTGAGTTTAAATTTGAACACAAGAAGATGGATCTCCCTGACTCCAGGCCAGGCACTCCATCCATTGCATCATCTGACTGCACTTATGAATAAAATAGGATTTAATGGATTTTATCTTTTCATTATTAACAAAAAAATAACATACTTATATGACAATTTGGGGGGAAGGTAGATGTGAACAATATTGTTATCCTGATTTTATTGATATGAAACTAAGAATCAGAAAGGTTAAGCAACTTGCCTATAATCACACAGCTAGTAATTGTAAGTGTGAAGATTTGAGCTTTTCTAACTCCATTGCTGCCTCTAAATTTAGCACTCTGCTGAGACTGTTGCCCTTCAGTAATCTCTTCCTTTTATTCCTTCCTTCCTTCCTCCCTCCCTCCCTCTCTTTCTTTCTTCCATCCTTTCTGCCACTATTCCTCCTTTCCCCTATTCCTCCATTCTTTTCTTTTTCTCTCTTTCCTTTCTTTTTCATCCTTTGTCCTTTCCTTTATTTTTTCTTCTCCTTCCTCTTTCTTTCACCTTCCTTCACCTTCTTTATCTTCTCCCACCTCTACTACATATTTTCTTTTACCCTCCATGTCCTATTTATCTTTCTACTTTTTAAAAAATCTGTTATGTTTTTGGGATTCCTATATTAATAGGTATGGGAGGAGGAAGAATGGTACGTGATAAGCATTTATATAGTGCATACTGTGTTCCAGGTACTGTGCTAAGTGTTTTACAAATATTTCCTCATTTGATCCTCACAACAACTCTTCATGGTAGACATTAGCATCATCCCCATTTTATGGTAGAGGAAACTGAGATAAAGTAAATGATTTCCCCAGGGGACTATAGCAGAAAGGAAGGAAGGAAGGAAGGAAGGAAGGAAGGAAGGAAGGAAGGAAGGAAGGAAGGAAGGAAGGGAGAGAGGAAGAGAGGGAGGAAGGGAGAGAGGGAGGGAAGGAGAAAGGGAAGGAGAAAGGGAATGAGGGAGAGAGGAAGAGAGGAAGAGATGAAGGGAGAGAGGGAGGGAGAGAGGGGAGGAAGGGAAAGAAGGAGGGAAGGAGAAAGGGAAGGAGAGAGGAAATGAAGGAGAGAGGAAAGGAGAGAGGAAGAGAGGGAGAGACAAAGGGAGAGAGGAAGGGAGAGAAGGAAGGGAGGGAAGGAAGGAGGAAAAGAGAAGAAAAGGTGAAAAGAGGAAGAAGAAGGAAGAGGAGAAGAAGAAAAAAGAGAAAATGATAATAATTGTTTGTGCCTACTATCTCAAGATAGAAAACATTAATATTTTGTGGGTTTTAATGACTTAAAAATCTTCTGAGTGCAGTAATAATCAAGCTTTTAGGTGCTATAATGCCCTATAGTTATTTCTTGTATTTAAGATATGTTTCATTATGATGAAGGAATGATATTTATCTCAAACATTCCCAGTAATTACTATGGTTTATTTCTCCATGAAAGTTGATTGTGTTTTCATATATTCATACAAACTACTTCCGAATGAGTACTTCTGATTTTCTCAACAGCCCTGGTCTTGTCACTTGTTACAGAAGACATCATAGCTAGCAGCAAGATACCTGTTTCTGATCTTGAGAAATTAAGTAGTCAGATAAGGACTCCCAGCCAAATTTCTTTCCCTACCCATATTTAAAGGCCTATAGAGAGGTGACAGAGAGCTCTTGACAAAGTCCTTTATCAAATACTGCCCTCAAAGTCTGACCTTGGACCCACTATGCATCCCCTGGCTATAAGCTCAAAAATACAGTAGCTGAAGTTCCTTATCTCAGTGGGGTAAAAAATGTAAAAAAGCCTTGACCTGGGAGTCAGAATATCTGAGTGCAAATTTTAACTTTGACATTAGCTGTGTGACCTATTTCAAGCTGCTTAACTTCCTTATGCCTTAATCTCTTCTTCTATACAGTGCAAATAGAAATAGCTACCCTTACACAGTTATTGTATAAATAGTGCCTTGTAATAATTAAAGTCATATAAGCAGTTTAAGATGTCAAACAACTGTGAATTATCATTACTATGATTTTCTTGCATTGGTCTAGGCCTTCCATGCTAGAATGTCTTATAGTATCTGACTTCTTTAATTGCCATCTATGGTCATATGAAAAATGCTGTAAATATTGTTGATTAGAGAAATGAAAATTAAAACAACTCTGAAGTATCACTTCACACCCCTCATATTGGCTAAGATGATAGTAAAGATAATGATAGACATTGGAGGGAATGTGGGAAAACTGAGACACTAATGCATTGTTGGTGGAGTTGTGAAATGATCCAACCATTCTGGAGAGTAATCTGGAGCTATTGGCCCCTCAATGCCATTATTGGGCCTTTGTTGTGTCCTGCTTTCTAGAGCCCCCAAGTTGGGGTGACAAGACTTACTGTGTTTTCTAGAGCACCCACACCAGGGTTTTGTGTGCTTTCTAATGCCCCCAAGTTGGGGGTAACAAAAATGTACCGTACTTTCTAGAGCCCCCATGACAGGGTATTGTGTGCTTTCTAGAGCCCCAATTTGGGCTAACAAAACATACCATGCTTTCTAGAGCCCCCACACCAGGAAAAATAAAACATACCATTTTAGTGGAGGAGTAATAAAGCAAGACTACCAAGGATGGTGGAAATATGGAATCCATTTATTCCCAGTTCTTTCATCATTATATACCCTAATACCCCTTATGTAATAAAAACAATACTGCACATGCGCTAAGTATATACTGCACATATGGGACCATGTGAACAACTTTCTATTGTATGTAGTTTACCACCTGGTATCACTCTACTTCAATCACAACACAGGTTGTCACTGCCCCCTGACTTCTCAGAAAGACTGAGAGCCCTTAGGGGAGACGAGGTACCAAACCAGACACTGTTAGCAGGTTCTCTGTAGGCTGAAGGGTCTTATACCTCATCCAGAGTTCCCCCACTGTTTGTGGCTCTCTACATCTCACCCTTTCTTTTGTTTTAATTGAAGCAGGTATATACCAGTGGCTAAATCCATAAGCATGGGAAGAATCACACAGGCAAGTTGTAATATCACACAAGGAAGTAGTAACATGACAATATGAATAAACAAAATAGTATAATGATTTCCATGAATCCCAGAAGGAAGATATAGAAAATAACTATCAATTCACAATCACACATATGCTTCCTTCAGCAGCCTAGAAATAGTCCAAAGCCAATCTATTGTCCATCACTTCATGTGTCAAGGAATCCAATGATTTCTGCAGCTTTTGAAGTCCTGCATCAGTCTTATCAACAATTATTTTTGATGTTCATGAGTCAACTGCTATACATTAAGGGTTAACTACCAGGCTCTTTAAGTGGTGGGTACAATCAGTGATAGAACCATCCAATGTTTCTTGGGTCTTCTCCCTCATTTTGAAGGTCTTTTTTTATGTCTCTCTCCAATGGTCAAGGCAGATACGGCTTGTTGACAGCCATGGGTTCTTTCTCCATCTGTAAGGATACAAGCAAACCCTCTCCTCCAAGCAGTTAACCTATCTGGTCCTTTCCATTCACAACTCTCTGGATCTTTCCACATCACCTGGCAATTATCTAAAGATATTGAAGCTGCTCACACTGGACACTGCCATTCCAGTAGGTTATGTATGCCAGAACCAGTGCATCTCCATCAAAAATCAAAAAAATTAATAATATATAGAGTTAAGTTTAGACATTCTCTAGGGTTACCTGTGGCTCCCCCTTTCTTTTGTTTTTAGAGGAGCATCTTGATTTCTCTGTTCCTCCTCTCTACTATTGTCTGTCCTTGAGGATTAAAGGAATCAGTTTTTCATTGAATGGGAACAGGTGAGAGTGCTGGCAGGCCTTAGACAACAGCCCTGCCTAAAAAGCCAAAGTATTTAATTGTAATCCTAACTGTTGTAAAATGTCTCTTCCCCGTGGACTGATGGAGATTTTTTTAACTACAAAAGCAGTGAAAACTTTTATTTCTATCTTCAAATTTCCATCTCAAAGGGGTAGCACTAAGTTCAGCTGCTATTGATCCTTCTATGCCAGACATATGGGTGTTTGACGTAATATTTGGCCAGTGATTAGGATATTAGCTACACAAATCCTCAGTTTCCCAAATCAATGTATGGATGGATATTGTTTTGTAAGCACTCTTAGGAGGTAAAATGGTCAAGCCTACTGTGTGTGAAGGCAAGGGATCTATAGGCTGGATAGGGACAGGGGCAGGTTTCAGCTCTTCAGGGGATATCTCAGCAGTCCCAGCACCATACAACTCTATTCTCCCTAATTGCAATCTCCTTCCCTCACCAGCTTGCTTAAAAACTCTGTGGGTATAATAGCAGCTGCCATCATGCTCTAAGTGTTTTTTGCCTGGGACCCTGGAGCTGAGCCCCATAGGGGGTGGGCAAAACTGCTTCATGGACAGTGCTGATGGTGTCATTGCTCTTCCCACTCCACCTTCTCCTCTTCCCCCCCCCCCCCCCATGAAGGTAGAGTTGAGGGAGGAGGGTCAGGAGATGGGGAATACCCTAAGGGCTCATGCTCAGGTGTAGGCAGAATAGAAAATGAGCTTTGAAGGTGAAAAGCAAACCCATCAGCAAGGTATTTAAGGTACTCAATTCCTTTTCTGCCCAACAGGTCATGGTACTTAAGATATTTAACTATTTTCTTGCCCAACTAGACATACCCTGCAAATCTCCTAAGCAGTAACAAGCAAAATAAATCAGTACAATACAAAAAAAAAATCTTCCTTAGCTCTGGCACAAGTGCTGTACTCTCCACGGCTACAGGCACCAATCCCCTGCTTGTTTTTCTCCTCATACTTCCTGGTTTGACTAAGTTAAAATCTTTCCTTTTTTTCCTTAAAACCCCATTGTATTCAGTTAGTTCTTCTCCAACTAACTTCCACATCTCTGGCTCCAAACTCTTCTCCTTACAATGCCACAGAGATGTCCACTCCAGAGAACCTGAGAACCCAGTGATCTGCTTCTGAGTTACCAACAAACCTGCTTCTCTGTTATCTTAATTAAGCATGCTTCATACTTCCCTGGGGGGAGGCTCTTTTTTAGTATTTGCCCCATTTCAGCTGAAAAATGAAAGTGACTAGATTAGCCCTGATTCTTCCCTCTTGCCTATATTTATATTTACCCTATTTCTTGATCACAGGAACTTGGCCACTGAATTCGGCTGATCACATCAATTGAGCTGCTGTGTGTAGGACCTCATCTAGAGCCCCACATTTAGGCACCAAATGTTATGTCCTGCTTTCTAGAGCCCCCAAGTTGGGGTGACAAAACATACTGTGCTTTCTAGAGCTCCCCCCATGCCAAGGTGGTTAAAATATACCATCTTAGTGGAGGAGTGATAAGGTGAGACTCCCAAAGGTGATGGAAATATGGAGTCCATTTATTCCCAGTTCTTTTACCCTTATATACCCTAATACTCTCATATAACCAAAGCAACACTACACATGCACTAAGTATACACTAAGTATTACATTAGGGCAAATTACAGAAGCCTGACTTTATATAGAAAGAACTGTTTGATTACTTCTGAATGGGAAGTCATCTGTGGTTTATCTCTAATCCTAAAACAACTTCCAACAAATCTCCATATGCTCCTAAAATGCTACCTTCCCAAATGATAATTCATATTCATAATTTTTATTATTCTAATTATTGACCTAAGAATAAGAATTTTTAAGCCATTCACTATGTGTGAGGTACTATGCTAAGCATTGGAGGTTAGGGATAGGAATATAGTTAGAGATAATGAGCTTTTATTGGCATAAATAACTCACAAATTGCAATGCAGGCGGGCATCTTCCCACAACTTACAGTCTTAGAGAGTTGACTAGGATATTAACATGAATTAAATGGCTGGCTAATGTTCACACAGTGAGTACCAGCCAGAAATGGTACTTGAAACCAAGTTCAAAGTCAGTTCTCTACCTATTATATAACACTGTCTCTAATTGAATACAAAACTTTTTTTTAAAAAATGAAAGTTTCTGCCCTCAAAGACCTTACATTCTATTGGGATCACAGAACACTTAAACAGGAATAATAGATCTTATCTCTTTCTCAAGCTTTGTAATAAATTCTAGAATGTAATAGAAAAAAATTGGATTGTTACTTCCATTAAAATTGATTAGATCAAGAATGAATTTAAAAAAACAAAAACAAAATATGTACCATCATTTTATAAATTATCTCTTAAAAAACTTATAATGCAAAATCATTTCTTGTCCCAATATAACAAATTTATTAATATTTTTAAATCACTATGACTAGATCCTGTCTCTACTAGTCTCAGGTATTCTGCAATCACTTTTTTGGAATGCTGTGAAAAAATTTCCCTTTCAAATACCATGAGTCAAAGAAAGGATTATCTCTAATTTTATCAGGCACTGTAATCAAATCCTGGCTGTCACCACATGTGTAACTATCAGCAAGTCACTTCATTTCTCTAGGACTGTTTCCTCATCTGTAAAATAAGCTTTGGAATCAATGATTTTTGGAGTTTTCTCCAGCTCTCAACTTTTGACTCTATGATCTGAACAAGATATCCATAGAAATGGCAAGGTCATTCTCCCACTCAGTGTTTTCTTATGTGAATCTAAACAGAATGGATAGAAAGAGAAATCAATAGGTTCATTTTCATACAGAGCTTCTTATAGTATAGTGTCCTGCTTTTGGATTAAAAGAATCAAATATTCTGTTCTTTATTGTGTCCTTTCATAATAAGATTGAAGGGAGTGAAGGGCAAAAGGGTTATGGGGATACTTGGATTCCTGGGAGATTTTGGGAAGCAATTGCTGGGAACTGACTGGGGCCAGGCCAAGTACAGGGGAAGCACACTAGCATGGGTCATGAATGATGGAAAACTATAGACATCTGACGGCCGTATGGATGGCCTCTGCCGTGCTCGTCGGGGAGGGGTTCATCCTCAGTGGACCCATCTCCACATCACAGTTTGCACTAATTGGTGCTCTCCTTGGCTGTCTCAGCAGGGAAGCCAGAGATTGGCACGGCTTCTGCCGTGCCTGGGCATTGGAGGGGAGTTCCCTCTGGCTCAGCCTCCAGTGGTGGTGGAAAGGCTGCCTTGGTACAGCCGACTACGATGCTGACAGTCAAGCGCAGCCCTTGCTCTGACCCTCCAGTGCAAGAAGTGGTAAAGAAGGCTGCCGTATTTCAGAAGTGGCCATTGTTTCTTTCCTGAATCTTAGCTCAGGGAAATGAGTGAAAGAAGTACCTTGGAAAGGAAAGGAGAGAGACAGAAGGAAGCGCCAAGGAGGGGAGGAAAGGGAGGAAAGAAGTAAGAGAAAAATAAGGAAGAAACAAACATTCAATGCCTACCATGTGTCCAAGATGCCAAGCCCTTTACAGAGATAATCTATTATCCCCATTGCACAATTGAGAAAACGAAAGCAAATGAAAGTTAGGTGGCTTACCCAGGGTCACATAGCTAGTACATGTGGGAAGCCAAATTCGCACTCAGGGTCTCCTGATAACAAACCAGGAAAGGAAAAAGTAAAGGGGATTATGGTGATCTTTGCAAAACTGCTCTGAGGAGCTTGCAAACAACTTAGGCAAACACTTCACTTAAGGTCAATAGTTACTAAATTGTAGAACAAATTTAACCTATTAGCTATAATTCTCAGAGGAACCTATATGTTTCCAATGGAAGTATGTATGGGAGACCTACCGCTGGAGGAGAGCCTCCAAGGCTGCATTTTGTTTTACAGGGTCAAATGTTACCTTTTTATTTGTCCATCTTTCCTTATTTACTACAAGAAGTGTCTTAAATTAGAGACAGAAATATAGTGGAACAACTAGGCTGTTGTCCTAGGCCATTGAAATTTCAGATGTGCAAAATTTGAGTACATGTAGTCTTTCAACAATATAGAAGTCACTATATGAACTAATCTCATCTCCCATCTCCTTCTATTCAACTGAATTTATTTTAATTACTTCTTGGATCATTTTCACATTACAAAATTGCAAAACAATATGAAGCTACATTTCATGTTACTCAATTTAGGTACCCAGGTATTCCTAGTAATGGCTCTGTCAGGATCATTTCCAGGGGTCCTCAAACTTTTTAAATAGGGGACCAGTTCACTGAACCTCAGATTGTTGGAGAGCTGAATCTGGCCTGCGGGCTGTAGTTTGAGGACCCCTGAGACTGTGATGTAGACATTGCCAGGGAATAAATATGTGCACTGCTGGTTTTAAATAGCAGAACAAGAGCCCTGTATTTCCATCTTGATGAAAAAACAAAACAACAACAAAACTTTTATTTCATCTATGTTATTTCTTTGTACTTGTGTAAGTATCTGTCCCTATCTCGACTTCAGTTTCCTTGTCTGCAAAATGAGGGGCCTAGTCTTAGTTGCCTCTAATCCCTGCTAGTGGTTGGCTAAGGCTGATAGATCTCTGTGAGCCGCAGTAGGGCTAGAGCTGATTGAGTGTACTCCCTAATTCTGGTACTAATATGGTAACCCCCCACCCTAAGGCTAGGTGGAAAATATCAGGTGCTTAAGGAGGAGTATGTAGGATTAGGTCAGAAACAGGGCATGTCAAAGCTGATCAGCAATGGACTAAGAGCCATGAGTAGCCACTGAACCTAGGCAAGTTAGAAAGAAAGAGGAAGAGAAGGAAGAAAAAGAGGAGGAGGAAGAGGAGGAGGAAAAGGAGAAAGAGAAGGAGGAGGAAGAAGAGGATGAGAAGGATGAGGAGGTGTACAATTACAAAGTACACACACACACACACACACACACACACACACATACACACACACACCATAGAGCCTCACCTATAAAGCTAGAAAAAAGATTTATGCTTTATGATGCTGCCAAAGTAATGGAAACTACAGGTTTACTCCAGGAGTCAATGTGGTGGAGTAAGCAGCAAGTCACCATAACTCTTCAATAGTTACCTTCAGCCATAAAACCCAAACAGCAGAACCAGCAAAAAAGATGGAGTGAAACAATCTTTTAGCCCAAAAAATTGGGAAGATCAGTAATAAGGTTTTGTCTCACTCAGGTAAAAGGGAAATGCAATCCACAACAGGAAGTATCTCAGCAAGCCAGCAGCACGTCCCACTTCAACAAACCAGAACAAAAATCTGAACTCTAGTATGGTGGAGAAAGCAAACAGCAACAGCAGAATCCCTCATATATTTCACAGAGAATGGGCAGATTCCAGCTCAGAAAACTGACACAGCCCTGGTGGCAAACTTCCACATGCTTTAGTTCAGACATGGGAAAGTGTAGAAACATCAACCCTATGGGTGTCTAAAGAAAAATGGAAAATGGTCTCCAGCCCAGAAAGAATTCATGGAAGAATTCAAAAAGGAGCTTTAAAATCATATAAGAGAGCTCAAAGAGAAATTGGGGGAAGAAATGAGAGTGATACAAGAGAATTATGAAAAAAAAAAAAAAGAATCAACCATTTAGAAAAAGAAAGCAACTGCTTAAAAAGTAGAATTCTCCAAATGGAAAAGGAGATACAAAAGTTAACTGAACTTAAGCAACTTAAAATTTAGAATTGGACAAGTGGAAACTAATGACTTTTTGAGACATCAAGAATCAATCAAACTAATTCAAAAGAATAAAAAATGAGGGAAAAGAAGTATAAAATATCTCATGGGAAAAACAACTGACCTGGATAACTGATTCAAGAGAGACAATGTCAATCATTGGACTTCCTGAAAGCCATAATCAAAGGAGATGCTGGACAGCATCTTTTATTAGTATTATTATAGCTTTTTTTTAATAAGATATATGTATGGGTAATTTTCAGCATTGACAATTGCAAAACCTTTTGTTCCAATTTTTCCTCTCCTTCCCCTCACCCCCTCCCCCAGATGGCAGGTAGACCAATACATGTTAAATATGTTAAAGCATATGTTAAAGTGGACGGCATCTTTTAAGAAATTATCAAGGAAAACTACACTGATATACTGGAAATAGAAGACAAAATAGACATTGAAAGAATCTACTAATTATCTTAGGAAAGAGATCTCAAAATAAAAACTCAAGGAAAAATTATAACCAAATTACAGAACAGTCATTTAAAGGGGAAAAAATATTGCAAGTGGCCAGAAAGAAACAATTCAAATATCAGGAAATCACAATCAAAATTTCACATAACTTAGCAGCTACAACATTAAAGGATCAGAGATCATGGAATATGGTACTCCAGAAGGCAAAGGAAATATGACTACAACTAAGAGTCACCTACCTGGAAAAATTCACCATAATATTTCAAGGGGAAAATGGTCATTCAATGAAGCGAAAAGATTTCAAGCTTCCATAAGGAAAGGACCAGAATGAACCAAAATTGAAACAACAACAACAAAACATAAACAGAGACAAAAACTTGATCCATTGTAAAGAACAAAGAGAAGCCTATAAAGATAAAATGGGAAAAATAACAAAAGGGACAAACTGTTTATCTCTTTACATGGGAAGATGATATTTGTATTTCTTTAAAAATGGTATCATTTAGTACAATTAGAAGGAATATATTTTGATATAGAAGATGCAGGTATGAGGTAAGTTTAGAGAATGACAGAAAAATAATTAATCAGTACACTGGGTGTAGAAGGAAGGGGGAGGTAGAATAGAGCAAATTATTTCACATGAAGAGGTATGAAAAACCTATTACAGTAAAGGAAAAGATGGGAGGGTAAATGATAGGTATCATTTGAACCTTACTCTCATCAGTATTGACTCAAAAAGGGAATAATATACATAATCAGTTGAATATAAAAATCTATTTTACCTAAAAAAGAGGAGATTAAATAAGGAGAGAAGGGTGAACTGACAGAACAGACGGTAGAGCAGGGGAGGAAGAAGACAGAAGCAAAATACTGTCAAGGAGAAAAAGCATAGAAGGACTATCAGAACAAACAGAAATTAAACTATGATGGAGGAAAATATACAGTTAGTAATTATAACTGTGAATGTGAATGAAATGAAGTCTTTCATAAAATGGAAACAGCAGAGTGGACCAAAACCCAGAAGTCTACAATATTTTCTTTATAAGAAGCACACTTGAAGTGGAGAGACACACACAAAGTAAAGGTGAGGGCCTAAAGCAGAATCTAATATGAGAAGAAGAAAAGAAGAAAAAGAGGAAGAGGAGGAGGATGAGGAGGACAAGGAGGGCAAGATATACTGCTCTCAGACAAAGCAAAAGGAAAAAAATAGACCTAATTAAAAGAGATAAGAATGGAAACTACAGCTTGCTAAAAGATGCCATAAACAATGAATATCATTACAAACTATATATGCACCAAGGTTATAGAATCCATATTCTTTTAATATTCTTAAAGTGAGTTACAGGTTCATGGCCAAAGAAGAGAAAGAGAGAATTATAAAATGTAAAATAAATAATGTTAATTATATTAAATCAAAAAACTTTTGCACAAACAAAACCAATGTAACCAAGAAGGAAAGCAGAAACTAGGGGAACAATCTTTACAGCTAGAAGCTTTAATAACGACTTTATTTCTCAAATATATAGATAATTGAGTCAAACTGAAAATAATTCAAACCATTGCTAATTGACAAAAATGATCAAAGCATAAAAACAAGGAGTTTTTAGATGAAGACATAAAAGCTAACTATAGGCATAAGAGGAAGTGCTTTAAATAAATTTTGATTAGAGAAAAGCAAATTAAAACAACTCTGAGGTATCACTTCATGCCTATTAGATTGGCTAATATGACATTAAAGGAAAATGATAAATGTTGGAGGGGATATGGTAAAATCAGGACACTAAAGCACTGTTGTGGAGTTGTGAAGTAACCCAACCATTCTGGAGGATAATTTGGAACTATGACCAAAGGGCTGTCAAACTGTGCATACTCTTTGATCTGGCAATACCACTACTTGGTCTGTATCCCAAAGAGATTTAAAAAAGGGAATAGGATCTACATGAGCAAAAATATTTACAGCAGCCCTTTTCAGAGTAGCAAAATATTGAAAATATCCCATCAGTTGGGGATGAGGTGAATGAGCTATGGTTTATGATTGTAATACAATGCATTGCAATAAGAAATGATGAGCAGACAAATTTCAAAAAAAAAAAAAACTGGAAAGACATACTGATACAAAGTGAAATGAGCAGAATCAGGAAAACTTTGTACATAAGATCAATAATATTGTGTGATGATCAACTATGTATGATTCAGCTCTTTTCAGCAATACAATGATTTAAAAACAAATACAAAGCACTCAGGAAGGAAAATGTTATCCACCTCCAGATAAAAAACTGATAAACTCTGAATGCAGATCAAAGTATCCTTTTTTATTTACATTTTTCTTTTTCATGTTTTTTTTCTTTGTGATCCATTTCTTTTTTCACAACTGTCACTATCATGGAAATGTGTTTTACATGATATCACATGCATATCCCATATCAAATTGCCTAGCATTTTAGGGAGAAAAAATTGGAACTCAAACTCTTGTAAAAATGAATGCTAGAAATTGTCTTGACATGTATATTGGGAAAAAAAACACCATAAAAAAACCACAGATTTTCTTCCTGATTTTTCTTCTTTAGCTTCTGCCGCACACTGACAAGAGAGCTATAATCCTTTCTCCTCTCTTAAGTTTCTTCATATTTCCCTTGGCTTCACCACAGTTGCTCCCAAAGTGACTAGTATAAGGGAAGGCAAGACCTCAAAGTATAATGACCTACCCAACAGATATTGTCACCCTGAATCTGTATCTGGGTGCACAGGGAGTGCTTTATTCAGATTCAAAAGCTTTTGTTTGACTCTGCTATGGGGGGCATTTATTTTTGTGACCTTGAAAAATGGTGACATTTTTATGCTGTAAGAAAATAAGAAATTTATGTTTTAAAGCAGTAGGAAATGTTACATTCTGATATTCGTCCTTTCTTCAACCTATTATTCCCAGGAACTACAAATAGAGCACGGAAAAAAGCAGGGGAAAATTTTGTTAGGATAGTTCCAATTTCTGTATAAGCTCAACACATTCATTACAGAAGGGCTATATCTACATCAAAACAAGCATCGGAATGAAGGCTGAAAAAATAATTCTATAGAATAGTTGTATGAATTTACATTTAAAGAAGTATAAGCTTGTGAAACAACAACAACAACAGACAATAACCATAGACATAGCTTTTTCATAGATATACTAACCTAAAATTCCCTCTTGAGAAAGATGGGTGTCAGGATTGGATAGGACATGGGATTTGGGAGTTGAGTGGTCTAGTTTGGTGAGGAAATAGAATTTGCAAAAGATAATAGAAAAGTTATTAATATATATATGGAGATAGATGAGACCTTATCAGAGGTCATCTACTCCAATCAATTTTATAAATGAAGAAATTGAGGTCCAGAGAGCTTGACTGATTTGTCTAAGCTCACATAGCAAGGGCTATAATAGCCTCCTAATTAATCTCCCTTCATCCATTCACCTTCCTCTCTAATCAGTCCTCCTCACAGCTGACAATTTGATAGTCCATGATGTCAGTCTCCTATCAAAGAAGCTTCAGTGGCTCCCTATTTTCTCCAGAAATAAATACAAAACATTCAACCTAGCCTTCAAACTCTTCCATAATTTGACTGTGACCTATCTTTCCCATTTAGTTCCAGATGTGGAGTCAGAACGACAAATTACAAAACATTCAACCTAGCCTTCAAACTCTTCCATAATTTGACTGTGACCTATCTTTCCCATTTAGTTCCAGATGTGGAGTCAGAACGACAAATTCAAATCCAGCCTCAGATATTTACTATTTGTATGAACCTGGGCAAATCATTTAATATTGTTATGCCTCAACTTCTTCATCTGTCAAATGGGAATACTAATACCATCTATCTCCTAGGGTTGTGGTGTGAATATAATGAGATAATATTCCCAAACTTCAAGGTACTTGATAAATTCATCATCACCATCATCATCATCAACATCAACATCATCATCATTGCTACTCCATAAACATTTTGTTACTACTAGACTGGCCCACTTGTGGTCCAAGTCCCCTTCAATTTCTTGCTTTGGTTATAATGATCATATCAAATCATTACAAGTTCTGCTTCTGAAAAGAGATGTCAGTCACTGCCCTATAAATCACTTCATTGTGCCTGTGATTTTCCAGCCCAAAACCTCTTTGGCAATCATTCTCTTCTACAGACAGTTCTTGCTTTGCATAAATTTATATTATTCAAGTTCATCTTTACTTTAAAAATTCTAAAAGAATTTACATTCCAAAAAAAGAAAAATGCTAACCTTGAGAACACAGTACTGAGTTCTGTATGTGTGTCTGCCTCTTCTTATGTATCTATATCTATCTCTGTCTCTCTCCCTGACCCCTTCCTTGCCCAAGAACAACAAAAACAAAAACAAAAAAAACCCAAACCTAAACAAACAAGCAAATAAAAAAAAACCTATCCTGCAAGTAAAAGGAGAACAAATGTAGGGAGAGACTGACAGCTCAGGATAGGACATGGCCTGGCATCTCCAGTGCTGAGTGAGGAGACATTTCTTCTTCATGTCTGGCCCCTGTGTCTGTATTCTTTCAGTCTGTATTGGGGTATCATGAATCTGTCCTAGATCCTGCATATTACAGTACTCTCCTATCTGTGTGGCATATGGCTACTACTGTCTACTCATCCCATTTCTCCTCCTGTTCTCACTTCTCTGTCCCCTGCCCCCAAGTGTCATTAAAGCAGATGCTGGCTCACTCTATCATGGGTAAAGTGGCTACCTTTCTGCCTCCCTCTCTTCCTGGGTGTAGGTAAATGGGGGAGTAGGGAGGGCACAACTGCAGAGGACTTTGGAACCATCCATTACATAAAGTGAGAACTGTCTGTATTTGTTATTACTTTCTATTAGAATGTAAGATCTTCAAGAACAGAGTTAACATTTGTATTTGTATCTCTGATACTTCTCACAATGCCTATCACAGATTAAGTTCTTAAAAATGCTTTTCATTCATTCACCAGACATTTCTTTTCTCCACTCATTCCTTTGCACAACCTGTGCCTTATGCTTTGAATGTATTCTCACCTCATTTCCTGGTCCTAGAAACCCTGTGTTTTTCCAAAGCTCAGCTACTACATCTTATAGGAAACCTTTTCTAACCTGCCAGGTTGTTATTACTCTCTCTCTCCTCATATTATTCTGAACTCAATTATTTGTTCTGGATTCCAGGATATAAGTCCTTGAAACCAGGAACTACTTTTTGTTTTGCTTTGTTTCATTTTTGTATTCTCAGCACCAAGAACAATGCCTTATGCACAGAAGGTACTTAATAAGTCTTTCCTTTAAATGTAAGCTCTCCTGTCCCCTCCTACCAGAGGCCTTTTTGGTAGCTATTGTCCTTTGAATTACTTTGTAGTTATTTATTAACTATTAATGTCTTTTCAACCCTTCACCCCTAGAGTTTTCACTATCCATGGTTTCTTATACTCTAGCTATTCCATCACAGTTTGGAATTTTAATAGATTGTCCTTATAGTACCAATAAATCAGTTCTTTATACAACTGGGAATGCAATTGTAGAGAATAAATTATCTAAGTTAACATAAGAAGGCTATTGATTGTAGCAAAATATATATGTGAGGAATGGGGGGAGTCCAAGATGGCAGATTAGAGGCAGTAACCCTGCTAAACTCTCAACATTCCCTTCCAAACAATTTTAAAATAACACCCAGATCAAATTTTTGAACAGCAAAGGTAACAAAATGTCAGGATGAGACATTTTTCTGGCTCAAGAAAACTTAGGAGGTTGGAAACAGAGGTCGACACTGGAGTGCAGGTCTGTCCAAAGAATGTACATAGGGCAACAATAGCAGTAGCAGTAACTTTGGGAACTTGGGCAGCTTGTCAAAAAGAGATTACAGGGGACCTATTGATAATACTGTATGCAACTGGTGCTGATTGGCAACTCTATTGCACATATGAAGTTCTGAAGAGCAGTTCTTAGGCAAAGGACATTTGTGCTTGGTCAGAAGGGAACAGAAGCCTTGGTCTCTGTTCCAAAGCAGAGAGAAGTGCTAGCACTTGTAGCTGCAGGAGAGCAGGTACCCTGATCATAATTTCAGGACAAAAGAAGTACCAGTGCTAGTTCACAGCTAAATGGAATGAAGGTCCTTCCTGAGTAAAGACTTATAGTCTTATTGACTCTGTTATTAGTTATGTGATCCTGGGGAAGTCACTCAATCTTGTCTGCTTTGGTTTCCTCAACTGTAAAATGATCTGTAGAAGAAATGGCAAAACACTACAATATTTTTGAAGTTTAGAACAAAAGAGTAATGACCACACTCTTCCTACATCAGACCACCTTGAAAGCACTAAAAATGTGCAGACACCCAGAACTAGTTCTGAAAAGAATAGCATAGCGTGACACAGAGTCTCCCCCCTACCCAGATGAGCAGAGATCCATTTTAGCATAAAGTTTAAGATCAAAAAATAGGTTGGTAAAATGAGAAAACAATAACAAAAAAGACCATAATTAAGTACTATGATAGTAGGGAAGATCAGAGAGGGAGACAATAAGAAAACAGCTACAAAGAAAAATTCTAATTGAATACAATCACAACAAGAATTCCTGGTAACATTCAAGAAAGCCTTAAGAGTGGTGAAGGGAAAAGAAATGAGAATGATACAAGAAAATTGTGGGGAAAATAATAGCTTGATAAAAATACAAAAAAATACAAAAAAAAAGGCACAAAAATACAGAAAAACATAACATCTTAAAAACAGAATGAGTCTAAAAAGAAACAAAAATCACTGAAGAAAAGAACTTAAAAATCAGAATAGGTCAAATGAAAAGTATTAGAGGGGATGAGGGAAATATATACACTAATAAAATGGTTCAACTGTTCTGGAGAATTTGGAACCATTCCCAAAAAACTATAACATTTTGCCTACTTTGGTGCAGCAAACCCATTACTAGGTCTGTATCCCATAGAGATTAAAGGAAAAAGGAAAATGAACTATATGTGCAAAAGCATTTTGTGGCAGTTTTTTAATGATGGAAAAAATGGAAATTGAAAGGATGCTTATAAGTTGGGGAATGGTTGAACAAGTTATGGCATACTATTGTGATGAGGTACTGTTGTGTGCTGTAAGAAATGACAAACAGGATGGTTTTGGAAAATTCTGGGAAGATTTATATGAACTGATTCTTAGTTAAATACTACGTGAGAAGAATTGAAGGGGCAGCTAGGTGGTGCAGTGGATAGAGCACCAGCCCTGAAGTCAGGAGGACCTGAGTTCAAATCTGATCTCAGACACTTAACACTTCCTAGTTCTGGGATCCTGGCCAAGTCACTTAATCTCAATTGCCTCAGGAAAAAAAAAAAAGAATAATTGAGGAAATCATTGTGCAAGAATGTTGCAATAATGATTAACTGTGACAAACTTGGTTACTCTAATCAATACAATGATTTAAAACAATTCCAAAGGATTACTGATTTTAAAAAAATGCTATCCATCTTCAGAGAGAGAACTGATGAACTCTGAGAGCAAATTGAAGTATAATTTTCTCACTTCTTTTTTTCTTTTTCTTTTTTGCAACATGGCAAATGTGGAAATATGTTTTGCATGATTTCATATGCATAGTTCATATTATATTGTTTGACTTCTTAGTAAGGGGGTGATGAGAGGGAAAGATAGAGTGCATTTCTAGCTCCAAATTTGAAAAAAAAAGAATGTCAAAAATAAACAATGCTTTTTAAAAATAGTTAAATTAAACTGCATAAAAGTATATAAAACTGTATGTGTACATATTTCTATGTGTGTGAGAGAGAAAGTGAAGAGAAAGAGAGAGTATTAAGTGCATAAAATGTATATCAGGCCTTATTTTAATTCCTGAGGATATAGGGGTGGGAGTGGAGTTGGGGAGATAATTTCTGGGATTAAAGAGGTAGAAGTTGTGATCCAAATGGAGACTATATGACAGGAAATGACCAATGTGGAATGTGAAAGCCTAGAATTGAGCAAGATAAAGGCCAAAAGTGGCCTATTAAAGACCAGGGGAACTTTGTTGTTGTTGTTCAGTCACATCTAATTTTTCATGACCCTATTTGGGGTTTTGGCAAAAATATTGAAGTGTTTTGCCACTTTTTCTACAGATCATTTTACAGTTGAGAAAACCAAAACAAACAAGATTGAGTGACTTCCCCAGGATCACATAACTAGTAAGTGTCTGCAGCCAAATTTTGTGTTTTCCTCATTTCAGACTCAGCACTCAGTAGAATCACCTGGCTGCCCTCTCCCAGAAAGAAAACCCATTTATAGCAAGTAAGGAGCATTATTTTGCCTCCCCAATTAATAAGTACTCTAATGGTCACCATGACCAAAGACTAGTATCTGGTGCTACACAATCTATGGAAAGGAATTGTACTCTTTGGGGATCTCAAGTGCCCAGGGTACTATAGTCCCCTATACACTCTGATTTGATTAGGGTAGAACATTATAATCTCTGTAAATCAACAGCTAACAACTCCCTTGAACAGCAGCTGCATGTAGAGAGAATAACAATAGCCAAACTTTAGCAACCACCCAGGGCAACATCAGGAGAGATTTGAAAGAATAAATAGCCTAGCTTCCATGTAACTCCCTGAACATGGCCTTCCTAGGAGGTGTCACAATAACTCCAATACTGGGAAAGTGAATTAAACAAGAGTGGGAGCTGGCTAATGTGCTGTTAGCGCACTGTGACAATGTGGTGTGACATTTACTTTAAAACTCATGTCGAAGTGGTTAACAAATTCTATTACAGCATTTACAGAACTGCATCACAGCTGGTCTTTACTGAAAATGAATTGTAAAGCTATCCAAAAAGCTATGGAAATGGTAGCAGGAATGCATTTGCTTTGGCCTGTTGGTATTGAAAATTATAGAGCTGAGTGGAAGGACCTCATCTCTCCTCCCTCTTCCTACCTCGGCATATCATATAACTTTGGTGAAATCATTTACCTCAGTATTAGTTCCCCTACACACACACGCACACACACATACACACACAATTTTTATTATCTGTATTGCTCCCTGAAGCTCATCAGAATTGTAGGAATCCATATTTAGAGACAAAAGAATCTCTCTAGTAATCTACTTCCAGTCCGTTTAATTTTCTTGTTTTTAAATGAACAAGTATTTATTTTATTTACTTCTTACCTCCCCCAATTTTTTTTAGGAAAAGAAAAAAGCAAAACTTTTATAATAAATACTCATAATCAAAATTATATAAATTGCCAGTTAAATCTTTGAAACTTGTTTGTCTTTACAATGTATTATATAAGTTGTTCTAATCCTGTTCACTTCATTCTGTATCAGTTCATACAAATCTTTCTATGTTTCATTGAAATTATTCCTGTCATAATTTCTTAAAGTACAATAATATTCCATTACATTCACATACTACAATTAGTGACTGAAGCTGAGAAAGGGGAGATAAGCAGACCTTCCTGATAGAGATGCTGTTAATTTGGTGGAATGGGAAATGGGTACATTGAGAAAATGAGTGGTTAAGAGTTTTTGATGCTGATGATGCTAAACCATCTCCTGCTGTATGTGTCCCTTGAAGGAAAGCAACAAGGAAATGATCCAATTATCATCTACCCCAATTTGATTTTTGCCTGCAATACCTGCCTAATGTCCAGCCACTAATTTCAATGGCTTCTGTCTCCTGCTTCACACTTTCCCAGAGAGAAGTTTTCTAGGGTCTGATGGCTTGACCATATCTGTGTCAATATAAGACATCTCCCTTCTGATGCCAGCCTCATCTTCTCACTCCTCATCCTTCCCCCACCACCCTTGTGAAGAGCATCCAGTGAGAGAAGGAGCAACTTACCTTTAGTTTTCAGGACTTCTCTGCTGTATTAAAGGAAAGTTGGCGAAGAGCAAGATTTCAATTTCTTATAGTGAAAAATCGACTTCTACCCCCTTATTAAGCCATCTCCTGTTTTTCTCTAATCTTCACAAGGAAGAAGAATAGTAAAATGGGGTCTCCTAACTGACCAGATGATAATATGCCCACTGTATTTATCTCCTGTTTGATCTTTTGTTTTATCTGTGAGAAAGGAATGGCACCTTCTATTTAATGAAGAACATTCTCGTATCTGGCAATACACTACACATCTTCTATACTCTACCTCCTGATTCCTTATTATCATCTCCACCTAAACTTCCCCCCCCCAAAAAAAAAATCCCAACTAAACTCTACCTCTTCCACTGTGTCCTCCTTATGTGTTCCAGGGGTAACAAATTTCCTTTCATCCTAAAACCTTTCTTCTCGCATTCCTTCTACCATCTAGCAATCACTGAATTCTGGCTTCCTTGCTAACAATACAATTTCCCTGACAACTTTCTCCAGTACTAGATATATAAGTTCATTCATTCCCCTAAGCTCATTGAATGAGATAGAGTTGGAAGTCTCTTTGTTTCCTATTTCTACTTCCAATTTCTCCCCTTACTTTCATCACACATTAATCTCTTCTCCTTTGAAGTTCATGTCATTTATATCTACAACTCAGTCAAAATCCTGATAACTATTGTTTACAGAGCTCTAGCTTAGGTCATTCCTTCCTTCCTCAATGATTTTGGTGCTTGGCTCACATTTTTTTCTCTTCTCTTACTTTTGTTCATAACAGAAGACTTCAACATATATATTCATTCTCTTTCAAACACTGGCTACTGTTTCCCATCCCACCTAAGTCAAATACAAAAAAAAAAAATAGAAGAGAGAAGTCAAGAGCAACCATGGTTGCCCTCTTCCCTCTCCAACTAAGAAAAGTTTCTCTTCTACTCTTAGTGGCCTTCAGGTCCCATACAGTCCACCCCTGGGAGAAGGCTGCTGGCCCATTAAGATCACCCTATAAGCAAGTCTATGGAGAGGTGGGGATGTCTTTCATAGGAATTATAGCCTTAGAAATGGCAAGATTTGCTCACTCCCACAAACATACTGAGGAACAAGCCAGCAAGAGGCAAGGGGCAGGAATGCAGGTGAAAAAGAGAAACTGAAAAGCTTGAGTCCCACAAAGAGCACAGAAGAGACTGGATAATGTCAATAATGTTAATTCTGGATGACCCCTATGTATCTTCTGGGTCTGTGACCCTCATTCTCTGAATTGGTTTGGGGTCATCAGGCAAGCCTGATTTCAGTCCTATCTCTGTTAATGAGGTGCTCAAGAATATTAGCCCTATATTCTGGTTTTTTTAAACTCTTCATCTATTCTACAAGTAGTGTGATGCTAAAAGGAGTTCATAGGATATAGGCCCTCAAAATTTCTGGTACTTGTATTTCATCTCACAAGTGAGAAAACTGAGGTAGCAGAGCACTCCTGTATTAAACCAGATCAATCACTCTATGGGTTTTTGGTGTTTCTAATTAACAGGAGCCATTTCTACAAGGCAAAGACAAGTAAGACTATTAGGTCACTACAGTTGTTGAGACAGCCAATAATAGCAAATATTTTCATTAGAGATTTAAGGTTTTTAAAGCACACTGTACATTATCTCATTTGAGTTTCCTAACAACCTTATGAGAAAACACATAGGTATTATTATTCCTTCACCTAGTACTTTGTCCCCCCCCCCATTTACCTTGAATGTACATTTTTCTCTCCCCACCTCATACAACATAAACAATTTAATTTGCATTTTCAGCCCCTAACATACAGCAGACCCTAAATAAATTCTTATTGAATGTTCCCATTTTACAAATAAAGAAACTAAAGCTCACAAAAGTGAATTGTCACATACAAATCAGAATGTGAATTCAAGTCATCTTTACTCTTCATCTGCCTACAAGACAGAAGTGGATACCTTCACTTCCCCCAGGGACATGACATTGTTTCTTCTGTCCTTCTTGAAAATCATTTTCATCAGAACCCAATTTCTATTCAATATTAGATGTGGATTCTCATTTTTCTAAGTTGTATGAAGGATGAAACTAATTTGTAATCATTGTTCCTCCTGACTTCCTTCTTCCTTTCTTTAGAAGAAATAATAGAGTTCTTTTTGATGAATAAAAAGAGAGTATAAACTTTTCCCCCCTGCCAATTGAACAAGAAAGTGGAATTTTGATCTAGTTTCACATAGAGAGATGACCAGGTCTTTCTCTGATTCTAATAGATTTTGGCAGACAGTGTCAATTAAACTGAATTGAGGAGCTCCATTTCATCTTAAGTAACTCACTGATTGCACTTTTGAAGTGTGAGAGTTTTCACACTGTCCTGTGCGCAGGCTCTGCCTACCCCACCAACTGACACTCCACCTTCCTTCAGTCGCTACAGCAAGTCGGGCTTCTCGATCTTTTTAGCTTTCTTACCATCTGTTCCTGCTGTTTCAGCAGCCTCCCTGCTCTCTTCCCCGCCAGGGCCTGTCTAAGCGAACGGCTATGAGGGCCTCTGATGAGGTAGGCCTCAGGCCCCTCCATCATTCTGAGCCACAAGGAAAGCACCAGCTGTCTGGCTTCATTTGCATTTTCTCTCCCAAATAATGAAATTAGCCATGAGTTTCCTGAGGTGATGCAAGGCGCAAATTTCAGCTAGATGTGTCAGTGTGTGATAGGGAGAGAAGGGGAAGGTCAGGGAAGCATTTTGAGAACCATTCAAAGCACTCAGATGGACAAAACAAACACAAATTTTTAAGCAAAAGAAGTCATTTAAAAATCACATTTGTTTGGGGGAAAAGTTGAAGCAACCTTTTATAGTTAAAAGGACCTTGGCCTGTCTCTGCCATTTATTCTCTATGGCTCTCTTGGGCAAATCATCTATCCTTCCCTGAGACTCAGTTTCCTTATCTGTAAAATGAGACAGTCGGACTAAATGCCCTCCAAGGTCCTTCCTCGCTCTAAAAATTTAATCTTATGTTCTTTATTTCTGTGGGAAAAGGCCAGAAGTAGCTCTTTTAGAGTATGTTAACAAATCAAAGAACATGGCTAAGTATGGATCAGTTCTAAGTTGCTGTATATTGTATTGGTTCTATCAGTTCACTAAATGTTACTTAGTCTATATACTGAAATGTAAAGGCAAGGGAAGGGAAGGAAAAAAAAAGAAAAATTTACTAAGTGCCTTCTATGTGCCAGACACTATGCTAATTGACTTACAAATATAATATAGACCTAGAGAATTAGAGAGGACTATCACTAAGGCTAAGAAGCTAATTTCTTTCTATAGCAACGAGCTAACCAGTTTCTATTCATCAAAAAGTAAATAAGCTTGTCCTTTTTGTGGAAAGTCATAGATCCTGATTCCTTGAGTAGAGCATATATTCATCTCACCTACTCAAAAAGAATTCAATTAGGTATCATTACCAAACCAAATGTTTGGTAATCCCTGGTCATGAGATGAGGAACACCTTCTATCCTGTTTAGGATATCTTATATCTTATATCTTAAGAGAATATAAGAAATTACCCAAAGGAACCCTCTTTTATACAATTTTAAATAAATAAAAAATACTTTATAAAAACCTTCAGAAATTGAAACTATTTCTAGTCCTATGAAAAGATGCTCCAAATCACTTTTGATCAGAGAAATGCAAATTAAGACATCTCTGAGATACCACTACACACCTGTCAGATTTGCTAAGGCGACAGGAAAAGATAATGACAAATGTCGGAGGGGATGTGGAAAAACTGGGACATTGATGCATTATTGTTGGAGTTGTGAATGAATCCAACCATTCTGGAGAGCAATCTGGAATTATGCCCAAAAAGTTATCAAACTATGCATACCCTTTGATCCAGCAGTGTTACTACTGGGCTTATATCCCAAAGAGATACTAAAGAAGGGAAAGGGACCTGTATGTGCCAAAATGTTTGTGGCAGCCCTGTTTGTAGTGGCCAGAAACTGGAAACTGAGTGGATGCCCATCCATTGGAGAATGGCTGAATAAATTGTGGTATATGAATGTTATGGAATATTATTGTTTTGTATGAAACAACTAACAGGATGAATACAGAGAGGCTTGGAGAGACTTATATGAACTGATGCTAAATGAAATGAGTAGAACCAGGAAATCAATATACATGGCAACAAGAAGACTATATGATGATCAATTCTGATGGACGTGGCTCTCTTCAACAATGAGATGATTCAAACCAGTTCCAATTGTCCAGTAATGAAGAGAGTCATCTACGCCCAGAGAAAGGACTGTGGAAACTGAGTGTGGATCACAACATAGCATTTTCACTCTTTCTGTTATTGTTTGTTTGTATTTTTGTTTTCCTTCTCAGGTTTTTTTTCTTTCTAAATCCAATTTTTCTTGTGCAGCAAGATAACTGTATAGATATGTATCCATATATTGGATTTAACCTATAATTTAGCATATTTAACATGTATTGGACTACCTGCCTTCTAGAGGAAGGAGTGAGGGGAAGCAGGGGAAAATTTGGAATAGAAGGTTTTGCAAGGGTCAATGTTAAAAAAATTACCCATGCATATATTTTGTAAATAGAAAGATATAATAATAAAAAATTTTAAATTAAAAAAAATAAAAAGCTTTGGAAGAGACCCAAATTAAATCAGATCTTCAAGCAACCAAACAACAAGCTATTGAAATATTTTTTATGTGCCAAGTACGATTCTATGAACCGGGGATAGAAACAAATATAAAAGGGAAATAAGATCTTGCTTTCATGAATTAATTCTGCTGAGAGGAATATGCATAGATAAAAGTGTATTTATGAATAAGTAATGCAAAATATGTATATGCATATATATGTACACATATATATGTATATATGTGTGTATGTAAACACAATAATATTGGGGTGAGGCACCAAAAACTAGGGAAATCAGTACTCAAGCTGATGAACTCGGAAGGGAGGTCAGAGTTCCAAGTGGCAAAAAGACAGAAGGAGAGCAATTCTAGGCTTATGTAGACATGATGGTAGGAAATGGAAGATTTTATAAATAGAGAGGCAAATAGACTAGTCTGGCTAGAATATAAAGTGAGTAAAAGAGAGAGCAATGTATTACCAATCCCTAAAGATGGGCTGGAATTGAATTACAAAAGGCTTTAAAGACCCAATTTTTAAAGCAACAAAGAACCACTGAAACTTCTTGAACAGAGAGTAAAGGTCAGATTTGCCCCTTCTGGCCACTGTGTGAAGGATAGACCAAAGAGGTGAGAGACTGGATGTAGAGAGATCAATTAAGAGAAATACTACAATAATTCTAAGCAGAGGTGATAAAGACCTTGATTGGAGTGGTTGTGTTATGAATAGAGAAAAAAGGTAGTTGTATGGGTAGAATCAACAAAACTTCATCTTTTATACAAAATGACATCATTAAGGCTCTTTTTTGGTGAAGTGACCCACATGCATGTGTTAAAATCACATGCAATTCCTTGAAAGATGTTAACAATAGAAATAAGCCTAATTAATAATATCAAGTGAGGCACAAAAGAGTGAGTTATGCGCTCACTGAAGTAATTTGTTTCTTTCATGAAAGACTTCTAGTACAGAGTACCAAAAAAAAAAAAAAAAAAAAAAAAAAAAAAAGATTCCCAATAAATGCTTGGATCCTCCAAACATTCTTTTTTGTAGCTGACATTGTGCTGATCACACCAGGTTCTGCAACATTACAGTGTCTCAAATGATATTTAGAGCCATTCAAAAGAGTTTGGTTTAACTATCAACATGGGAAAAACCAAATGGATGAAGAATGCCTGCTGTCCAGAAAATTATATGCAGCTGGACAGAAAGCCTATCAGGACATATATCTTGGAGGAGCATTATTATTATACAACTAATGGGGCCCAGAACTAAGTATGAAGATGAGAGAAGGCCAAATTATATTTGGGAAATTTGTGTGGAACTTTTAATGACCTCAGGTTTCTCCCTGAAATGAAACATCATCTTTTAAATATCAATATTATCCTGGTGACACTACAGGTGTTATGAGTCATAGAATACCAGAGTGTCTGATAATTAAAGTTGTGAGTCATCCAAAGGGTAATGGAGAGTTGAATCTTAGATGTGAATAGGTGACAACATATTAGAAGCCAAAAAATCATACAGAAGAATCAGTGCAGAGAATCTCATCAGAGAGATCTATGTCCAGAAAAGGAGGTAGGTTGATTAGGTAGCAAGAACAAGGCAGAATCAATGAAGACACCTCATGAACTCTATGAGTTTCCTCATAAAACCAATCAATCAAGAGAAAGGCTTCCAGTATGTTGGGTGCACCCTAGGAGGGGAATTTTCAGAAGGGCAGTCTCAAGACTTACCAGAAGATGCAAAAAAGAAAGAAAGAAAGAATGAATGAATGAATGAATGAATTGTAGTCTGTACATCGGATGGGATAACCACAGACATGAGATCATAGGTTTATCAGAGTAATGAAATAACTTAGAATTAACCCTTGTAGGTGTAGATTAATTATTTAGCGGAGTGAACTGATTAGTCAAAGATACATCAGTAATAATCTCAAATCCTCCTCTGTACCCCTAATTATTGAGTTAGTATAAAGATAAAGATAAGACTGTTGGATCTTTAAAGATGGAACCTTAAAGATTATTGACATCAATCCTTCACTTTAGAGATGAGTAATCAAAACCCAGAAAGTAGCTTGCCCAATGTGATACTGTAATGGTAGAACTGTGAAAATTATGTATCTATCTTGGTTGGGGGAGGAGCAATAGAAATCTAGATGTTCTCGAATAAACACTTCATGTGAATAGGAACTACTCTAAGATGTCTGGAAGTGTCAGAAAACCAAATGCACGAATGACACCAAAGAACCTGGTTCTCTCTGCCCTTGCCTAATCCTTTTGCAATTTCCTGGAAAAATACATAAAATGAATATTAATCATCAATATTAATAATAATTTAACTGTAAATGTTTAATATTTATGAAGCAGCTGTTATATGTCAGGAATGGCGGTAAGCATTAAGGGTATAAATTAGAAAAACAAGATAAATTTTAAAATAGGCAGATAAATAAAAAATAGTTTTTGATATAATACTCAACGACCAAGAAATATAATTTTTTAAAATGCACTAAAATCTAAGAGTATTTGCTAACTAGAAGTAGACATATTCCATTTCCACTATTTGATGTCTGGGGGAAGAATTCTCTTATTGACAATGAGTCTCTTCCAGTGAGGGTTCTGAGCAAAACAAGATACACCAATTTTTTTGTAGGAGAAAAAAGCAACACTTATTGGGGGATGGGATGAGGTGTTATTTGTTAGTTTTCCCCTGGGATTTTGTTTTGTCCTTGGTCAGATGACTGAGTATAAGAGAAGTTTTTACTTTCCAAAGGGGCAATAAAAATCCTCAGAAATTGAGATGGAGAGCATGTGGAAAAGATAAAGCAGTCTTCATAAGGACTCTAGCTGAATCCAGAATGTAGAAGCAGAGCAAAACACCACAACATTATGTCCTGCCATGGGACAAGTCTAGTGATACTAGATAGGGGCTACATGGTCCCATAAGGGAGCCACACTTGGCAGAGATCCAACAGATCTCTTGTTTAGCAGAAGCTATAAAAGTGGTGGGGTTAATTTCTGTCAGACTGAACAACATATGACCAAAGTTGAACAGGCCAGTTAGGACCAGTAAAATGATATCATGCAAAAACATAAGCAGCTTATTCCTTATGTGTATCCATTCTTCTTCCATGCATGTGTTTGCATGTGTGTGTGTGTCTATGATGGAGAAAGAGAGAGGGAGAGAAAAAAAGAGAGATAGAGAGAGACAGAGTGAGACAAGGAGAGATAGAAAGGGAGAAGAGGGAGAGGAAGAAGGAGATATAGAGAAGATTCTCTTTCTAAGAAGTCTATGTCCGTGTTTTAATTTTAGTTGCTATACCATACCTAGTTTCTATCCATATAAGGCTATCCCCTATTAAATTGTAAATTCCTTGAGGGCAGGAATTTTTTTTTACCTTATTTGTACCTCAGCACCTAGCACAGTGCCTGACACATATACATTCTCAATAAATGTTTATTGTATGATATTATATTCTAGCAAATTGTCACAGGCTCTGGAGTTTGGGGTCCTTCAGCTTCTCAGTCCTAAATCTCTTTGTCTCTTTTTTCTCTCATCTTCCAGTAAGGAAGGGGAAAGTCACTAGACCAAGCCCAGGCTAAGGAAAGTATTGATATAAATCTGGCCTACCACAAAATGAAACATCTACATGTGGTTAATTGAGAAGTTATTCTTTAGGAAAGTAGGCCATTAAATGACTCCTCATGGCACTTATCCATTTCTTTGTGGAACATGGTACAATTTCCTTTTGGACATATGGAATACCTGGGAGCAGGTATATAATTTGGTGCAAGGCATATTTTCTCAGGCATTACTTCTTTTGCCCAGGCCTTTGACCCTAAGGGGTTGATGAGGCTCCACATTGTTAATGATTTAAAGCTTATACATAGTCCTTTGTCTTGGAGACCTGGAAAGAGGATAGGATAAATGTACTATATCCCGCATCAGGGGCAATATTACATAAAGCATTGTCATGAAGGAAAGGAGCTCTTTAAATTTGATGAACTGTTTATTCCTTCATGGGCTGTTATGGTTATTGACTCCCATGTTTCTGGTTCAGCAGGCATCTGGAAAGCTGCACCTGTATGTCTTTGGTGTTTGCTTATATATGGTATGATTTTTCTTTTGGACCTCAATAAGCTAATCCCTCCTGATCCTCAACTTGCATTTAGGGCTCTTCTGCTGTTAGCCTAAGATACATGTCTTCTCATACTCAATTTTTAAATCTTTCCTGCAAGCATATATTATTTTCATTGATGTAATACCTTGACTTACTGAGGATCCTAAAGATATGTGAAATTATAATACATGATTAACTACTCTGTGATTTTACATCTGGAAAATCACCATTCAGCAGATATGAGCTGATTAGTACTCAAGCCAAAGGCAACAACTCAGGCTATCAAAATTCTTATTGTCAAAATTATCATTTAACAGTATCTACCTTCACAGATACAAAAGACAGCAGCAGGTCAGAAAGGGAGATAAACAAATTAGGATATACAGATAGATGGATATAGAAAAGGCATTTAATATATACTAGGAGCTAGGCTCCTTATGAAGAATATTAACTTGACACATGAAGAGACCCAAAGAGATATTTTTTCATCTCTTTAAGTGATACAAAATCAGTTAAATAACCATGATCCATACTTCCCTATACACAATATTTTTCCTGTGTAATTCAATTCAGCAGACATTTAGGAAGCCCTGTTGAGCAAGATAGTTTACCAGATGATTAAAATACAAAGACTAAAACCTAAGTATCACCTTGAAGTTTACATTTTATTTCACAAATAATGCAAAAGATAAACAAATCTAAGATAACTCAAGAAGGGAGAGAACATGAATAACAGCAGAATCAGAGAAAGCTTTGGGGGAATGAATTAGTAATACCTGAGCTGAGCCTTGAAGAAAGGATCAAGAAAATGGCATTACAGGCAAGGTGGTGAGGGGTGGGACATATGTCTGATCAAATACATGAAAGCAAAAGAGAGAATTGTTAGATCCAGGAATATCTAGTAGTACAGTTTAGGCCTAATATAGAGCCAATAAACTGAAGTAATGTGAAATAAGACTGGAAAAATCAATTGAAGCTAGATCATAGAGTGCCTAAAATTCTAGATTTAGTCATTTGAACATGGAATGGATGTGTAGTCATAGAACTGATAAAGAGTTGCTGAAGACTTGAAAACAAGACATGTTGAGATGAATTTCTTAGGAAAATTATTTTTGCAGTTTTGTAGATTAGCTCCAGAGAGGAGAGGTTGGAAGCAAAGGTATTAATTAAGTAGTATCTCCAGTATGGGTATAGGGTAAGTGATGATAAGAGCAGTGAAATGCTGAATTGAATTAAATAGGAAAGACATTGTACATTAATTTATTTTTCAATGGCATTTGGGAGAGCATGGTTCATGCTTGTTTAATTGATCTTGTACAGTGACAGAGGGATCAAAAATAAAAGCAAATCAAACATCTCTGAGTCTGTTTCCTTATGTATAAAATCAATGACCTCTCAAGTTCCTAACTTTAAATCCATGTTCTATGACTTATATAAGTCTTATCTTATCCTGATCCAAGCCTCCTCTCTGTTTTTATGCCATTAACATACCATGTCATGCCACTAGCCACATATTCCCACCCTTTCCTATTCCCTTTTAGGTGTCATTTTAACTCATTAGAAAATTTCCTGAAGGCAAGAGATAGTCTTTGTGTCTCCAAGTCTAGGTCTCTGTCCATTGTGTCACCTAGCTGCCTCAAGTATCCATGATGCTATGATACATGACAAATTTTCATAATCTGAAGCAAAGTTTCTTAAACTGTAGGTCATGACCCTATATGGGGTCACATAGCTAAATGTGAGAGTTATGAAAAATTTGGAACAGGAAAAGGTATCAAATATTTTGCCAAGATTTAAGTCTTTATGTAAAAATAAACAAGCAGATCTCATTAGTATGTAAATTTGCTTTCATGTTCAACAAATAGTAAAACTATATTAAAAATTGTTTTTATAAAAAATTTCTTTATGATTTATTATCATATATCATATATCCTAAATGTTTGATTTGTATATCTATTTTATATCCCTATATACTCTGGGTGACATAAAATTTCTCAGGTAAAAAGAAGCCCTGATCTATATAGCATATATTAAAAAGTAAGAACACTGAATCTTTTGATTAGAAGCAAGCCATCAATACATATATATATATATATATGTACATATATTCATGTATGCACACACATATCTACATTAAACACACTTATACATATATATATATATGTGTGTGTGTATATACTCAAAAATACCTCCTCAAGCATAAGTTAGATTTAAAATATATATATATATTAAAGTCTACTGTATATGTATCTCTTTTTGGAAGTTCATTCCCCAAAGAAGTAATAAAACCATCACTAGAAAAATGAAGTAAAAGCACTTCTGCAAATTATAGTTATTAAAGTATGTGATATTCCACTGCACTTTTAAAAATAACAACTGATAGATGTAATTGCTGAGCCACACTCAATATCTGAATAATCAGAGCAGAATTCCAACTGTTAGGGATATACCAAGAAGATACCAAATAAAGAAAGATACAGTTTAGATACATCAGAATACTGATCTCAACACTTTTTATAGTATCGAAGAAACAGAAATAAAAGACATCTTCATCTATTGGGGAACGATTATATAAATTGTGAAATACAAATTATTGAAATATTACTACAACATATAAAATGATGACTTCTTCAAAGAAAGGCTTGTCTGAATTATTTCAGAGTTAAAAAAAAAAAAAAACAGAAAAGCAATATATACAATGAGACAGCTAGGTGGCTCAAGGAGTACAGAATTGGACCTAGAGTCAAGAAACCTTGACTTCAAATTCAGAACTCAAAACATTTGACTAGCTGTGTAATCCTTGACAAGTCATTTAACCTCTGCCTCCCTCAGTTTATTCCTCAGTAAAATGGGGATAATAGTAGCATTTACTATATAAACTAGGGGTTTGTAAAAATTAATTGAGATAATATTTACAAAACAGTTCATAAATCTTATAACTAATATTATTACACAACATTGTAAGTGGAAAAAAAAGAAAAAACCTGAATACGGCATTATAATAATAATCAACCTTATTAATAAGGTTATTAATACATAATAAATAAGAAAATAGATCTTCCTTCTTTGAAGAAGTCTATGGGTATGGGATATTGCATATACTGTCAGATTTGATTGGTGTTGGTTGGATTTGTTGAACTACCTCAGCTTGTTTCCCCAATTTTATTCAATGCACTTTGCATCAGTTCATACAAGTCTTTACAGGTTTTCCTGAAATTTGCCTACTCATCATTTCTTATTACAATGTCCAGTTCTTTGTCATTTCAAAAAGAGCTACTATAAATATTTTTGTACATTTGGACCCTTTTCCCTTTTGTATGATCTCTTTGGTTTATATACCTAGTAGTGGTATTGCTGGATCAAATGGTATACACAGTTTAATAGCCCTTTGGGCATAGTTCCAAATTGCTTTCCAGAATGGTTGGATCAGTTCATAGCTCAATACATTAGTGTTCAAATTTTACCACATCCTATCCAGCATTCATCATTTTCTTTTGTGTCATATTAGCCAGTATGATAGGTATGAAGTGGTACTTCAGAGTTGTTTTAATTTTCATCTCTCTAATAGATATTTGCAGCATTGTTTCACATGACTATAGATAGCTTTCTTCCTTTATCTAAAAAGTACATGTTTTGAACATTTGAACATTATCAATTGGGGAATGAGATGTCCTAATTTTCAACAACAAAAAAGAAGACACTGGTCTCCTTGCTATTCTTCAAACAAGATTCTTTGCCTATTGACTCCTGGTATTTTCAATGACTCTTTTTTGCTTGAAATGATCTGTTTATGCATATTCTCTTCCTAGCTTCTCTGACTTCCTTTGAGTCTCAACTCATATCCTACCTTCTTCAGAAGTCTTTCTCAATCCTTGTACTTTACTTCTAGTACCTTCCCTCTCTTGAGTGTTTTCAATTTATCCTGTTAATAGCTTGTTTGTATATTATTATTTGCATGTTGTCTACCCATTTAGATTGTGAGCTCCTTGCTTTTTTATCTCTTTATCCTAATATCTAGCATAGTGCCCAGCACATAATAAGGCAAACACACTAATGTAAACTTAGGTTGGGTTGAGATAGATACAAAAGATACATATATAAATTATAGTATATTATTGTATACTTATATATATTGTATACTGTATATAATTATAGTATATATATATATATATATATATATATACACACACACACATGTATATAGTATATATTGTAAACTGTGTAATTTACTTAGTGAGTAAACATTTAGTCAGTAAGCATATAATAAGTTCTAGTTAGCAAGAACAAATTAAAATTCCTCTGTAAGATCCCAGATGAATACTTCCCCAAATCCTCTAGAAGATTTAATTCTTCCCCACTGGGTCTCCCCTCATAGAGCAGTTAAAAGGCACAATGGATAGAGTGCTGGGCCTAGAGGCAGGAAGATTTGAGTTTAAAATTGATCTCAGACACTTACTAGCTGTGTGACTGGGCAAGTTACCACCCTGTTTGTCTCAGTTTTCTTATTTGTAAAATGATCTGGAGAAGGAAACCACTCCAGTACTTTTGCCAAGAAAACATCAAATGGGGTCTCAAAGAGTTAGACATGACTGAAATAATTAAACAAAAGCAACAGGTTCCTTCATAGACAGCAAGATTTTTTCTCTTCAAGATACAACAAAATCCTTGGGCTTTCTTTAACCATGAATCTTATGTCCTAAGACCTTTCTACTCTCCTATCCTACCATCCTATCTAAAATTAATTTGCTTTGGAAAGTTTGTTTAACAATGTGATTTGGGCTCCATATACCAGACACAACATAAAGTTCATATTTGAGTGGTTAGAATTGATAGTTAAGGCTTTAGGGAAGGGCACCAGGATGATATCACATGTGGACTGGTTAAAAGAACTGGGGGGAGGGGAGGGAAAGAGGAGAGAGAAAAGGGAAAAATTTGCATGGCACTTATTGTATATTTGAAAGGAATAACAAATTGTTCATAGTAGATTTGCAGTTTCATGTGCAATCATCTTTTTATTGCACTGTTATGGAAATACTTGTTTTATTCAATAAGTTAAAAATAAAAATATGAGATTTTTAGCATACAAATGGGAGATTTAAAGGGAAAGGGTCACTCACAACAGCTATCTTCATTTATTTGAAAGAATTACATATAGAAAGGTGATTAGATTTGCTCTATCTGGCCCTACAAGGAAGAAGCAGCAATAGATGGTAGTTGCAAAAAAGTCAGTCTGGGACTGATTTGTAAGAAAAAAAAAACTCTAGAACAATTGACAGTTATGATATAAAAGAATGGGCTTCTTCAAGCAACACTTCTTAATCTTATTTGTACCGTGGCATTCCTTTGATAACTTGGAAAAGTTTGGACCCCTTATTAGAATAATATTTTGAAATGCAAAAAATAAAATGAAGAGGATTACAGAGGAAATTAATTATATTGAAGTGAGATAATTTTTTTTCCCATTTAAAATCACAAACATCCTAAAATCTATCCTTGGAAATTAAGAACTCCTGCTTTATAGTGTTGTGCAATGATCAACTATGGTAGCCTCAGTTTTTTTTTTTTTTTTTTCCAGCAATGAAATGATCTAAGACAATTCCAAGGGACTTGTGATGGCAAATGGCATCTTCACCTGACATGAAGTTTGATACAGATCAAAACATATTATTTTTCCTTTTTCTTCCCTTTCTTGTGATGTTTCCCTTTTATTCTGAGGCTTCTTTCACAATATGACTAATGTACAAATATGTTGAACATGATTGTACATGTATCACCTATAACAGATTGCTTGCTATCTTGGAGAGGGAGAAGGGAAGTGAAGATGGAAGAAAAATTTGGAGTTAAAAATCATATAAAGTTGAATATCAACCAAATTAGAAATTTTGAAACTCAAAGGAGAGATTAATAAAATTGAAACTAAGAAAACTATTGAACTAATTCATAAAACTAAGAATTGATTTATGAAAAAAATGAACAAAATAGATAAACTTTTGGTTATTTTGATTAGAAAAAGGAAAAAAAATTACCAGCATCAAAAATGAAAAGGGTGAATATACCATTGATAAGAAAGAAATTAAAGCAATAATTAAGAATTATTTTGCCCAACTGTATGGCAACAAATCTGATCATCTAATTGAAATGGATGAATATGTACAAAAATATAAATTGCCAAATTACCAGAAGAAGAAGTAAATGACTTAAATAGTCCTGTTTTAGAAAAAGAAATAGAACAAGCCATTAATGAACTTCCTAAGAAAAAAATCTTCAGAGCTAGATGGATTTACAAGTGAATTCTACAAAACATTTAAAGAATAAGTAATTCCAGTACTATGAAAACTATTTGGAAAAATAGGTAAAGAAGGATTTCTATGATGCAAATATGCTATTAATATCAAAACTAGAAGGAGCCAAAGCAGAAAAAGAAAATTACAGACCCATCTCCTTAATGAATATTGATACATTTCAAATAAAATGTTAGCAAAGAGATTATAGCAACTTATCAGCAGAATTCTATACTATAACCAAGTGGGATTTATAGGAATGCAGGGAGGGTTCAATATCATAAAAACTATCACTATAATTAACCAATATCAATAACAAAAAAACCAACAGAAATCATATGATAACCTCAATAGATGGAGAAAAAGCTTTTGATAAAATTCAGCACCCATTCCTATTAAAAACACTAGGAAGCACAAGGATAAAAGGAGCTTTCCTTAAAATAAAAAGCAATATCTATTCAAAATCAACAGCAAGCATTATTTGTAATGGAGAGAAGCTGGATACATTTCCAATAAGATCAGGGGTGAAACAAGGAGGTCGATTATCACCGCTATTATTCAACATTGTACTACAAATGCTGGCTTTAGCAATAAGAAAAGAAAAAAATAAATTGAAGAAATTAAAATAAGCAATGGATAAATAAAATTATCACTCTTTGCAAATGATATAATGATATACTTAATATACTTAAAGAGATTCCTAGAAAATCATCCAAAAACCTATTGGAAACAATTACCAGTTTTAGCAAAATTACAGAATATAAAACAAATCCACACAAATCGTCAGTATTTCTATATATCACTGACAAAGCCTAGCAGCAAGAGAAAGAGAAATTCCATTTAAAATATCTGAAGACAATATTTGTGTGTCTACTTGCCAACAGAAACCCAAGAACTAAATAAGAATTACAAAACACTTCTTACATAAAGTCAGATCTAAACAATTAGAAAATATCAATTGCTCATGGGTAGGGTGATCTAATATGATAAAAAGGACCTAATTATGCCTAAATTGACATAATTTACTTGTTCAGTGCCATACAGAACTGCCAAAAATTATTTTATAGAAGTAGAAAAAATAATAACAAAGTTCATCTTGCAGAACAAAAGGTCAAGAATATCAAGGGAATTAATGGAAAAAAATATAAAGAATGATGGCTTAGCTGTACCAAACCTAAAAGTATATTATAAAGGAGGAGTCTTCAAAACCATTTGGTACTGGTTAAGAAATAGAGTAGTGGATCAGTAGAATAGATTAGATACACATGACATAATAATCAAGGCCTGTAGTAATCTTGTATTTGATAAACCCCCAAACTCCAACTTCTGAGATAAGAACTCACTTTTTGACAAAAATTTCTGGGAAAACTGGAAAATAATATGTTAGAAACTTGGCATAGTTATCAATATGTTATGTTCATTTCTTTTTTCTGGTTTTTTTTTCTCTCCATAGTTTTCCTCTTTTGTTCTGATTTTTCTCTCCCAACATGATTCATAAAGCAATGTGCATTAAAATTAACTAATTAATTTTAAAAGATGAATGTTGGAGACTATATGTAACTGGATGAATAAAATAAAAAAATCAATTTAATAAGATAAATAAATAATTGAATAAAAAAGAACCCATGATTTATTGGCCATGGTTTTATTTCACTAAAGGATTTTCCATCCACTCGTCAGGACTATAAAAAGTAATCAACTTCTTGTATGGGTTAGACTAAAAACCTTGTGAGCTTGCTTCCAATTGTGAGATTCTCTGTTCTATTTCTTTACCACATTCAAAATTTGCCTGAAATATCTGCTTTGGAAAATTTTGTATTTAATAGACTATGTAATTATAATATTCTTTACAGTTTATAAGATATTTCTATAGTCACAAGTTTTGGAAGACCTTGTTAAAGGGAATGAGAATAGTAAAATTAATTAGCAATTAGAATTAGAAATTAATAGCAAAGCATAATTGGCTCAAATTTGGACCCCCCACAAACTTTTAAATTGCCAGGTTTGATTGTAGGCTTCACACCTTTCTTTTCAGAAGAAGTTTTTGTTCGTTTGGGTATGTATTGGACATTTCATCAATATAAGGATATTCCCAGTGTGGAAATCTACTTTCCCAAATACAGATTGTAGTCCTCCATGAGCTCAAACAAAATGAAATGCACTGTGTACCAAGTAATAGCAAAATTGTGGGATTATCAATTGTCAATGACTTTGCTATTTTCAACAATACAATGATCCAAGACTCTTCTGAAGGACTTATGATGAAAAATGCTATCCATATCCAAAGAAAGAACTGCTTGTATTTGAATACAGACTGAAGCCTAATTTTTTTTCTAATTTTCTTGAACATTTTTGGTTTTGTTGGTGAGGATGGGGTGGGGTGGAAGAGTTATGTCTGTTTTTGCAACCAAAAACAGATTGATCATGGCACCTGGTTGTTTTTCAAAGTTTCCTGAATGAGAGATTACATGATCTTACCAGGGAACCATAGCTAAAATAAGTCAGAAATGGAACTGAAACACATTTCTAAGTCCCAAGTCTGATTCTCTGTTCACTCTCACCCACTGCTACCTTTGATAAACATTCAATATACTATATCATGTCTAAGTATGTATGTCTGGCTTCCATACATCTCTGATTATTTCTCCCTTTTGCCTTTCTATTTCACATACACCACTGGAATGTGAGATTTCTTCTTGACAGCTCTTCATGTCAGTCAAAAGTCTAGGTCAGACACTTATCAATTGACCCAGTGTTAAAGGTAGACACTCATTTCAGCATCTGTCAATAGCATCTTTTGATCCATTTATACAAGTCTGCATCCCTGCTGTGATTTATAAGAGAGCGTGTGTGGACTTTTAAAGTCAGGGAAACATTGCTGCAACTCTGAAAATTACCTGGCATATCTATTTGATGAGGAAGATCATTTAAAAGAGAGAACCTGAAAGGTCTTTTGTGGTTCTTGGGGCAGTGATAGTAGGGAGTATGAGAATATCTAACCTTCACACACCTTTATTAATGTATTTAAATGTGAAGCCAAGTCATGAGAATTAACTTTTTATACTTAATGCCCTGCTTTATTCAATATTTGAATCTTGTTTCTCATTGTCAAGCAAGGAAGATGTCTACTTGGCAGGTTGGGCAAATTCCCAAGATATTCAGTTACTAAACAGTGTTCCCAAAGTCTGTAGGCCATTGTTGTTCCTTCTACTCTTAGGAAAAATATCTACTCTACAAGTCATCCAATAAACCTGCCAAGAGAAATACTTCATTTCCCTCCAGGAATGTCCATCCTGCTACATCCTCCTATTTGGGAAAGTACCAAAGGCCAGAGGGGTCTCCCACTTGAGCTCAGCTGTATCTTCACCTCAAGACCCCCATGATCCCTTACAGGGATAATGCCCATTTTTCTTTCCCAGGTGTTTGTCACAAAGCTGCCAATCCTGCCCTCCTTGCAAGACAGGAAAAGAAATGTGAACATGTAAGAAATTCAGAGGGGCCTATGAAATTTCCCTGACATGCTCCTGCTGTGACACCACGGCAGTTGAAGAAGGCCTGTCATTGGGCTGTCAACCTTTAACCTCCCCCAGACATATTTTGAAATGATGTGAAGAGAATTGCCATGCAGTACCGCTGGCTCCTTCCAGCTTGGCGTGTCTGTCCTTGATGTCAGTCAAAAGTAGTTAACTGGCACCCACAGAGCCTAAAAAAACTCTCTGAAAAATATCAGTAATGACTTTAGTTAGTAAGACTAGCTCTTGTCAAGTAATGACTTTTTGACATAAGGTATTGTTTACCTAGGCAACGTTCTCTTACTTGCATTTTAATGAGCCTAATTAATAATAAGTTAGGAGTCCACAGCTATTGCTTCACAGCTGGACCATATGCACTAATTACACTGAGTGTGCAAACTTCAAATAATCCGTTTGGTCAGAAGAAACATTTTAATTTTGGAAAAAAACCTTGGTGTGTGGATATTTCTGTCTGATCTCCCTAAAGATGTCAATGCTGTAGTGGAGCAGCTTTGCAAAGGATTTAGGCAAATATTGCCTTTTAAAATTCTTATATTCATTTCTTCATTTTCCCCTCCACTGAAGGTTTCATTTTCTAAATGTTTCAGGAGGTCCAAGAGAGAATAGAGTAAAAGACTTGCTTATGATATAAAAGAAGTCCTTTGCTTAATAGAGAGGATCCCTCTTAGGATGAAGGGTGATCATCAGTGGTTGTGGAAGCTCCACTAATAAAAGTGGATCTATTTCATTTACAAAAAAAATGAATAACCTTCAAAGGGCCATTTTTTTCAGCTTGTAAAGGCTGCTTTTATTTATGATCTGGAGCATGCTTTATTTCCCTTTCCCAGATCTTCAGCTCTCTTGTTTTTTTGTTTTGTTTTGTTTTGGGTTTTTTTTTTTTTTTTTTTTTTTTTTTTTTTTTTTTTTTTTTTTTTTTTTTTTTTTTTTGCTTTTACCCCTCAAAATGTACAATTAGCACTAAAGAAACCAAATGATTATCTTCTATGAAAATCAGATTACCACTTCACAATGAAGGAAAAATGGCAGATTACTAAGTTGAGTTATCAAGCTCATAGGAGCAGAGCTTTAGAGATATATGGGACCTTTCTGACCATATTACCCAATTTCCCCATTTTACATATAAATAAAGTGAGTGGTTAAATCATCAAGACAATATACACGGAGCAATCATGTTGATGTTAATAATAAAATAAAAATAACTAACGTTTGTAGAATATTATAAGGATAGTAAAGTATTATATATAGTATCATAGTATATATTATTTAATACATACAATAGTATATTATATATTATTTGATTCTTACAACAACCATATAAGGTAGCTATTATTACTAACTCTATTTTACAAGTGAAGAAAGTGAGACTGCAACAAATTAAATGCTTTGCTCTGCATCACACCGGTTAAAACCTTGGTTCCCTCACTTCAAAGGTACCAGTTCCTGCTATCTATTTTAGTTTTCTTCCCTGGAAAATAATAAGTTATTCCATAGGCATAGCATGATTGTTTTGGGGGGAACTTCAGCCTATTTTATAATGAATCAAAATACTAAAGAAACTCTAGTTTTATTCATGGGAGTCTGAGGGCAAAAGTCTTTTAAATAACTCATAAAAAAAAATCTAGAATATAAAAATCAGGCATTTTAGATCCAAGAATGCCCAGTGGTACTGTTTGTACCCTAAAGAGTCAGACTAGAAACTGAAGGTAGAAGTTGAAAGAGTGAATTTATCCTGTAATATAAAGAAATACTTCTAGATTAGTAAAGGAATCCAAAAGTGAAATATGCTAAGTTAATAATAGATTCCCTCTCACTGGAGCTCCTTAAGGCAAGACTATTATAGAAGGAATTATTTTTTAGGCAAGGAATTTGGACTAAGGGGTTCTTAACCCTGAGGTCCATGAACTTATTTTGTTTTACATTTTGATAACTGTATTTCAATATCATTGCTCTCTTTTGTAATCGTATATATTTTATGTATCTAAAAACATCATTCTGCAAAAGGCTCACCAAAATGTCAGAGATCCAGAACACACACACACACACACACACACACACACACACACACACATACAGGTACACACACAAATGGTTAAGAAACCCTGAACCAAATGTTTGTGAAGTCTTTTCTGACTCAGAAATTCTGAAATAATTTATGATTCAATTTTGTTTTGACATGGACCTCATAGTTCATAGGTTTGTGAAATTTTAGATGTAGACAGGATTTTTGAGGCTTTTAAGTCCCTCACTCCTTATCTTACTGATAAGAAAAACCAAAACTCAGAGTAGTAAAATGACTTGCCTATAGTCATGCAGATAGTTTGGCTTCCATGAAATAGAAGAAATTCTTCAATGCTTTTCTCAGGCTGTTGGTCATTGGACCCCAGCTAAGATAGAAAAGAGTCGTAGATAGGAATGCGTTCGGCTTGTGACCAGAACTGAATAAAGAACAGGAGGAATGCAAGAAATCAGTGCCACTTTGTTCTTTTAGTATAACTTTTGGACTTTGCCAGAGTTGCTTCCACTCATGTATTAACAAGACAGTTCAAAGCAGAGTTGTTTTGGGCTAATTGGTCGATTCAGCAAGAAATGAGGGAAAAGGTGATATCGAGGCTGGGAGGAACTAGGCTGGCAGGGGAAGCAGATGCTCCCAGGAAAGGCCCTCAGCGTGGAAGTGCACCCTGCAAGGCACCATATGTGTGATGGATGTGATGGTGAGAACACTGAAAACCTGAATGAAGGTGACAGACCTGCAGTAATTTGTACAGGGGAAAAGAAAGAAAAACACATTCCCAGCATAAGACAAAATGTGCAAAAATGCCAGCAAATAGTCCCTCAATCACTTGGAAATGTGTAATCTGTGGGGAGGGGAGGTGAAATCTCCACAAGTCACCTATCCAGAGACTAGATCAGTGCCTGGCACATAGGAAACTTTTAATAAATGCTTATTGATTGACTGACTGACCTGTCTTGATCCTGTTCTGCATTTTTTGCCTATAAAGAAGACACCTCATTAATATGGTGACTATAAAATGCTGAAATAATGGAAGCAACATAGAGTACTGAATCATAGTCTCAGAATTGGAAGGGATTTGAGAGATCATCTATTCTCAGAAGTTCATGGATAGATTTCAAGGTATAAATAAACTTGAAGGGGGAAAATATATATTTTATTTCAATATAATTAGCTTCCTTTGTAATCCTAGATACTTGACACATTCAAAAGCTTAATCTGAGAAGAGATTTACAAGTTTTATCAGACTACTGAAAGAGTCCATGGAACAAAAAAAAATTAAGAATTCCTGATCTACTTCAACTTGTGTTCTAGAAAGAATTTCCTCTGCCAAATGCCCAATAATTAATCAATCAACAAGCATTAGTTTCCTATTATTTTCTAAGCACTGGGGATTCAATAAAAGGCAAAAGATAGTCCCTGCTCACAGTGAATTAGTAGTTCAATGGAGAGAGAACATGCAAATTACATACAAATGAGAAATATACAGGATAAATTGGAGATAATCAATAGATGGAAGGCAATAGAACTAAAGGGGATCAGTAAAGGCTTCCTAGAGAAAGTGGGATTATGGCTAGGATGGAAAGGAAACAGGGGAAACAGAGGCAAAGGCAAGGAGGTACAATATTCAGGAATAAGGGACAAAATATGGAAATTTTCAAAGTTGAGAGATAAATGTTTTGTGTGAAGAGCAGGCAAGGAAATCAGATAGAGTACACAGAATAGCGGAGAGTATGAATGGGCATAAGGAATAAAACCATTGGGAAGATGGGGGAGAGATCAATTAATAAGGATTGTGAACATTAAAAAGAGGATTTTTCTATTTGATCCTGAATATTATAGTGAGCCACTTGAGTTTATTGACTATGTCAGTGGTGGGGGGATAGGTGGGAGAAGTGACATGGTCAAACTTGTGTGTTAAAAAGACCACTGACAGAGAGTATGGAGAGACTTGTGACAAAGAAACCAGGCAGCAATTTTGCTATAGTTTTGACATTAAAATTAAGGATCTGCACCAGGAAAGCAGCAGTGTGGTAGTGGGGAATGGAAAAGGAGAGGGGAGATATGAATGAGATGAAGGTATTTGGCAATAGATTTGGGAGTAAGAATGGAAAGTTGTCATCCCATTTTTATGTGATGTTCTTCAATAAGAGGGAAATCCACTCTATGCTAAGGCAGTCAGTTGGATAGTTCTGCTTGTTAGGAAGGTTTCTTCTTTATGTCACAATTAAATCTACTCCTGCAACTTGTATCCATTGCTTCTGGTTATTGCCTCTAAGGCTGACCAAGAAGAAAAAGTCTTTTCTCTCTTCTTTGGGATAACCTTTCAAATTCTTGAAGTATGCTACCCACCCAAATAGTTGCTGTAAGATTTGAAATCTAGAATTTGAAAGGGTTCCAAATGAAAAAATATCCAAAAGGCTGTTATACTCAATTCAATTCAGCAAAGATTTCTAGGTATGTATTATTAGAGCCAGGGTGGTGCAGGAGAGTCAGGAAGGTGTAAGATTGCATCTGAACTTACACACTAACTATGCCATTCTACGCAAGTCACTTAATATCTTAGCCTCAATTTTTTTTGCAAAATGGGGATAGACAGAATCTACTTCACAGGGTTCTTGTGAAGATCAATAGAAATAATAGCTTAAGCATTATATAAATGCGAGCTATTATTATTGTGCTCAGTATGTGGCCCAACCCACTTTCAAGGCAAAGGTGGGGAATCTGTTGAATGGAGAGTTCACTTTCATTCATCTAGACTTACTATAGTTCTCTCTAAATAGTTTTTTTTCCCTTTACAAGTAGATACCATTATTAAATAATGAATAATTAAATAATAATACATTCTCTAAATGAATTGCCAAGAAATACAGGTTGAACCCTATGAATGGAGAGACATTAACTAGATTTTCATTTAAGTAACTTAAAAGTAGTTCAGCCTATTCTTAGTAAGGTACTTCATATATAATGGTATATTCTTGATAACTTAACACAACTTTTTTAATGATGGGGAAAAACTGATTATATTACTCTCCCTGCTCTCCTCCTCTTCCTTCCACCCCCATTCCCAAATTGGTCTCTCTCCTTCCCTGCCTCCCTTCCTCCCTTCCTCTCTTCCTCTCTCTCTCTCTCTCTGTTAATGGTGGAAATTAAGGCTTCTCTAGTTTACACCAGAGGAAATCTTTCCTGAGACAGAATTAAATGGACTTGAGGTTTCTACTCAGTGGTGTTCACTTAGATGTCTGAATGCTATTGATTACTTGTCTAATTTGTATTATTTCTCTTGGTCTCCCCAGACAAACTGAGCTGTTTTGCCATCTGATCTGCCCTCAATTATGCATTTTATGTTCTAATCCTTTTAGCCTCTGTCAATACACAGAGGTCTCCTTGCTCAGTTCATCCTGCCCTAGCTTCCTTTCATAGAAGTCAGTGGGTTTGCTAAAGAAAGACTGGAAAGCCATTGGCGTCCTAATGCTCTGCATCCCACTTACTCTCATGCTGGATCTTGACTCTTTAGTGCTGAAGTGAATCGTATTCCCAGTGGATGATCCAATTCAAGCAAATTTCCTATTTTAAAAGTGGCAGAGGGAAAGAAAGGAAAAAGTTGTGGAGTAAGCCTCATTCTACAAAGGGAAGATTTTTAAAGATGTATTTCACAGACACACATATATTTTATATGCTATTGTTATGTGTTATATATAAACATATATTAAATAAACATGTTAAATGCATTATTGTGTTACATATCTTATGCATACATGTATATATATCAAATATATATATATATATATTATATATATGTGTATGTGTGAATACACCTTAGGTATATATATTTATATGTATATGGAGAGAGAGAAAGAGAAAGAGAGAGAGAAAGAGAAAGAGAAAGAGAGAGAGAGAGAGAGAGAGAGAGAGAGAGAGAGCATCTTTTATATGTTTATATATTTGGAGCGTTGGGATAGTATATAGATTATCTTATTTTTCTACCCCCTTTTTGCTACTTGCTCTCGGGCCTCTTTATGTCCAAGGAAAAGAAATGAAGTATGCCTCACTTACTTGTGATTTGCTGAAAGAAAGATTTGCTGAAAAAAGAAATTGGGACTCTGAAGAGAATAAAGTGAAAATCTGAGTAGAGTCTGTATTCATTTTTCCTTTTCCTGTGGACAAGTAATTAGTATCTGACAATGCATTTCTCCCTTTTTCTTTTTCATTTAAAAACCAAGCTGAAGGAGGAGTCTTGTAAGCTAAAGATTTATTTGAGGTAAGTGTAGGGAGAGCAACTGGAACCCAGGAGAGAAGGGATGGGGCATTTGCCATCAGTAAGTAGGCATTTATCAAACACTTACAATATGCACTGGTCTTTACTGGATATTTTGAGAAAATTCAAAAATAAAGTGAAAATATATCTTTCTCCTCAAATTTTATTGAATTTGCGATTTGATCAGGCAAATAGGCTATTCACAAATGAAATAGTTTAAGAAAAAAAGCAAATCTTTTATCAAACTCAATATAATATTATATAGAGTAAGTGATTACATTTATAAGGATTACTTGTGATCAGTGAATAATCAAAAATGAGTTGGGAGTCAGAATGATACACTGGAAAGAGCACTGGCTGTAAACTCAAAGGACTTAGGTTCAAATTCTGCCTTTAAATTGATTGCATGTGTGACTGAAAAATTACTCAACCCCCCTGAGTCTTAGTTTTCTCATCAAAAATGAAGGGATGATACCTAGGATAACTTTCAGACTTAGAATTACAAAGCTGGAAATCATTCTCTAAATGAATCTCTAAGTAAGGGTTCTTATCCAGGAATCCAAACATTTATTTGTATGGAAGACAAAGGGAACTTTTCAGTGTTTTGATCCCTCTAGTCACTGGTGGCTCCTGCCTCCAGATCACTTTATATTTATTCACTACATATTATAAAAGTATATGTTGCCTTAAACTATAAGTTCTTTGAGAGTAAGGAATGATTTTGTTTTTGTCTATATATGCCAAATACTTAGCATAATACATAGCACATAGTAGATACGCAAGCAATACATGTTGATTTATCAATAGATTGATAGCATGTAACTATTATCCAAGTACATGATGATCTTGTCATCTTCATCATAATTAACATTTACAGGGAATGGTAAAGAAATCTGAGGAACACCACTATCTCTCTACTGTCCAGGTGCTCTAGCTTCATTTATTTTCCTCCCATCAAAATCCAATAAATGAAGATAATAAGTAAAGTATTATAATCTATTTTATAATAAATAATAAATTTATTATAAATAATATTTTAATAAATTAATATACAATTTATTATATATTATATAATAATTATATGTTATATATAATATACATGATAAATAAATGTAATTAAATCTATGATAAGTGTTATTATAATACTTATTACATTATTACACTTTATTTAGTTTTAGATAATAAGAACTCTCCCCTACAAGGATGCTACTAAATGGCAGTGGAGGAAGTAATAAACCATGTCTACTATAAAGTTATCTTATATGATCTCAATGTAGCCCTCACTTCAGCATGCTAATTTCTTGACCCTATTTCTTTTTCTTTTTTGAATAGGTGAAAGAGTAGATTCTTTGCCTTTATTGCTACAGAGCCTTAATAATTGAATGCATGTGGCCTCAGTCAAACTGAGACCTATTGAAGATCTTAGCTTAAAAAGGCCATGGTTTTTCATTCCATCAAAGGCCATCTCCAGTCACCCTGATCTAGATCTTGCCACCCAGATGGTTCTGGAGGGGAAAATGAGACAGTGACCTTGCACAGCCCTCCCTCACTTAAATCCAGTTCACTTGTGTGTCATGGCATCATTTCCCCAATGTCATGGTCTTCTTCAAGAATAAAGGACAAGCAGCAACATCAATCCCACTCCACTCAATATTTCCAAAATTTGTCATTTCAAAACATTTAAACAATACTTACCAGAATACCTTGCTTTATGCTTTGTTTCAAGTCACTTCTGTATCATTACCTAATCTTATAAGAAGAATGGCTCCTCCTTTTGTAAACACCAACCTTTCTACTTAGACCCTTGACTCCATCTGCCCTCATATTATTTGGGAACCTGCCCCATCTATAATCCCCTTTCTCTTCCTAATTTTTAATCTTTTCTCATACACAGGCTCATTCCTTACTACTTAAAATGAGTTCAAATTTCTACTGTCTTAAAAAACCCTTCACTTCATCCTACTATTCCTTAAATTATTCTCCAATGTCTCTCTTCCCTTTCACAGACAAACTATTAGCTGTCCACACTGGTTGCCTCCAATTTCTCACCTCCCACTCCTCAGCTTCTTGCAATTTGACTCCTTCCTCATTACTCAACTGAAACTGTTCTCTCCAAGGTTACCAATGTTATGTTAATTGACAAATCTGATGGCTTTTTCTCAGCCATCATCATTTTTTTAAACTTCTCTGCAGCATTTGACACTGTTAACCACTCCCTCCTTATAAGTACTCACTCTGTCCTGAGTTTTTTATGAAGTTTCTATATCCCTGTTTGCCTATCCATCTGAGAACTCCAGTCTTGCTTACTCATCACCTTTGTCCCACTCTCTATGCATGTATATATATACTACAGATCAGTGTAAGCTTTATTCTTTTTATATGTTCTCTCAGTGATCTTATCTTTCCAATAGGCTCAATCATTATCTTTTAAGGTGAGGGCTCCAGAAGTTATATTCTCTCCAATGCTCTAATCCTATGTCATCAAATACCAATTGAACTTTCTAACTAATCATCCTATATGTAGCTCAAACTTAACATATTCAAAACAGAAATCATTGACTTTGCTCAATAAAACTATTCTCGTAATAATTTTCCTTGTTATTTTTGTAGTTGACTAGTTGTGTCCAACTCTTCATGACCCTTTTTAGGATTTTCTTGGCAAAGTTACTTGAGTAGTTTGCTATTTTCTTTTCTAGTTTATTTTACAGATGAAGAACTGAGGCAAATAGGATTAAATAACTTGACCAGGGTCATACAGCTAACTAAATGTCTGAGATCAGAGTTGAAATCAGGAAAATGAATCTTCCTGACTTAAGGCCCATTTTTCTATTTACTTTGCCACTCTAATAATCAACGTTGGGGTGATCTTTTTATTGTTTTCTACTTTTTCTTTCTCTGTCAATCAGTTATCCAAGACTTTTGGATTCTACCTCTACAATACATTTCACATCTATTTTCTTATCTCCAATGATGTGACTATTACTTCAGTTAAGATCCTAATTACATCTCATATAGACTATTACTATAGCCTCCTACTTGGTTTCCTGGTAACCACTCTATCCTCCACACAACTGCTAGATTCATATATCCCTCAGCTTTTACTCAAGAAACTCCAGCTAATCCCTGAACAAAAAACAATACTATTTTACAATATGTTTCCAGCCTACCTTTGGGTATTCTTGTACATTACTCCCCATACAACCCATGATGCAGACAGCCTGGGTTGTTGCTGTTTTATGTACACAACATGTACTTTTTCTTTGAGTACATTCCTTGAATATATTCCATCTTTACCTCTATCTCACAGAATCCCTGACTTTCCTTCTACCTTTCTTTCTGGTCTTTTCACAATTTATTCTCCTTCTCTTACTTTATGATCCAGTGACCCTGGCTTCCTTGCTATTCCTAGTCTAAGACATTACATTTCCTAACTTTGCAGTTTCATTGGTTGTCCTCTATGCTGCAATTTTTTCCCTCCTCATTTCAGCCTCCTTTTTTCCTTGGCTTCCTTCCAGACATAGACTAAAATCCCATCTTCTTCAAAACCTTTTCTGTTTCTTCCTTATACTAGTGCCTTCCCTCTGAGATTATTTTCAATTTCTTTCTATAGAGCTTATATTTAGTCATTTGCCTCTTCTCTTTGCTCAGTCTTGTTAGACTATTAGATCCTTGAGATTGGGGACCAATTTTTTTCTTTTCCGTATCCCCAGTATTTAGCACAAAATCTGGCAAAGAGTAGGCACTAAATAAATACCTCAAATTCTGTGGGGGCAATTTTTCCCAGGAAATATTAGAATTTCTGGTGAATTAAATACTAAAGACATAAGCAAGCTGTTCTAATGACAAAGAAAATGAGGAAGTGGTTAAGAAATTAAAAGACTCCCCAAAATGAAGGCCTTAGGAAGAGCACAGTCAGCATTCAAAAAGATCTTAATTTAAAATCATAAGTTATATCTAATAAAATAAAATTTAGTGGGAAAACATAACATACTTTCATTCTAAAAATCAACTCAATAAGCATAAACTGGAGGAAAAGGTGGCTAACCAACTGTTCATATGGGGGGAGATGCTTGTTTTAATCAAAGGTTTTGTAAGGCTCAAATGAGATTATGGATATAAAGTATAGTACTTTGGAAACCTAAAAGCATTATATAAATATCAATTATAAATAGCAGCAGCAGCAGCCGCAGCCATTGCCTTTAATTACCAGGCCTCTAATCTGGGGATGACTTCATTGTCCTGCTGAATTTAGGCGATGTTTTTAGAGCATTACAAGAGTATGCTAGGAAATGTTTAACAATTGACCTTAAAAACATGTATGCACATATACCTTTTTAGTTTAATCTGATTTATTGACACTTTCTTGAGTTTAGACAATCAACAAAACAATAAATCAAGTCCATATTTGTAGCCAACAGATTTCTGAGGTATAAATTCTCACATAGAAAATTTAATAATATATTCTGGAAAGTCATTAGTTACAACTGGGTCCAGTATACCAGTTTAAATGCAATTAAACTCAGCAGCACAAATATCAGTCTCTTCTACCCATCCCTCCCCCAAAAAAGCAAATGTGATTCTAAATAGGATTAAGAAAAGCTTAATGTTCAAAAAAATGGAGAAAATAGGCCTGCTTTACCAGTCAGAACACATTTGGAGATTTGTTTTTGGTTCTAGGTACTATATTTTAAGGAGTACATTGGTAAACTAAAGAAGATGGTTCCAAAATGCCATATAATGATCCATAGAAAGAATTTTAATGTTCAATTGATAAATTAGCACTATTCAAAGGGTAAAAGTATTCCCTCATTGAAAATCTTTTTAGAAAAGAGTGGATGACTACTTGTCTGGAATGTTATAGAAGGGATTTCATTATATATATGTTGAATCAGTTGTCCTTTGAGATCATTTTCAACTTTGTTATTCTTTGAGATTGCTAAATTGGGAAACTAAGTTCCTTTCTACACAAAACTTCTTGAATCATAAAAGTATTGCATAGGGATAGAATGGGAGGTTGAGATGACCGAGGTATCTTTTCACAAAATCATTTTAAGCTTCTTTATTCAAGTGTTGTCCCTTCTGAAAGTAGTAGAATATGGGGGTTCGTTGTTCTGTGCATTTATTTCCACATCTGCATCTTGAGAAACCTTTGAGTTCTGCCAGAAGAAGCTCATGTCATGGTGTAAGTTTAATTATGTCCAATTCATTAACACAATTAGAGCCATGAACAAATTTATTGACACAGCCAGAATCACTTAGTAACAGCCAGTAAGTCATAGATTAAGGAAACTCTTACTTATTGGTATCTCTACTCTGGGAAAAGATTGGAAATTCATTCTTAATTCTCTGGATCAGGTTTTGGGAGATCAGACTAGAGGTGACTGCTAATAATTCATTGCAGTGGTGGTTCATTAAAAAAAAGATATTCTTTTCTCTCAGAGCATAAATGAAATCTTTGTGATTGCAAAATTAATTTTATAATAATCAGTGAACCCAACTAGAGGAGAAGGTGATGAATGGCACACTTATCATGGCTGTGCCTAGCCAGGAAATCCCAGGCTCTGCTGATTGACTATTCCTTTTAGGGAAAGGCCAAAGTAGGTAAAGTAATATAAAGTAACATAGGTAAGGTTTATACTAAATTTCAGAAAAGCAACTTCAGAGCTTAGGGGCAGAGCCAGGATGATGAAATACAGGCAGCACTCAACTGATCTCTCCCAACATTCCCCCCCAAACAACTTTAAAATAACTTCTCAAATCAAATTTTGGACTGGCAGAACCAACAAAAGAATATAGTGGAACATTTTTCAGCTCAAGACAACTTTAGCTGGAGAGGTCTGTGGGGGCTGGGCCAGAACATGATGGCAACACCAGAAGTGGACCTTGGAATTGGCTGCAATTGTGGCAGCAGCAGTAGCAGTTTCCAGAACTCTCAGTTCAGAGACAGAAGTTAAAAAAAGAAATTACAAGAGACCCTTTTCTAGTACTGAATGTAACTCAGGCTACTATTGTTCACACTCAGTTCTGGATCATAGTTCCAGAACACAGAAAAGTAGTTGTGCTGAATCACAAGAGAAGAGGGACTTAGTTTTAATTCCCAGGCAGAGAGGATAACTAGCACTTGTAGCTACAGGGGAACAGAGATCCTTCCTACATAAAGACCAGAGCCCAGATGAAGAGAAACACATCTCTTTTCACATCACACTACCTTGAAAGCACCAAAAATTCCCAGACGCCCAGAACTAATTCTGAAAACAGCAGCATGAAAAAGTCTGAAGCTTGGAACAGTGCTTCTCCAATTCCAGGTGAGCAAAGCCCATCTTTACCATGAAGTTCAAAGTCAATAAATAGGCTAAAAAAATGTTAAACAGCAACAGCAACAAAAAAAGAAGTTGACTATAAAAAGCTACTGAGATGGCAGGGTAGACCAAAATATAAACTCCGATGAATACAACAGTCTGAAATGGCTACTAGAAAAGTCTAAAGAAAAAATGCTAATTTTTAAGCCCAATAAAATTCCTAGAAGAATTCAAAAAAGTGTTGAGTGATAGAAGAAAAATTGGAAAAAGTAAGAATAATACAAAAAATATGAAAAGAAAATCAAGAGCTTGGTAAAAGAGGCACAAAAATCAACTGAAGAATATTATATCTTAAAAAGAAGAATAGGCAAAATAGGAAAAGAGGTACAACAATTCACTGTAGAAAATAATTCCTTATAAATTAGAATTGGGAAAATGAAAGCTGTTGACTCCATGAGACATCATGAAATAATAAAAGCAAAAGTGAAACTCCCTCAATATTTTAGATCCAGAGTATATAATAGAAAATGAAAGAATCTACCAATTATCTTCTGAAAAAGATCCCAAAAGAAAACATCCCAAGAATATTATAGCCAAATTCCAGAATTTTTAGGTCAAGAAGAAAATACTTCACACATCCAGAAAGAAAATAATTCAAATAATATGGAGCCACAATAATATTTACATAAGGTTTACCAGCTTCTACATAAAAAAGCAGAGGGCTTGGAATATGCTCTTCTGGAAGATAAAGTGGATAGGATTACAACCAAGAATAATCTACTCAGCAAAACTGAATATAATCCACTGGGGGTAGGGATGGAGGATGGAATGGATGTTAATGAAATGGAAGAATGTTAAGCATTCCTGATGAAAAGACCAATGCTAAATAAAAAATGTAACATTCAGACACAAGGTTTATGAGAAGCATAGAAAGCTAAACATGAAAGACATTATAAGAGACTCAAAATTAAACTGTTTGCTTTTCCATATGGAGAGCTGATACATATAACTCTTTGCTTATTATTTGCTTATTTTGGGGGCAATTAGAAGGACTCTACATAGAAAGAAGGCATGGTTTTGAGTCAATTATATTGGAATAATTGAAAAAAAAACACAAAATTGTGTGAAAGAGGATTGCACCTAGAGAAGGAAAAAAGGAGAGGTAGAATGGGCAAAATTTTCTCACATAAAAAAGTGCACAAGGAAGAAATTTTATAGCCAATGAAAAATGATTGAATGACAGACAATACTTAAACTTTATTATCATTGGAAGTGATTTAAAGAGGAAAGATTGCATATACACACTCATTTGTGTGTAGAAATCTCTATTGCTTAATAGGGAAACAGAAGGGGAAGGGGACCAAAAAAGGAGGAATTGATGATAAAATGGATGGCAGATTAAAAGGAAGTGTTGAGAAAAAAAAATTGACTTTTGAAGAGGGATAGCATATAAAGAGAAATAAGAATGCAGAAGAAATTGGTATGGTAGGAAATACATAGTATTCATAACTGTGAATGTGAATGAGATGAGCTCACTCAGAAAATGGAAATGCATAGCATAATGTATTAGAAATCAGAATCTGACATATGTTGTTTACAAGAGACATACTTGAAACAGAAAGATTCATATGGAGGTAAAAATAAAAGGATGGAAAAGAATCTATTTGCTTCAGAAGAAAATTTTTAAAAGATAGCAATCATGATATCAGAGAAAAAAGCAAAAAATACACATAATTAAGAGAGATAATTGGGCAAAATACATTGTTTTATAATATAAGTGTGATAATTGTGTATTTTAAAATCAGCCAGAGTCAGGAATTCGGGTTAAGGGAAAATCTTCAATCTTTTTATTCTTTGTGGAGGTGAAGGGGATGGCAATAGCAATGTGAGCAGCTGCTACACAAATCCGTCAGCCGTTTCTCTTCGCCTCTCTTCCTGCCCCTCACCCTCCATCCACCAAAATCATCCCTATGCCATTTCCTATATAGTACATCAGGACCTGCACAAAGAGTGGGAGGGGCCATTCTTTCTCCAAGCATATATATTAATAGAGTATGGTCCAATTACTATTTAGCCTCACGTGCTTGGGACCTCAGTGCATTAACTTGAGCTTCAGCCCATTACATCTCCTACTTTCTTTTGTTTTAGAACACAGGTGGTCATGCCATCCCTGACTTCTCAGGGAGGTCAGAGCCCCCAAAGGGAGGTGATCACACCCTCCCTGACTTTTCAGGAAAGGAAGTGAAAAGCACCAAAGGGAAGTGGTGGGTTGCTAGCAGGTTTCTAGGCTGAAGGGTCTTATTATGCACAAACAGCATGGGAGGTATTACACAAGCACATAGCAATAATGCAGAGGCTATTAGTGATGACCCTCCCCACAGTCAGTGCAGGCTCGATGTGGTGTAACAAACATGAATTGTACACACAAGTAGCAGAATAGCAAACAATATAAATCAACATGGTGTTGTAAAAGATCACCAGAAGTCCTAGAAGGAGGGGTATGTAAACAACAGTCTCACATACGCCTTCTTCAGAAGCCAAGAGATAGTCCAAAACCAATCTATTGTCTATTGCTTCACATGTCAGGAAATCCAATGATCCCCCAAGTTTTTGAAGACCTGCAAAAGTCTTTTTATGTGTTAGGGAATCCAATGATTCTAGCAGATTTTGAAGTCCTGTAACAGTCTTATAATTTCTCAGAGAATCCAATGATTCCTGAGGGTTTTCAAGTCCTACAACAATCTTATCATGTCTCAGAGAATCCATTGATTCCTGAGGGTTTTGAAGTCCAATAATTTTCAATGTCCATGAGTCAAACACCATAACTGCCATGCTCTTTCAGTGGTGAGCACAATCAGCAACAAAACTACCCGATATTTCTTGGGTCTTCTCCTTCATTTCAAGGGTCTACTCTGTCTCTCTGTGATGGACAAGGCAAATATGGCTCATTGGCACCCATCTGATTCCTTTTCCACCTGTAAAGATACAAGCAAACCCTCTCCCCCAAGCAGTTAACCTATCTGGTCCCTTCCATTCACCACTTTCTGGGTCTCTCCACATCACCTGGCGATTATCTAAAGATAGTGGAGCTGCTCACATTGGACACTGCCCTTCTGATGAATTATAAAACCTATCTGCCAGAGCCAGTGCCTCTTTGTCAAAAATCAAGAAGTTAATAGTATAAAGGGTTAGAGTTAGAAGTTCTCTAGGGTTACCTGTGGCTCCCCCTTTCTTTTGTTTTTGGAAGAGCATGTTAATGTCTCTTTTTCCTCTATACTATTGCTTGTCCTTGAGGATTAAAAGGTATGCCAGTGGTATGTAAAATCTTATACTGTGGGTCAAAAATTGGAACAAGAGGTTTGGCAATTGTTAATGCTGTAAAGTTACCCATGTATATATCCTGTAAATAAAAGGCTATTAAATAAAAAAAAATTAAATTAAATTAAAAAAAAATCTTATACTGTGCACAAAAGTGTGCAAAATGTTTAGAAGTATATGCAGGACCATTGTCTGTTTTTATTGCTTGTGGCACACCCATACTTGCAAATGCTTGTATGAGGAATTCAGTGACCACACAGGCTGTCTCTTTTGCTGTTGGCATTGCAAAAGTGAATCCTGAAAAGGTGTCTACCACAACATGGATGAAAGACAGACGACCAAAAGATTTATAATGGGTCACATTCATTTGCCAGATTTCATTGGGTCTCAAACCACGAGGGTTCTTCCCTGGAGGCAGTGTAGGAGCGTGGAAAGGAAGGCAAGCCGTATAGGCTTTTACTATGTTCCTAGCTTCCTCTCTTGTTATTCCAAATTGTAAACGTAAAGCTCGAGCAGCCTGATGATATTTAGAATGAGATTCCTGGGCTTCTTGGAATAAAGGAGTATTGGCCAGCATAGTCAGAAGGCTATCTGCCTTTGAATTGCCCTCAAAAAATGGGACCTGGAAGTCTACTATGAGAGTGGAAGTGCAAAATATAAATCTTACCTGGATGCTTTCTCACTTACTCTTGAAGTTTCTTGAAGAACTGATATATATTAGAGGCTGCAAATTTTATTTGGGCTGTGGCAATTCTTTGTACCACCCCTATTGAATAGGCTGAATCAGATATTATATTTATGTCTTCTGGATAATAAGTAAGAGCTAGAATGATCACATACAATTCATTCTGCTGAGTGGATTGAAAAGGAGTTCTGACTACTCTCTTTATAGTTAATTCATGAGAGTATACAGCACAAATATTATGTTTGGATGCATCTGTAAAGATAGTTGGTCCTTTAAAAGGAACTTTAGAAACTTTTTCTTCAAGAATCCATCACCAATTATGCAATAGTCTGGTTATCTTTAATGGATACCCATGTGTAAAATTTGGAGCCATGGCTAATAAAATGTGCCACTCTGGGATGGTCTCACAGCACACATTAACTTGTGTATTAGTATAAAAGGTGTATATCTTGTCAAGTCTTGTCCCAGATAATTGTACTGCTCGCTTAATGGACTTTAATAAAATTCTAGCCACAAGCACTGGGTAAGAAGTAAGGCTTTGTTCTGGTTGTGGCGGGAGGTTCATCCACTCTATCACACTGTCTCCTTGATGAAGGATTGCTGTGGGTGCCTCTTGTGTAGCAAAAACTGATATTTCCAAGGGTTTTTGAGTGACTCTTTCAACCACATTGGATAAAGCCAGTTCAACTTCTCTCAAAGCCTCTTGAGCTTCTTTTGTAAGCTGGCGTGGTGAATTTAAAGCACTGTCTCCCCTAAAAATATCATATAACAGTTGAAGAGAACCACTATCTATCAGACTTGATCACTGTATAATCTTGTTATTGCCGTGTATAATGATGATCTCCTGGTTCTGTTTATTTCACTTAGCATCAATACATGTAAGTCTCTTCAGGCCACTCTGAAATCATTCTGCTGGTCATTTCTTACAGAACAATAATATTCCATAATATTCACATACCACAATTTATTCAGCCACTCTCCAATTGATGGGTATCCATTTAATTACCAGTTTCTTGCCACTATAAAAAGGGCTGCTACAAACATTTTTACATATGTGGGTCCCTTTTCCTCCTCTAAGATATTCTTGGGATATGAGCCCAGGAGTAATACTGATGGGTCAAAGGATGTGCACAGTTTGATAACTTTTTGAGCATAGTTCCAAATTGCTCTCCAGAATGGTTGGATTCGTTCACAATTCCACCAACAATGTATCAGTGTCCCAGTTTTCCCATATCCCTTCCAACATTCATCATTATCTTTTCCTGTCATCTTAGCCAATCTGACAGGTATATAGTACTATCTCAGAGTTGTCTTAATTTGCATTTCTCTGATCAAGAATGATTTGGAGCACCTTTTGATAGGACTAGAAATAGTTTCAATTTCTTCATCTAAAAACTTGTCTGTTCATATCATTTGATGATTTATCAATTGGAGAATGGCTTGATTTCTTATAAATTTGAGTCAATTCTCTATATATTTTAGAAATAAGATCTTCATCAGAACCTTTGAATGTAAAAATGTTTTCTCATTTTATAGTTTCCCTTTTAATCTTGTCTGTATTACTTCTGTTTGGACAAACTTTTTTAACTTAACAGAATCAAAATTTTCTATTTTGTGATCAATAATGATCTCTAGTTCTTCTTTGGTCACAAATTCCTTCCTCCTCCACAGGTCTGAGAGGTAAACTATCCTATGTTCTAATTTATTTATAATTTCATTCTTTATGTCTAGATCATGAATCCATTTTGACCTTATCTTGGTATACAATGTTAAGTGTGGGTCAATGCCTAGTTTCTGCCATACTAATTTCCCATTTTCCCAGCAGTTTTGGTCAAATAGTGAATTCTTATCCCAAAATCTGGGGACTTTGGGTTTGTCAAACACTAGCTTGCTATACTTGTTGACTATTTTGTCCTGTGAACCTAATCTATTCCACTGATCAACTAATCTATTTCTTAGCCAGTACCAAATGATTTTGATGACCACTGCTTTATAATATAGTTTTAGATGTGATATAGCTAGGCCATCTTCATTTGATTTTTTTTTCATTAGTTCCCTTGAAATTCTTGACTTTCTATTTTTCCAGATGAATTTTGTTGTTATTTTTTTCTAGATCAGTAAGATAGTTTCTTGGGAATTTGATTGGTATAGCATGAATTAAATACATAAGTTTAAGTAATAATATCATCTTTATTATATTTGCTCGACCTATCTAAGAGCACTTAATATTTTTCCAATTGTTTAGATCTGACTTTATTTGTGTGGAAAGTGTTTTGTTGCTTTGCTCATATAGTTCCTGATTTTCCCTTGGCAGATAGATTCCCAAATATTTTCTACTATCGGCAGTTATTTTAAATGAAATTTCTCTTTAAATCTCTTGCTGGTGCATTTTGTTAGTGATGTATAAAAATGCTGATGGTTTGTGTGGATTTATTTTGTATCCTGAAACTTTGCTAAAGTTGTAGATTATTCCCAATAGCTTTTTTTATGATGCTTACTGTTGGATGAAATTATTAATCGTGTGTATAATTTACTGTTTCACCCATTCATTATTTAGGATCGAATTATTTAGTTTCCAATTACTTTTTGGTCTATCTCCATGCTTTTCTAAAACTGTTAAACACATCATTGATTATAGCAGAATTATATTCCATCATGAACATCTACCACAATTTGTTTATCCATTCCCCAATTGAGAGCCATCCTCACAATTTCCAGTTCTTCATCATCATAAAGAGATCTGCTATAAATATTTTAAAAAGTCTAAGTTCTTTTCCATTTTCCTTAATCATCTTGTGAAACAGACCTATTGGGGGTGTTGCTGGGTCAAAGGGTATGGACAGTTTAATAACTCTTTGGGAAATCTCTCTCCAAAATGATTGGGATAGATCACATACTCACCAACAATGATGTAAGGTCCCAATTTTTCCCATATCCTCTCCAACATTTGTCGTTTTCACCTTCTTTCATTTTAACTAATCTGATATCTCAAGGTTGTTTTAATTTGTATTTCTCTAGTCAATAATGACCCAGAGCATTTTTTATGACTATAAATTGTTTTGATTTTTTTCGTTGGGAAAATGTCCTGTTCACTATCCACAATCTATTTATCATTTGCTGAATATTTCACATTCTAATAGATTTGGTAACATTCTTTATATGTTTGAGATATGAGATCTTTATCTGAGAAATTGTCTATAGTTTCCCTCAATTTTCTGCTTTCCTTTTGATTTTGGCTATATTTGTACAAAATCTTTTTAATTTAATATGATCAATATAATTTATTTTACATCACACAACATTCTCTATCATTTGTTTGTTCCTAAATTGTTCACCTATACATAAATTTGATAGATAATATGTTTCATGTTCTTCAAATTTTTTTATAGTATCTCTCTTTACATCTTGGTCCTGTATCCATTTTGATGTTATTTTGTTAAATTGTGTAAGATACTGATCTATGCCCAATTTTTGCTTTCTAGCTTTTTCCAACCTTTTTTTGGTTACCAAATAATGAATTATTGTCCCAAAACTTAAGTCTTTACACTTGTCAAACATTGTGTGACAAACAATGTCAAACATTGATTTGCTGCTGTAGATACTATGTCTATTCTGTTCCATTGACCTTCTTTTCTATTTCTTAGCCAATATCAGATAGTTTTGATAATTACTGCCTTATAATATAGTTTAAGATCTGATACTGCTAAACCTCTTTTCTTTCCATTTTTATTAGTTCCTTTGATACTTTTGACTTTTTTGTTCTTCCAAGTGAATTTTGATATTTTTCCTAGCTCTGAAAAATAATTTTTAATAATTTAATTGATATGACTCTTAAGGTACAGGTTAATTTTGGTAAACTTGTCATTTTTATTTTATTGACCTTGACTATCCAAGAACAAATAATGTTTCTTCTTTTATTTAAATCTGATTTTATTTGTATATGAAGTTTTTTATGGTTTTGTTTATAGATTCTGAATTTGTTTTGGTGGGTGTATTCTCCAGCATTTGATACTGTTTATGTTATTTTTAAATTGGGTGTCTCTGATTATTTTTTCCTGTTGGATTCTGTTGGTAATATATGGGAATGCTAATGATTTATAACAATGGTTTACTTACTGTTCTGCTACTTTGTTAAAATTATTATTTCAATTAATGTTTTAGCTGAGTATTAAGGATTTTCCAAGAATATCATCATATCATTTGCAAAAACAGATCGGGTTTATTATTATTATTTTTACATTAAACCATTTTCTTTTTTAATTAATTTATTTGAAACTTAAGTAGAAAATAGAAAAAGAAAAAAAATTTCTGTGTATACAACAGAACTTAAGAGATGATTCAAAATATAAAACAATTTCCACTTCAAGAAAGCCTATGTAATAATGTAATAAATACTACACATTGTGTTCAGATTTGTCCATCTTTTCTTTGCTTCCTTATAAGTTCTCTTTTGTTTTCTGCTGGGTGCTTTTTACTTTATTTTTTTGCCACCTTCCTCCCTGCCCCCAGGAAGACTACAAGTAGGCAAGTATATATCTATATCTATATCTATCTATCTATCTATATTTATATCTACATCTGCATATATGTACACATATATGCACATATATGTGTATATATGTACACATATGGGTATACCCATATGCATAGATGCATGCATCTATATCTATATTCATACACATACATAAATATACATTCCTATACATTTTCATAAAACTGTACTATGCTTGTTTGCCCTCTAGTTCTCAGATGCCAGACAATATTCTCGTAAGTTAAAATCTTTTCATATTTTTCTAAATCCAACAACTCATCATTTTGTACATCACAACAATATTCCAATCTTATACTGCCTAATTATTTTAAATAGCTAAAATAGTATTGATTAATATAGTTTGCATACAGTGGTTTCCCTATTTATCTCTTTTGTTTACATCTATTTAACTTTAACTTTATCTTAGATCATGATTATTACTTCTTTTTTTAATCTCATAAATTCTACTATTAATCTTCATTATTATTTGTGTGTGTCCCTTATATCCCATTCCTCCTGATTCCACTACTTTACTTTGATCCTCTACCTTAACCTTCTATTACTTAATCTACCTCCATCCTCAGTATCCCTTCTTATCCTTCTCTCCCAACCTCTCTCTTTTCCCTAGTTTCTTTGTAAATTTAGAAGACATTTTTATAGTCTTCCAGTTGTATATATATACATACACACACACATATTTCTCTCTTTATCCCATCCCCATTAATCTATACCTTCTATACACCACTTATTCCATTTCATCATCCTTTTATTTCTTTATAAATTTAGTAAATTTTTATTTCCTTCTAAATTTATATGTGATTTTCTTTCTAATATAGACTAGGCTTCTCTAAAAATCTTTCCCTTAATCAAGTCTTCCCCTCCTTATCCCTTTAGTTTCTTATTTCTTTCTGGATTCAGATTTTTATAATCCATCTATCTATCTATCTATTTATCTATCTATCATTGATAGTTCCCTCTTTAATCCATTCCCAAAGAGTATGATTCCAGAACTCCCAGCTTTCTTCCCTCATTTAATTCCTCTGTGTCCATTTTTCATATCATATCTCATGTATATAAGATAATTATTCTTTTTACTTTTTCTTTCATGGTTTTGCTTTTTAGAATTATACTCAGCTCTATGAGAGATAGTTTTATTACCTCATTTCTTATTCTGATTCCTTCTATTTATTTTTCATTTCTTATTGTTATTGCTAGGAGTTCAATACAATATTGAATAATATTGGTAACAGTGGACATCATTGTTTCATATATGATCCTACTGGGAAGTCTTCTAGTTTATTATCATTATAAATGATGTCTGCTAATGGTTTTAGATAAATTCTTATCAATTTAAGGAAAAGACTACTTATATATACATACCTTTGTGTTTTTGAAGTACTTTTTTTTTTAAATAGAAATGTGCATTATAAATTGTCAGGGCTGTAAAGTTACCCATGCATATAACTTGTAAATAAAAAGCTATAATAACAAAATAAATAATAAAAAAGAAATGTGCATTATACTTTATTAAATAATTTTTTGCATCTATTGATATTTTTATTATTGACATAAATATTAATAGTTTTCCTTATGATAAACCATCCCTGCATTCTTACTATGACTCCTCCTTGGTTTAGTTAGTATTTTACTTAGGTTTTTTGCATCCATATTCATTAATGAAATTCACTAATGAGAGAAAAATATTTTATTTAGTGTTTAATTGAGGATTTTAAATTTCATTTTCCCTAGATTTTACTTGTATATCTAGTTCTTTGGTCTTCTCTTTCCCTTTTTATTGCTATAAGTACTTAGAGATATAAATTTTTCTCTGACAAACTGCGTGTGCTGTACCCTAAGGTTTTTGATGTATTATTTCATTATTTTCAGTTTCTTAATGAAATTTTTGATTGTTTCTATTATTTGTTCTTTAACCCATTCAGTCATTAAGATTAAGTTATTTAGTTTTCATGTACCTTCAATGAATACTACTTTTTTGCATTGTGATCTGAAAAACATTTAATATTTCTGCTTTTCTGTTTTTAGCTATAATTTTTTGTGATTTAATATATGGTCAGTTTTTATAAAGGTTCATGTATTGCTGAGGAAAAAAAGAGTATTATTTTCTAATTCTATTCAATTCTCTACAGATATCTATCCTATTTAGTTTATCTAATTTTTATATAACTTTTTTAAATTGTTTTTGGTTAGATTTACCTAGTTTGAGTTAGACTAACATTCCCTGCTATTATTTTATTTTCCATATTTCCACCTCTCATTCATATAACTTTTCTTTTAAAAATTAAGATGCTATGGCATTTGGCACATTAAATTTAGTATTGATATTGCTTCATTATCCATCTTTTATCTTTTATCATACTGTAGTTTCCCTGTGCATCTCTCTTAATTAAGTCTATTTAAGCTTTGACTTTGTCTGATATCATTACTATCCCTGATTTTTTTTTTTTCATTGGTTGAGGCATAATTCATTCTATTTCAACATTCTATTTTAACTCTATGTGTATCTCTCATTTTAAAATTTGGATTTTTGGGGGGTGAGATTAAGGAGCATACTGTCTGATTCTGGCTTTTAATCCATTCTTCTATTTGTTTCTATTTTAATGGGTGAATTCATCATATTCTTATTCAAAGTTATAATTACTATCTGTGTATTTGTCTTCATTCTATTTTTTCTTATTATTATCCTTATTGGATCATTTTTCTATGACATGATCACTTGTTGTCTAGGCTCTTTTTTTCATCATGGTTTTCAGATAGTCCAATAATTCTTAGGTTGTGTCTCCTGGATCTATTTTCCAGGTCAATTGTTTTTCTGATGAGACATCTTACATTCTCTTCTATTGTTTTTTGTTGTTGTTTGTTTGTTTGTTTTGTTTGTTTCATTGACAGATGTCAATGTCTCATTGAGTCTCACTTCCAATTGTTCTATTCTAATATTTACTGAATTATTTTCTTCAGTTAGCTTTTTTACTTCCTCTTGCATTTGGTCAAATGATCTTTTAACAGAGTTGTGTTGTTCATTGGATTTTTTTTCCCATTTCACCAATTCTATTGTTAGGAAATTTTTCTTCTGTTTCTATTACACCAATTTTGTTTTTCAAGGAATTATTTTTTTTCCAAATCATCATAGCTATTTTAAGGAGTAATTTTCTTCAGACAATTTATGTATTTCCTTTTCCAAAGCTCTAATTTCCTTTTCCCATTTTCTTCTAACTCTTTTTAAAGATCCTTTTAAAATTATTCCAAGAGAGTCTTCAGAGTAGGAGAGCAAGGGTTTGAGATCTATTCTTCACTGTCTCCATAATAGCTATCCAATGGCTTGTGATCCAGGATAGAGTAGCTAAAGATGTTGTAATTTGGCTAAGAGCCTCTCAATAGATTCTCCCAGAGTGGAGGTCTCTCCATCTTAGTCTACCTTGGGCTTCCCTGCACTGCACCTGCACTAGGCTGCCCACTTCCACTGCCAGACAAACCTTTCCTGTCTCAAATATAACTTTTCCTGGAAATTTGTTACACATCAAATATTTGTGGATTCTGTCTCTCCAAAACCCATTCAGATGCTTGATCTGGTGTTGATTCTGAGAGAAGCCAGGAAGAATTCTGCAAAGACTTATCTACTCTTTGCCATCTTGGCTCCACCCTATTCCATGATCTTTTAAATAATCTCTATCTCTCTCTTACTCTTCTTTTCCTTGTTCTACTCACTTCTCAAAGGGCCCTTCTTTTTTCTTCTTCTTTTACCTTCCTAAATCTTAATCTCTACAACCTTCTATCCCAGCTCTCGTCCTGTTTCCTCACCCTCTTATTTCTTTATAAATTGAGTACCTTCCTAGACATACATATTATTTCTTCTTTAACCCAAATCTGATGGGAGTAGGGTTCCAGAACTACCACATCTCCACCTCCACTTGATTTCTCTGCACTACTCTTCCTCTCATGCTTTATTTATATGAGATAATTATTCTTTTTTATATTTTCCTATACAGTTGTGCTTTTTAGAATCATCATATCATACTCAGCTCTTCTCCAATCTCTCTTTTGAACTACCCAATTATAGTGACAATGTTAAGATACAGTTTACATTTATATGTATAAAAAAACAAAATTCATACTAATTGAATGCCTTGAAATTGGTCTTTGATATTTATCTTACATTTCTTTTGGATACTGTATGTCAAATTTTCTATTAAGTTCTGGTCTTTTGTAACAAAATCCTCCAAGTCTGGCAGTTTATTGAATATTCTTTTTTTGCATTGAGGATTATGTTTACCTTTGCTGGGTAGGTTATTTTTGGCTACAACTCCATTCTTTTGCTCTTCAATATATGGTGTTCCAAGACCTGTGGTCTTTTAATTTTACAAATGCTAGGTCTTGTGTAATTTTAATAATAACTACATAATATTTTAATTGTTTTTCTCATTGCTCATAACATTTTCTTTTTAATTTGGGGTTTGGAGACTTTAGTTATGGTATTCTTATTCATCCTGGGATCTGTGTCAGGTGGTGACCAGTGAATTTTTTCTATTTCTACTTTTCCCTCTTGTTCTAAAATTTCAGGGCAATTTTCTTTAAATATTTCCTGTACCATTATATCAAGATTCTTTTTTTGATCAAGGTCTTCAGATAATTTTTTTATTCTCTATTTTTTGAATCTATTCTCTAGCTTATCGTGACTTGGCATCAAGAAAAATTGCCTATAGCTAGCTGTACATGCACAGGTGGTGAATGCATATCCTGAGAGGTCTTCAAGCAAAGGCTCCATGATTACTTATCTGAGATATGATGAGTATTATTTTCATATATGGGTTAAAACTGGAAGGCTACTGACATTCCTGCAAACTCTCAATTCCAATGATTCCAAGATTCTGGGAGTAGCTTCCACAGAATGTGAAGGAGTCAATATCACTAAAATCTATTCCCTGGGCTTTATCATGTTTAAAATTTTAGTGTGATTCTACAGATAAATAAAAAAAGATTTTTTTATTCATACCTAAAGAAAAAATAAAAAGAAAAGATTAAATTCTTTAAGCATTTGCCATGGATCTTTTAGATGATCTTAGGGAGGTAGAGCTAAAAGTTGTTTTTTTTTTTTTTTTTTTTTCCTGCTATAACAAGCACTCATGAAGTACTACCTGCTTTTGTGGTATTTTTTTTTATTTCTTTTGGGGAAAAGGATGGGAGGTTATTTTGTTTTCTTTTTGAGGCCAAGTCTCTCTATCTCATCAAAGCAGGAAATGTAGTTTTTATTCACAGACTAATTACAATATTGATCTGAACAGACATTTTAACCTGCACTGTTTTTCCAACCTGGGCTTTGTCAGTGAGTCACTTAGTCAACAAGTACTTATTTAGTCTTTTACTCTGTTCCAGGCATGTTCTTGGGAATGCAAATAAATCAGAAAGACAACTACTGCTCCTTCTGATGGAGGAAGACAAAATATAAAAAGAAGCTGAAAAGAGAGTAGGTATATAATAGAGAAAGAATAGAGTGCAACTTAGGAATAGCAACTTAACTGACCTGGGTTCTTTCCTTTAATGGTAGGTGTGAAACAATCAGAAGGTGAGGCCTTAGACATGGAGTGTGTGCATTCTAGGACTGGAGAAAACTTTAGAATGAAGAGATTTGCAGGGTATGGTAGGACCTGGCAGTCTGAAGACTTTTTGCTTTCAGGAACTTGCCATACTGATGATACCTTTTTTCTGTCCTACAACTCAGAATTCATGAATTCAAGTAACACACCAGCCTTACTCTCCCTAACAGCAAGGCCTACAGTTAAGTATCATCACAGTGACCTTACCTATTATTATTCTCTCATAAAAATGAACTAAGACACCATTTTTATCGAAATGTATAGTTTATATCATTATTTATGATCATTTATAAACCTTAAGGACAAAATCCAGCTAAGTAAAAAAAAATAAATAAACAGAGCACTGGATCTGGAGTTAGGAAAACATGAGTTCAAATCAGATCTTAGACACTTACAAGACACTTATACTTACAAGTGACCCTGGAACAGTCACTTACTATCAATCTTCCTCAATTTTTTACATCTGCAAAATGGGGATAAAATAGAACCTAGGATAGTTGTGAGGATCAAGTGAAATAATACTTGTAAAATGCTTTGCAAACTTTAAGAGTTCTAAATGCATGCTAGCTATAATGATGATAAGCATGATGTCTCCTTTAACAACTATTTTTCTTGAGAAAAGACTGTCTCACAATATAATTAACATGTTCATTAGCATTGTTTCCTAAGCTCCCAAGCAATAAATAAATGCTTTGTCATCTCATCAAAAGTATCACTATTTATAAGCTGTTTTCAGAGCTATTGCATAGATTTAGCCTGGAAGTGAGCATTTGGGTTCTACAATTCTATGTCCTTAAGTGAGTGCTAAGACACCAAGAAGACATCAGAAAGGAAAAAAGTTGTCACCAAAGTTCTTGAATCTCATCCATTTGGGATGGGTATAATATGCCTTCGAGATTCCAGGAGTTTATGATACCTTCCACTGCATGAGACTGATCTCAGGGAAATACCACACTGGGAACACAGACTCTTTTAAATAGAAACACTCAGACTCATTCCCTGGAATTTTAGCTCTTCCACAAGGATGTCTCCCTTCTATCAACATAGTCATCAATGCAACAATTGGCAACATAGGGCCAATTAAGGAATAGTTGTCCTAAAGCCTGTAGTAATTCTTTGGTAAGCTAGTTATGAGCAGCCTTGGAAGGACAGAAAGTCTGGATTATTTCTTAGGGTAATTGGCAATAACTACTGCTTTTCTGACCCAAAAATTATGCCATTGCCTGCCTGATATTGGAAAATTCATCAAGAAAAGCTTTCAATATGTCATCCTGAAACTCCCTATACATAAGTATTTTAAAGAGTATTTACAAAAGCCTTTTGCCACCTTAAGAAGAAGAGTGAGGGATAATTCAATAGAGGAGGGAAAAACCTTATCCCTCTGCAAAGTCAGGCCTACAGGTTCAAACTGATATTGATTGTGATTCAGTAAGGAGTTAGAAAGATATCAGAAAACCTCACGATCTTACTGAAAAGTTTAAAACACGAAAACATTAAAAAAAAACTGACTTTGAAATAAAACTACTCTTGTAATTGCATGAAGTCAGTTCAGTAGGAGTGCATGATTTAGAAATCAATTAATCAGCTTATTAGCAGGCTTTTGTTAAGCACCTACTATGTGCCAGCCACCAGCTTCATACTTCAGCTGGAGACACAAATATAATATATTTTAAAAATCCAAAATAATTCCTAGTCATGAGAAGTTTATATACTTGTAAAGGAACTGTCTATCTATCTGAATATATATATATATATATAATATATATATGTATACATACACAATATGTTCACACATATATCATATATACACATACATATACCAAATAGACACATACCTCATATATGCACGTATAAATTTACACACGTGCACATATATACATGTGTGCTCACATGTAACATGTGTGCACACCAAATAAACATATTTACTTCATATGTGCATATGTTGTTTAGATGGTAGTATGTGCATGCTTTTAGATGTATGTGTGTGTTTGTGTATATGCATGGAATCCTTATATATGTACACTCATACTATATATGCATATCTATGCACATAGATACCATATGTGTGTATATGTGAGAGAGAGAGATCACACATAGCAAATTCAAATAAATATAAGGTGTTTAAATACGATGTGATTTTGCAGGAAGATACAGTCAGACTGAAAACCCAAGAGATGTAATAAATGTAGGAATGTGGATGTTTCTTTTCCTTAAATGATGATACTGTATCCTCTGTGATTTTAGAACTCTACAACATTGTATGGGTGAGGTTCGAGGAGAGTGAAAAGATTCTCGTTACTTTTTTTTTCTCGTTACTTTGAATACTGCAGCACTGTGCCCAAGGTGGATGTTAGATTGGTATTATTAGTTGATGATGAAGATGAGCTGATGCAAAGAATTCTTGTTGTTCAGGAATAGATAGGTACCATCATATTAAAGGAAATCCAGGGAAGATCAGTAAAAATGATTAAAGGACTGGGAGGATTGATTTTTGAGAAAAGATTAAGAGAAATAAATGTGTGGTTTGACACATGGCCAAGGAGGAATATGATAACTTCAGTGGTTAAATGAGGTATTACTGTGGAATAAATGAGATATAAGAAACTGAAAAGGAAATCTTTCTCAAATACATACTGAAGAAAAGTTCTGAACTAAATGGTTAGAGGAGTTTATCCCATATAAATTCACCAGCTTTTTAAGCACTAAGCTAGGTCTGCTCTGTTGATTAGTGAAAGGACAGAAAAGATGAGAATTTAATATATTGGTGAGAATTTAACATATATATATATACACACATATCAGATACCAACTTGCTGTTTAATGTTTTTGCATATGTTCATTTAACCTTGTCTTTTTATTTTATTTTTAAAAATTATTTATTTTAATACATATTGCTTTATGAATCATTTTGGGAGAGGAAAATCAGAACAAAAGGGAAAAACCATGGGAGAGAGAGAAAAAAACAGAAAAAAATAAGTGAACATATTATATGTTGATTTACATTCAATTTTTATACTTCTTTTCCTGGATGAAAATGGCATTTTCTGTCCAAAGTCTATTGGGATTGCTTTGGATCATTGAACCACTGACAAGAACCAAGTCCTTCACAATTGATCACTGCACATTCTTGCTATTATTGTGTACAGTGTATTCCTGGTTCTGCTTGTTTTGCTCAGCATCAGTTTGTGTAAATCTTTCCAGGCCTTTCTAAAATCAGCTTATCATTTTTATAGAACAGTAATATCCCATTACTTTCATATACCACAGATTTTTCAGCCATTCCTCAATTGATAGGAATCTACTCATTTCCAATTTTTTGGAGCTGCTACAAACATTTTTGTACATGTGGGTCCTCCCTCCTGCTGAGTCAAAGGATATGCATACTTTGATAGCATATTGGACATAGTTCCAAATTGGTTTCCAGAATGGTTGGATCATTTCACAACTTCACCAACAATGCATTAGTGTCTCAGTTTTCCCACATCCCCTCCAACATTTATCAAAATCTTTTGCTATCACCTTAGCCAATCTGAGAGATGTAAGGTCTTTCAGTGCATTCATATTTTGGTTATCTGACATTTTCATAACCTGTACCAAAAAAACTACCATCATTTACATCCCAATAAAGTGACTTGATACTGATGAAAAAAAAATAAAATGTTTGCATCAATATTCATTAGAGAGATTTGTCTGTAATTTTCTTTCTTTGATTTGGCTCTTTCTTGTTTAAATGTCAGTATCATATTTATGTCATAGAAGGAATTTAGCAGGACTCCTTTATCTATTTTTCCAAATAGGTTACACAGCATTGGAATTGATTGCTCTTTAAATATTTTGTAGAATTCACTTGTGAATCCATCTAGTCCTGGAGATTTTTAATTTGGTAGTTCATTAATGGCTTGTTCAATTTCTTTTTCTATAATGGTACCAATTAAGTAATTTATTTCTTCTTCTTTTAATCTGGTCAATTTATATTTTTGTAAATATCATCCATTTCAGTTAGATAGTCAGATTTGCTGCCATATACAGTTGGGAAAAGTAGTTTCTAATTATTACTTTAATTTCTTTATTATTGGTTATTATTATTATCATTTTTGATGCTGGTAATATGCTTTTTCCTTTCCTTTTTCTAATCAAATTCATGAAAGGTTTATCTCTGCTGTTAATTTTTTTCAATACAATCAACTCTTAGTTTTATTAATTAGTTCAGTAACTTTCTTAGTTTCAATTTTATTAATCTCTCATTTGAGTTTCAGAATTTCTAATTTGGTATTTAATTGGGGGGTTTTAATTTGTTGTTTTTCTAAGCTTTTTTAGTGGTATGCCTAATGCAGTGATCTTCTCGTTCTCTATTTTCTTCATGTAGCTATTTAAAGATAAACAATTCCCCTTAAGAACCGCTTTAGTTGCATCCCATAGGTTTTGGTATGTTGTCTTCAATAATGAAGAATAATGTGATTCTTTTGGATGACATTATAGATTGTTTCTGGGACTTGTTTGACCCCTCATTCTTTAGAATTAGATTATTTAATTTCCAATTGGTTTTTAGTCTATCCTTCTCTGGCACTTTATTGAATATAATTTTTATTGCATCATGGTCTAAAAAGGAGGCATTTGCTATTTCTGCTTTTCTGCATTTTGATTGTGAGGTTTTTACGCCCCAATACCTGGTCAGTTTTTGGATAGATGCCATGTAGTACCAAGAAAAAAAAGTGTATCCTTTCAGTCCCAATTCAGTTTTCTCCAGAGTTCTATCATATCTAGGTTTGCTAGGATCCTATTAATCTCCCAAGTTTCTTTCTTGTTTATTTTGTGGTTATATTTGTTTGATTCTGAGAGGGACAAGTTGAGGTCTTCCACTAATATGGTTTTACTTTCTATTTCTTCCTGTAACTGGCTTAATATTTTCTCTAGGAATTTGTATATTCTACCACTTGGTACATATACATTTAATATCCTTACTATTTCATTGCTTAAGGTCCCCTTTATCAAGATGTACTTTCCTTGCTTATCTATTTTAATTAGATTTATTTTTACCATTTCTTTATCTGAGATCAAAACTGATACCCCTGCTTTGTTTTTACTTCAACTGAAGCATAATGTTCTGTTTCAGCCTTTTACCTTTACTGTATGTTTCTCTCTATGTCAAAAGGGTTTCTTGTAAACAACATACTATAGGATTCTGTTTTTTAAATCATGATGCTATTCATTTGCTTTTTTATGGGAGAGTTCATCCCATTCATATTAACAGTTATGATTACCAGCTCTGTTTTTCCCTCTATCCTATTTTCTCCAAATAAGATGTGCTTTTGTTCTCTCTTTCCACCCTGTCCTTAGTAGTGGGGTTTTTTCGAGACTCCCCACTCACTATCTTATCTCCTCTCACTCTCCCCCCTCTTTTAGTAGTGTTTTTTAACCCATCCCATCCACTACCTTATCTTTTATCACCCTCCTCCCTTCTCTTACCTTTTTTTCCCTAATGTTTCTACCCTCCCTTCTACCCAGATCCTTCCATTTTTTTCCCTCTTTCTCTTCCTATTTCTTAATAGGGTTAGATAAATTTCTATATCCAAATGAATGATTACATTATTCCTTCTTAGTACCAAAACAGATGAGATCAAGTTTCAGACAATGCTCGTCTCCATCCATTCTCTCCCTGGTTTGTAATAGATCTCTTTGTGCCTCTTCATGTGATCTAATTTGTTCTATTATACTTCCCCTTTCCTTGTCTTTCAGTACAAACCTTTTCCCACACATTAATGTCTTTTTCTTTGATATCATAACATCAGAGTCTATTCACAATCATATCCTCCATCCATGTAATGCCTCCCTCTGTCTGCCTCAGTAACAGATACAATTCTCAAGAGTTACAGATAGCATTTTCCCATCTAGGAATGTAAACAGTTAAACCTTTAAATAATATATTTTTCTTGTTTACATTTCTAAACTCGAGTCCTGTATTCATAGATTAAATTTTACGTTTAGTTCCATTTTTTTTCAATAAAAATGATTGAAAGTCTTTTACTTCATTGAAAATCTATTTCCTCCCCTGAAAAATGATGCTTAGTATCTCTGGATAGTTAATTCTTGGTTGTGACCCCAGGTCCTTTGAGTTCTGGAATATGGTATTCCAGGCTTTCTGATCCTTTATTGTAAAAACTGCCAGATTCTGGGCAAACCTTGATATTTGAATTGTTGTTTTCTGGCAGCTTGTAAAATGTTTTCCTTGAGATTAGAATTTTGGAGTTTTGCACCAGTATTCCTTGGTGTTTTCTTTGTGGGGTTGCTTTCCAAAGGTAATAGATAGATTTTTTTCAGATTATTTCCTCATCTGTTTGTAGAATATCAGGGCAGTTTTCCTTGATAATCTTTTGAAGAATACTATTGACATTTTGTTTGTTTGTTTGTTTGTTTTTGGTCATGGACTTCAGGTAGATCAATAACATTTTGTCACTTCTGAATCTATTTTTCAGGTTGGTTGTTTTTCTCATGAGGTATTTCACATTTTTTCCCTTTTTTCATTCTTTTCTTATATTCCATTTGCCCTGTTCTAGTTTTTAATGTGTGATTTTCTTTAGTTAGTTTGTGTATCTCTTTTTTCCAATTGGTTAATTCTATCTTTGAAGATGTTGTTTTCTTTAGTGGATTTTTTTGTTGCATTTGACCAATTGTGTGTGTGTTTTTTTAAGTAATTGCCTTCCTTTTCCAAGCTATTGACTCTCTCTTGAATACCTATCATTTTTTCTCATTTTTTCCGCTCTATCTTTAAAGTGTTTTGTGAATACTTCCAAGAAGCCTCTTTGGCTTGAGACCAGGTAAAGTCTCTTTTCTTTTCTTTTTCTATTTCCTCTTCTTTTTTTTTTTTTTTTTTTTTACTTTTATTATTGAGTTCTGCTCCTGGGGTTAAGGAGGTGTCCCAAGCTTCTTGAACAGCTCTGAGCCTTGGCTTTGAGCACAGGGATTTCTTGTGTTTATAAGGGGTAGCTTTGCCTGGTTTCCCAGAGTTTGCCTTCTGAGCTGTGGATAGAGGCTGTCCCACTGATCTGCTGATCTGTAGAGCCAGGACACAGTTTCTGATTTGATGTGATTAAGACCCTCTCACTAGTTTCCTAGAGTCTGTTTGAGCTGGACTCAACATCCTTTTCACCCCAGTGGACCTTTCTTGAAGTTTTTTCAATCTGTCTTGAAGTGGAGAATAGTTTCATTCCATTAGACTCAGTTCAGAGGTTTCGTTTCATGGTTTTTTAGAGAAACTGGGAAAGCTCAAGCACCTTTCTGGCTTCACTCCACCATCTTGACTCCCTAACCTCATCATTTTATACTACTCAGCAACCAGCTTACATTTAAAAACTTTATGTTAAATCAAACCTGTCTACCTATTGTAATTTGTAATTATAATTCTTGTTTCCAGAATCAAGCAAAAGAAAAGTTTCATCTCTCTCCCATAGAACACCCCTTAAAATATTTGAAGTTAGCCATTTTACATCCTTTAACAATTCAAAATTAAAAAAGAAACCCATATTCAAAACATTGTTCTAGGCCCTGCAGATATATAAAGATTTTTAAAAGTGATTTGATCTCTGTCCTTAAAGAGCTAACAATCTACTAACAAGGACAGTAGGTAAGTATAATGCAAGTCGGATTGTGTTAGGGACAAGTATAAGAAATAGACGAAGTCTTTCCAGAAGAATTGAAGAGATATTAACACATTATTGGTGGAATTGTGAACTGATCCAATTCTTCTGAAGAGCAATTTGGGACTATGCCCAAAAGGTAACTAAATTGTGCATACCATTTGATCAGGCAAAGCCACTACTAATCTGTGTCCCCAAGAGATCATAAAAAGGGGAAAGGATCTGTGTGTGAATAAATATTTAGAGCAGCCCTTTACATACTAGCAAAATATTGGAAGTTCATGGGATGCCCATCAATTGGGAAATGGATGAACAAGTTATGGTATATGAATGCAAGGCACATTACATCTCAAAAGCACTTTATCTACACAACCTTATTTTATCCTCAAAGCCCTTTAAAGTTAATCAGGGTATGTTTTATGGCACCCATTTTTCAGATGAGGAAACTGAGATTCAAAGATATCAAATGATTTGTACAAGTTGTAATAATTAGTAAGTGAAGGATCTGGGGGCTCTGGACCAAGGCCTCCTAATTTCAGGCATAGGACTCTATTATCTCATAAACTCTGTCCAGAGTTCACATAGACCTTATCCTAATGCTGGTAGAAGAGTGATCAATTGCCGTAGCCAATTTGTTATTTCTCTGCCTACTGAAAATAATCCATTTTTTATGAGTGCAACATGTGGATTAAAGCAGTTATACTTTGGGATGCTCAATAAGTATTCAGGCCCATCATTCTGACAGCAGATTGGATGATGAGGGAGCCCGCCAGTGAATTACCGCATCATTTTCTGTTCCGGTGGCATTTCCAGAAACGGCTTCTCAGCCAAAGATGACTCATCTTTTTCTAGCATTAATAATTGTTTTCAGAAAAGCCCACATCTCAAGGCCATCATTCTTAGACTTCCTGGCTGAGGCGGCAGAGGAAATAACATCATCCAACCTAAGTCATTTAGACTAGAGGGTGGCAGGTCTGGCATGAATTTCATATCACCTGTCCAGTCACCTCCATAGGTCACAACAATTCTGTACCTTGTGTTACCCACATCTTGCTGTCTTTCCCCATTTTCTTCCTAACAGTAAATGGGGGGAAATGGCCAAGCTATGCCCAGCAATTATAAACTTCCCTTTGCACGTTTATTGCAATAATGAATATATAATCGTAGAAGAGAGGTACTAGCTCTATCTTTAATTATGATATATACATGCATACTGTATGACTCCTATTTTTCACACTATCTTCACAGTATTTGAGATCCTTTAATAGTCATCGTAATAATAAAATGTGTAGAGAATAAAGTGACTGTGAAAACCACGGAGAAGAACAATTGTCTATGTACTTTTAATGATGTTGCTTTTCATTCACAGAATGATGAGACTTAAATGTGCTTTCCACTTTATTGAAAGGATGCAGTGGGTTAATGTGCCACACTACTGCTTTCTATTGCTCAGCAACCAACATAAAAGGATTCCAGTCTATAATAAACTATCTGTTGTTCTCCATCATGCATGGGCTTCTGAATAGGACTTGGTATGTTTTCCTTGCACAGAGAAGACTTGGCATGTTTTGTAGATGAAACTGGGCCATGACATGGTTGAATAGCCAGCACAACACATCTGGCTTAATTGATGGAGAGCTACCCCCAAATGTATGATCTGGAGTGTGGTTGCACATGGGCAGACATCTGGAAGGAAGGATTAAAGAGCTGCCCTTCCTGGCTTGAATGAGATCCTCAGAACCCATTTTCAGCCTGGATTATTGAGGAAGCCTAAGGGGAGCAGCAGGCCTTAGGGAAATGCATTCATTATTTGCTTTAGTAAAATCAATCACTTCTCTGAATACTGTGGTCTTAAAAAGCCCATTTGTGCCAAATAAGAAAGAAAGCTTCATAGGGATATTCGGTCCCAGAATAGGCAGAAACAGTCCTTATAGGTATGATATGAGCATGAGTTTAGCTCTAAACAAAGTTTGTGAGGACTCCAATGATGAGTGGGATTGAAAAGGGACCCTGATTAATGCATGTGATTGGGGAAAATGGATACTAAAAGCTTAAGAGTTGATAGGATTTGTGACTCTGACTACCTTGGTCATTTGGGATGGTTGTGATAAATCAGGGTACAATAGTAAATTTAAAATCTAGGTTAGCTGAAGCTTTTGGCAGGTGAATAGTCTGGGATATAAAATAGGTGGATATGTAGCAAGGAGGAGTCTCTCCTTGGAGGGTACAGGAGTTGCCCTATTGCCCTGTAGTATGTTTTCTTGACAGAGTCTGACAGAATCTCTTACAGATCACTTTTACTCAGAGGTTCTTGTAGGTCTTGAAAGGTAAAGTGAAGCCATGCCCAATTGTATTTTTGTAGAGGCATTTAGATGGTGATATATATAGATATAGATATAGATATAGATATAGATATAGATATAGATATAGATATATATATATATATATAGAGAGAGAGAGAGAGAGAGAGAGAGAGAGAGAGATATTTTGATGATATAGTAAAAGCCATAAGCCTCAGACTATGTGACAGAGAGCTAGAATTTCCTTGAGAGGCTATTTAGTCCAAAGACCAAGTATAATTCCACCCTGCAGTACATAGATTATATATATATAAGAGATGTTAGAAAGGAACTGAATTTCCAGATAGAATGGTAGAATGAAGACTCTACCACCTATGAGACCATGTATGTCCCAGTGTGCATATATATTTTTGTTTAGAAGATTAAGAATGGTGATAGGAGGTCAAGAAATGATGGAATAATGGAAATCTCTGATAGGATTCCAGAGGAAGAGACAAGCCAGGACTGCATGGAAACAACTCTGATCTTGAATGACCATTGCCACCTGAGCAAGCCAAACAAGAAGCAGCCTAGGGCCTGGGAATGACTTGAAGAATGATAAGCAGTGGACACCAGATATTTCTGGTCCTTTCCCGCTTTTTGGAGAGAGTATTAGAAAAGAAGGTATCACAGTTCTAATGATTTTGTGATGAAGAGAGCTATCTACACTCAGCAAGAGAACCGTGGTGACTGAGTGTAGTTCACAACACACCATTTTCATTCTTTTTGTTGTTGTTTGCTTGCCTTTTATTTTCTTTCTCATTTTTCTGGTTTGATTTGATTTTTCTTGTATATCAAGATAATTGTATAAACATGTATGCATATATTGGATTTAACATATATTTCTACCATGTTTAACACAAAAATAAAAAACTCAAAAAAAAAAAAAAAGAAAAGAAAAGAAAGTATCAGAAATTAAACACTATTTAATACACCACTGTTGACCAGGAAATGCTGAGGAAAGTTAAATCCTTATGGTGATTGTAGATGATTTCAAGGGCAATTTTCAAGCAGTATCACAAATGTTATATGAATGGAGGGCTCTAGCTTATACACGTCAACAAGAAGATTATAAGATGATCAATTCTGATGGATGTGGCTCTCTTCAACAATGAGATGATTCAAACCAGCTCCAATTATTCAATAATGAAGTGAGTCAGCCACACCCACAGAGAAAACTATGAGAAATGAGTGTGGACCACAACATTTTCACTCTTTCTGTTATTGTTTGCTTGCATTTTTGCTTTACTTCTCAGGTTTTTTCTTTTCTAGATCTGATTTTTCTTGTGCAGCAAGATAACTGATAAATATGTATACATATATTAGATTCAACATATACTTTTAACATTTGTAACATATTGGATTACCTGCCATCTAGGGGAAGGGGTGGGGAGGAGGAGAAAAGTTGGAACAGAAGGTTTTGCAAAGGGTCAGTGTGAAAAATTATCCATGCATATGTTTTGTAAATTAAAAAGCTATAATAATAATTTTAAAAAGAAAAGAAGGTATCAGAAATTAAACACTATTTAATCCTCCACTGTTTATCAGGAACTGCTGAACAAAGTTAAATCCTTCATGGTGATTGTAAATGATGTAAAAAGGACAACTGTAGTGCAAGAGGAAATTCTTTTTTTAAAAAAAATGAAATGTTTATATATTTTAAAATAAAAAATATTCCAAATGAAATAAAAAAACCCTAAAATTTAAATAATATGCCAGACATAGAAGTCGAAAAAACCATTTTAACATTGTAACAGGCCATTGTAACAAGAACTCTTTTTTTTGCTTGTTTTTTTAAAAATTTCTTTTTTATTTTTATTTATTTATTTTGCCTTTTTTATTATTAAAGCTTTTTATTTACAAAGCATATAAATGGGTAATTTTTTCCAATATTGACCCTTCCAAAGCCTTCTGTTCCAAATTTTCCCCTCCTTCCCCCCACACTCTCCCCTAGTTAGCAGGTGGTCCAATACATATTAAATATATTTAAATACACATTAGATCCAATATAACGTATACATATTTATACAGTTATCTTGTTGCACAAGAAAAATCAGATCAAGAAAGAACAAAAAGAAAAACTGAGAAAGAAAATAAACTGCAAGCAAAAAACAACAGAGAGAGTGAGAATGCTATGTTGTGTTCCACACTCTGTTCCCATGGTTCTCTTTGGGTGTAGATGGCTTTCTTCATCACTGAACAAATGGAACTGGTTTGAATCATCTCAGTGTTGCAGAGAACCACATCCATCAGAACTGATCGACAACATATTGTCTTGTTGTTGCCATGTATAATGATCTCCTGGTTCTGCTCATTTCACTTAGCATCAATTCAGGTAGGTCTCTCCAAGCCTTTCTGAAATCATCCTTCTGGTCGTTTCTTACAGAAGAGTAGTATTCCATAGCATTCCATATACCACAATTTACTTAACCATTCTCCAGTTGATGGGCATCCACTTAGTTTCCAGTTTCTTGCCACCACAAATAGGGCTGCCACAAACATTTTTACACATGTGGGTGAGGAAATTCCTTTTTAATAGTCAGTGATCTGGTGCTAACAATAGTCAGTCATGATATAGCACCCTAAAATTACAGTTAGTAATTAAATTGTATTTTATTTAAATTAAAATTAGTATTTAAATGTTTCTGAGCTCTAGGCAATTTGGTGGTGCTGACAGCACAGAGGATAACAATGTTATATTTCTAATTATTTCTCATCACACAAATCCAAAAGAAAGCGATAAGGACCTACATATACAAAAAAATATTTATAGAAGCTCTTTTTGTGGGGGCAAAGAATTAGAATTGAGGGAATTCTTCTTCAATTGGATAATTACTGAACTAGTTGAGGTATATGAATGTAGTAGGATACTGTTGTGTTATAAGAAATGATGAGCAAGGGAAAGGGACCTGTATGTGCACGAATGTTTGTGGCAGCCCTTTTTGTAGTGGCTAGAAACTGGAAACTGAATGGATGTCCATCAGTTGGAGAATGGCTGAATAAATTGTGGTATATGAAAATTATGGAATATTACTGTTCTGTAAGAAATGACCAACAGGATGATTTCAGAAAGGCCTGGAGAGACTTACACGAACTGATGCTAAGTGAAATGAGCAGGACCAGGAGATCATTATATACTTCAACAACAATACTAGATGATGACTAGTCCTGATGGATCAGGCCATCCTCAGCAACGAGATCAACCAAATCATTTCTAATGGAGCAGTAATGAACTGAACTAACTATACCCAGAAAAAGAACTCTGGGAGATGACTAAAAACCATTACATTGAATTCCCAGTCCCTATATTTATGCACACCTGCATCTTTGATTTCCTTCACAAGCTAATTGTACAATAATTCAGAGTCTGATTCTTTTTGTACAGCAAAATAATGTTTTGGTCATGCATACTTATTGTGTATCTAAGTTATATTTTAATATATTTAACATCTACTGGTCATCCTGCCATTTAGGGGAGGGGGTGGGGGGGTAAGAGGTGAAAAATTGGAACAAGAGGTTTGGCAATTGTTAATGCTGTAAAGTTACCCATGTATATATCCTGTAAATTAAAGGCTATTAAATAAAAAAAAAAAGAAAAAAAGAAAAAAAAAAAAAAAAAAAAAGAAATGATGAGCAGACTGATTTCAGAAAAACCTGGAAAGACTTAAATGAACTGATTCCAAGTGAAATGAGCAGAACCAGGAAAATATTGTACACAGTAATAGCAATGTTGTGTGATAATTAACTATAACTATGATAGACTTAACTTTTCCCCTACAGTGATCCAAGACTATTCCAAAATATCTGTGATGGAAAATGCCATGGACAACCAACACTACTTAGTTTGAATGCAAATCAAAGTATATTGTTTTCATTTTTTTTTCTTTCTCATCAAAATTTAATTTTAAAAATAATGTTGAAAGCAATCTTTAATAATGTAATTGGGGGGGGGGAAATACAATTTACAAGGAAAGTTCAAAGTGTATGAATAAAAAGCATTTATCAAGTATGTACTTTGTGAGGTGGGGGTTTAAGGAAATAGACTAGAAAAAATATTTTTTAACTGATTCCTATATGACAAGCCCCATGCTAAATACTGAGGATTAGCTTAGCTAAATGCTAAGAAAACTGAAGAAAATCCCTACTCTCAAGAAGTGTACATTCTTGGTGGTTGGGACAAAAATTAAGGGAGGATTTAATTTCATGACAAATTGAAAGGAAGGTGGTACTAAAAGTTTTGCAGGAAAAGTAGTGTAGCAAATGATAAGGCTCTGAGAACCTTCATGAACAATGGCAGGGGAGATGGGCTTCAATCACTCACTTTTGGGAAGAAAGTAATGAGTTTAAGAATCAGAATGAAGTGGAGTTCTCTCCAATAGAGATAGAGATGGGGTAGGGGTACAAAGTGTTGGTTTTTGTTGCCCTTTGTTCTTGAAGATGAACAAAGTGATGTCACTATGCTAGAGTCAAGATATAGTGTGTCCAACTATGGCTGTCAGAATGCTCTTCCACAGGTCAGGCACAAATAGTCCATATGAACATTCTGGGTGATTCTTTAACTTTGTTCACCTTGCTTTTCTTCTGAAGTACTTCAATTCTGTTTTACTTATAGAGCATAGAACCTTCTCTGATGAGGGCATGCCACGCAGGATGGTCCTGTGCCTGAGTCTCCCATGTCGTGTAATCAATTCTAAAAGGGGAATGAATATACATTATAGAGGATGCCCAGTCTCAGCTCCCTACCATGGTGGCTGGTGATGTTGTTAGTCCTTGTCTGGGGCCATCTTTCATAGTGCAAATGGTAAGACTCAATGGCTTAGATTAGTGGTTCTCAAACTTGTTCTCAGCATCTTTATACTATTAAAATTATGAAAATCTATCCAAAAAGATTTTATTCACATAGCTTACATTTATAGATATTTACCACATTAGAAATAAAAACTAATTTTGAATTTATAGACCCTCTTGAGGGTTTCAGAGACCCCAGGATTTTTTGGACCACACTTTCAGAATCACTGACAAGTAATGACAAGTAATCCCACTTGCTGAAATGTAAGAAGATTAGGATGATGTAAATATCTTATCTTTAGACCTTCCTTATGCCGAGAGAGTAAAATTCCTATTAACTAAGTTCTTGGCTCTGAAGAATAGTTCAAGCTCATACACTAATATTGTTTCATCAATGGAATTAACAGTAAAGAAGATGAATTACCATCTGCCATATTACTGAACCTTAAGGATCTTTCTATTTGACTGGCATCTGAAATCTCCTATCTATGGTGTCTTTCCATATTAGAATGTGATTCTCACTGACAGTAGGCACTGTTTATATTTCCATTTGTATCCTTCATACTTAGCTCAATGCTCTGCAAAAAAATTCATTTAATGAATGACTTAGTTGATATATTCATTCAGGGTTATTTTGATTGAGAAGACCATTATTTTATAGAGTGGATAGGATTTGGAGTTAGAAAGAGCCACAGAGATCAACTCAGACAACCTGCTTATTTTATGTGAGGAATCAGAGTTCTAGTAGTTTTGATCTTGGTAGATGATCCTTTCAAGTTCAGACAATAAGTCAGTATCCAAGTTCTCCTCCTTTCAGTAACAATCAATGTACTGCTTCTCAATCTAATCTGCCCTATAGATCAATGAATGAAAATGACAACTTCTGGCAGGCTATTAGTGTTCAGTTATTATTTTTTTTTCTGTTAAGTCCAAACCCATTATTCTGTACCTGGGTCGGTTTTCCTTAACGCTCAAATAGTTATGATGCTGAAACTATATATGAAGAAAAGGATAGAAAGTGAAATTCTGATGCTTACTCAAAGTTCTTTAGTTTCGCTTGCTTTTTTTTAATTTCCTTTTAATTATTTAGCTTGATTTTTAGTTTCTTATTTCATTCTACCTTTTTCCCATTGTGCATTCTCTTTCTCTTCACTTCTCCTTATTATTCCTTCTTCTTCCCCTTCCTCTTCTTTTTCTTCCTTCTTCCTCTTCTTTTTCTTTTTCTTCTTCCTTCTTCCTCTTCTTCTTCTTCCTCCTTTCTCTTCCTTCTTCCTCTTCTTTTTCTTCTTCCTCTTCCTTTCTCTTCATTTTCCTCTTCTTCTTCCTCTTCTTCTTCTTCTTCTTCTTCTTTTTCTTCTTCTTCTTCTTCTTCTTCTTCTTCTTCTTCTTCTTCTTCTTCTTCTTCTTCTTCTTCTTCTTCTTCTTCTTCTTCTTCTTCTACATTTTCCTTATTTTTTCATTTTCTGAGACAAAGAGTAAGTGAGTGGGAACTAGAGAAAGCAGTTTGGGGAAAGAAGTCTAATTTTCCCTTTTTCCTTCCTACTTCATTTCTTGGAGATAAGTGCTACTTTTATCCCCTTCTTACAAATGAAAAAACCAAGGCAGGCGGCAATTACGTGACTTGTCCAGGGCAACACAACTAAGGCTAGATTTGAACTCAGGCCTTCTTGACTACATGTCCAGTTCTCTGTCAGCTATTCCACCTAACAAGGAGTACATAATCCAATTAATGAGATAGAATTAGCACACATGACGCAATTAAAGAACTATCAAGTGCCAAACTGAATGCTGATGATTGAAAATAACATAGGAATTCTGAGAAAAGAGAATTCATATTACAAAATCACAGCATTTCAGTTGCAAGAGATTGCAGTAGCTATTGAATTATACCTTGGAAAGAATCCTCATTACAACATAACCAGTCACCTAGCCTTTGCTGCCAATGAGTACAATACCTGTTAGGAGATTTTTCTGAATATACTCTGTATTTGGAGTGCCCACAGGGAGCACAGAGACTTGGGGAAAGGGACAGACCTACTTGATGGGTTGATTTCATATTTCAAAGTTTTTAAACTTTTGATCATTTGGCATGTGTGTGAAAAGAAGATAGTAGGCAAAGGAGAAAGATGCTCAGAAATAATCTTATCTTTTCAAGCCAAACAGATCTGTGGGCCACAATTGCAATGGTAGGTAGGTGTGGCTGTCATTAAGTGGTTTCCCACCACCTTCAGAGACCCTGTATCCCCAGACAATGGAAGATTGCTCTTGTGAATGACAGTGATTAGAAATTGATCAATGGCCCCCTTGCCAAGTATACTCCATGAATAAAATTAAGTTTTCCTTTTTTTTTTTTTTGTTATTAAAGGGTGACCCATTCAGAAGTAATATCCCCAATAAATTATTGGACTATTTCTTCTGGTTCTTACTTCAGGAAGAGATATGAGTTAAGGGGAGGAAGCTTTATTTTATTCTTATCAATATCATCTTGAACAGAATTATTTTCTTTCAAATGATCTGTTCTTCAATTTCTTACTGTCCTTGTTTGTTACTTATTAACTAATCCCTCTTAATACAAATAAAAATCTAATAGCTGCCAATTGTAACTTGGTAAACTGTTGATGATATCAGGAAGTCTTGTAGAGAGGGAGATGTTATTTCTTTTGCTTTTAAGGAAATATTAATCTTCTTAGCCAGAACTGAGGAAGAAAAAAAAGACACAAAGGGTTTTGCCCCTTTTTAAAGGGGCTAGAGACATTATTCTTAAATAACATGTATTGGATGGTTTGGGGAGTTGATGAGGAAGCTCCTCTGATTTTCCAAAGAAATGGGCAAAAATGCATACATATATGTATATATCTATATATGTAAGCATATATATTGATATATATATATATAATCACACATATAATAATATATGTGTGTATGTTTCTCATCACCCCTAGTCCCAAAAACATAGATAATTAAAACCATAAAGATAAAAGTTTAAACAAGATGAGGACAGAGGAATTTGACATTTAATTCATTGGGGGAATCGTTACTACTTTTTTTTTAATCCCAAGGTACTGATACTGTAGCTTGTAAAGGACGCTAAGCAGCTTAAAGCTACTGCAACTGGTCAGTATCTGAGTCCTTTTAACAACTCATGCTACCTTGTCTTACCTTCATATGATATTCCATATATATACATATATATGTATATATATGGAATATGGCATATATATACACATACATACATATATATGTATGCATATAAACTCATACTAACATGCTACTCTCACACAAAGCCTCAATTACTTCTGTACATGTTGTCCCATCTGTTCTCTATTTTGCCTTTTGGGGTCAAGCAAAACAAATCTAATCTCTCTTCTATATAAAAATTATTGAAGACTTGAAGCTGATTATAATTTCCCTCTAAGTCTTCCCTTCTTCAGGCTAATGGAAAGGTGGGTATCCATCTACCTCAATTAAACATAGAAAGCCTAGTCTTCTTAATTGAATCAGTCAATCAATCAAAGGTGTAAACTAGATATGAAAAAAACTTAGACACTTCTATTAAATCAATAGATCAATCAAAGGCATAAATTAAGTTGGAACAAGTCCTTAATGGAGTGAAGTACTTTTATGAGCCACTGGATAAAATAAGATGACCACAAACATGAAAGATAATGGGATTTGTGGAAAGAAGACAAAACACAAGGTATATATGTATGAATGTGTGTCCTGTGTTAATATATTATGTATGCATGTAATATATTACACATGCACACATATTAATATATTATATATTTGGATGCATGCATACATGCATGAGAAAGGCATCAGACAGAAAGTTAAGTTTAACTATGGTGAAGCAGCCCTTTTTTGTACCTGTAGGAAGGGAATGCCAAATAGAGGTGTGGAAGAACAACTTTGTAAACTTCAAAGTCAGAAGATTTGGGCTTCTTATCTAAATAAAAGCAATAATGACTATGACTTATGCCATAAGCAAAAGAAAGACATTTTTAGATTTTTACCAGGGGATTGATCCTCAGAGCCCAGATGAGTTACACCTAAGGGGACTCCATAAAGGCAGGAAGTTTCTTGAAATTATCAGGGGCTATGAATTTAGTTTTGGCCATATTAGGTCTCTATGTTTAGACTAGCTTTCACCAAGGTCCTTGCATGTACAAACAGATAATGTTTCTAATTTTGGGAAGATGTTTCTGTAACAGCTTTCACTTCAATTATGATTAATAAGTATTCCTTTCTGAAAGATAATAATTGAGGTAGTTATTTGATAATCAATGAGAAGCATAGCATATAGGAACTTGAGAGCAAGAATACAAGTAAATCTTCAATCCTTGAAGGTAGATCTTTGAACTCTGAAGTGAGAAGCTGTAAGTCATCCTACAAGGATACAATATATAAGCATAAATAGGGGTTAGGAGAGTGAGTCCAGAGCAGTGGCTACAAAACACTTCCATCAAGTGATCTTCATATCACATAAACTTGAGGCTTTTAACTACTGAGGTCATATAACACTGAATATTCTTTAACTTCTTCATCTATCCATTAGAAAATGTATCCAAAATTGAACATATTATCTTAATGAATGGAAAATTTAAAGAGGGCATCCTGGAAGAGCTGCATCTTGAACTTTGTTTTTAAAAAAGACAAAACTTTTGTGGGACCTGAAAACTGTCTTTGAACATTTGAAAAATTTGCCTAATTTAACTTGGACCCACAGGGCAGAATTAGAAGTAATAGGTACAGAAAGGTGGATTTTTGTTAAAATAAGCACAACTTTATATCAAATAAAGCTGTCTGAAAGTAGAATAAGCTGCCTAGAAGTGGGTTTTCTATCAATGGAGGTTTTCTATCAATACCATAAAGGTATTTATTTGTGGCTTAGGTAAGGGTTTGACTAGATATTGTTTAAGTTCTGAGATCATAAGATTATACAATCTCATATCTACAGAGAGACAGGACTGAGAGGGAACTTAACCCAACTCCAACATTTTTCAGATACAGAACTGAGGCCCGAGGTCACACAAGTTATAATTAGTAGAATTGGTATTATGCTTTGGTCCTGTGGCAAAGGAGGTTGAAAGCACTGGGGTGAGAGAAGCTAGTACCATTTAAAAACTGTGGAGTTAAAAGAATGATTAGGCAAAAAGAAAAGAATGAGAATATTCTGATGGTTTTAAAAGTAAAATTAAAGGATGTAACTTACATATTCAAAAATTTTAATTCTAATTGAAGAGAGAAAGATTGTGTTAGAAGAGTTGTTAAGTAATGTTTTTGAATCAGGAAAGATCTACTCACAATTGAAGGTAGAAGGGAAAAGATAATCAAAGAAAGAAAGATTGATGATGTCCATAAATCCAGTGTTATGCTAGCCTTCTAAAGAGCACCATAACACTACTGACTCCTATTTAACTTATGATTCGTGATAAGTCCCTCCTCCCCATTAGGGGCTATTTTTGTGGCGTTAGTGTCCAGTCAGTCACTGCAGATCCTTGTGTCAGAATATTTCACTTTTTCAAGCCCTAAATCAAGCCACCTGCAACCTGAACTCCACCCTTTTTGATAGTTCATTTGTCAAGTTTGCTTCTTATTGGAGTCCTATTTCCTGAGGATATCAACATACCCACAAACTTAGTGCCATCTACAAGCATGACAGATATGCTCTCAATTCCATCACCTTGATATATTTAATAAAAAAAATTATAACCAGATGCCAATTAATGGATTATCTTGAGTTTTTTTCTCTATTTTAGCTATAGGCTACTGGCTACAATAGGGCTTCTAGGTTCAATGGATAAAAAAATAGACTTGGAGTCAAGAAAAACTGAGTTCAAATTTAGTCTCAGAGAGTGTGTTCCTAGGCAAGTCACTCAAACCCATTTGCCTCGGTTTTTCCTCTGTAAAATAAGCTGGGAAAAGAAATGGCAAACTACTCCGATATCTTTGCCAAAAAATTCTAAATTGGATCATGAAGAATTGGACATGACATAACTTAATAATAACAAAACTATATGGAAAAACTTGAAGTTTGTTATACTTATGATGCAACCATATATTCACTGTGTAAATTCATAGTCTACTAAGATGTTTCTAGGGAGAAGAAGCTGGATTCATTTTGTACATTGCCTCACATGACAATATAAATTATAGGTCTCATCAATGCCTGAGAAAAAATAAAAATAAGAATTGACTAATTGGTATTTATATTTGCAAAGATATTTGCTTATGTTATCTCATTTGACTTGTAACCATAGCAGAGTATGATTTTCAAAATATTAATAACCTGAGACTCATCTTTGCCATTTGATAAATACATTGAACCATAGAACAAGAGCTGGAATGGACCTCAGAAATTATTTACTTCACTGCCCTCAATCTACAGAGAAGGAGGCTAAGTTGCAAGGGGTTAAATGGCTTGCCCAAGATCACACAGGTAATAAATATAAGAGGTAAGTTTGTGTCTATATATTCTGATTCTAGTCATTGTTTATTCCACTGGGATAATCATTTCATGATTTCACTTACAGATAAGAAAACTGAGACTTAGAGAAAGTTAAGTAATTGGCTTAATCACAATACCTTAAGAATTAAAGTTGGGATTTAAATATATTTTTAACACCCTTTCCTTTATACCATACAACTTCACATAATAGCCAAAAATATTAATTCCTATTAAAGTTAAAGAGAGTCAAATTATTAGAAATAATAGGGCCAATACTCCAAATGTGCTTTGCCCTAATCAGACCACACTTGGAATATGGTGTCCAGTTTCAAGAACCTTCTTTTAGGAAGGACACACTCATATCCTGAAGATAAAGAACAGGATCCTCAGAGGATTGGCCATGGAAGCATTAGTTAATAAAGGCACCTCTCTGTACCTTCATTTCTTTACCTATAAAATGAGAATAACAGTATTTGCACTCCTAACCTTTTGAGGTTGTTTGCAATAAGCATGCTCTTTGGAAGGCATACTGTAAATCTGAACTATTCTAACTAAGGAATATTTTTCTTTATAATGTATTTGTAGATTCACCCTATCAAAAAATACTGTGAACATACAAAGTAAAGGGCTGTGTAGACCTGCCTGAAGTGTTGTGAATATCATGCTATTCAAAGATACCTGGACATTCCTAGCCCTCTTGTACCTGCTTTGTACAGAGTATGAAAAATGGGCACTGACTCAGTCTACACTCTATTGAGTAACATCTAGTTAGCAGATAGTTCAGCTGATTGAGTATTAGCCAGCAGACCTCTTTATCTTTAGGGGGGACATCCAAGTCATCATGTACTGCATGTCACTGCAGGATTGTTCCATGCTGAGAGGAAAGGCCAAGGCAATGCTCCAGCTGTCAAACTGTGCTCCTCCACTCTTAGGTGGTTAATTCCAGCTCCTTTTTTCCTCCTTTTTTTATACTTGAAGCACAAAGACTACATCTATTAGCAGTGGAGTGACTTGAGCTGAGTCACATGTACCAAAGCTGATTGATGGAGCATGATGCATCCCTTAATTAAGCAGAAGCTACTAATAAAAAATGAACTTGCTGGATGATTTGTGGGGTCCTTGCAGGGCAGCCATATGTGCCTCACACAGAGAGAAGAAAGGCGTGCCCCATGGCCTATACTAGTTGTATATGGAAATCAGAATTATGTTGGGGAAGGAGGAATCTTAGGTGGGCCTATTATGGAGTCCTGGCAAAAAGAAAAGAAAGAAGCAGACATGAGAACAGATTCTTATGTATTTTGTTGCTTTGGTATTTCCTTTAATTTCTCCTTCTATTTATCTTTTCTTCTGCCTGAACACAAGGGGCTAAATTAGAAGATGATCTGAAATACCCTGGATATAGATATGTCACCTTTGACATTAAATTGAGTGTTCATCTCTTCTCAAACAAATTGGCATTCAATCTTAAGGAAACCCTAAAATGTAGTGGCACTCCATTCCCTTCTCTCCTTCAAGGTTCTTCTTAAAACTCTTTCTCCTTTGGAGAAGAAGCATAAAGCTCTACTGGAAAAGGGGCTGGAGTTAGAGTCATATGAACTGGATTCCAACATTGGTTTTGTCAAGTAATATCTATGTGACTCTAGACAAATCCCTTAACCCCTCTGTTCCTGAATTTTTTTTTTTGCATAATGATAAGGTTAAAATGGATAATCTCTAAGATCCCTTATATCTCTACACTAGTGATTCTGTGATCTGGTCCTAGATTCTCTATATTACATATATTAATATGCCCATTAATGATATAATTCTGCATCCTCATTGTTTTCCCACTATTGAACAGAAGGTGACTCTGTGAACTATGAAAGATTGGAAGATTTGAATTTTCCATCATAGCTTGTAAAGTGTAAGGGAATAAACATTTTTAAAGTAACCACTGTCATGCCAAACATTGTGCTAAGCTCTTTATAAATATCTAGTATGATCCTTCCAACAACTCTACAAGGTAAGTATTGTTATTATCTTCATTTTATGGCTGAAGAAACTGAGGCAAATAGATTAAGTGATTGATCTAGGTCATTATGATTCTGCATAACTCTGTGTCCCTTTTGCATGATGTATAGACTTGTTTTCTATCCCCTTCTATGTTTATCATTTTAGAAGACTAGCCCTGGCTAGACAGACCATGGACAACTTGAAAAATAATAGACATGTTTTATTCTGTACCCAAACTATTTGCCTATGAAGGGACAGGAAGGGAATGAAGAAAGAAAGGAAGCCTCAGTGCGAATTTTTGGCCTCCTATACACATATAAACAACTGTAGTTTCAGTCTTCCAGCTGTAAATATACAAATAAATGCTACTGATTTCTGGTTGAGAATGTACAGGTCTATGCTTTTATCAATCTGCCTCAGGGGTTACTGGGAATTCCAGTAGTGCTGACCATATTTTATCACACATTTAGACCTGGAAGTACCTTTAGAGACATGTAGATCTTCCCTAAGATTTCCAAGGAGGGTGTAATCTTGTAAAATTAGGATTTTTCTAGTATTATCATTCATAAACCCTAGTATATTCCTTGACATTAACTAACCAGCTGATATAAACTAATTTTTATACTGGGATATTTACTAATGTTGGTATAGTGAAAACAATGGTGCAACAGTTTCCCAAAAGTTGGGTCACAATTTCTCACAAGTAACTGTCCAAGTGAAAATAGTTCATTTAAAGAGTTCATTTAACAAAACAGTAATCCAGCGCTGTTTGGGTGGAAGTCCTTTTCTGCTTTCTTGAAGTCCACATAAAATTTCCCTTTGCTGTCTGCACTCTGCTAAGATCTGAAGGTTGCTACCTTTCCTCACTGTGTCTAGTTTGTTTTTAGGCCACAACAGTTCCTGTTACATTGATACCAGAGGCACACAAGTGATCCAGGAAATAGAGCAATAAGCCTAGATCAAGAAAACATGATCTCAAATCCAGTCTCAGATATTGAGTGGCTGTATGACTCTGGACAAATCACTTAACCTATTTGCCTCAGTTTCTTCAGCCATAAAATGAAGATAATAACAATATCTACTTTGTAGTTTTTGTAAGGATCAAATGAGATATTTATAAAGCCCTTAGCACAATGTCTGACATAATAACAGTTACTTTTAAAATGTTTATCCCCTTACACTCTACAAGTTGTGATGGAAAAATCCAAATATTCCAATCTTTCGAAGTTCACAAAGTCACCTGTTCAATAGTGGGAAAACAGTGAGGATGCAGAATTCAATCAATCCTCTTCTAGTTTTTGCCCTCTGGTAATAGGTACAAGGGTCTCTCTTCTCAAAATATTTATAAAGTTAAAATGTTAAAAGAAATTCCTGGACTATTTCTGTTGGAATCACTTTTCCTGATTACATATAGGCTCCAAATTCTTTCAATCAGTCCCATTAAATTTACTGCATCAAGTGGCTCAAAAAATGCTTCCCCAATTGATTAAGGACTTGTTTGAACCTAGTTTATGCCTTTGATTGATTGATTTGATAGAGGTGCCTAAGAAACACTCACACATGGTCTACATCTTGGACTGAGTGATTCTGTAACTCAGTCAAAGAGAATTCTTACCTGGTAAAGTTATCAGGATATAGAATATCTTGTCAGTTATATTAATTTGGCATAAGGGGTACAAGATACCCCTCTGACAATTTTAACATGATCTATAAAAATAGGACAAAAATACTTGCATTATCCATTTGTCTGGATTGTTGTGAAGAAAGTACATCATAGAGGATAAGATCTTAAAAATCGAAGCTATTATTATCATCCAAATCTTTTCTTCAAGAAGGAGACTTCTGCATAGACCTTTACTGACTTTCCACAAAGGAAGTATTAGTAAATCAAAATCTATCAATTTTTCCCAACCCTCAAGATGAGACCATCTGGCCCTCTGGCTCATTGGGCGTCTAGATGATGTCCTGAATCTAACTTAAAGTGGATGCTGTTTAGAGCAGCAACTCTGTTTTGTATATTGATGAGTCCATAATTGGTGACTAACAAACAATAAATATTCATAAAAGCTGACACAGTGATAGATCTGACATGGTTTCCCAAAGAGCAGCAGGACAAGTATGGGTTAGGAAATGGACAGGCCGTCTGGAACTATGCTCTGCAGTCCCCTCAGGGAAAGTATCTCTTTGGGCCATTTCTTTTATGACAGCCACTGCAAAGTCGCACTGAGTGCCACAAACTTGCAGGTTTTAGGTCATTCTGATTTTTGTTAAATGTGGCTTTTTTCCAATGCAATGCTCCTCTACGTGTTTATGGAATGCCTACTATGTGAAAATCACTGGGAAACTTGCCTTCTCAATAATAGTCAATTAAATATATATATATATATATACACACACACATTATATATAACACATATGTACATAGAGACATATATACATACATAATGCACATATACACACATTTATTAATCTGATCATAAATTAACATCTAATTACATTCTGTCTCATATTGTTTTGTGACTACACACAGGAGAGAATGTATAAGACTTGACCGCCCCCCCCAAAAAAATCTACATTCTTCCTCAGTTCAAATTTAAGTTAATAAATATTCAAGCACTTGCTATATTTAAGATTAAAGACTATAACATTTTTACACATCCACACTAACTAGAACAAAGGACAAAAATATCTATTATCTACTATATTATATTATATTACATATTAATACACATATTATACATATATGATATGTTATCCATTGTAATGTTATATAGCAGATATATGGTGTACTATAGCATATAGTAAATATATATCATATATAGTAGATATTATATAATTTATAATAAAATATCATAACTTGACTTAACATATATTACATATATTTACTATATTGAATTTTACTATATTTTACTATATTGATATTGTATATATGTCTATATATTTGCTATATATTACAACATATATTATATAACATATTTATGTTATTAACATATATTACTATGTAATGTATTAAAATATGTTATATAATATACGTTGTAATATATAGCAAATATATAGACATATATACAATATCAATATAGTAAAATTCAATATACTTAAAATATGTTACATATTAAATATGTACCATGAAATATAATGATAAGTAATATAGTATGTAGTGTGTGTGTGTATATGTATAAACCCCTTTTTCCACACACACACACACACACAGACATTTTGTTAGTGTGGTACCAGAGTGTCAGAGATATAGATCTAAGCATAGATAGAAGGGAAGACTTCCTGTCAAATCCATGCAAAAGTAAAAGGGTGCACTGATCCACTGGAGGAGGCCAGGTGAGTATTCATCCTGCATATTGCAGAAAGGATTCATTTAAGCTATACACGGAAGCCAGTTGCTTCCAATTTGGAGATTATGTAATTGCAAGAAGGAACAAATGTCATACCTGACAGATTTACAATTGGAGAAATGTTTTACTTAAGGTGGATATAACCAGAAGAACCCACTGGAATATGGAAAATCAAGACTTTGGAGAAGAGTTTAGTTAGTGGAACTATAGTATTTTGCCAGATTGACTGAAAAGAATTACTGAATAGCTTGCACAAGCATAGTTCCCTCTATACCTTGTGAGCTCAGTGAGCTCATATATTTAGGAGAAAGCCTTCCAGTTTTAGTTTAATTATCCCTGACCACCTCTGTATTCTAGCTGTGCCTGTGGCTGGAATGTCCTCTCCCTCTTGAAGGGAGATAGAATATAAATCGGGATTCTTGAGTTCTAATAATTTCTCAGGCAGTTTATTAGCTGTGTGACCCAGGGCAAATCACTTAACTACTCCAAGTCTCAGTTTCCTCATTTGCAAAAGGACTGGAGAGTAGGATAAATGATGATAATATCACAAGGTTATTATAATAATACCCCAGGGTCGTTATGATTATCAAACAAAATAGCACATGTAAAGCACTGTGTAAATAGATGCTTAAATATAAGGATCATCAAGCAAAAGATATTATTGATTACCTAATCCATTCCAGGTACAATTCTATGGATTCTGGGTTTACTGATAACAAAAATGAAACAATTCCTACTTAACTCATAATTCGACTTTCAGCAGCAATGTCTCAATATAACTGATTAAACTGGCTTTCTGATATGACTCAATTTCAGTTGTGGTGGGAAGTCTGAGACTTGGTCTTATCCCCAAAGTTCTAGACATGGAAAGCTCAAAGAGTGAATCTTAGACCACATAGAGAAAATATCAAACATAGCCTGGGAATTTAAGGTACCTCCTTCCCTACTCTCCTCATCTCATGGTGAGTAGATTATTTAGGTAGATTGCCATATCTGTAAAATGAATCAACTAGCTTATTTTAAGAAAATGCTTTCCTTTACCTCTTTCATCAATCTTCAAAAATCCTAAATCTGTGTTATGATTAATCCCTAAGCAGCAATTTCATTGGGGTTAATACAGTTTTCTTGGATCAAAAGAACTGTCCTCCTGGTGAGATCGTCTGTTGTTTTCTCACTCATTTTGGTAACAAATGAGCCCTTTAACTCCCTGGGATTAGCCTAGGATCACACAGACTGTGAGTTTAGATATTAGCCTCTCAGCTCTTCCTATAGATTGAAAGGATACCGGGTGCTGGTCCACTCTAGGAGTAATCATTTCCATCTATAGCCTCCGCTGACATCTGCAAAGGGACCTCTCCATAGGACAGCAGTGGAATGAGCAATTAACAGAAAGGAATTCACAGGTGCAGCCTCTAAATTGCCATTGCCCAATGCTGATTCTAAGCTTGCCTTCACAGCTAGGGACTGACTGCCGGGTTCTTCCCGTGTAAAACCTCTTTCTCAGAGGTTTTCTTCTTTCTCAGAAGGCCTGGTGATTCAAATGAGCATATAATGTTACTTGTGGAGGAGGAGGTCTTAGAGGTCATCTAGTGAAATCCTCATTTTAAGATGAAGGAAATGAACACCAGCTATGGGAAATAACCTTATCAAGGTCACCCAGGTAGTTAGTAGCAATTGTAGAATTCATTGTTCTCCTTGAACAATAGACTATTTCAACTGAGAAAATATCAGCTCCAAGCATAATATCAAGTTCAAGTATTTCTTACAACCTGGATGCTTTCCTCTAAAAATGAGTCAGATTCTAAGCAATTTTAGATTAGAATATAGGCATGAAGAATCAGAGATCTCATAAAAAAAATCTGAATCTTATAAAAATCCTCTGTCAGCTAAAGCATCATTTTAGTCTTAGATTTTCAGGTATTCATATGGGATAAATGCAGTGGAATCTTATCTTATAAGTCATGAATAGTCAAAATTGTCCTTTAAAAATCCTTAAATTATCCCAAAGTCAAGTCAACAAGCTTTTCTTAAAGGTCTTACAATATTCTATATACTGTGCTAAGAGCTATGGGCATAAAGAATATCAAAAACATTCCAAGGGGGAGAGAGAACATTTAAACAACTATATACATTCAAAATACAGGAGTCAGTCAATAAACATTTATTTAACCAGTTTCTGTACTTAGCTCTAGGGACACAAAGAAAAGGAAAAGATAGTTCTTGCTGATGACGAACTCATGATCTCATAGGAGAAATAACATGCAAACAACTATGTACCAACAAACTAGATAATAGATTGAGTGATAACTGCTGCTATATTGAGAATTGCTGCCATTTCCTCTAACTACTGACTCAAAGACCCAGAAAAGAAAAGGCTTGACACCCAAGCTTTTGGCACTGTCAGATGGTTCAGCATCTAAAAGCAATATGGTTTTATCAATGGAAGATGCATTGCCATCAACCTTGCTAGTGAACTCTAAGAACCAAGGAGTCTTTTCATTGGACTTGCAAATGAACCCTCTTTTATCTGTTGTCCTCTCCTTTCCATCTACAATATGACCCCATTTTTTGGCATGATACTTTCTACATAGGAAATATTTAATTGTTGCTTTTTAATTCATTCATTCATTAAAACAAGTTACCTCTAAAACAATAAAATAAGGGTTAAACCATGTATATTCAAGGGGTACAATAGAATTTGATGGGCCACTAGAAGGCAGGTTCTAACATGGATGGGTTTGGAAAATCAGAGAGTAGTATTAAGGGAAAAGCTCTTACACTTTGGCAGCCTGAAGAGATAACACAGTATAATCAATTTGTGGCAATATTCAGGGCTAGTCAGTCCCTGGATATGAATGAAGATCAATACAGGATCAGTGAAGTCCAAGGGCTAGCCTGATTCTAGAATGGTAGAGCATGTTTAGGGATATGTTGTTGCCAGTTCTGATCTGCTTATAGAATTGCATATTATATATTGTATCTAGGATATACTTTAACATGTTTAACATGTGACACTGCCTGCCATCTAGGGGAGGGGATGGAGGGAGGGAAGGGAAAAATCAGAACAGAAGTGAGTTCAAGGGATAATGTTGTAAAAAATTACCCATGCATATGTACTGTCAATAAAAATAATTTTAAAAAAAGAATTGCATGTTAAAATTTCAGGGTGAGCATTTACATCTCAGAAATCTGCAATATCTACAAATCAGGATTTGATTTATTGCTTTGTTGATTGCCTAAACCTAAGAAAGTGTTAATAATGCTGATTAAATTTAAAAATATATGCATATTTCCCTCCTTCACCCCACATATCCAGGTTGTTCAGCATTTCCCAGCTCTCCTTTGTATTACTCTAAAAACATTGATTGAACTCGGCAGAAATCAATAGAATGTTTAGGAAGTCAAACCATCACCAAACTTCATATCTGGTGACTATAGTATATTAATATAATAGCAATAATAGCAACAATACCTGGAGTTTACATACATTTAAGGTTTGTAAAGTCCTTTACATTTGCCTCTTTGAGCCTCACAACACTTCTGTACCTATTTGAGATATTCACCATCAGCCAAGATGGAGCTTTTCCCCAGAACTCTCTATTCAGTACTGGGTAGATTAACATTTCCTGTGGGAAACAATAAAATAAAGTATTCTGAATCAAATGGCTCATGGGTTAGATATGGTTACTATAAAAACAATTGAATGCAAATGTTATTTTTACCTCAAATTTGTAAAAGAAAATAAAATTATTTTTCTCCTTAGAAAGCAGAAGCAAAGTACAGGTGGAGTAGTTCTTCCTTCTTTACTCTCTCTTCTCATCTTAGCTACCCTGGAACAATGTTTCTAACTGTGAGGGAATCTTATTGTAAAGAAGGAATTTACTCCTAGGATGGGAGACATGATACCCTTTGGAAAGTCATAGATATCAGAGATGAAAGTTGAATTTGAGGAGGAATAACATGGAGACCAATTTGGCTGAAATGCATCACATGAGAGGGGAAGCTGTATGAAATAAGTCTAGGAAGACAGGATGGATACAAGTTATAGAAAGCTTTAAACATTAGTGTAATAAGACAAAATGGCATAAAGACAAAATGAGTAAATCACTGAATTTGCAATCAGGAAGATTTGGTCTCAATTCCATTTTAGGTCCTTAGTAGCTGTGTCATCCTGGGCAAGTCACTTAATATCTGTTCTTATTTGCTCATCTGTAAAATGAGAAGGTTGAACTCAATAGTCTATAAGAGCTTTTCCAACTCTCCTATGAATTTTAACTTTATCTTAGAAGTAATAAGGAAGCAGTAATAATGTAATTCTTTATTGTATGGCATTTCCAAGATTTAAAGAACATATACACACAACTGCAAAATATTTCTACCATCCCTATATATGTGTGTGTATACACACACACACACACACACACACACACACACACATATATATATAGGCAGCAACCAAATTAACAAATGAAGACAGCTTCTGAATAATGCACCATGACTAGTTTTATCATCCAAATGATAAAATATTTCCAACAGCTGCCATTGTCCCTCAGCAGCAATACCTCCCACAGCTTATCAGTCAGGCTGCCACAGTTTCTAAGTAAAAGATTGTGTCTCTCCAGATGCCGGGGTCACCTATCAGGATCCTTCAGTCCGATGGCATGGATCAAGCCTTCTTTCTTACAAAAAGGAAAAAATACTTCAGCTCACACAGCCATTCAAAATGCATTTACTAAGTGCCTACTGTGTGCTAGGCAACTTCCTTTGTCAGAGCTAGTAGTAAACAATAATGCAGGGTTGATAATGAACCATATACTATAGGAAGCAGTGAAAGATATAGCAAGGAAGAAGTTCAGTTAGAAATTCAGTTATTCTAGGCTCTAAATGTTTGTGACTGATATATATATATATATATATATATATATATATATATATATATATATATACACACACACACACACACACACACACACACAAAATGAGCTTGAGGCAACAGAGAAAGGTTTGCACAATCCAGGACAATGGTCAGAGATGACTTTTAGATGGATTGTGGTTTTATGAAACTGGAGAGAGGGTTTATGTGACAAGTTAAGCAATAGGAGCTAGATAAGTGGTATAGTGAATAAAACTCTGGCCCTTGAGTCAGGAGAACCTGAGTTCAAATCTGGCCTCAGACACTTAATACTTAATAACTGTGTGACCCTGGGCAAGTCACTTAACCCCAATTGCCTCAGCCACCCCCCCCCCAAAAAAAACAGTTAAGTAATATCTTATACTATATTGGAGTAATGACTGAACAAGGACTGAAGGAACAAGGACTGAACGTTAGAGGAGGAGACTCTAGGGCACAACTTTCCTTATCTCTTTTTCCCTCATATACCAACAAGGTCCTGGTTGCCCCTTGACCCTGGGCTATAATATTCTATGCTCTCGTCTGTGTGGTCATGGCTGTGACTGGGATTTCTGCTCTCCTAAATTGGTCAAGTGAGTCAACTAATTTGTACCATAGACCCAATTATACTGGAATTGAATTAGCAAAGATTGCTTATTTAATTACATTTAGGCAATAAGAGATGAAGGTTTGGAACAAAGAGAGAAAGCTAAATAGATACAAGCATACTCAGGAGCCATAAAAATAAAAATAAATGGGCAAGTCCCTGAAGGGGAAAGTAGGCTTGGAGGAAGGGGAGATTTACAATTATTTTGCAAATATTAAAATCATATAAAGTTCAATTTTTCTAAATTTAAGTATGTAGGAAAAGATCAGCTTTGCAGAGAAAAAAACTATCAGTTATTTAATGTCCCTTTTCCTTGGACCTTGGAAAAGTAATCTTCAGTCCTACACTGATCATAGAGCAGTTGGAAATTGAAACTGTTATAGTTAAAAAAAGAGCACATATAAGGACTGAACATTATGACAAAATAATATTTGTGATGAACTTTCTGTATTTGAGGAATGGTGTGGTAAAAGTAGTCATTTGAAGAGCTAATGGAAGTGAAAGAGAGGATCAGAATCTATATACCTCATCTGTGTATTGAGCCTTGATCTCAGTGTATGCAAGAACCAAGGCCCAAATACTACTTGATCACACAAACATAGCATCTATGACAATGGAAGAACAGCAACAAGACACTACTCACTTCTGTCACTTATTTAAATCAGGCATTTTTGGAGCTCTTTCTAGATATTTTCAGAAGACAATAAGAACTTTGGAAGTCAGAAGGTGGGAATGACTATAATATTTTTATCTCCAAACTTCCAAATTCCAAAGAAAACCTATGAAAATAGACCTCCTTCTCTTCTTTCGAAAGGGAGGGAGGGAGAAAGAAAAGGGAGGGAATATGGATGGGAAGCAGTCAGATAATATAGGACTTGGTGGATGTGCTAATTAATTTTGTTGAACTGCCCCCCATCCCATTTTAGTCTATAAAAAGTCATTCTGTATTAAGAACATTTTGTTAGAGTGGGATATCAAAGACTTATACTAGGCAACACAGATAATATAATAATTTAAGAGTTAAAAATAAACCAATTTTGATTTTGTGACTAAATGAAAGTAATAAGATAATGGGTGTGGGGGGAGTGATGTATTCTAAACTCTCAAACAAAATAAAATTAAATAGCTGTATAGAAATGAAAAGGGTCCGAGGTATTGTCTAATCCATTCTTCTTCCTTCAAAAATAAGTAACAATGTTCAAAGTGATCACTTTAGGTCACACAGGTAGCATTAAGGTACCTGGCATTATCACCTGGCACATAATAGACACTTAATAAATGCTTTTTTACTTCATGTCACACATTTTCAAGCTCAATGTCCTTTGGAATTTCCCTGGATGTTCCCTCAGTCCCACAAAGTCTTTCTAATCAAATATGGAACATTTTGTGATCTCACACAAATTCTTTAAGTTCCCTTGAACTCAATTTCTTCATTTATAAAATGAAATGACCTTCAAAGTTCCTCCCAGCTTCTGTGTTCTTACCTTTACTTCAAACATTCCAGAGCAGAGTGGATACAAAGCCCATACATAGGGAAGGAAACTTTACCATCCTAGAATGAGGATCCTGTGAGGTAACTAACATTGTTTTCTTCAGACTTTGGAACTGATGAATCATTGAAAGGTGATATATCAGAGGGTGTGGTTTTTTTTTTTTGGGGGGGGGGGAAATTGCTTAATTGCTTTCTTTTTCAATGAAATAAAGCTTCAGTATAAACTGAAATTTTTCCTTCCATCATCTAGACTGCTACTAAAAATGTCATTCTCAATGATGGATCAGATTTGTTGATATATTGCTACAGAGTTTCATTGCAAAGGTTCCCTTCAAATCTCTGCCTTTCATGAAATCCAGCTCTGAAGCCAAATGACTTCACTGTACAAGCCTCTTTGCAAAGCATTATATCAGAGAGCCTATAACCGCTTTGGCAAAGCTAAGCCATTTATTTTCTCCATCTAATCAGCATCATCTCACCAAGGCAAATTCTGAAAGGACTTTTCATTTTCTTTCTTCATTTAGTGCTTCTTTGTGAATGATCATTACTATGTCTAGGATTCCTTTTGACAACTCCAAGGAGAAAAAGGAAAGATTCTAGTCTAGCATCCCAGCCAAAGTCTAGGAACATGATGGAGAAACCCAAATTTGTGAAGGACAAGCCTTGACATCATTCTTGGAGCAGAAAAGGGATTACAGGAGCGATGAGCTAACATCATAAAAGAACATCCTGTCCAGAAAATATGTGTGCGTGTGTATGTATATATTAAGGTCCCATTTATGGAAGAAATTGTAAAAATGGTCTAAAATGCAGTATTTGGAGAGATGGAGAGTGGATGTCTTTGTGCTCATCTGATTGAACTAGTAAAGGGCTCCCTGATTATGTTATCTATCTCAGTCCAGAAACACTAGGAGTTATGATTCAGGTTTAGAGCGAGGATACAAATGACAGAGTGAATAGAGCACTGGGCCTAGATTTAGTAAGACCTGAGTTCTGAGGCTTAAATACTTATTAGGATGTGATCTTGGGTTACTTCCCTTATGGATCAGAGAAAATAATAACATCCACTTTACAGAGTTGTTGTAAAGATCAAATGAAATCACATTTGTAAAGCACAGTGCCTGACACATAGTAGGTGCTATATAAATATTTATTTCCTTCTCCTTCCCTCTGCCCCCTTCATAAAAGCTGTTTATTGATCAATCTACTTCAGAGGAACATATGCACTTTGCCCTCTGAAATCTCCAAGTTCTTGAAAGCATTGGGGAAACTTTCAATACAGTATCTACTAGCAGCTTTATCACATCTTCTATAAAGGGGTACAATGCTCAGTAGGGTGGCCGGGTAACAATGCTATAATTATTCTAGCCAATTTTGTAGGGTCAGCTAGGTGATGCAATGGATAGGAATACTTGAGTTGAAATCCAGTCTCAGACACTTAATAGCTAAGGGACCCTGTGCAAGTCACATAACTTGTTTGCCTCAGTTTCTTCATCTGTAAAAGTAAGCTGAAAACAGAATGGCAAACCACTTCAGTATCTTTGCCAAGAAAAGCCCTATGGAATCACAAAGAGTCAGACATGACTGAATAATAACAAAGACAATGAAATACAGCTCCCCTGAGTTAAATGCCCTTGTAAATTATTCTTTAGTTTTTAAACCCAGGCAAAAACCTGTTGTCCACAGCCAGGTAACTAGTTGAATATTCAAGTTTTATGCAATATTAACTCAAATGCCAACCTCCCCATGAAACTTTTTTTTTTCTTCTCCTCCCACCTGCTAAAGTATCTTCCTAAAATTGCATTGTTTTTAAAAACATATTTTGTTCATATTTACATATGCTTATGTTTTCTCTCCCCATTGAATATAAACTCCTTGTAGGCAGGGATTTTTTATTTTTTTTTAATTTTTATATTCCCTGAGTCTGGCAAAATACCAGGCAAAGAGCAGATTTATTGACTGATTGTTGATAGCAATATAATTCAGCCAAGTTATAGATCTGTACCAATAAGCCTTTGCCATTACACTCCTATTCCTAATCAAAGCATCATAAAGCATTTCAATAAAGAGACATGCATTACAGGATTCTCCATTGAGGTGAACTCAATCAGAACATAAAGCAGAGGTGAGGTAAGGTAAATATTACATCAAACTACTTCTACTTAGAGGTGGGACTATCACCTAGATCATCTATTGGATGCAAACCTAAGAAATGAGAAATTTTAATAAATGGAAAAGAGGGTGCCCATGAATTACAGTTATGCTGAGTTTAGAAGCAGACAGACTTCAGAAGGTATGGAATTGAGACCTGAAAGCTTCTACTTTCCTTTACTGCTACAGATTTTATCCATTTGACGGGGGAAAGTTTCATTTGAAATCTTCTGAAGTGGCCTTAAAAAATAGTGTAGTGCACTGACTACGTAGTTTGCTTGAGTTGGTTCACAGAACTGATTTTCCTTTGACAGTCCAAACTTGTATCTTAATGATTGATTTTGTATCCCTATAGCAAAGGTTGAGGGCAGCCAGGTGGCACAGTGGATAAAGTATGAGGTCCAAAGTCAGGAACACTCATATCCCCGAGTTAAAATCTGGCCTCAGACACTCAGTCACTATGTGACTCTCGGCAAGTCACTCAACCTTGTTGCCTCAGTCTCTTCATCTATAAAATGAGGTGGAGAAGGAAATGGCAAATCAATCTAACATCTCTGCCAAGAAAATGTCAGATGGAGTCATGAAGAGTTGGACGTGACCAAAATGACTGAACAAGACAATTAAAAAAGGCAATGACATTGCTCCAGAAGATTAATATAATATCTTAGGACATCCCTCTTATGCATTTTGCATTTGAATTTTTTGAGAAACTGGGCAACACAAAATTATGATATAGAATAGTTATCTACTAGTAACTCTAGAGCCCTGTGATCTCTCTCAATTTACTTGAAACTTTACATTTAGAGCAAGAAGGGACTTTGAGACCATCTAAACTAACTCCTTCATTTTATAAATGAGAAAATAGGCCAAAATAGGTCAAATGATATGGCCAAGATCACATATTCCATCCAAATTGCCCTGCTTATTGTTCCTCATGTATATCATTCTATGTCTTATCTCTGTGTCTTTTGTAGCATTTGTCCACCATACTTGTAATGCACTTCCTCCTCATCTCTACCAATGGAATTCCTAACTTCCTTCCAAGTTCAACTCAAATGATGCTTCCTAGGGAAGCTTGTCTTCTCCCAGGTGCCTTCTCCCAGGAATTATTCTGTGTATTGAAGTACTGTATTGTATTGTAGTATATATATATATATATATATATATATATATATATATATATATATATGTATATATGTTGTAGAACTCCACCTGAGTCCTCTCTCTTTCCCACTTAGAATCATATGTTGAGTAAGATTCTGTATTAGGGGAACTTATAGAGAAGGATCTATCTTTCTTGCATTGTGTGACTTTTTACAATCCACCCCAGACTGCTGGGGAACATTATTATTATTATAGGGGCTTATAATTAGTTACTAGCTAACATTTTTCTAGCTTTTTTAAGGCTTGCAAAGTTCTTTATAAACATTATCTCATTAGTTCCTCACAACAACCCTGGGAAGTAAGTGCTAATATTATCCCCATTTAAGAGATGAGAAATCTGAGGCAAACACAGGTTTATACCTTGTCCAGAGGCAGGTAGCTAATATGTGGAAGAATTTGAATTCTTCCTGACTCTAGGCTCACTGCTCTATGCATTGTGCCACCTACTTGCTAGCTGGTTGCCTGTTGTCTTCCCCATTAGATTGTGAACTTCTTAGGGAAGTGATCATATTTTTGCTTTTCTTTGTATTCCTAGCACATAGCACAGTGCCTGACACAAAGCAAGAGCTTAATAAATGCTTGATGACTGATTGATAACTATCAGATCCCTCTTTTTTTTCTTCCACACAAAAGAAATATTTAAAAGATAAAAGATTTGCAAACATTCAGTGACAAAGACTTAAGTATAAGGAGACAATTTATAACTCTTATTATACTCTCCTGGGATGTTACCTAAGATATCAAAACATAAAGCATCTTCTGAGACTGGTGAAGAATCATTTTATCTTCCTCGCTGTTCTGCCCTATCAGAGAAGTTCCTTCTGGTAAATAAGACAAGCGGTTTCCCTCCTCTTCCTGTCAGAGGCTATCTTCCAAGGAAAGCAATGAAGTCATTGCAGGGGACTCCTCCCACAATGTAGTCAGGACCCAGAAACCCCCAAACACTCGAGGTAACCACTCCTGAAAAGTGTGTCTCTCAGATATCCCTGTTCAAGCATGTGTGCTCAGAGAAAGAAACTTAGATCAGAAGAGTTTGCCAGAGCCAGGCTTCCAACTCAAGTTTGCAGAAGCAGAACATGTATCTGAAGCCGATAAAACTGTCAGGGAAGGCAGCTCAACTCCATCCTCTCAGGAAGTCCTAGAAAAAGAGAATTATGTGTCATGACACAAATTGTACCTGGAGGAAGGGAGGGAATCCAAGGAGGCTGAGTCACTCTCTTTAAATTTGCACAGCCCCAGTAGTTCACCAATGATTTACTACGTTGTTTCAAAGCATCAGGTTCTCCAAGACTGAGACAAACATACATGACCAGAATTGGCTTAAATTATAACAGATCAAGGGAGCTCTCTTATTTGTTGCCATTACACACACACAAACACACACACACACACACACACACACACATGCACATACACATTTCTATGCATATATATATGTATATATACACATATATTTGTATGGCTATTTTATATATATATATATATATATATATATATATATATATATATACACATATATACATACACACATTGCCATCTCAGAAAGGTGAAGGAGAAAATTTTAACTTATTTTTTTAATGAACTAAAAATTGTTTTTACATGTAATTAGAAAAATGGATGTTCAAAGTACAAAAGACAAAAAAACAAAAAAAAAATTCCTCAAATTAAAGAATTCTGTTTAAGTGATCAAGATAATGGAGAAAACTTTGTACTAGGGTAAAATAAAACACTATCTAAACACTATCTATTTGCAAAGATGAAAGCTGAGGTGGTATGATGGAAATTTATAATGTCTTAAAGGGTTGCTATAGTAACAAAAGAATTATTCGATTCTTAAACCATGGAGAGGGTAAATTTAAGGAAAATAAAGGCAAATCAATAGCTAATAGTAAACATATAAAATTCATTGAATCTAAGGATGGTAGAAGTTGAAAAGACATAGTTTCAAAGAAAATTTAATTTAATTCATGGTTGATAGATCTGTTAATGGGTTTGGAAGGAGATAGAGAACTTTAACTTTGCAACCCTAAAGTCAAAGGGTGCTTATGGATTTGATACAACTCTTCCTAGAGCCATGAAGAGGTACCACAGTCCATGCTCATTTGTACTTCAGCCTTTCCAGATGTTCTTCAGTGCTAGGGATGGGCAAGAATCATTCAGCTAGTTCCTTTTTTAAAGTATATTCACGTTTCAGACTTTGTTACCACAATAATTTAAATATGTTGCTTACTGCCAAAATTAACTCACTGCTTCACTTCTTCCACACTGTTTCATTTAATTAAGTTTTCCAATTAATCATCTCTGAGTATTACACCATGTCCAGAAGTCCATATTAATAAAACTTCTGCTTGCTTTTAAGGACTCAGTGGCAAGTTCGATTTCAGGGCATCGATCCATCTGGCCCTTCTTACCTCAGAAGAATTAGGTTGGGGAGAAAGTGAGCACCATCTGTTTCTGAATATTTCTTTCATGATTTCATGGTGGGAAGGAAGTTGATTCTAAGATCTCATTGTTCAAGTAGATTAAAGGAAAATGAATTCTGATCTACCACCTCATTCATGAGAAAATTGATCATGAAGGAAAAATCTCACTGTGGGGGCTAACTACCCAAACAGAACCAGAGAAAGAGAGCCATTCATCATATATTTAGTCACAGAAAGGCTCAGGGAGAATAGAGTCAAGGTTGATGTCAGTATTTTCTCTAGTTTAAATGAAATTAAGGATGAAGGTGATTTTCAATCATGTCCTTTATAATGCAATTTCTCCATTTAAAAAAAAGATATCTCTGGAAAGATAGAGGAGACTTGGAAGAGATCAATTAACCACTTTGAAGAATTAGCTTTCCATAATCAGGGCATATGTTTTTCCACTTTGGGGAGGGAACAAATTGTCAGGTGGAATAAATGTGGTCCTGTTTGTCTGAAGATTTATCCCTTGAAAACAGGATTTTGCTTATTCCTTAGAAACAATAGGGAATATGAGTTCTAGGCTGGAAATTTAGTGGTTCCCTTTTATCTCTAGGACAAAATATGATGCTCTGTTTGGCTTTTAAAGCCTATTATGACCTGGCCTCTTCCTACATTTCCAATGTTCTTGCACTTTACTCTCCTACATAAGCCTCCTTGCTATTCCTCACAGAACTTATTCCATCTTCTAACTTCAAGTGCATTTTCATTCATTGTTTTTCATGCCTGGAATAATCTCCCTCCTCATCTCCACCTTCTAGCTTCCTTTAAATTTCAGCTCATATTTCACTGTCTACCAGAAACCTTTCTCAGGACTCTTTAATACTTGTTTCTTCCCTCTGAGATAACCTAGAACTTACCCTGTCAATATTATAGGGAAAACATTTTTGCAGTGTTTCTCCCTTTGGAAGATAAACTCCTTGAGGTAGGGACTGCCTTTCTTTATATCCCCAGCACTTAGCATAATGCCTGGAACATAGTAGGTGATTAATAAATGTTTGTCAATTGAATTTGTAAAACCAATAAGCAGCAAAAAGAAAGAAAGAACAAAAGAGAGAGAAAAGGAAGTTTGGGAAATCTCCCACTTTCTTCAATTTTATATTCATTTTAGGCTAGATGTCATAGTTATCCTGGACACCTATTTTCCAAAGGGAGTGATATATTAAAAGTGTTCTTTGCTCTTTCTTCTTTCTATTTTAGTCTCACCTTGTAAAAATCATTTGTTCCTGCCCATCATATATATCCTAGATAGCTGCCAAAAATGTCATTATGCTGTCTACATCGGGTTTACATCAATTCCTTCCCTAAATTCTTACAATCTATTGAAATCATACTCTCGGAAATTACAAATTTTCTTTCAGCAAATCTAGTAGTCTTTTTTCTGTTCCCATGCTCCTTAGCCTCTCTGAAGTATGAGACACTGCCATTTTCTCCTGCCTTCTCAAAAGTCTGTATTCCAGAGAGGATTGGCGAGACTTACATGAACTGATGCTGAGCGAAATGAGCAGAACCAGGAAATCATTCTATACCTCAACAGCGATACTGTATGAGGATGTATTCTGATGGAAGTGGATTTCCTCAACAAAGAGAAGATCTAACTCAGTTTCAATTGATCAAGGATGGACAGAAGCAGCTACACCCAAAGAAAGAACACTAGGAAATGAATGTAAACTGCTTGCATTTTTGTTCTTCTTCCCAGGTTATTTATACCTTCTAAATCCAATTCTCCCTGAGCAACAAGAAAACTGTTCGGTTCTGCACACATATATTGTATCCAAGATCTACTGTAATCTATTTAACATGTATAGGACTGCTTGCCATCTTTGGGGAGAGGGTGGAGGGAGGGAGGGGAAAAATCGGAACAGAAGTGAGTGCAAGAGATAATGTTGTAAAAAATTACCCTGGCATAGGTTCTGTCAATAAAAAGTTATTTAATTAAAAAAAAAATCTGTATTCACTTAGTTCCGTGAAACTTTTCTACATTGGTCCTTCTGTCTTTCCCTATATATTTTTTCTGTCTTTTATGGTGATTTGTCTTCCACATCCTGCCCTCTAGCTGTAAGCAAATGTCTGGGGTTGTTATCTCTGTCTTCTCTGGGGCCATTGATAGCTAAGTTGGGCTTTATCTTGCCTGGGACCAGATATACCTGCCACATCATTACAAATTCACTCTCTCTACCAGAGCTTGAGACTGTGTTCCTGGTATTACAATCTCTGATAGTTGAGATTTTGCTTTATGTTGCCCTGACCTCAACATTTCCCCAAGTCATCTTTAAACTTGGCCACATTAACTGTCTACCTTTCTAATTCCTTAATTTATTGTCTTCTCCTCACCAAAATGTAAGCTTTTTGAGGGCAGGGACTAACTTAGTTGCTTGTTTCCCAGGGCTTAGCACAATGCCTGGACACAAAGAAGACACCCAAATATTTTACCATATATTTATCTATTATTTATCTATAATTTTGTCTTTTATCTATCATCTTCTCCATTTCTCTTCTAACTTCTGTGAACAAGTAAACCCTTTGTTTTGTAAATCTCTGTTTCCGATACTCATTTCTCCTCTGACTTCCTTTTCTAGATTCTCAGATGTCTCTTGCACATTCTTACTCGTATCATGATTACTTTTAATTCAGTACCAATTAGTTTCCTCAAGTATAAAAGGAGGATTGAATTAAATGATGTATATCAAATGATGTCTACCTCTATGCTCTAATATACTATAAATAAACCAATTTCATATTCTTACAGAAAGGATGAAGGAGAAATTGGAGTCAGACCAAGGATTTAAACTATAAAATGACAAATTGTTACATTTTTACATCAGGATTGCATAGCATCTGGGCATGCTACAGGATGCTATTCATAAGATCTATGATTGTTAACAAAGTGGAAGGTGAAAAAAAAGAGACCTGGACTTTATAATGATGTTTATACCACCTAACCTGATCTCCTGGTGCTGAAAGATGGATGGAAAATATGTGATACAGGTGGCATTTGTGTAGTTTGGCAGTGAGGAGAATAATACTCAATAGTAATTGACCTAGTCATTCACATAGGAAGCCCTAAGTGGATAAAAATTCATATTTCCTATATGATAATTGAAATTTGACATGCAGGTTATTGATCTACATCTTTGAAAGACAGAGTAGATAAATAATAATAGATTAGGCCCCAAAATGAACATAATGACAAAAAATGAGTAGATTTCATTTGAGAAACTATGCAATATTTTCAGTGATACATGACTACTCTTACTACAAAAGCACATCTTTTCAAAAAATGATTCTTTTAGTGAAACTTACTATCTAAAGAAGCAGTGTGGGGTAGGAAATAAAGGGTTAACCTTGGAGCCAAGAAAATCTAGATTCAAGGGCTATATATGGCACATACTAGTTGGTCAAGAATGATTAGGTCACATACAATCAGAAGGATGGACAGTAAAACAACAACAAAAATAAAAAAAAAAAAACCAAAGGGAGAGGAAAAAGTCCAAATCTCTTCCTTACCAATATCTATTACATTAACTCTTTCTTTCCTCACCACTGTAATGCTTAGCACAGTCCTCATAGTGGATATCTATAATAACTGAGGGAGCCAGGTGGAATAATGGATAGAATAATGATCCTGGAGTCACAAAGACCTGAGTTCAAATTTGGCTTCAGATGCTTATTACCTGTTTATTCCTGGACATGTTACCTAGCCTCTGCTTGCCTCAATTTTATCAAATGTAAAATGATGAAAATAACAACACTTACATCCCAAAGTTGTAGTGCGTATTGAGTTAGTATTTGTTTAAAAGAAAATGGCATAAGGGCAGCTAGGTGGCACAGTGGATCAAGCACCAGCCTTGAAGTCAGGAAGACCTAAGTTCAAAGTTGATCTCAGACACTTAACATTTCCTAGCTGTGTAATGCTGGGCAAGTCACTTAATCCCAGTTGCCTCAGCACAAGAAAAAGGAAAAAAAATGGCATATAGTAAGCACTATATAAATGTTTCTTTCCTTCCTTTAAATAGAATCTCATTATACTGGGGTAACGGATAGCATATACCCCACTATACAAAGAGAAGTATACATTTCAGATGAAAAGGAGTAAAATTCTTTTGACAAGTGTTAGACATCAGTGTCTCTGATATTCCAAGAGGAATGGTCAGTGAACCCAATGTTTATTTTTCTTGAAAAGGATACTGATTTTTTTATGTTCAATATGCAGGCAAAACTGATACTCAGAAGTTTCATAAAGAATAAGGTTAGTAAGTCATCCTTTCCTCTACAAGTCACAACCTGATTTCCTGGTGCTGACAGATGGATGGAAAATATGTGATATGAGTGGCATTTTTTGTAGCTTGGCAGTGGTTAGGAGCAGCTTTCACAGACCCAAAATATACCATTACCACTGTTTCTTCCCATCAGCAGGAGATGTTCAAACTTCTGAGCAACAGGAATAAATATTCTTTTTATTCTAAAGATCTTACTTTTGGCATTTGCTGAAGAGACAGAGCACATCAGGGAAATCTGCCGTATATTAAGGTATAAATTACTGTCATCTAAGACCTTTTTGGATTCAAGGTGTTTGGTAACAACTGTGAGATAACATAGCCATGAATAGAAATGTATGAGATCTAAGTCCTGTGTTCCTCTTTTTGTGAAGTAGGTCAGACATTAAGTTCTGTCTTGCTGTTCACTGACACTGTTCAGACTATCAGGGTTACCATTGTGTCTGGTCATTGCTCTACCAGCGAGGGGCTAGCAATCTAAAAGGCAGTTCCTGTTTCCTCCATCTGCCCAGCAACAGCTTTTTAAAAATGGAAACATTGCATCATAAAGGACACGATTGACAATCTCCTTAATTCCCTAATTTCATTTAGAGTAGAGGAAAGGATGACATCAACATTGGGCCAGAACCCAAACCAGAGCATGCTCAAATTATTAAAAAGGTTAAGAACATTTCCTTTCTCTCTATCTGCTGTACTTCATCATATAGAGATCTATATATTCTTCACTGTAGCAGTAACCAAAGAGGGCAGTGTGGAATAGCCCATGAGACCAGAGTCCAGTGGCCAAGATCCAAAGAGACTGAACTTAATCAGAAAATCTGGTTCAAAGTCCCAGGTTAGATGTGATTTTGAAAATAGTCATTTTCCTTCTTTGGACCTCAATTTCCTTATTAAATGAAAGGTGGTTGAATGAATGACTTTCTCCCCTAGCATTCCATGATTCTGTCTTGGGTCACAAAAGAATGTATCTTGAATAGCAGAATCCCTGTTATCTTAAAAAAAAAAATAAATACTTGTTGGTTAACTACTTTGGATAAATATACTGTGCTAGGCATAATGGGGATGCAAACATATGTAAATTATGGCCCTTGCCCTCAAGAGAATGCACCCTCGTAATGATGATTAGACATGAGTTCACATAACTAAAATATAAGCTGAATGTTAAGTATATGAGAAACACACAAAGGAAATATTGTGAAGGTTTTGGAGCAGTTAGGTGGTCCAGTGGATAGAGCGCCAAAACTAGAATTAGAAAAACTCATCTTTTTAAGTTCAAATCTGGACTCAGACACTTGCTAGTCATGTATGACCCTGAGGAAGTCTTTAATCCCATTTGCCAAGAATACTCCAAAGGGAGTGATAGAGAGTTGGACACAACTGAACAACAGCAGCAACAATAAAGTGTATGTGTGGAAGGGGAAAGGGAGATATTTCCAGTTGAAAGAATACATCTAAGTTCCTTGAGAACCGAAGGTTCTGCTATCTCTGTAGCTCCAATCCTTAGCACTTTGCTTTGAGTAAAAAAGATACTTTAAACCTGGTGAACCAGTTTAGCATTATATAGTGGAAAGAATACACTAATAGGATATATATGATAACTGATCTTGAACTTGAACTTAAACAAATCTTATAGGCAATCTAGTACAATACCCTCATTTTCAAAATGACGATCCTCAAGTGCAGGAAAATTAATTGACTTTTGCAAAGTCATTTGAAACCAGGTCTTCTAAATGCAAAACCAGACCTTTTCCAATATCATGTATTACCTATTTAGGCAGATGAAAAGAAATCAACAAGTAGAGGTGAAGATATGGGCATTCTAGGTTAGGGTATAATGCCCCAAAATTATGCAAGTGGGAAAAGGGAAATCTTCAAGAAAAGTTAGTTTGCTTAAAGTATGTGGAAGGAGTAGAATGTATAAGACTGTAAAAGTTGAATTCAAGTTGTGGAAATTTTTGAATCATGAGTTGAGTTAAAGAGTTTTTACATTATTTAGTAGATGATTGTGCTGAAGATTCTTTGAAGAAAAGATGTTCCTTTATTTCAGAAATGACATTATATATGTATGAATATTACTAATTCTATATTACATCTGGTCAATGTGTTGATTGAATTTGTTAAATTCTTCATTTTGTTTTTTTAAATCCTTGTTAAAAGGAAAGGTTCCCTGAGTAGGTGAGGGGTAAGGGATAAAAATCAGAAATTAATGTAATGCAAAATGGAAGACATGAATTAAAACAATTAACAAGAACATAATGTAAAATCATTCATTTAGATTAAAAAATCAATTACACAAGTTGTTGGCAACACGAATTGAGACTAATTTGTATGAAAAAGACTAGTGGATTTTAGATGAACTCGAGCTCAATACAAGTATATGTGTAATGTGGTTGCTAAAAAAGCTTAAGTAAGCAAAGACTTTATCATCAAAGTAATCTATCCAGATCATCATGGATAATAATTGCACTGTAACTCTTCAGTGATCAGACATTTCATTTTTTTTTCTTGCTTGATTCTGGATGCCAAATTTTAAGAGTGACATTGAGAAATGAAAGTAAATCTAGAAATGGGGTCCTAAAGGGTGAAGGGCCTGAAAATGGTAAATGGAAACATTTCACCAGAAGTGAAAATGTAGGGGGAATCATGTTGCTTATTTTGAAATGTCTGAAGATAGCCATATGAAAGAGAAAAAAAGGCTGAATTTATATCAGTGGTTAGGAATGAAGACTATCTCCACTCCAGTAAAAAAAAGTTTCTTAAAACTCATAAAGAAATAGGCTATCTCATAAAGTAATGAGCTCCACAACATTGGAAATATTTTTAAAATGTTTGATAATCATGTTAATCCACATTTTAGAAGGCATATAAGTGGAAGGGGAAAAGCAATTGGATCTGATAGTCTCAAAAAGCCTTTTTAATTATATGATCCTATTAAATAAAACTTCAAAGAACTAGGAGATTGTTCACTGGAGACATGAGTATAACCAGTCTAGGGCCAAAGCAAAATTTAAACAATTCAAAATGTTAGCTAATGTTTAAAGATTCAAATGAAATGTTTATGATGAAATACTATTCTTATAAAGCATTCAACACAATGTGTGGAACATAGTCGGTGCTTAATAAATGCTGTCACTACTTTTCCCCTTATGATAGTGTTCCTCTCTGCAAACTGCCTTAACTAATAGAGAAAACAGATATTGTGAAAAGGTACAATGAAACTGACTTGGACATTTGTCAACAGTGCAGAATTCAGGATATACCAGGGCTGGCTAAAGCTGAAAGAATGAAACTTATTGAAAATATCCACATCAGATATTGCAAATCAAACTGCCTGGGGATGTTTGGTGTTTGATCAGCTACTGTCTAGTCAGCCATCAGCATCTTTGCCATAGAGTGAAAGAGAAGGGAAGAAAATCATACAAGATAGGAGATGAAGGCTTTGTAGCAAGAAGGGGGGAAAATACTCCTTGATTATACTGTGGGCTTTCTGGAGTCTTTAATTCTCCCTCCAGCCCATCTTTAAGCTGGCATGTGGGACGTACTGTAGATGGATGGTGATGCTCATCAGGAGAAGCACACACATATATCTTGTGGGTTGATTTTTTTATTTGCCAGCTCAAGAGGAGCAGGGAGATTTATTTGGAAGGATGGTAATGAAGGTGGGAAGCACTTGTTATATTGCAGTTTCACTTCTTGGTAGGTTATTCTCATATTTTCCCTTTTCTCACAGCAGAGTTCTCCCTTTTATTTTCTGTTATTTTCTTGAAGTGGGAAACAATTCCTGGAGGAGCAAAGTGTAGGAGAGAGGGAGGTCTGGGAATATAGCACTTACTTAAAAAAAAAAAAAAACCTAATACTCGCTGAAAACCCTCAAATGCTTAAAATGTTTCTAAACACACACATAATATATATATATATACCTTCTTGTGTCCCTGAGGTAGAGGAATTTGATTTATCCTCTAGCTGCAAATTACCACCTGGGAATTAGATATTCCTGCTGTTGAATTTATATATAGAAATCTAGAAATTTTAGCCAATTATTCAAAGTTTTAAAATATCTGAATTCATAGGTTGAGTACACACTCTGGGGGAGCTGGGATATTTGGGGAATATTCCTTGAAGGATTAGAGAAGATCCAAAAGGAATGCTTCTCCAGAATGTGTAGCTTCCCCAGGATATATGATTTATGCTACCTGTAATCTTATTTTATATATATGAGTCTTTGAGGTCATATAGATAACATGTCTGAATGTCTGATGATTTTTTTTAGAAACTTTTTAATTAGATTATTTTGATACTCTATTGATACACTCAAAGTAATTGCCTTTTCCTATTTTCAAAACCAGGATACATTTACACACATATGTGTACACATACATTTGTCCATATCTATATGTATATGTGAAGGTATGTATATTCACATACATATATAAATACTTTAATGTTTGAAAAGTACTTCATATATTATCTTTTTTATCTCAGTAATCCTATGAGATAGTAATAATAATTATTTCAATTGTTATTAAGTGTATCAATTTCATCAATTTTTATTAAGTGCATCAATGTGACTGTTTTCTCATGGACTTTTCAACAACTTTCTTCTTTTGATGGACTGGTTCTCCAGGTTATTTTACTTATTAAACAACTTACCTTGGTTTCCTATATTTTCCAAATTTTTTATTTTGTTTTAATATTTATTCTTATCTCAAGGAGTAATTAACTTGTTTGATTCTAATTTTCATATAGTCTGTGACTTGGACAAGGTTTTATACCTTGCGTGCTGAATTTTGAAATTCTCTTATAAGTCTCTTCCCCATGACTCTCATTTTTCCTCCAATTCTTTCTTTCAAGGCTCACATTTAATTTACAATATAATTTTAAAACTTTATAGCACTTCTGTTTTATTTCTTTAATTCTAACTTGATCTTTTGGCTAAGCTATATTTTTTTAAGGCTTTGCTTGTATATGTTTTGGTATTACCCTTATCTTCTGGGTTTGTGTTTTAGACTTTCTTGGCATCATAATAAATCTTTATTTTTCTGTTTGTTTGTTTGTTTATTCTTACTTAGCTTTTCTGGCAGAATTGCATTGACCTTCTGTTATTATCCTGACCTGTTTTACTAGATATCCTGTTGCTAGGATCAGAGCAATAGCACTGGAGGTCTGTATGTTCTTAAGATCTGATTGTAAGATCTAACCCTCTGCTGCGTTAGATTGACAACGCTGACATCACATTTGTCTCTTCCTTGGAGCTGTGTCTTAAACCCTGCTCCTGGGTCAATGATAACATTCTGCTCTGTTAACCTAATTTTTAGATTTCTTTGTCTCAGATCAATAGCAGCATGGTTCCTTATTCCGGAAGATGAGTCCTCGATGCTCCTTCCTGTGTTGGAATATAAGTATAGCATCCCTATTCTGCTCCCAGTATTCTGTCACCATGAAACTGGCCCACCCATGTTCTTGCCACTATGATTTCTCCTTAGATTTATGATTAACACTTATCTTGGTGCTCACTTGAGATCTTTTTTCCTGAAGTTGTCTGAGAAACTGGATTGCCCTACTTTCTCCTCTTTCACCTTTTTTTGCTAGTCTCCCTTGAATTTTGTTTTAAAAGAAAGAGAGGGATTCTTTGTGGTAGAAATGAAGAGGGAGTATATTCTAGAGATGGGGAACAATCAGTTTTTAAAAAGCATCAAAAGGTGTTATGAAGAACGAAACAAAGCTAGTTTGCTGAATTATAGAGTATAGAAGTAGGCATGTCCAGTGAGGTTTGAAAGCTGATTAGGTTCAGATTGATAATGGATTTAAAATGTTAAAAAAAAAAAAAGAACATATATTTGATTAAATAAGAAGCCACCAGAGTTGGTTAAATGGAGTAATACAGTAAGGAAAATCGCTTTGGCAACAATGTGTAAAATGGTCTGTAGTGGGGAGAGATGTGAGACAGATGTTGCTATAATCTTGATGAGACGTGATGAGGACTGAGGAGGTAGCTATGTAAATGGAGAGAAGAAGTATCTTGGAAGCAGAAATGGCAAGCTTTTAAAATTGATTAGATATGTGCAGTGAGGGAAAGGAGGAGAATAACAAACTTAGGAAACTAGAAGGATAGAGATGCCTTCAACAGAAATGGAGATTTGAAGAAAAGAAGGTTTGGGGAGAAAATAAAGATTTTAGTGTTAGACATGATAAATTTAAGAAATCACTAGGATTTCCAATTTGAAATTTCTAGTAGACACACGGTGACATGGTGACATCTTGGGGAAAAGATTGAAACTGGATATATTGATTTGGGAGTCACCTTATATAAAGCTGATAGGTAAAACTATGGAAATTGATGAGGTTCCTAAGTGAGAGTAGTAGAGGGAGAAGATTGGACCCAGAACAGACCTTTGGGAAATACTCTCATTTAGGGGGATTATATAAATTATGAGGCAGCAAAGAAGAACAAGAAAATGCCACTTTGCACCTAGGTAGCACTTAAATGCTATCACTTATAAAGGAATGATTGTTGAATTAACAAATGAGTGAATGGCTGAATAAGCAGTTCTTGAAATCCAATTTTTCTCTTTTACTTAGCAGGATTGATAGAACACACAGACACTTATGAAATAATTCTCTATTTTGCCTACTTCTTTTAGCTTCTTCCCTTATAATTGTTTTCTTTCAAGGAGAAGTAGCAAAAACTAATTTCTGTTGGTTACTTGGAAATAAAATCCAAATGACCCCAAAATATATTAAATAGCAGGCTCACTGCAAGCTGAAAAAAATACGTTAAGGGCAGAGCAATCCAAGTCTAGAAAATAACTATTTTTAGATTTCTTAATAGGGACCAGAGACAGGTAAGCTTGTACAATCTTCTTCACCCCCCTCTATCACAAGGAATCAGCAAATGAAGTTAATTTAGCCCCAAAACACAAACTGTATATCCTGCCTCTTCATATACCTATCTTACTTTCCCTTACTTTATGATTTAGTCCAACAGATATGTATTGGACTCATTTCTTAATTTCAGGATACCTTAATACAGAATTTTAACAGATCCCATTTTAGTAGGCATTACTTAATGCATAGAATGCTAATGAACTGCTCTGTCTATATACTGTGGTTGTGAATATGAATTGGAGTCCTATCAGTGGAACCCAATGCACTGAAAAGTGATGGATTCTGATAGTATCAGCCCAGAGGTGACTTTCTCATTTATGACTCAAGTGCTAAATGGTTGAATGAAATAAGTTAGATATTGAAGGGACAAAACTTTATTATTTGAATGTTTCTATTAGAAAAATAGGGGAGGGGGCGGAGCCAAGATGGCGGAGAAGGCGCATGCGACTTTCTAAGCTCTTCTCTTACCCTCTTTATCAATATTATATTGAGCCTCAAAATAGTTTGATCACAAATTAAAGATAAGAAGTATTAATCACCAGCCAAGAAATCTGCAGTCTCGGCCAAAAAAGGTTTGTTCCGGGGCCAGGGGGGAGATCAGAGATAGAGAAATTAGGTTCTGAGGAGAGCCCCAAACCAAAAGGAAAGAAGATCTAGCAAAGCTCGAGCCCCAACCTCAGTACAGGGCTTTTCCCTTGGGAAAGTTCAGAACCTGACGTGGGAAGGACAGCCCAGGTTACCCTTTTTAATCTAGGAGGGGGCTTGGTTGGGGAGAGCTTTGCAGGGCCGATTTGTAGGCAGAAACGTTGGGGCAGAGACCTTGGGGCAGAGACTGCCGGCAGAAACTGTAGAATTACGGGTTTAGGTCAACTTAATACCCACAGCCCCACAAGAGGCCTGGCCGGGGTACACTTTCCCCTTAGTTCTAGCCTAGGGCAATACTAACCCACACACCCATGGGGTTTGATAGCTTGGCCAGTTGAATCCATCTCCGTTGGGGAAGGGAAAACCTCACTCAGAGCACCCCAATGAGCCAGAAACCGGTTTACATCTCCCCTGTTCTGAAGAGGAAGCTGGTAACCCCTTGCCTAGGAGGATACCCTAAAGGTTTTAAAACATGAATAAAAAGTTGAAAAAGAATATTATAGCTTTATGCAGAAAAAGAGCAGGTAGCAAACCTGAAGAGACAGCAAAAAAAAAAACCAGACGTCCTTTTTATATGTCCCAGAAGAGACCATTAAAAGTCCTAAAAAGAGAGTTAGAAGATAAAATGGGAAAGGAAAGAGAATTAAAGAGAGCAAAAACTTCCTGAAATAAAAATTAAAAAGTAAAAAAATCTAGGAAAGAAGAATTGTAATTGAAAAATGCATTACTAGAAAGTAGGATTTGTGAATTGAAAAAGACAAAGAACCTCAAGAAAGTAGGATCTTGGAATTGAAAAAGAAAATAAATCACTAAAAAAAAAGGAAATTGAAAAAAAATTCCACAGACCAAAAACAATACATTTAAAACCCAATTGGAATAAGAAAGAAGTAAAAAAGAATAAGAAAATAATTCTTTTTAAAAATTAGAACTGAACAATAAAATAATGATTCATTGAGAAAAGAATCAGTCAAGCAAAACAAAAAAAAATGACAAACTGAAAAAAACCATGAATTATCTATTCAAAAAAAAGACTTAGAAAATAGATCTGGAGATAATCTGAGGATTAGACTTTCCTAAAACTATGATGAAAAAAAAAGAGCCTAGATACTATTTTTACAAGAAATCGCAAAGAAATTGCCCAGATGTAATAGAATGAAGGTAAAACAGATTTGAAAGAATTATCCATTTGAAAAAACGCAAAATAAAAACCCCAAGGAATATTGGGCCCAAATTTCAGAACTACGATTAAGGAAAAATTTTTATGCAGCCAAAAAAAAAACAAAAACAAAAAAATTTAAATACTGAGGTGCCACAATAAGGATACCCAAGATCTGGCCCCAATTAAAGGACCGGGGCCTGAATCTGATATTCCAAAGGCAAAAGAACTTGGATGCAGCCAAGAATAAACTACCCAGATAAGTTACATTTTCTTCCAGGGAAAAGATGGATATTTAATGAAACAAAGAATTCTTTGTTTCTAGAAAAACCAGAACTAAACAAAAAAAATTGACTTAACTAAGAATCAAGAGATGCAGAAAAGGTAAAAAATAATCTTTGAGAATTGTATTTCTGTTGTGGATATAAAAAGAATACATGTATAATTTGATTTTATGACATAAATAAAAAGGGGAAATTGGAAAAGGGAGATGGCAGAATAAGGTGGGGGGGGATAAAAAAGAGGGAAACCACATCCCATGAAGAAAAGGAAACTTATCATTTGAGGGAATTTGAGGGGAGGAAATTGTGAATCTTATCCATAGAGTTGGCCCAAAGAAAAAATAATTGACATTTGTTTTAGAAAAATTTCTGTCTTAAAAAAGGGGAGAGGAAAAAGGGAAAAAAAAGAGTAATAAGGGAAGGAAGGGAAAAATCCAAAGGGGGAGGGGGGATTAAAGAGGGTGCATTGTGGAAAAGGGGTAAGCATAAGTTCAAAAAGGGGAAAAGGGTTGGGGGAAAAAAAGTGCTAATCTGGGGTTATTAGGATGGAAAAACAGATTTAGTAATTTAATTAAATGTGAATGGAGAATTCCCAAAAGGGAGGCAGATAGCAGCTATCAAAAGTCAGAACCCTACAATATGTTGTTTAAAGAAACACATTTAAAGCAGGGAGATACATATAGAGTAAAGGTAAAAGGCTGGAAAAATCCATTATGCTTCGGTGAAGAAAAAAAGAGGGGACCATCCTTATCCAGATCAAGCAAAAAGCAAAAATTGATCTAATTAAAAAGAGATAAGGAAGGAAACTACATCCTGCTGGGTAGATAAACAACGGGAATAAATTAAAAAATATATGCACCAAGTGGTATGGCATCCAACTTCCTAAAGGAGAAGCAGAGGTTGAAAAGAAAAGACAAAAAACTGTTGGGGAGATCTCAAACTTGCACTCTAGAATCAAAAATCAAACCACAAAACAAATAAGAAAGAAAAAAAATAAATAGAATATTAGAAAATTAGGGTGTGTTAGATTTTGAGAAAATTGAATGGAGAAGAAAGAATTACTATCTTTCACAGTTCATGGAACCTATTCAAAAAACCACTAATTAGACAAAAGACCCTTTAAAATGAAAGAAATTAGTAAATGCCTTTTCAGATCATGATGCAATAAAAACTACATTCAACAAAAAGTTAGGGGTAAATAGACCAAAAAGTAATTGGAAACTAGAAAAATAGGGGTCAAAATCTAACCTCTTTCTTTTGCAAATGCGGAAACTAAAACCTGTAGAGTTTCAGTGACATTTAGAGGTCATATAAGTAACAAGTAACTGAGATGGGATTAGAACTCGGGACCTATCACTTCAACTTAGAACTCTTTCCACTGTGTAATACTGTCCCAACTTTTTTCAAAGTGGTAGCCATTTAGAATATGGCTAAATATATTAATAAAAATAACAGGAGGGTGAGCAGAATTATGCACTTAAATTGACTTAAGAAAGGGAGGTACGTCAAGATCTTCTAATGATGAAAAATACTTTAATTTAAACAAGATATTATTAATTTATAATGAAGTAGGAAAAGGGTTGGTGTTGCCTTGGATACAATAGACTTATTTAGTATTCAACAACAAATACTATTTTTACTAAGTAAAAGTAAGGGAGTGTGCTTGAGGAAGATTTCATTAGTATAGGGAACCTCTTCATGATGAAGTTACCTTTTCCAAAGCAATTCAATACCTACAATATAATTCAGAGAGTTGGTTGGGGTGTTGAGCGGTCAAAAGATTTGTCCGAGATAAAAATAGCCAGTATATTTCAGAATTGAGCATAGAACCCAGATCTTCCTAACTCTTGTTGTTATTATTGTTGTTGTTATTATTTGTCCTTTATTCCCGAAGAGACCATGACATCAAGGAGGTGATAGCATGATATACAAGTAATTTGAATTTAAGTGAAAGAGGGCTGTGCAAGGTCTCCTGCCTCACTTTTCCTTCCAGAGCCGACTGGGTCCACTGGGACCTCTAAAGCCTATTTTTACCTGCTAGACCAATACTTCTCTACTTGGGAGAAAGAATTAGGAACAATTTCACAAAGGAGGTAACTCCTGAGCTGAGCCTTAAAGAAAACCAAGGATTGTAAGAGAAAGCTGGAAAGGGTTAGAATAACAAAAATTTAAAAAGACAGAGCTTTAAATATATTCCATACCAAAAATTTATACTTGGAGCTTCATAATTTTCAATAATGATGTTTTATTTTGAAAGAAATTGTTGTGAAGACAATCTTAATGGAAGTAAAAGTTTTGGTTTAAAACAAGATAAAAATTAAATGAAGAGATTGATGTTTATATGTGGCTTATTAAATTGACTCTAGGACCAATTTGAAAAAGAGAATTCCAAAAATATTTGAAGCAAGAGCAACATCACTGAGGTAGAAGGCATATCCCTACAAACTCCTCTTCTACCTTTTGTGTTTTTATAACAATGTGTGAAGTCTCTAAATAAGATATCCTTATAGCTAATAAAAGGATTAAGTCTTCATTGTACTAGTGATAAGTCCTCCATTTTATCACTGATTCAAGTTCATTATCCGTTTATACAACTGAGGTATATTCTTAGGGATTGACTTATATAAAAGTCTTAAGAATGCTAGAGGGGGGAAGGTGGGAGGGACTGAATGAAGACAGAAATTCAGTTCTATGGAGAGGAGCCTATTCAATCATGACATCTCTATAGGGAAACACACATCCCTCATGATGGCAGTGATGGAGTAGAATGGAGTTTCTGGACCAGTTCAAGGACTTGGTTTAAACCAGGAGCTGTAAGAGGTAGAACTGAGGAACAATGAGTCAGAGTCACGATGAAGAAGAAAAATTCTGGGCTTCATTAGTATGGTAAGTCATGTGGACTGTATAATCCCAAAGGAGAGAGGATAGAATTGTTATTGACTCTGAGCTCTTTTCCTGCCTGACAACATGATAAGGTTGGGGCTTAATCCCAGAATAACACTATAAGTCTGCAGCAATTGTTCATGGAGAGGGATGGTTTATAATAGAGGTAGTTTGCTTGATTTTTTTAGCAGCAATGAGCCCTTTCCAATCTTGAGTGAAAGGCATATAAGGTAGAAAATATTATATAAGTTAGTTACATATGGTTATGTGTGTTTTGTGAGTTATAAAGATTGTATAAGTCCCTGTCAGAGACTTTTGAATGTTGATCTACTAAGAAAAATCATGCTTTTCTCGCTTTCCTTTCTATTCTAGCCTGAAATTTTGTCATGTGAACATAATATTTTCCTCCTAAATCAGCGAATTTATGAGTGCTACCTTTTTTTTTTTTTTCATCCCTGGCTGCTTAGTTTAGTTGTTTAGAAATCCATTGAATATAGTTCTACAGCTGCTTAAGAAATGTTTGATGAATAAATGTTTGTTGAATGTCTGAGAATAATGTTAAGCATTTGATCTCTTGTAGGTCATAAAATTCCAGCTGTCTCTTTGTCACAAAAATTATACATTTAACCCCATTCAAAAAGTCTTGCAGATTTGGTCATTGATTAGGAGTGGGAAGAAGTAAAGATTCAAGTTAAGACTGACATTTGTAAATTAAAATTTGCTTTTTGTTTAACATTACAACCATGTCCTGATACAAATCTTGTTCTAGACCCATTTTTGCATATGAAGTAATGTATACAATATGACCTAGGTTTTTTTAGGGTAGCAATGGGTTTTATTATAAAGAGATTTGCAAATCTTAAAATGTGGTGTAAACACCAGTGATTATGCAGATTGGGCCTAGCTCTGGTTCTATTCCAAGTCTACCCTCTGTCCAGTATCCTACTCTGCTCTCACAAGAGGGAGACATATCTTTAATTGCTTTCATTCTGATGGAAAGAGGTATTTCCATTTTGAGGGAAGCCAACAGAAATGATTGAAGAAAAGAGTGACCTGCAGGAATGAAAAAAGGAACACTGATCTTTCAAATTGGACGTGAATATTTTGTACTAATTATAATCTCAAAGAAAAGATGTTGAAAGATTGTCAATTAGGTTACGAAAGAACCAATACAAGCATCACGACTTTGATTAGAGGGAGTTGTTATTGAGTTCTTTAGAAATTCTAAGAAAATAAAATCAGAAAAACATTACTTGAGAACTAATATAATAATTAAATGACAATTCTAAATCTGGATGGACTTCCAAGGTAGGATATTTTAATAAATAAAGACTGAAAATTTTTCAGTCTTTTGTCTTCAACATTGATGCTCCAAATATGGTACACTGACTCTTAGATCCAAGACTTTTTCAGAGTGTCTATGGGGTCATAAATATTTTCATAATAACACTCAGATATTATTTGCCTATTAAAATATTCCTCCTTTTTTCCAACTATATATGTGTGTGAAACGAGGTTTTCTTTATATACTTCAATCAAAACAACATAGCAAAACAGACTGAAAACAGAAGCAGATATGAGAAACCAGATATGTTTCTTTTGTTTTTGAATTAAACCAGACCTTAAAGAGATTTGCAAAAATATACAAAACAATATTATTCTTGCTATTATTAAGGAGGAACTGTTAAAATATAGTTATTTTTCATAAATTTTATGTTAATTGTTAATATAAAATGAGTTTATAATATTATTCTCAAAATGAATTAATAAGAGGAGAAGGTGGAACCAAAATGGGAGAATAGAGAAGCATTTACCTGAGCTCTTCCAAATACCACCACTCTAAAATAATGCCTCAAAGAGAATTCTGAAATGGCAGAAAGAATTATAAAACCTTAGGTGAAACAATTTCCCATCTCAAGGCAGCCTTGGAGATCAGCAGAAAATCTCTCTCTTACCAGAGTGGTGGCTGATCCTGGGGTCAGGTCACTCCTATAATGCTTACAACATGTATTGTAGGCAAATGTATTAGCAGTAATAGAGGATTCTGAAGTTCTCAGCAACAGATATTGAGAAATTGGTTGAAAGGAAATTGGAGGTATCCCTTTACTGGTATTGCTTTCAGGACTCTGTTGCATTGTCAATACATAGTTCTGGGTTGCAATTCCATGGTCAAAAGGAGCAATAGCAATTGTGGCAAAGGGGTACAAAGATGAAAGTTGTAATTCCAGGGTGAATAGGAGGAGAAGGGACCTTGGTCTCAATTTTAAGACATAGGGGTACATAAGCAATTGGGTGTAGGAGAGCGGAAGCAAGGGCAGGACCCCAAAACTAGTTCTGGAAGCAGCAGCAAGAAAGACCTAAAACTTCAGACAGTGTTTCCTGTACTCCAGAAGTAGAGCCTAACTTTAACAGAAAATTAAAGTCAAAAAATAGACTGGAAATATGAGCAAACAACAACAAAAAGAACCTGATCATAACAAATTAAGGTTGTAATAGGGAACATCAAGACACAAACCCAGAAGATAATGATATCAAAGTAGCTATAAGAAAAGCTTCAAATAATAATATAAATTGGATATAAGGCAGATAACAATTGCAGGAAGAACTCAAAAGGGATTTTATAAATCAAGAAAGGTAGAGAAAAATTGGGGGAGAAAGGAGAGCAATGCCAGAAAATTTTGAAAAGAAAATGAGCAGCTTGGTTAAAAAAAAAAAAAAAACAACTAAAGAAAATAACACCTTAAAAAACTCTCACAAGTTAAAAAAAAAACAATTGTCTTAATGGTAAAATTAATAAATTATATTTTTTAATTCATCAGCTCAATTTCCAAAATAGTAAATATTAATACTGCAATAAAAATATAATAAAGCTCTTTCAAGTATTTAGTAATTTTTAAGAATGCAAAGGAATCCAGAGAATAAAAATCTGAGAAACATTGCTCCAGGTAGAGGGCTGAAACTATTGCTTCGATGCACTGAGGTCAGGACTGCTAAGTACTTGAGGCTAACCACCGATTGGACAATACTCTATGGGCATATGCTTGGAAAATGGTCCTTTCCACTATCCTCGCTGGCTCAATGATTTGTGTATACAGAAGACTGTAGAAGGGACTAAGCGGTGGAGTAAGATGAGCCAGAGTCACTCTTTAGTGGTAGATGAGGAAGAAAGCAGTTGTGGAGATTCTGCTTCCATCCTGCTTAATCCTGCATCTAAGGACCAAGAATAAAGACTGAGGACTTTTGCTTATCCTGACTCCAGCTGATTCTGAGTTATCCTGGGTGCTAGCGTGGTCATCACAGCTCCAAATCAAAAAACTGAGATTTAAAATAAATAAATAAAAATCTCAATTTAAAGTTCAATGATGTTTTTAAAAGTAGTAGAAGGAGGAACTTAAGAATTAAGAAATAACCATTTCTAATACCCTGAAAAAATCATGAAATGATATAAATTGTTTTATATTATGAATCAGACGTAAAAAAGAAGTTAATTATTCATTTGGGACTGAAACATCCTTAAGGTTAATTCTTGAATGGAAATTTCAACTGTCCCTTGAGAAAGGATACAGGGTTTACATAGGCAGCTCAGCCTTGCTAGGAATTTAATCTTGGAATCAAGATTCCCTTCCCTGTGATATCTGCAGACTTCCTAAAATTTTCAAGTTGTTTGTTCTTATTATTTCCCTTCCCCCTTTCTTGCCCCCACTTCCTGCCTAAACTATCCCCATCCAATGGAAGTATAAAGAAATTACAGCAGAAATCAAAGGGAGAAATTTTAAAAAGGTAAATTAGGTAAGTATTGAAATCAGAATCTAGAAAAAAAGGAATGAAAGAAAGAAAAAAGGAAGGAAGAGAGTTGGGGGAGGGAGGGAAGGAGGAAAGAAAAAGAAAGAAAGAAAGAAAGAAAGAAAGAAAGAAAGAAAGAAAGAAAGAAAGAAAGAAAGAAAGAAAGAAAGAAAGAAAGAAAGAAAGAATAGGGAAAAATTAGGTATCACCTACAGACATGCTTAGCTGTGCATGAAGAATAAGAGAAGATAGAATGGAATGGGTTTAACAGATTAAAATGGATAAATTCAAATGTCACTAAAAGAGCAGCTGAAGATAACAGGGAGTTCTTTATAGAATAGTTTCAGAAGCAAAAAAAAAAAAGGAGAGAAAGAGGGGCAAGGACATGGGCTAATGCCAGGGCATCAATCAATGGATGAAGAAATACATGATTTAACAGCAGACATTACAGCTTAAGAAGTGAGCAGCATGATCAAATCCAAAAGAGGGCAAGTGTTCTCATTGGCAGCCTGTGGCTCACAGTGACATGTGGGGAAAAGATGACAGGTCCAGTACAATGATTATTAATAATGGTTTTTTTTTGGTTGGTTTAATTTTTAAGAGAGAGAGAAATGAATTTAGTAACTGGAGACAATTGAGCTCATTAAGCATAGATTATGTACATTTCACCAGATTTTCAAATAGTTCTTCAAACTTTTGTCCTCTGTACTTCCATCTTCTTCCTTATTCTAGATTACTATGTCCCCCTTTCAAAATCCCTTTTTCTATAACAGAATTTTCTCATTACACCATAGGCATTTGGAAATAGAAGCTTCTCTCCCCACCCCTTCCTTAACTCCCTTAACTCATTATTGTCATATTTCTGTCAAGCGCATATCTATTACTCTAGGTACCCTTTTCAATCTCAGGCACCCTTGACGACTTTCTCTGCCTCACCCCACATATACCTAAGCAATTGCCAAGTCTTGTTCTTTCTACATCTATAGCCTTTACATCTGTCTCCTTATCTCAAGCAGACACTACCGACCTAATTCAAGTTCTCATTGCCTTTCACCTGGACTATTACAATAGCCTTTTAATGGACTTTGGTAGTCTTTTAATTTTAGTCTCTGTCCTCTCCATTAATGTGCCAAGATGATTTTTTTAAACTGAAGTTTTAACTAAGTTAATTCCTTGCTTGATAAACTCTAGTAGATCTCTGATATTTCTGGGATCAGATACAAACACCCCCATTTGGCATCTAAGGCTTTTCACAACTTGACCTCCATCTACTTTCTTAGCCAAATTATATTACTTTCTCTTTCATATACTCCATAGCCTAGTCAAACCAAACTTCTTGGTATTCTGTACATAGAATGCACCATCCTATTATGCTTTTACTAAATGCTCTCCATGACTGAAAGAACTCCCTAGTTCAAAAAATCCCAGAATCCTAGAATTTTAGAGTTGGAAGGAATCCTCATTGTAACACACTTGAGAAGTAGTCATTTAGCCTTTTCAAAAGCATCCAAAGAAGAGGAACCCATTCTCTCTTAAGGTCAGTCATTTTGAAGCCTTAATTGAGAATTTTTCCTTTACATCTACATGATATGATGGATGGAGTGCTGGATCCAGTTTTATCCAGTCTTATGCACTTGTTATGTATGTGAACTTGTGCCTTAGTTTCCTCAACTGTAAAATGATGATGATAATGGAATCTACCTCTAGGGTTTGTAATGAGGATGAAATGAGATAATATTTGTAAAATGCTTAGCATAGTACCTAGCACATAGTAGGCACTTTACAAATGCTTGTTTCATTTATTGTTTGATCAGTTGGTTGATTTACCTTCATAATACAGAAACACACAACTAGTAGCAGCCTGGAAATCCAATCCCAGGTAGTTCAGCTCCAATCCTGTGTGTTTTCTGATAATAACTGATCTATTTACTCCCAGAAAGTCAAACTGTAATTCAGTGGGTTTGTTTTCAGAGAAGAAAATTAGACTTGAAGTTAAAAAAAAATAAAAAGAGTTCTTAAGGAGAGAATATGAGTGATACAGCTTTGTTTTGTTGGTTCTTGCCTTCATGTACTATTTATATATTATTAAAACTAACTTTCTTCTGTTATTGCCATTGCTACCTTTGTGTTTGCTATCCTAGACTAGATGAAAATTCCTTGGGGATAAAAAAGACTTTATAAGTTAAAAGAATGGAATAGGTTGCTTCAGGATGTAATGACTATCTTCTCATTGGAGATCTTCAAACAAAAGTTTAGATAACATGAAAATGTGAATCTTTTTAAGAGAACCTGAGAGGGGGAAAGGACACCATTTTTAATAAGTGTTTGTAGGATAAGAAAAAAATAGTTTTTTTTAATAGAAATTTGTAATTGAGGAAAGGAATGCAAATGCATCTTAAGCTCATATGACACTAAGGAATTATACATTTCTGACCAGTCTATGAACTCTTCTTCCCGGCCAATAGAACACAGCTTAAGTTATTCCAAATAGTTTTGTACTTGGTGTGCTTTGTCCATAATGTTATCTTACTAAAGTTGGAGCTTAAGGTATTTGTAGTTTACTCCTCCTCAATTTCAAGGTAATTATATTGTGTCCTTCACTGTACAGATAAGAAACTAAAGTCCAAATAAGTAACTTGCTCAAGATCTCCCAGATGGATCAAGGTTAGAACTAAAATTTCCTATCTTTTAGTCTAATGATCTTTCCACTACATAATTCAACTGTAACACCCCCATCTCACTGCCTCTTTAGTATTCTATCTTCTCCCCAGTCAGGAATCTAGTACATAGCCTCAGAGATCTTTCAGTCAATTAAGAATCACATTTCATGAAATCATAGTATCCTAGAACTGTCTTTCAGAGAAGCACCCAAACTGGGGTCTTATGCTACCATTCTACATTTACTTCATTTCTTACTTTATTATTGCTTTCAGTTTACATTTTGAGTCACAATGTTTCATTAAAACAAAAGAAGGAAGTGCGCAAAAAAAAAAAAAAGATGACAAAATAGTGGAAAGATAGCTTCAAATTTTGTTCTGGTTCTTCTAGTTCAGTTAATAATAATTGGATATCACATTTGTATTATGCTGCCAAAGTCAAAAGTTGCAAATAGAAGTGGAGCTAAGATGGTTTACTAAAGCTAAACCTTTCAAATATCTTTAAATAATGATTCTCAACATATTTTTGAGCAGCAGCACCCACTAAAAAATTGATTGAAACAATTTTCCAGCCTAAGACAACTTAAAAGATCAGCAAGAATGTTCTTTTGTGTCAGGGTAAGAAATATAGACTAATGCAAATCAAGCCAGTACAGACCAGACTCCAACAAACCAGGAGCAGGCATTAGAACACTTGAAGCAGTGATGGTTTCCAGCACTCTCAGCACACAAATAGTAAAGGGATCAAACTGACTATATTTGAATCTGAGTTGCAGTCCTGAGTCTTAGTTACAGCATGAGAAGCACTAGCAAAGCAGGGTTTGCAACTACAGATGAACAGTGACACATCACAATTCCAGGGTTGAAAAGATTGTTTGTGGTCACTCACAAATCAATACACAGTATAGAAGAGTAGTTACACATCTCTCCCTAGCTAACACCACCTTGGAAAAGCCAAAAATTTACAGATCTTCAGAAATACCATTAAAAATAGCTATACCAAAAAAGAAAAAAAAATGAAAGCTTTGTACCTTCTACTTGGGAAGCAGAGCCCCACTTTACTACAGAGTTAAAAATCAAGAAATTGGCTAGGAAATGAGCAAATAACAGGGGAAAAAACCCTCTGAACATAAAAAGATACTATGATGACAAGGAAAATCAAAACATATACTCAGAAAAAGACAGCAAAGTCAAAATTTCTGCATCTGAAGCATCCAATAAAAATATAAATTGGTCTTATGCCATGAAAGAGCTCAAATTTTTTTTTAAAATTAAGAGAGCTAGAGGAAAAATTGAGAAGAAAAATGAGAGTGCAATCCCCCCAAAAATCATGAAATACTAAAGAAAATAACACCTTAAAAATAGAATAGGTCAGATGTTAAAAGAGGCTCAAAAATTCATTGTAGAGAAGAATGACATGAAAAGCAGAGTTAGACAAATGGAAAAAGACATACAAAACTCTCTGAAAAAATAATTTTTAAAAGTTAGAATTAGGCAAATGGAAGCTAATGCTTTTATGAGAAATGAAGAAACAATCAAATAATCAAAAGAATGAAAAAATGTGAAATATCACTGGAAAAACGATTGAACTGGAAAATAGATTCAGGAGATATAATTTAAGAATTACTGGATTATCTGAAAGCCATGATCAAAGAAAAAAAAAAGAACCTAGACATCATCTTTCAAGAAATTATCAAGGAAAACTGCTGATTTTCTAGAACCAGAGGATAAAATAGAAATCAAAATATCTATCAATCACCTCTTGAAAAATATTCCAAAATGAAAGCTTCCAGGAATATTATGGCCAAATTCCAGACCTCTCAAATCAAGGAGAAAGATTTAGAAGCTTCTCCACTAAAGGATTGGGTTTAGAATATGACATTCTAGAGGGCAAAAGAGCTAGTATTACAACTAAGAATCACCTACCCAGCAAAAATGAGTATAATCCTTCAGGAGAAAAGAATTGATATTCAATGAAATAGAGGATTTACAAGCAGGAAAAGAACAGAACTAAATAAAAAAAAAATTGACTTTCAAATATAAGATGCAAAAGAAGCATTAAAAGGTCAACAGGAAAGAGAAAGCATGAGGAATTCAATAAGATTAAGTTGTTTATATTCCTACATGGGAAAATGATATATATAACTCCTAAAATCTTTTGGGAAGATTCTAGGAAGATGGCAAAATAGTTTGGTAAATTTCAAGCTCTCCAGATTTCCCACACATTAAAAAACAAATTTCTGTCTCAAAGTGAACACAGACTGGTGAAAAATCAAGTAGACTTGGGGCATTACAGGGGTCCTCTTAATACAAATCAAGATCTAAGGCCTCAGGGAAGGATTAAATAGTATAAAATGCAAATACCTCTAGGCTAGCTCTACAGAAACATTAAGTGGGGAGCCCTAGGGCTCTCTAGGTTTGGTGGAAGCCTTATCAGAAACCATAGAAACTTTCACCTCCCATGTGGAGTGGGGGAAGAACAATCTGAGTCCAAGAAGACTGAGTGAATCTGGGCTAGTTAGCAGCACCAGGCCCAGCTGTGTTGTAGGGATCCTGACCTGGATGAGAAGGAACAAGCACACCTGGTGAGTGCAGGGGACATGAGGCAGGGAAACTTGCTGGAGGGTAGAATTCTAGGTTTAGAGTTCCAGGTCAGGGGGGAAAATTGAAGTGAAGTTAGTGGACTATCCCTTAACCCCACAATTAGAGGTGCTTACATTAATACTTCTTATTAAAAACAAAATAATGAAGAGGCAAAGAAGAAAGACCCCAACCATAGAAACTCAGTGTGGTAATAGAGAAGATCAAGGATTTATCTTCATAGGAGGCCGCTGAAGTTTAAAAAAAAAAAAATAGCTTTTTTGAGTGAGATCATTATACACAGCAACAGCAAGATTATACAACAATTAATTCTGGCGGCCATAGCTCTTTTCAACAGCAAGGTGATTCAGGCCAGTTCCAATGGTCTTGGGATGGAGAGAGCCATCTGAACCCAGAGAGAGATGGTGAGTTCTGAGTTTGGATCACAACATAACATTTTCACTTCTTTTGTTGTTGTCTGCTTGCATTTTGTTTTCTTTCTCATTTTTTTTCCTTTTTAAATGTGATTTTTCTTGTGCAGCATGATAATTGTAGAAATATGTATAGAAGAATTTCACATATTTAATATATGTTGGATTACTTGCTGTCTAAGGGAGGGGATGGGGAGAAGGGAGGGAAAAATTGGAACACAAGGTTTTGCAAGGGTGAATGTTGAAAATTACCTATGCATATGTTTTGAAAGTAAAAAGCTTTAATTTAAAAAAATTAGCTTTAAAAGTCTTTCAAAAGTGACAGAGATTGAGGAAAAGCTATATATATATATATATATATACACATATATATATACACATATAATATATATACATATATATATTATACTGTACTGTACTCAGGTCTTCCTAACTCTAAACTCAGCACTCTAGTCATTGCATTCCTTCACTACCTTGACCCTAAGCCTACCTGATTTTAAATCCCATTCTCTATCCACTACACCATATTGATTTTCTGGAGGAAATTAGAGGAAGCATGGTAAACATTAAGGAAACTAAAATTTCAGTGTACTTTCTTCTGAACCTTCAATCTTTCATTTCATTTCAGTAAATTTTTCTAAACTCTTAAGATAGTTTAGATAATCTCTCTTTAAAGGAAGAAGTTTAATAGTTAAGAAAAATGTGATTTAATAAATTCTGATACAAAATTACTTCAGAGACAATATGAAAGGAAAGTGGTCAGTTTAAGAAGGAAATTAGGGTGATGAAAAAGAGAATGGGCTGATGTAATAAAAATAGTAATTTAAAATACTCTTTTAAAATTAATTCTCTTTTAATTCAAATATTAATCACTTATTAACATTAATTCATACTGAACACTATCAATGACTGAGACACTAGCATTTTCCATGTTGGGTAGTTGGCATAGGTTCTGTTTATTCTAGGTTCAGAGATACTAAAGGAAAGAAAAGAATGATTAATCAGATAATGCCATTGCTCTTTCTAATCGAATTGATGGGAGAATGTAGTCTAGTGGTTAGAAGGAAAACAGGGTGAATTATGGTGAAGTAATGGACTACCTTGAAACAGGAGCAATCAAATAGATAGCTCTGAAAAGGACAGTTCCATCTTTTTTTTTAACAGTTTGGTGCAGGTGTCTCTTCCCTACTAGCTCCTCTGCACTGAGTGAAAGTACTTTGTCTTATTTGGTGAAATTAAATCTCAACAAGAAGGTCCTCACTGAGAGTTAGTCTCTTCACTTATAAAATTAAAATCATGCATATCCATTCTCTGAAGCAATATGAAAAGACAAAGGTTTGTTCATTTTTTGCTATTTAAAGGACTTTAAAATCCAAAGAAACAATAAACTGACATGATTTTTACCTTCTGGCAACAATTGATTTCTTTGTTAATATTAATAACTCTTCAAGATAAGCAAAGTACTTTACAAATACTATATTATTTAATCTTTAAAAAATTATCTCCATTTTATAGATGAGGGCTCTGAGGCATATAAGAACTAAGTTACTTGTCATGGGTCACACACTAAGTTTCTGGTGTTAGTTTTGAACTCAGATTTCTTGGATTCCAAATCCATTGCACTATCACTTGTACCACCAAGTTTTAATAAAAGCAAGGCCCCATCATGCATTATTACTCACTACATAACTGATATTATAAGGAATTATAATATTCTTTGAAAAATTAATTGCTCTTAAATGCTTTTAAATTAGAGTAACATAAAGTCAAGGAATTGTTCTAATGAAAAATGAAATATAAGAGATCTCAAGTTATAAATTTTTTGTTGTATTTGTTCTTTGGACTTGCATTTTCAAAGCTATAGTGAACTGTTAGAAACCAGTTAGTTCATATAGTGAATAGAATGCTTTAGATAGGTACTAGTTGTATAATTCTTAGCAAATGACTTAATCTACCAGTCTCAATTTCCTCATGTATAAAATGAAACTAATCATTATAGCCATCTCACAAGATTGTTATGAAGACTAAACGAGATGAGATATGTAAAATACTCTCCAAACCTTAAAGCACTATATAAAGGTTTCTATGCTGAACCTGATTCAAGCCAATTGCATTAGATTAGGTTTGATTGTTCACAAGTTAATGAAAGGACAGAGCAGCCAGTTGGTGTAGTGGATAGAGCACCAGCCCTAAAGTCAGGAAGATCTGAGTTCAATTCTGGACTCAGATACTTAACACTTCCTGGCTGTTTGACACTGGACAAGAAACTTAACCCCAATTGCTACAGGAAAATAATAATAATGATGAAAGGACAACATTTCATTTCAATCCTGTAGTCAATCATCCAAGAACCCCTCTAACCCCTCATGACTGCTTTATACTTAGGTGATGATGAAATAAATAATGCCCACAGTATGAGCCCCCTGAACCAATCAAATTTTAAGAAAAATTATTCTAATATATATAGGGAAGAGGAACGGGGAGAGTTTAGGATATTGTTCCTATTACATGTTAGATATTTTATTAATAGTATTATTATTGTTATCTCCATCAAAATTTTGTTAAATACCTGATCCCTCCCACCTTGAACACCATTCACAACAAAGTATTCTGGAGCAGAAAAATTTTTACCCAGTGTCACAATCCAACAACACAAAACACTTCTTCTGCCCCCTCAAGGAGTTTAAATTTGAACTTTAAAACTGCAAAGATAGATGTTTTAATTGGTTTGGGTACTCACTTCAAGGACACAAATTGCAATTTCATGATACCAGAGTAAAAGATTTTGTGAGTTGCTTTGGCCAAAATAATTGATGACCTAGTAGCCAATATTTTGGAGCTGAATTTCTCTAGAATAAATATAAGTTGGGGTCTTCAGAAAACACACAATACATTCCCTCAGATTAGAATAAGAATCTTCCCATCTTGACAAAATTGATCAGAACTTATTTCTTGTTGCTAAGATGTTTGAAAACAGAAGATCATCTGTGCTGAATGATGACTTTAATAGAGTAGGATCATACATAAGCTGCACTATTCTCTGTTTTTGTTTTATAGTTGTTAATTGGTACAATATGCCAGCTGCAGATCAGCAATATGGCTTAGACATTCCTAGACAATGAGATGGAGACAGACTACTAGCCATGAAGAGTCAGTTTAGAAATCTACTGATCTTCTCTGTTGCATCAATACTGAAGCAATTAACCATGAAGCATTTATTAAATACCTCCTACCTACTAAGGATTCAAGGACAAAAGGAAATGCCACAATTTCTGCCTTCAAGGAGTTTTACATTCTACTTGGGAAGACAACATGTATTAATGGAAAATAAACTTAAAGAGGGAGGCACTAGCAGTTATGGGAATTGAGAAAGACATCATATTGGAGAGGGTATTTGAATTGAGCTATGAAAGAAACTCAAAGCAGAAATAAGAAAGGAGAAGATCCCAACCATGATGAGCAGCCTCTGCAAAATCATAGAGATGGGAGATAGAATGTCAGCTGTGAAGAAGGACATTCCAGTGTTTCGTATAGTGCCCAGCACATAGTTGATGTTTAGCAATGTTTAGTGGATCAGTTTGAAGGTAGAACCAGTAGTTGAATTTGCCTGTATCTCATGAGAAGTAGAGTATTGGATGATAAGGTTGGAAAATCACAATGCAGTCAGCTTATAAAGAACTTCAAATGCTAGAGAAATAAAGCATAAAAAATTGTTATTTTGTCAACTAAGAGCCCACAGAACCAGCTCAAGGGAATATACAAGTGAATATCTTTTTTGATGATAAAAACAGACTTTACCTGCTAACTGGTGAAAATCTAATATTGATTTATGATTGGAACCATGAAAGCAGAACACTTCTGAGTTCTATGTAGGCCTATTTAAAACAATAGAATGTTATTGCTTAAAAGGCCCTTAGAATATAAACAAAAACGGTCCACCAGAATTTAAGGATCTCAGAATTAGAAGACACCTCAAGAGATCATAAACTTTAAACCAGCCTGAATAAAAATCCAATCTGTGCCTCCAAAAAAAATGCTAGGGTATTTTATCCATCTTAGATATAGCTATCAAATTGATTTTTCTCAAGTGCATGTCTGACCATGTCAATATCCCAATTAATCATTTATTCTAGTGGTTCCCAATTGTTTCTAAGATCAAATATAAACTCTTCTGATAAATTTTAATCCTGATCTCCACCTGCTTTTCCCCAAAATAAACTATTAAACTCCTTGAGGTCAGGGATGGTTTCATTTTTGCTATTTCTAGAACCTAATGCAGTAGATGGCATAAAATAGGTGCTCAATAAATGTTTGAGTAGCCAGTTGATTGATTGATTTTAGAGGCAAGAAAGAGCCATCTGTGTTTACTGAGCAGGATAATGGCCTACTTAGATCTGTGCTTTAGGTATCATCACTTTGGCAGGTATGTTGGGGATAAATTGAAAGAGGAGGAATCTGACCAGGAAGATAAATTAGGATTCTGTTACAGTAGTATAGAAGAGAAGCTATAAGGACTTGTCTTTCTTACTGTTCTTGAGGTAGAATTGACAAGACTAAGTAACTGATTAGATATATGTTTTAGGAGAGACAAGGATGACTGAGATAGCAAATATGGATACTGGACGGATTGTAGTCTCAGAAAAGAAAAATAGAAAAGATGGAAAACTGGGAAGAAAAGATGAGAATGTAAGTTCTTTGAAAGGAGAAACTCCATTTAAAAAAAAAAAAAAAGTTATCCCCAGCACTTAGCATGGTGCTTTACACATAGTTAAGTGTTTAATGGTTTTTTTTTTCACTTATTCATTCATTCATTTATTCATACATGATTGTGGGAATAATCTGCTAGAGAAAAAAAGAGAAGGGCTTGGGATACAGAGTATAAGCAGAAAAGTTGACCTGTGTAGGAAAAGAGCTACTTCTTTATCAGACATTGGAATAAAAGAAGCAATGGATAATAAAACTAAGGGGTTTTTGAAATGTAGAGTGGAATAGAAGAGGGAACACATAGAAAATTGCATCTATTTTTTCAGCAAAGTATGGGATGAGGACATGGGGAAGGGGTATTATGGGAGGTTCATGGAATAGCTACTATGGGGAGTGTGAGAATTACCCTGCTGCAGTCAGGGCCCAGTTAAGATTAGTTAACATGAATATGTAATGCAGCACCCAATCAGCAAAGTTGTATGACTTTCCAGAATATACTCCTTATTCCCCTTTAGTCTTTCTCTACAAGGCTTTGTTAATCTCTCTACCCCAGAAGCTCACTCCAGGTCTGGTCTTTACTGGAAATACTCCCTGCCCCTCTGACTCTTCCTCTGATTAGCTAGTCCTTTCAGAATCTCTATTTTAAAGAAGACACCAGGGTCATCAATCAACATTTTCATTCTTCTCCAGGCTTCTCCAGGCTACAAATCTTGACTCCTCCAGTACCTTTGTATAGGGGTGTACTTTCCCTCCCCACAAAAGTCTTTACAATATTCTTTTAAGTTTAATAAACATCATTAACACTGAACAATAAAAACTCATTTGTAGCATTCTCTAATTTCTGAGATGTAAATAAATGTTCACACTGAAAATTTAATAATTGCCTCTTGTCAGCTAATTTGAAATGTTTCTAGTATACCCGTGCTTATGTGTTAAAAAAAAATTAGAAGATATTGTTTACAAACAGCTGCAGTTGGTAAAAAGAGGGATGGTAAACTCATCCAACTCTGCATCCAGATGGTGGTGACATAATACACCATCTTTGCACCTTTGTGCTGTTTGTTCTTATAGCTGGAATGCACTCCCTCCTTCACCTCTATCATAAAGAGTCCTTCCCTTCCTTTAAATTCCTTTCAATTAAAGGATTATTTTTATCATTCTAATTGCTAGTATCCTGGGGTAAATCAAGATTTGTCAGTTTCATGGCAACATGAATTAGCTTTCCCTGAAAGGCAGTGGAACTATCACTATTTGATTGTATCCTGTTTCCCTTGATAAAATTTTCTGATCACTTAAGAGGACAGAAGATTTTATTTATGTGGATTTGGGGCCCCTGGATTTAGCTAATTTCCAAATACAACACAAATCACTATTAACTTGCTCTTCTGATAGAGATGGGAGTGACTGTGTCTTGAGAGTGACTGTATGTACAAGTACACAAGGGCTACTGTATCCTAGTTGGATAATCTTGCTCTGTTATGAACTTCTCAATGACTCAGGAGTGCCTATTTTATCCCAAGATTAAACCTTAATAGGATGCCATAGTTAAGGCCATCTTCACTACCTTACATTAACTTAGGATAGAGATTACTTGTATTATATTTTGTAAATGTTTATATATTTGTCTTCCCTCTTCCCCACCCATTAGATTGTTAAATTCCTTGAGAACAGGAATTATTTTGCTCTTGGCATTTTTATCTCCAATATTTAGCAAAGTGCCAAGTACACAGTAAGTGCTTAATTAAACTCATTGATTTATTCATAAATTAAATTAATTTCCTTTTTCTTTTGGAATAGGAGGACATTCCCATCTCTGATGAAATATTCCCTTGCTTTCATGGGGTCCAGGATGGTGACTGGTGGAAATGTCAAGGCTATGCTGATATTTATTAAAGCTCTGTAAGAACTGCAAAACACTATCTAAACATGTTTTATTATTATTATTATTAAGAGTACTGCTAGGTACTGTTCCTGTCTATATCAAGGAAAATAAAAGCCATTAAGTTTTGAAACAGAGCTGGACAAAAATAAAATGTAGAGAAAGAATGCCATTGCCATAGTGATTTCATTTATTAATGTTTAATAGATATTTCATCATTATCATTTTTCAATACACTATAACAGAAACCTCTTTTGTAACAATGACAGTTAAGCAAAACAAAGTGATTCATTGACCATTCCTGATGGAACATTTCTCATTGCCCACATGAGTCCTTTTTAAGTAAAGTCCCATACATTTAGAACTTTGTTGAGTATATGGTTTAAAATGCTGTTCTAAGACTAATTTCTGCCAAACTACTTTAATTTTCTCAATAGTTTTAAGTGAATAGGAAGTTCTTCACCTAGTGGTTTTCTTGGATGTACAGAAAATTTGTTTACTGTATTCAGTTGGTTCTAGGTTTAATTGTCCCAGTAAAACTTTTGATGATCTTTGTTTTGTAATGTATTTTGAAATCTGATGATGTTAGATCTTTCCTTTATTCCTTGAAATTCTTGAACTTTTACTCTTCCATATGTATTTTGTTATTTTTTGGTCTAATTCTATAAAGCCTTGTCAATTTGATCAGCATAATACTAAATGTCATAACAAATGTAGTTATATTTTAAAATTATATTGACCCTAGCAACTATGAATAATGCATATCTCTCCTATTTGTTTTATTTTGTTCCTATAAAGACCATTTTGTAAGTGTATTTTTGTAAATTGTGAGTGTGAATTTGTAGAGTACCAATAATCTTTACCTGATAGATCACCAGGTAATTCTCACATATTTTATGTATTTTATAGTTGTTTTGAATATAATTTCTTTCTGGGTCATGATCCTTACTGTAATCCACCAATTAGGTATTATTCTTATTTTACAGATGGGAAAAGTGAAACCAAGAGAGATTGTGATTTGTCTCCGTTCACACTACTAATAAATATCAGAGGTAGTATTTGAATTCAGGTCCAAGTCCAGTAATCTTTCCACAACATAATGGCCTTAGGTGCAAGTAAATCCTGTAATCAATTTCCTCATCTATAAAATGGGTGTTAAGTCATATTTGCAGCATATACTTCAGGGAGTTATTGTGAAAATAAAAAGAAAAAATGTATATTTTGTATTTTTCAAAATTTATTATATTAAAAAAATTCCAGTGTCTGTGTTTAACCAGTGTAACTTATGAAAGAATTAATTCCTACTTCCAAACAACCTTACTACACATTTTTGAAAACAATTTCTTTGTAAGGAGGAAACTCTTTAAAGTTGGAATTAGAGATCAGTTGCATTAAAAAAAAAAACACACATTCCTTTTTTAGATACCACTTTAACCCCATTCCCAAAACTATATTTTTTGTCAATTATGTCACAATAATTTGACATAAAAAAAGTAATTCTAAACACGGTGTGTGTGTGTGTGTGTGTGTGTGTGTGTCTAAATGACCCAATGGATAGAGTGCTGGAGTCAGAAGCCTTGAGTTCAAATGTGACTTCAGACACTTAACTGGTCTGTGATCCTGGGCAAGTTACTTAACCTCTGTCTCCCTCAATTTCCTCATCTGTAAAATAGGGATAGTAACAGCACTTACCTTGCAGGGTTGTCATGAGGGTCAAATGATATAATAATTGTAAAGCACTTAGCATAGTACCTGGCACATAATAGTGTAATTTTAAATATTAGAGGATGTATATATGTGTATATATGCATACATGTCTAGCTATAAAATAATGAAATTGATTTTTAACTATCACCACAAAAACTTAGACATCCATTTATGTTGTTCTTGAAAGCAGTCACTTTGGAAGACTGAATTTATTTTAATGAGGCTGCCATTTCTCAAAATCTTTATGGAATCCCCTTGTTTTGGGAACTGCCTTCAAATTTATATAAGCAATCCACTGCTGTTACTTGTTGCATCTTTTAAATTGGTATAACCCACCTTGGCCACCCATATTATTCAGGAAAATTGGCTCTGAATTACTATTGGCTATTCCCCCAAATCAAATTGACTCTGAGGTGGTGATGATTTGTTACCAATTAGGGTATTCAAAAGCACATGCCACATACTCTGAAGCCAATCCCCAAAGAGGCATTCCAAAAATGCTTTGAGCAATGGCAGCATTGTTGAAAGCAGTATTTAGCCTGCCAAGGTAACATTTGTTAATTTGAATAGGGAAGCTATTCATTTGGAGGTGTAAGTTCTGGTACATTTGTCAAAAAAATCACTTGTCTTACCATATAGTAATACTTTACGCACCTATTACTTTTTCGATTATTCCCGATCAAGCCAGATGGAATACATTGTAACAATATTAGTTGTTATCATCAGGATGACTTAATTATTGCATTAAGCCACTGGATATACCCATGTAATAGAATATCTTAAAAAAGGCTTTGAATAACCAAAAACATGAAATCATTTATGCCATACTAATGATATTTAATCTTTATAAAATATAGCATTGACTATTTGCTAATGATTTCACTTCTAGACCAAGAATAAAATATGTTCATATAGGTAACTTAAAAGTGAATATGATTATATGTAACTAAGAATTGTTACACATAATGTTTTTGTTTTTGTTTTTTTTTAACATAACCACACTGCATCAACACAAGGAAATAGCTCTCCTCAATGTTTTCAACACCATTTTTCCTTTACTACAAAGCTCAAAGAATTTAGATTAATATCCAACATTACATGAACCAAGGCAATATTTGTTAGGTGTCTCAAGAACTATTTGTTAAAAAAAAAATGCAGATAAATCTTCCCATGAGTAGCATATCCTGAGCCTTCATGGTACCAATACTAGGATGTATCAATAATAACTAACTTCTCTATGTATAGTGCAGATTTCATCCTCCCTGAAGTTAATGCATTCACAGATTCTGTGATAGTTAATATGAGGCTCTGAAGTAAAATTGCTTTCTTTTACTTGCCTTCACATCTTTACGTTCCATTATCTCTACACACACAATGTTCTTCAAATTCTTTATCATTTCTAAAACCTGGAACAAAACCATTTTAGGAAACTTTCTCTAATTACACCAATTTCATTCTATGCTTATTTGTCTACCCTGTAACTCTTATTAACTACATAATTTTATCAACCAATATTTTGATTTATTCAGTATTTTAAAAGTAATTGCATGTGGGTATCTTTGGTCTTTCTCACCAGACTGTATAGATGCTAAATTCAAGAAATACTGATTTCTTTAGAATTCATCCTAAGTTCTTAATGCAGTGTTCAATGCTCAAAAAGTTGCTTTGACTAAATTTTACTTTTGGAACCACCATCATCATTTTCCATTGTATTTTATAAACTATATTATTTAATGTCATCCTTCTGTTAGAATGAAGAATGGATTAGTATTTTCCACTTTGTTCTAATTCTATGCCTACTTTGAAGTATTGTGAGAGCAATATAATTATAGGTGAGTAGAGCTCCGTCAGTAGATATTCTGGGGAAAAATACATGCCTCCAGTAGTTTAGCTTCTAAAAGAATAAGGAAGTTTCTTTACAAAAGAATCTGACAATGACATGGCTTTTAAAATTCATGGTAGACAGTTCAATCAATTTTATTTGTGGATTTGTGAGTTTGTTACATTTTGAAGAGTTCTTCATGTAGAAATACACAGTTTTACACTATCTCGCCAGCTCTTGAATATAGTTTTCCATACTTTTCAAAGAGAGCAAATGGTGGAAACACAGTTTGGAAGTTCTAGGAGGGAAAAAAAAAAGAGAGAAAGAAAGAAGTTTGAATAGTTAGACATATTTATGGTGTCTAAATTTGTTTAGACTACAATAAAAGGCACAAAGATCTAAGTTAATGTTTTATTCAAAATTATAATCCTGCTAGCTAATAAACAGCAACAATATTCTGAGACCAGAAAGTCATTGGGTAAAGCAAGGAAATCATCCAACCAAAAGTTCAATAAAAATTTAAAAATACCTACAATGTGCAAATGTGTTAAATTTTATAATGATACAAGGATGCACAAAACAGACTTTTCTCCCTCAAGGGACCTACAATATATTGGAGGAGGCAGAACAAAGAAGTAGAATATAGGATAAGGCCATTAGTGAGATATCTAACTATCTATCTCTATACTTATCTCTATACATAATATATATTTAAACACATACATATATATGTATATACAAATGTATATATACTTACACAAAATCATACATACATACAAATACATATACATATTTGTTTATGTTTATTTGTTTTCAGGGATTCTGATTCAAGATGGGACACACTTCCATTTGAAATAAAAGACATGTTTCTATACCTCTCTCTATAAAGATGTATTTAAACTCTCCTCAGACTTTTCAGTTAATTAACAATAAGACTATGCCTTCAAGGAGCTTATATTATAATGAAGAAGTTGAAATGAACATACGTAGGTAGATATAAAATTTATGTAAAGTAGATACAAGTTAACCTTATAGGAAAAAGTAGAATGATGCATAGGGAGTGGATATGGAGTTCAAGGATGGGAGAGAGAAGCCACATAGTAGCATCTATCAAAGGATATTATTTTCCAGCCCCTTTGAATAATCTCCATTCATTGTCTGCATACCTTTTGGGATTTAAGCAACCTTGAGTACATTCAAAAGCTTATTATCAAGCTTCCTAGTTACTATATTTTCAATGTTGTTCATTGTTTCTAGACTACAGTAGTACATTGTTGATCAGCCTTGACCATTTACAATTATTTTTCAATTTTATTTATGTAATTTATGTTTTTAATCTTAATGGTATTATGATAAAAAATATGAACATTACCTTTGGAAATATTTTCTTGGAATATTTTTTCAGCTATTGCACTGATAAATTGTGTGCAGAATGGAGAGTCAACTCTGAAGCCATAAAGTCCAGTTTCAAGTTCTGTCTTTGACCTATACTGGCTATGGGACCCCCTGTGGAAGTCACTTAACCTCTCACTGTCCTAAGAAACTCTAAAACTGAAAAGTGCACAGAAGTTTCTTACTTATGTTGGTAGAGAGTTTCCTCGCCTGTGATTTATTCATAACAATGATAACCAAATTGCAGATCCAATCCCCAGACCTCTATTATAATCTTAGTTATGAACAGCCTTAGACGTGGCAGAATTTTTTTTTCTATAGACATACTGGAAATAACTTCGATATCTACTATGGAAATACTAAAGGTACAAAAGATGAAAATACTCAAAGTACTTTATTATGTTTCAACACATTTTCCTAATATTTGGAACCAGAGACTTGATTTGTTCTGTAAAGGAAACTTCCTATGTGAAAGTTCCCTCCTGTAATGCTGATCATTAACTCTAATTTAGACTGATGCTAGGGGATACTAGGAGGTTCAGTTCTGTAATGTAGTGTTTTATCAGGAGTTGGTAGGACTAGTACCCAGAGCTGTGATTAATGCCAATCCTCTGTAGAGTAAACTATGCTGCCTCTTATCCCCTAATATTCATAATAACAACAACAATGTCCAGGCTAATCTGTTTTAATATGAAATGAATCTTCATTTAAAAATAGTTATTCCCAGGGACCTGCTATTTTCTTTTAAGGATGCAAAAGTACTTTCATATTTAGTTCTTTAAAATAAAGTTAAGAAAGCTAGTATGTTCTTTAATCCAACAAAATATCCCAAAAATGTGATGGTAGAGAAAAGTGGTAATATCATTTATTTCCATAAACAATATCTCTATCGTTTAGTTTATGCTATTGCCCATAGACAATTGAGTATGAGCTCATCAGAAACCTCTTACTGTCCCTGATATTGGTTTTGTTTTTTCAGTTTGAATTCCCATTTTCTGACAGGAAAAAGAATCTTCTTGTACAGTGAATCAATCCAATTGGTATTCAATATGAGAAGAGGGAGTTTTACCACAAGGGCTGCTCAGGCTCCAAGAAAATCTGCACAGATCACCATTTGCTTAAAATTTGATTCTCACAGATATGCAGGTCATTGTGACATGATGATGGGTGTTCACTACTGGCTATGAAACAGTCTATTCTGGATTTGCAATGTCTTGCTTTTAAGTTAATTCTCTCTCTCTCTCTCTCTCTCTCTCTCTCTCTCTCTCTCTCTCTCTCTCTCTCTCTCTCTGTTAATTTTGGCCAAAACAAACAAACCAGCACTGTAAAACACAGCTTTTCAGAAAAAAAATAACTTTATCAGAAGAAAAAAAAAAACTGGAAATCTAAATACTACTAAAGCCTTCATTTGCCAGAGCAGACAGCTTTTACTATTAGGATGCCCAGCCAGACACAAATAATCTACTGCCAAAATGAGCTCCTTGGGACAATTTAGGAGTCTTTTGAAGTGAACGGCTTTTTGAGCTGGAATGAAGCCCAGGTTCATTTTCAAACCCAAGTCCAAATGACAAAGAGTAAATTTCCTGTGCCCCTCACCCCGTTAGTGTAAAATTACTTTGGGTTGAGTGCTGCACTGTTAATCTAGTTATTCAAAGCTATTTTACCAGTTACTCACAACTAAGCATTTAAAACAACTGGCTAAGATATCAAAAGGAAGTTGAATTGGTTCTCTTTGACTTCATTTCCAAGAAAACTTCCTAGAGGAAATGGGTAAGATAAAATGTATATATCAATTGTATATGCAAATTTTTTAGGTTTTAAAAATAAAGATATTAGGCTTAAAAAAATCAAGTTTTCTTTTAAGGCTAAAAAACCAATTACCTCCAGTCTAAGTGCAGATAGATAGAGATATAGAGGCATATCTGTATCTGTATACACATATACGCATGTCTATACAAATACATGTATGTACACATGTACTAATATATATATAATAACATACAATCATATATTGTGGTGTGTGTGTGTGTATGTCTCTGTGTGTGTGTAATTCAAACCACTCTTTGGGATCTTAAAGGAGTTAAACTTTGGGACCTTCAATCATTCATTCAATCAAATGAGTATTTATTAAGTGTTTATCATATCCCAGAAACCATGATAAGCACTGGAGATATAAAGAAAAAGCTAAAATAGTCCTTATCTTCAAAGACATTACATGTTTGAAAAAAAAAAATCAAAACATTTCCACCAGGGTTTAAGAGTTTCCCTAGATAAATTTGACACCATACTTGATCAGAATCTTTCTACTACCATTGTCTTCCAGCTAAGTTTCTAAAATAATTAGGATCCCATCACCATCAGAGGCTCTTAACCCAGGGTCCATGAACTTGGTTTTAAAAACATCTTGATAACATAATTGATTTCCTTTATAATACTATGTATTTTATTTTAGGCATTCAAAAGCAATATTCTGAGAAGGCTTCATCAGACTGCCAAAGGAATTCATAATTCAAAAAAAGGTGAAGAATCAATCTCTTTCTCTCTCTTTTTTTGCTCTTTCTCTTCTTCTGTTTCCCTTTCTCTGCCTCTTTCTGTGTGTCTCTCTGTCTCTCTCTGTCTCTCTGTCTCTCTGTGTGTCTCTGTCTCTCTGTCTGTCTCTGTGTCTCTGTATCTGTGTCTGTCTCTCTCAATCTTTCTATGTGTGTGTGTGTGTATGTGTGTGTGTGTGTGTGTGTGTGTACCTGTCTCTCTCTGTCTCTTTTTCTCTGTGGGTATTTCTCCCTCTCTTTTTGTCCCTTTACTCCCCCTTCTCTCCCCCTTCCTTTCTCCAACTTAAATTTCAATGATGTAGGGAATTCCTAGTAAAGAAACTTCTGGAAATACAAAAGGTAACTCATGCAACTTAACAATGTTGCCTGGGGCACTGAGAAGTTAAGTCATTGGTGGGGTTCATGTAACCCAGTATATTTAAGATATGACATTTGAGCTGTCTAAGGGCAGCTCTCATAGCATTTCTACTTTGAATTGTGGTGCTGGAGAAGACTTTGGAGAGTTCTTTAATAGCAAGGAGATCAAATCAATCAATACTTAAAGAAATCCATTCAGACTATTAACTGGAAGTTCAAATATTGGAGCTGAAGCTTAAACACTGGCTACACAATGAGAACTCACTGGAATAGATCCTGATATTGGGAAATACTGAAAGCAAAAGGAAAAAGGGGATGGCTGAGGGTGAGAGAGAGAGAGACAGTTCATGAAAACGATAAACATTAACTTGTATAAACTTTAAGAGGTGGAAGAGGATAGAAGGACCTGGCAGGGTATGGTCCAAGGTCTTGAAGAGTTAAATGTGACTAAATGATTAAACAATAACAAAATATTGCCTCTATCTATACTGAAGTAATATTATTACTTATTATTATTATTAAATTATTATTAAAATGTTGAAAGAGACAAGAAAAAGAATAAACAAAATGTAGAGGCTATTTCTTTCCTTATTTATACCCTTCCTTATCAAAGAGGTAGGATTGTATATCTGCAAATGACTATAACAAATTCTAACATTTATATAGCAACTTAAGGTTTACAAAGTGCTTTTTCCAGATATTATCTCATCTGATCTTCATAACAAACTTGTGAGGTAGGAGCTACTTGGAATTAATTTAGAGCTAGAAGGAAAATCATTTAAGTTTAACCTCTTCATTTTACAAATGTAAAAAATAAAATCCAAGGAGGCTGACTTGTCATATAAGTAGACAATGCCAGGAGGAAGATTAGAATCAGGTTCTCTTATTCCAGAACCAATGCTTTTTTTCTCCCTCCACTGCCCGATAGTTGCCATCCCAAATATTAGTTATATGATCTTGAATGGTATCCTTCACCATCGTGTACCTCAATTTTTTTCATCTGCAAAATGAGAATAATACCTTCAGTATCCAACTCACCTAATTGTTGTGAGGATCTGCAAGTGCTATAGAAATCTGAATTGTTTTCCACTGTGAGTTTTAAGGAAAGATTGCACACAGACTTTACTGGGATTTGTGCCCTTAAAACTCATATTACATCAGGTTATATGAGCTGAACTTTTGATTAAATCGTTTATATCCCCAAAGAAATTTCCTTTTGCCTTGCCATTAGAATACTGGATTATATTCTTGAACATGAAAAGATATTTTCTGTCCATATATAACACATGAACATATTTTGCTTCTATTAAAAACTGATAGTCAACTTTCTTGCTTTGTTAAAGGGAATCATTATAATATAGTATGTATTCAAAATTGTGATTGATCTAAAATAATTTCTGTTTGACTTTAAAATACATTTTTGTACTTAAATTTAAATGTACATAATGTTCTATCTGGGAACATATAACACAATAATAAAACTACACTTTAAAGATCCAAGATAGATTTTTTTTCCAACTCCTCCTAGTCTTCTTAGTGCTTTTTTCTGGATTTAATTTTTCTTTTCTTTCATATTATTTGTGCCTTTTCTTCCCTCTCTTTTCCATTAGACTTTATTTTCTCATGAAACTTTTGAAATCAGGGATAGAAGAATATGTTCATTTTCTTCACATTTATCCAACTCCAGAGAATATAATTGGTCTCAATTCCATAGAGCAAGTGCCTTGCTCAGGATAAATTAACATCTTTTAATTTCATCACCATATTGCTAACTCAGCCTTGAATACTCAGATATTTTCCTCTCTCTCTCTCTTAGCCTCCTCTCCCCTCTGATTGAAAGCCTGGAGAGTGAAGTACTAGACTCACACCTAAACCTTCTTTTACATAAGGCAGCAATTGGACTTCTAGGCGACTTTTCTACACAACTACAGCTTTCCTTGGTTTCAACTCTATGGAACAAAATGTCCTGCCATATACCTTAGTGTCTCTGCTTTACCCCCTTCCCAACTTCCTTTTGTGTGTAGTTTTGCCCTGCTAGACTTTTAAGCTCCTTGAATACAGGGATTTTCTTTTTCCTAGTTGTATTCCCAGTACTTAACACAGTAACTGGCTCAAGTGCTTAACAAATGTTTATTGAATTGAATTGGGCTCCAAAGTGTCCAAGGCATCTACTAAGTCCTTCTTTATATGTGCTTTTGGCAAATCCAGATTGACATGATTTCACTTCTCTGAGAGCAACAGCCTTAGGAACAAACATGAAAATAATATTAGCTTACTTTTATACATCACTATAAAAAATCTTTGGGTATTGGTTCAATCAGATTTGATACTTAAGAATGAAAAACAGAATTCATATAGATTTTTTTAAAATCAGACCATTGTTTCATTGTTTTGGGAAAACTCTTTTGTGAAAATCCCTCTGTGAATACAGATTAGCTAAATTGCCTTGTTCTGCAATTTATAATTTTAGAGATTGTCCTAGGCACTGAAAGGTTAAATGCCTTTCCAGGGCAATGTAAACCCAGGTCTATTGATTCCATGCTTCTGTCCTCTATGAAACACTGCTTGTCCATGATTATATTAAATTGTTAAATAAAAAAAAGGCAAATACATATGAGGAAGGAGTATGAAAGGGGGAAGAGAGGCAGAGGCAAATTGGCAAGCCATTTAATCCAATATGTATGCAAGAGGGAAACATTTGGGAAATGCAGGATACATATGTAATCTATTTCTCTTCTGGTTAGTGTTTGGTAGTATTTAAGAAGCTTGACTGGAGACATTTTTAATATTGTGATCTGAATGGAAGATAGTTTTGGGAAACACTCATTTATTCAACAAGTATTTATTGGACATTTCTTATGTTCAAGACATGGTGTTAGGCATGCAGAAAAACATAAAGAAGAAGACTGTTCAAGTGGTGCTGGAATTCATGAATTTATACATACACATATCTCTACACATATTTATATATACACATGAATAGATACATAATTATTTCAACAGAATTAGTTTTCTTTGTCATGTCAAATCAACATGCAATTTTAAAGCACCTACTAAGTGTCTAGCACTATCCCAAATGCTAAGGATGCAAAAAAAAAAAAAAAAAAAGACAAAACAAAACACAGTCCCTTCTCCTGAAGAGTATACAAACTAGTGGTGGATACAACTTGTAAAATAACATATAAATGAGGAAATTTATTCAACATAATCCTGGAAGGCAAATACTATCATTGGGAAAGACTTTGCTCACAAGGTAGAATTTTAGCTGGGACCTGAAGAAAGTCAGAAAAGGTAAGGAATATGAAACTGAGAATTCCAGACATGGGAGAGCAGCCAGGAAAGATACACAGAGTGGAGAAATGTAGTATCTTGTGAGAGGAAAGCCAAGGAGAACAGTGACACTGTATTGCAGAATAATCTTACTTATTTAAAAACATTATTCTAAGAAAGAATCCATAGACCTCACCAGACAGCTAAAGGGCTCTTTAATAGAAAAAAAGATTATGACTCCAATTTAGATAATATATAATAAAGTGATATATAAGAATGATCAAATATAGGTCATTAAGGAAATTTATCTGAAGGGAATGAGAGACCAGTCTGAAGAAGAGGCAAACTAGTAAAGAGTTTTGAAGCAGAGAATGAGAATCTTGAACTTGATTTGAAAAGTAAGAGGCCAAAGCAAAAAGGGAATAAAATCAGTCAAAGAGATGTTCAAAGAAGATAATGATCGATCAAAAATTTTAATTAACTACATCTGCATTATATTATACTCTTGCAGGGTCATCAAGAATCTCTGATATGGTTAAAAACAAAATATGCTGGAGCTTTCACAACAAATAAGTATCTGCTTCTGATTATGTGAAGAAAAAATGAAGTAGTCCCTGCCTTTAAGGAACTTACATTCTATTGGGATAATAAAAAAATCTGCCTTTGAGTAGATACAGGGAAGATGCAAATTAATATAAAGCCACTTTAAGTATCTAATACTTTATTAGGAAGGTCTAGCGTAGGAAGAGACATCTATATTGTGCTTTACCTTCGGCAAAGAATTTTGGGAAGTGGTGGTGAGGCACAAGAACCTTACAAACATGACAAGAACAACTTAGTCCAGAAGTGGAAGATAATGGCCTAGGAATCCTTGGGGCCAAGAACAGTAAATTCCAGGATCTCAGGCTTATTTTAAAAAAGCATAGGAGGGAAATCTAGATGGGATAGTGGATAGAGCACTGGCCCTGAAGTTAAGAAGGATCCAAGTTCAAACCCTGCCTCATACACTTAGTACTTCCTGGCTGTGTGATGCTGAACCAGTCATTTAACCCCAATTGCCTCAGCAAAAATAAACAAATAAAAGCATAGGAAAATAAAAAGGAAATTTTTACTTATATTTTGGACAAGAAAAAGATAGATTCCTTTTCTGAGGACAAACAATGACATGAAGCCCAGGTATTCAATTTTAATGATGTTTTTTCAACTCCATCAATTGAACAAATATAAAACAGGAAAGAAACTGTTCTTTAGCAATTCACATGAAAGACTTAGAAGACTAAAAATCTTATAATTGAAAATATCATTCTCCTAGATATCTCAGTCCATAGCCACAAAGCTACATTCTATACTCTTCCCTCTCACTCAAAATGTCCCTTCATATCCTAAGCTAAGTCTTTTCAATTCTATCTCCACTAGATGTCTTGGTTCTTTCTGTTTCTCTCAATCAAAAATACCACCACTGTGCTGCAGGACTTACTTTTCTCAGGAGTTTACCATTGGAATAATCCAATTAATCTCCTTGCCTCAAATCTTTGTCTATTCCAGTTAGTCCTCACAAATCTGATTGCATTTTTTTACTGCCACTCCTCAAGATCTTCAATGACTCCCTTTTATGACCAGAATAAAAATGGAATTCCCTCACTTTGGAATGTAAGGTCTTCAAACTTTTTTTTTTCACTTTTTTTTTTGCTGAGGCAATTGGGGTTATGTGACTTGCCAAGGGTCACACAGCTAGAATGTGTTAAGTGTCTGAGGCCACATTTGAACTCAGGTCCTCCTGACTTCAGGACCGGTGCTCTATCTACTGCACCACCTAGCTGCCCCCAAACTTTTTTTTAATTTAAGTTTTCAATCTACCTTTCTGGCTTAATTTCTTATTGCTTTCTACATTCATTCTACATTCTAACTCACCTAGAGTATTAAAATATTTCCCCATAGCTTAGCATTCTATAACCAAAAAATTGTTCCCTATGCCTAATGTATACTTGTTCTTTATTCCTGACTGTCAGAATTACTCCCCTCACACACACTTTAACAAGGATGATTCCATGAACACTTTCATATTCTCGTCAATTGTTTGGTATCTCTCTTCTCTAAAATTTGTTGTGGTTCTCGTTCAGACCTTTCAGTCATGTCTGATACTTCATGACTTCACTTGGGGCTTTCTTGGCAAAAACAACACAGCGATTTGCCATTTCCTTCTCCAGTTTATTTTACAGAAGAGAAAAGTGAGACGAACAGGGTTAAGTGACCTACTCAGGGTCATACAAATAGTAAAATTTGAACTCAGATCTTGAATCCACATCCAGCATAGTATCCACTATGCCATCTAGTTGCCTACTTATCTAAAATGATATAATTGGTATTTTATTTATCTGGGTACGTAATTTATCTTCTCAGTAAAAGTGTAAAGCCCTTCAAGTTAGAGTTCATTTTATTTCTGCCCTTGTAACTTCAGGACTCACAACAATATCTTGAACAATGTTTTATTTTGTATTATTTTTCTTATTGGACCTGCGATTTCACTGGGTGTAGAGAAGTCTTCATGAGCTTTGACATTGTTTTAGGGAGTTTTCTGGGGGTACTGAAAATTTAAGTGACTTGCATTGAGTTATATAGCAAATATTTGGGAAAGATAGAATTCAAATCCAGGTCTTCCTGATTTGAAGCTAGCTCCCTATTACTATATCGTATAGTCTTTTAACACTATGTACATGTTACGTCTTGATCAATGTTTATTGGATTGGACTAAATTGAATTTTTGGAAATGTTTCCCTACTAGCCAGTAAGTTCCTTGAAAGCAATGGCTATATCCAAACTAACTTTGCACTTCCCCTAACATCTAGCAGAGTATTCTGCATATAGAAAGTCTATAACTTTGTTGACTTTGAGATAATCTATCAGGTTGATTATGGAAGCATCTGCTTTAGCATATATCAAATTCGATGACCTCCATCATTCACTTTGTACAAAGGAAGAAGTTGTCAATAGTTATAAAGTAAAAAAGTTTTTGAAAAATAAAGGAAAAAAATTAGTACATTGCATATTCAGCTCAAAGAAAAAAAGCATGAAGTTTTCTGACTTGAAGAATTTGTTTGGGAAATGAGTAATGTGGCCATTTATTGGTTAAAGTGTGCAGGGGATTCTGACTGAGATATAATTGGAGACTCTGAGGTTCCTGTCAACTGAGATTCTGAAATTCTCATATTATGATATTGTCCACAACGAGGGGGAAATTAAGCTTAAAGAAAAAATTGATGAAATATAAAAAACTGCTACTTTATTTCAAATTAACAAATACTTATTGAATGTTTATTATGTTCAAAACACTGAAATGAGACAGCTCAGGAGAGGGTAGATTTTCTCACTAGAATTATTCAAGTAAAAATTAAATGATAATTTGTTGGTCAAATAATAGAAAGAATTTCTCTAAAGATACAAATTATAACAGATAGTCCTACTTATTTTTACCAACTTCATTTCATTCTTTTATGATCATATATGTGCCCTTATTTCTATCTACTCTGCCTTCAAATAGTGACTACTCTTTAGCAAAAGCAATTTTTTCAAATCTATTACTACTACTTCTAGAAAAGCAATACAAGAAATAGGCTCTTTAGAGTATAGGTCATTTTATATATAACTTATTTTTGTATATAAATTACCATCTGAAGTTAGAACCAGAGGGAAAGATCAGTCACATCTGTTTAATCTGATTGTATTATATGGAATAATATGCAGATAGATAGATAAGTGTATCAGTGAAATAAAAACTAAATAGCCATGTTTTGTCAATAAAATCACTAATAGCTTAAATATTTTGGATATTGAGCCTGAGAATACAGCTTCAACAATGTTTATATGAAACTTTTCATTCCTTTCAATTGATTTTATATTAGGATACTTTGGTTTTTAATTGATTAGAATCCTGTTTTAATTGTAATTCACTAAAAATTCTTTATTATTGATTAATTGCTGCATGAACTTATGGATTCATACATACCATCATATCCCAAAATATATTAGCTTATTTTCCTATAATACTTACAAGTTCATCAAGCTAACTTTATAAGACTAAAAGGACAAGTAAAGTGAGGCTCAGAATGATTAAATGACTTGCTCTGAGTCACACAACCAAGTTTCAGAACCAGAATTCAAACAAAAGGTTCTCCTAAATTCAAGTTTAGTGCTCTTTCCATGATAACACACTAACCTTGGATAGTTTATGAGACATGTGTAGCCCTAGCCCTCATCTTTGCCCATGTGTTGGTATTATAAAGTAGTCTCAACCTATAGTTATTTCCTGATATTAACTAAGTTATGTTAAATGAAAAGTATACAATGCATACATTTTAAGGAATAAGCAGGGAGAACCAAAGGCAATTGAAAATAATATGTGTTAATGTGAATTATGATTTTGTTTATTCTCTGTAAAGGCAGTAAATGAAATAATATAATTTTGAATTTTCCCAAGCATTTATGAAACTTACATTCATTTCAGATGGGGCTTTATGATGAAATATTTACATGTGGTTTTAAATAAAATTGTTTCAATGAACTCCCATAATATTCTAATAGTTCTAGACCTCTGAGGTCATTCAGAAGAATTCAATATTAATCCAACTAAATTCTTCCTTTGTAATTTTACAAGTACTAGTTGAAAACTTTTCTAGTTAGTACAAGAGCTCCTGACATGCCCCAAATGACTACAACAACCGGTTCTGTCAATACAGCACAAATGTCATTTCAAGTGCTCAAAACCCACTAAGCTCCCCTAAAAAAGATTGATTTCTTTGCTCCAATGTTTCTTTGGGGTAAACTTTTCTAACAACTGAAACCAATTAGTGCACCTGGCACTTGTAGTTCAGAATATAGGTCAGCATCAAGTAATAAAAATAAGTATTGACTTTTCTCTGTCTGTAAGCAGCATGAAAGGAGTTTCGTGGCCTTATTGTATATGAAAGGGGGGCCATTAATTTCACTTATTTCAACAAGGGCTGTCAAATCCTAATGCTTCTATTGCACTTTTCATACAAAGTACATTGACACCAATCCTGTCCCTGTAAAGGTAGTTTACAATATTTTAGCTAGTGAATAGAGCCTGTGTCATCATTTTAATTCTCTCTCATATATTTAGCTCTGCTAAGCAGCACTTCCCTAGAGTGATATTTATAGGAAAAAAGTGAACTATTAATAATGGTTACCTATGTCTTCCATAGGTAATACAAATGCTATCTAGTTTCAAGGAGTAATTAACCAGACAAAAAAGTCCCATAGAAATACTTTTGATTTTTTCTTTTGGAAACTGGAAGTTACAGAATTCTTTGAGTGCTCATCAATAACTAAAAAGATATTCATGGGGGAAGAGTCAAAATAGTGAACTAAAGGCAGCAATCAGCTGAACTCTTTTACTATACCCTTGCAAACAACTTTAACATAATACTTCAAATCAAAATTTGGAGCATCAGAATCAAAAAAAAAAGTCAAATGTTATACATTTTTCTGGCTTAAGATTCCTTAAAAAGGTTGGCAGTTAAGATCTTGGACACTGGGGGAGAGGGCAAATTCAAAGCACACACATGGCAGTGGCAGAAAACATGGGCTTTCTAAGTGGTTCCAACAACAGTAGCAGCAGCTTTGGGAGCACTCAACAAAGAGATGATAAAGGATTTCTTCGCTGATCAGAAGAAGATAATATCAGGAAGAGATCATTGGGACCTTTGCTGGCACTGATTGGTAACTCTTTTGTCCATATGTGATTCTGAGTTGCATTTTCATGGAAGAAAGACATGCTTGTGGTCAGTCACAAGGGATCAGGGGGGCTTTGGTCACAGTTCCATGGTACTGGCAGTAGAGACCTTTCTTGGATAAGACCAGAATAGGGACTAAGAGAGCAGTTACCACACTTCTCCTTGAATTACAATACCTTGGAAGCACCAAAAACTTGCAAAATCTCAAAAACTAATTCTGAAGAAAAACAACCCACATGCAAAAAAAAGTTAATGTAGAACCTCCCCACTCCCAAGTGAATAAAGTCCTACTTTAATCTGAAGTTCAAAGTAAAAGAATGGGCTTAAAAATGAGCAAATAACAATAAAAGCATTTAACTATTAAAAAAATCTATTAAGGAGGAAGAGAAAAATCGAAACACAAGTTCAGAAGAGGACAGCAGTGTAAAAACAACTACAATCAAGGCCTCAAAAATTGCAAATTGAAGAAGAATTCCTGGAAAAGCTCAAGAAAAAGCTAAGAGTAGTAGAGGAAATATTGGGGAAAGAAATGAGAATGGTGCAATAAAATTATGAAAAAAATAACAGATTTGCAAAAGAGGCACAAAAAATACTAAAGAAAATAATACTTTAAAAAACAAAATTGGCTTAATGAAAAAAGAGGCACAAAAATGCACTAAAGAAAATAATTTCTTGAGTCACAAAAGCTCACTGAAGAAAATGATTCTTAAAAATTAGAATTGGACAAGTAGAGGTCAATAACTTTGTCTTCAAGAAACAATAAAAATAAAAAAACGAGAAAAATAAGTGAAAATGAGAAAAAAAGATCAAGAGGAGATAATTTAAGAATTACTAGACTATCTAAAGTTATGATATAAAAAGATTTTAAAAACCTTATTTCAAGAAATTATACAGGAACTTTGCCTCAATATCTTAGATCTAGAAAGTAAAATAGAAATTAAAAGAATTGACTAATCATATCCTGAAAGAGATCTTAAAATGAAAACTGCTAGGAATATTATAGTCAAATTCTAGGGCATTCAGGTTAAGGAAAAAATATTACAAGTGGATAGAAAGAAACAATTCAGATATTGTACAACCACAGTCAGGATCACCCAGGATTTAATGGTTTCCTTATTAAATGAGCAGAGAACTTGAAATATGAGAATCCAAAAGGAAATGAAGACAGGGTTATAATATAAGAATAATCTACTCAGCAAAAGTGAGCATGATTCTTCATGGGGAAAAAAGAACATTTAAAAAAAGAGGACTCTCTAGAATTGCTGATGAAAAAACCTGAGTTGAATAGAAAATATTAATATACAAATATAAGATGCGAGAGAAGCATAAGAAGTTATATAAAAGAATAATCATAAGGGACTCGATAAAATTAAACTGTTTACTTTTCCATATGGGAAGTTGTTCTAAGGAGCTCGTAGATAGAGTCAACATAGATAAAGGATACAAATGTGAGTCAGTTATGCTTGGATGACTACAAAAAACTAAATGAGATGAGAAAGAGGAATGCATCAGGAGAAAATCAGGAAAAAAAATTTTTTTCACATAAAAGCCACGTGCAAGCCATTGGTGGAGTCGTTTACTGATCCAAACATTCTGGAGAGCAATTTGGATCTATGCTTTAAAATTGTGGATACCCTCTGATCCAACAATGTCACTATTAGATATGTATTATGAAGAAATTATAAAACAAAATCCACACGAATAAAAATAGTTATAGCCACTCTTTTTGTGGTGGCAAAGAATTGGAAATTAAGAGAATACCTATCAATTGGGGAATAGCTGAACAAGTTGTATACATATGTAATGGAATACTATTATGCTATAAGAAATGATGAGCAAACTACTGGGCTTATATCCCAAAGAAATACTAAAGGGAAAGGGACCTGTATGTGCCCAAATGTTTGTGACAGTCCTTTTTGTAGTAGCTAGAAACTGAAAAATGAATGGATGCCCATCAATTGGAGAATGGTTGGGTAAATTGTGGTATATGAATGTTATGGAATATTATTGTTCTGTAAGAAATGACCAGCAGGATGAATATAGAGAGGCTTGGAGAGACTTACATGAACTGATGCTTAGTGAAATGATCAAAACCAGGTGAGTATTATATACGTCAACAACGATACTGTATGAGGATGTATTCTGATGGAAGTGGATATCTTCGACAAAGAGAAGATCTAATTAAGTTCCAATTGTTCAATGATGGACAGAAGTAGTTACACCCAGAGAAGGAACACTGGGAAATGAGTGTAAACTGTTTGCATTTTTGTTTTTCTTCGCAGGTTATTTTTACCTTTTGAATCCAATTCTCCCTGTGCAACAAAAGAACTGTTCAGTTCTGCACACATAGATTGTATCTAGAATACACTATAACATATTTAACATGTATAAGACTGCTTGCCATCTAGTGGAGGGGGTGGAGGGAGGGAAGAGAAAAGGTGGAACAGAAGTGAATACAAGCGATAATGTTGTAAAAAGTTACCCAGGCATATGTTCTGTCAATAAAAAGTTATAATAAAAAAATTTAAAAAAAGAAATGATGAGCAGGTGGATTTCAGAAAAATCTGTAAAGACTTCCATGAAGTAAGCAGAAATAGGAAAATATTATACACAAAACATAACACTGTTATAATCAACTATGATACACTTAGCTCTTCTCATAAATACAATGATCCAAGACAATTCCAAAAGACTTGTGATAGAAAATGCCATTCACATTCAAAAAAAGAACTATGAAATGTGAATGCAGATCAAAGAATACCATTTTCTTTCTTTTTATGTGTCTTTTTTCTTTTCTAATGGTTTTTCCCTTGTGTTTTGATTCTTCTTTCATAAGATCAATATGAAAATATATATATATATATATTAGCATTCAATTTGAATTTTTTTTTATTTTTTTTTATTTAATAGCCTTTTATTTACAGGATATATACATGGGTAACTTTACAGCATTAACAATTGCCAAACCTCTTGTTCCAATTTTTCACCTCTTACCCCCCCACCCCCTCCCCTAAATGGCAGGATGACCAGTAGATGTTAAATATATTAAAATATAACTTAGATACACAATAAGTATACATGACCAAAACATTATTTTGCTGTACAAAAAGAATCAGACTCTGAATTATTGTACAATTAGCTTGTGAAGGAAATCAAAAATGCAGGTGTGCATAAATATAGGGATTGGGAATTCAATGTAATGGTTTTTAGTCATCAACCAGAGTTCTTTTTTCTGGGTATAGCTAGTTCAGTTCATTACTGAAGATCAATATGAAAATATATTTACAATTATGAGTGTATAACCTATATTGATTTGCTTACTATCTTAGGGATGGGGCAGGAAAGAGAGAAAAAAATTGGAATGCAAAATCTCACAAAACGAATGTTGAAAACTATCTATACATGAAATAGGAAGGGAAAATGGGGGAGGCTAACAGTAATACTTGAACCTCACTTTCCTTGGAATTAGTTCAAAAAAGGAAGTATGTGTTTATATACATACATACATACATACAAATACACACACACACACACATTCAGTTGGGTACAGAAATCTATCTTACTCAAAAGAAAAAGAGAAGGGGAAAGAGATAAGAGAAAGGAATAGAGGACTAATGATAAAAGATAGGGCAGATTAAGGGAGGCAGTAGTCAGAAACAAAAGAAACATTTCAGGAGGAAACATATTAAAAGAGAAAGAAAAGAATAAACTGTAGGAAAATAAGAGTCAGGGAGACAACAATGTTAGTAATCATAGTTGAGAATGTAAATGAGATGAATTAACCCAGAAAATAGTTGACTACAATAGACATACTTGAAACAGACTCATATATAGGGAGGGAAAGTGGACTATAGCAGGATCTAACACATTTCAGCAAAGTAAAAATGGTAGGAATAGCAATCATGTTTTCAGACAAAACAAAAGCAAAAGGAAAGGAAACTAAAAAAGTTATAGAAAATGAAGTAATATTAAAAATTGTAATTAGTTTCTCTGACAAAGACCTTATTTTTCAAATATATAGAGAACTATATAAAAATAAGAGCCATTCCCCAATTGATAAATGGCCAAAGGATATGACCAGGCAGTTTTCAAAGAAACCAAAGCTATTTAGAGCTATATGAAAAAAATTCTTTAAAATTATTGATTGGAAAAATCCAAAGCAAAACAACTTTGAGGTACCACTTCATAACTATCAGAAATGACAAATACTAGAAGGGATGAGGGAAAACTGATGCAGTTATCAACTGGTCCAATCACTCTGGAGAACAATTTGGAATTATGCATAAAGGGCTATAGAACTATGCCTACCTTTGACCAAGCAATTCTACTATTGAATCTGTATCCCAAAGAGATTAAAGGAAAAGGAAAAGGATATGCATATACAAAAATGATCATAACTGTTCTTTCTGTGGTGGTAAAGAATTAGTCATTGAGGAGATGCTCATCAATTGAAGAATGAATGAACAAATTATGGCATATGATGATGACGAGTACAATTTTGTTATAAGAAATGACTATAGGGAAGCAGTTTCAGAAAAATATGACAAGACCTATATGAAATGATGAAAAGTGAACTGAGAAGAACCAGGATATTACTGTGCATAAGAACTCTAGTGCTATTATGATGATCATCTGTGAAAGCCTTGGTTACTCAGATCAATACAATGATTTAGGACAATTCCAAAGGACGTATGATAAAAAAAAAAAAATGCAATCATCCTCTAGAGAGAGAAATGATGAAATATGAGTGCAAATTAAAGTGTAATTTTCTCATTTTATTTTTTCTTGTTTTTTGGCTATATATATATATATATATAATATGGAAATATGTTTCACATGATTTTACATGTATAATTGATATCATTTTCCTTGCCCTCTTGTTGAGTGAGGAGGAAATGGAAGCAAGAAGAGAATTTGGAACTCAATTTTTTATAAAGGAATGTTGAAAATAAATAAGTAATAAATTAAAAAGAAAAGTTAAATTATTCAATGTTAAATAAAAGATATTTATAAAGTGCTATTAACAGAGTGCTTGACTAAGATTTGACATATAAATGCTTATTTCTTAGAGGAAACAAAAATAATGTTTTCCTTTGCCATTTTGGATTTCAAAGTAAACTAGTGAGAAGAAACATAGCATAGCAGGATGTGCATTGGAATTTGGAATTTGGATTTAATTTGCAATTAAGTCCTAACTGTATCTCCTATTAATCTTCTAACTTCCTGGGGGTCAGTCATTTTAAATTTTCTGAATCTCAGGTCTCCCTTATAACCAAACAGGAATAATACTATATTGCTTTGAACTGACCACATCACTTCTAAGATATATAGATTCAGAAATGGACCAAACTTTAGAGCTACAAAGAAATTTAGAGGTCATCTATTCCAATCAGGTATGTGCAATCATAATCTCATCTCATTTCAAGTCATAAGCGCTGATTGTTTAATTAAATCTAAAATTGTATTATAAGAACTTAAAAAAAAAATTTGGAGAGTTGTTTTCTAAATATTTACCAGTATACCAGTGAGTTTAATCCCTGCACTTCTTAAATAAGAAAACTGGGAACTCCTAGAATTTAATGTCTTTTCCATTATTACAGAGATAGGAAAGTAGTGAACTTGGGATTTGAACTTAGGTTGTGATTTGTTGAAAGACAAAAATCAGACATATAAATGCTGAAAAATAATATTAATTCCAAGGTAACTCTGACTTCATAGAAGCCAGATTTAAAGGAAATATAGTTTTCTATGTTAGAAGTAGTGTCTATACACCTTAGTTCGTGGTATTATAAGGATGAAAATAAAATGTTCCCAAATTGTAAAACTCCAAATAATTGGAAGTTATTGTTATTCAAGAATATACACATGCAACAAGTATTGCTATTTATCTTTTTTCTTGAAAGTATGTGTTTTTAATTTACTATGACGGGATCTAATGTCAGTTATTGACTGACTTGAGAAGAGGCCTGGATGCCTGATATGTGTTTCTCATTTCCTAATTACCTCCCATATATCCAAACAACATTGACAACAATAAACTCTATAATTTAAAAAGACGACTGATTAAAATGAAGGGCAATTTTCTACTTACTTTAATGACTTTAAAAGTGCAAATCTTACCCTTTGAATCAACTTGTCATTAGATCTTAAAATAAAAAGTGATATTGCCTTGCCATCATAAAAGCGAGTTTATATCCTTCTATATGACACTTTCATCAAACAACTTTTTTCAACTTGTTAGTTTACTCATTTATTGTGGGAATGCATATGATAATGTGCTGTATAAAAATCGAGAAATTATTCTCACAGTGGGAAGTCTACTAACAACACTATTTTAATCTTATCTCTCAAACAGAGACAGAAAACATATTAATTGCAGTTTAATTTATGCAACAAATATTTCATTTTAATTATGCTTAATTTATTTGTCAAGCTTTAAAAATGTGAATGACACTGACATAGTTCTTTCTGAGTTTTAAATGAAAGAATTGAAATCAAGTATAGCTTCTACAAGAAATTGCAAAAGACTCTAATTACTGGTATAGAATTTGAAATATTGCTAATCTGATAGCCACAAAACAACATCTGGGAGCATATGGATTTGAAGTCTTATTGCTAAATATTTATAATTCTTAATAACAAACAAAGGCATCATTAATAAATAGCTGAATTCTCACATGAAAGGATTTTTTTCCCTCCTAATTGTACTATCAACAATTCTGTGTTGAATTTTCCTCTATAGAAAAGTTCTTGTTAAGTGCTCTCAGAAGGCTTCAGAAAAACTAGATGTAACGGTAGTTGATTGCTATTATTATCATATACACATGTGTACACATGTATTTACATATGTGTATATTTCTAGAAGAAATGGGGCAAAAAATGTAAAATAACAAAATGTACCGGATATTAACTTTACTTCACTTCCAAAATGAAGCATAATTATGCTTCCAAAGCACATTTATGAATACTCCACCAATGAGATTGTCACCAAGCCCTTATCACTTGGTTTGAGTAAAAACATTCAGAGTCTGATGGCCAGCTTTCTGCTCATTATGACCTTTAAAGTATTAGCCAGATTTGAAATACTCTTTATATGACTATCAACCTCCCCAAAGATTCAGAGTGGAATTTTGGTGAAAAAAACAATATGACCATCTGTTAAAATATTAATTTAAAGAAATTGCTTAAAATGGATAAGAATTATTACTTTTATGTACTCCAAGAAAAAGCAATGAGTTTATGGAAGGAAAAGAAGACAATTAAAATAATTGAAGGGGAAATGAGGCTAAAATAATCACCTATCTCTTTCCTTGACTTGGACAGACAATAGTGTTGGGAGTGTTTAAGAGATGGTGGGCAAATCATGAAATGCCATTTTTGAGATTACTGAGTTTCTAGACTTTTAATATTTCAAAATGTACATGTCTAAAGTGTATTTTTCCTGGCCTAATGTGGTTGGAATAAGTGGCTCAGCACCAGGAGATATTACCACACAAGTTTAGTCTTTTCCCTTCTACACATTCTTTAATTGGTGAAATAGCCAATCAAACAAGAACTTTTAGGGAACCAGTGAGAAGCATTCACTGGTCTCTAGCAGTTTAAAGGCCCTGCATCCTCATTAATCTACTGTCAGCTAACTGCTTAGCCTCACTTTCCCTTCAATTATTTTAATTATCTTCTTTTCCTTCCATAAATTCATTGCTTTTTCTTGGAGTACATAAAAGTAATAATTCTTATGAGTTTTAAACAATATCTTTAAATTAATATTTTAATAGATGGTCACTAGCTTGTTTGAAAATTTGTTTACCAAATTTTTGGCTCACCTCAGATTTAAGGTGATTCTCCTTTGTAATAATTTCTCATTTCTCAGCTAGATTTTTCTTTAAGCTGTTCCTTAGTTCACTTTACTGTGCTTTCATCCTGTCCTCCCATTCTTAGCCATTTTAGTATTATTTTAACCATCCCTTCCTATATCACAGCTACTACAACAAAAAGCAACTAGAGCACAAAACTGAAGCAATGATGAGTTGAGCTAAGTTCTAGCACATAGGACTTTAGTGAAGGATGGAGTCCCCCACCCCCCGATGTTTCATTGTAGTGGATATCAGAAATTCCTCCAGCCATGCAGATCAGCAACCTGTTTGTAACTTAAATTTTCGTAATTATTCTCTAGTGATGAAAACCCTGGTTTGTTGAAGATTATTTTGGTCTCCTGTCTATGGAGAGATGTGTTTTGTATGAATATGGGGATGGAGCATATATCTGTTGTTTAAGGACCACCCTAGCCTAAGTCAAGGCCCATTACCAGGTTGGCTATGAGGGCTTTGCCAGCCTCAGAAACAAATGAAGTCTGCTTTTGAGTGGGCTGTGATCTGCCATTTTTTATTTTGATATAGGGGATTCTACAACTAAATTACATGTCTTTCAAGTATTAGAGGTAGGATACTGTGTAGTATCAAAAAGTAACTTAAAGTAAGTCTTTACTCCAAAAAGAAATTTCAAAATACCAAAAGTTTTGAAAATGAAGCACTGACAAAAATATAAATATGATGAAAAGAAAAATAATGAAATGTTTTACTCTTATGTATGGGTATGATAAAATGTGAAGGTTGTCTGGAGGCAGCCTTAGTCTCAGTTGAAATAAATAATTACTCCAAAATCGAAGCCAGCTGGTAAAAATGCAAACATTTATTTCTCCTTCCAAATTAGCCCGGTTAGTTCAGAGACCTATCTTTCTGCTTGAGCTCTTGTAGCTTTGTCCTTGGCTTCTGCCTCTGCTTTCTTCAGCCTCCAGCCAGCACCAAGTTAGAAGATGCAATGGATCTCTCTTGCCTCGAAGATAGGGCTTGTGGGCTTTCTTCCAGAGTCTCTCTCTCCTAAGTCCCACAAGAAGAACTAACCCCAAGCTTCAAAAGCTCCCGATATATGTGATCTCCCAAAAGGTTAACTCAGCCTTCTGGAGAGAGAGGGCTTCTGGGTTATCTCCCAGAGTGCTCTCTGGCCCTAAGGGAGGTGTGAATTTGTACTAAGCCCTACACGTGTGAACTCCATTGAGTACTTAGATACTTATGAGCTCTCTAACGGTGTGAACACAAGCATTGTTCAATCAGTTCCACTTAGTACCTTGTTTCAAGTTCTGGCCCAAAATAACTCTTTCTAAGATTAAATTAACTCCAATGTCTTAACACTTTGTAAAGATTCCAACAATAAAACCTGAAAGTAATAGTTTGAAGAGCTAATCAAAGTACTGTGTGTGTGTATGTGTGTGTGTGTGTGTATGTGTGTGTGTGTTCAGTCGTGTCCAAGTTCATCATGTTCCCACTTGGGTTTTTTTTGGCAGAGATACTAGTCAAGTTTACCATTTTGCTGATCAAGAAACTGAGGTAAACAGGGTGAGGGTCACACAGCTCAGGTGCCTGAGGCAGATATGAACTCAGAAAGATAAGTCTTCCTGACTTCAAATCCAGCACTCTATCCACTCTACCACCTAGTTGCCTGTGAGAAATGAATGGGCATTTATTTGGTTTCCACAGTTAGGACAAAAATGAAATTTAAATTAGAAAACTGGAACCCACAAGAATATCAAAGAATAATCAAGGGTGAAGGTTGTCATCTCCCCAAAGAATGCAAGAATGTAACTCCTTGGAGGCAGAGACTGGGTTTTGTCATCAGGAATGGGGGTCTGAGATCTGAAAAAAATCTTTTGTTCTTTCTCATACACCTCCACTGACTGTCAATCTTCACCCTTCTAGAATGTAAGCTCATTAAAGGCAAGGATTGACTATGTAATGAGGGGCTAAGATTCACTTCCAACAACTTTTGTAGCATCCAATTAATGGGAATCAGGGGATTTCAAAGGTTTACTACTAAACTAGGTACCTATTCTTGCAAGAGTGTAAAATAATAAATCTTTCCTGCATTCATCAGTGAGTCAGTGAAATTCTTGCTAAGATATTTTGTTTTTTACCTGCTCTTGTGCATTTGGTACATGGTATAGCTGTTTGAGCTTTGTAATATATTGAACCACAAACAAGTCGCTTGATAAAAGTTATGTATTTTATAATGTCAAACCTCTTCTCAAAGAACCAATGAATACACCAATAAACACACACATATGTACACATATAAATATGCACACACACAAATGTTCTACCAATGAATTTTACTTAATGTCTATATTTGGATCAAAGTTATAGAAGATGATCTGTTTTCAGAAATAATATTCTTTCCCCACCCAAAGTAAATTAAATAAAGAAAGCAATGTGAATTTTCCCATATGCTATTTCATACTTGGATGCCCATGAACTTTACTAAGTCTGAATTAAAAAACAAATGTGTAAGTGAAAATCTTGGAATGGTATTCAAAATCTCCAGGGATGTTTACTTGCTGTTATCACTCAAAGCTCAGCTTTCTGCAAAATGCTTTTAAAATGAGGACCTGGAGGTGACTTGCATTTACTTAAGGTATATAAATTAACGATCTTTATAAAATTTGACAAAACATTGATATATGATAAACCTTAGCTAAGAAATTTAAGTCTCAAAGAAAACCACACTTAATAAAAGTATTATATAATTACTATATATACTGTAGAAATAAAGTATAAAAGTTTGAAAGGCTATAATAAAAAGTGAAATAAGCTATCAATGCTTATTGCATTGTTAAATTGGGAGTACACTTGGCACATATTTCCAATGAAGGGAAAAGAACTTTCATGAACAAAATTGTATTCAAGTGCATAGAATATTGATTTTTTACCACATATCTTTTTTATGTTAAGCTTTTTCATTGCTTAAAGCACTTAGTCAGAGTCATTCACATGCATCAGAAAAAAAAAAAAAAAAAAAACCTCAAAAACCAATTATAATCACAATAGCCAACACATAATAACTGATGATTTGCTGAGACAGTTCAAAACATTCTTTAAAATGGTTAGGTCAAAATAATGCAAGTTGGTACCCAGAAGAATGTATAACAGGGTAAAATCTCTCCTCTAACAAACTAAACTGAGGAAAAGTTTTAAATTACAGTAAATGTTCAAGGAAATTCTGTTATAGATGTGTGTATGTGTTTAATTTCCATGTATATTTTGTTGTTGTTTGACTCGTTTATCCAATTTAGTCTAAAGAAAGTGTTCTCCCAACTTTGGAAATACCTTCTAGCCATGCAGACCAGCAACCTCTTTGTAACTTATTTCTCCAAGCCTTCATAGGATTAAATTAATTTACTTATAGTCACATAGGTAGGATATATAGAAAAATTCAAATGACAGTTACCAAGAGACTTTTGGTTACCAGTTAGTGAAGAGGTAAGAATGACTTAGAATATGTATATCAACTATATGCAAATGCTACTTCCAAAGCACTTAAAACAGCTGATTTCCTTATGTAGGTCACACATTGCTCATAAGATATTGTTTACACTATTAAGACTCTTAATAGACCCTTATATCATAGATAACTTTGCAATTATCTAAATTTTATTGTTCAGCCCTTCCAGTACTGCCTGACTCTTTGTGACCCCATTTGGGGTTTTTGTAGCAAAAATACTAAAGTGGTTTGCCATTTCCTTCTCCATCATCTAACTTAATAGAGGTCAAATTAATGATTATTTAAATTCTACTTCTAGAATTAAGTCCTGAGGACTTCAGCTGGCCTTAATGCCAATAGGTTAAAATATTATACTGGGATATTAGTATCTTAACTCTCATCCATCCCTTGATATCTCAAAGGTTAAAATGAATTATTTTAGTATGAAAAGGCTTTGACTTCAGCCTAATAGGATAAAAATATTTCTAATAATTAGAGGGCATTCTTGGTAATTCTTGTCTTAATATTAACAGATTAGATTTAGGATGATCACACCTATATTTGAGGTAGATAATCTTGTAAAACCAGAGAAATTGAAGCAAGATAGAGATTAGAGAGTTTAAAATATTTTATTTGAAAAGGGAGAGATTTACTGGCACTAAATGGATCCATGGTTTGGTCCCAGGGCTGAATGAGACTATAGTCTCCAAGAATCCAGCAGCCAATGTCAGATACAAAATTCTTTTATAGGCTAACAAAAGCAATGACCTAATTGGGGGCTGGGGGGGTTTCTGGGATGGGGATGACCTAATGGGGGGGAGGCACCTAGGATAAAGATGACATGATGAAGGGAGGTACTGGAGATTGGAAGAGGCTCCTGATATTCTAATGATGTCTAAGATATAAGACCTTTATCCTATCAAACATTCTAATGATTAAGAGGGAATGGTTAAAGCCTGAGGCAGAGTAACTGAGGTAGGACAATTAGGGAAACTGGGTCAGGACATTAAAAGGGAACTATGGCACAACAATTTCTCCTTTAAAAAGGCTTTAACTCCAGCTTTTGGGATAAGAACTTACTGTTTGATAAAAATTGCTGGGAAAATTGGAAACTAATATGGCAGAAACTAGGCATTGATCCATACTTAACGCCGTACACCAAGATAAGGTCAAAATGGGTTCATGACCTAGGCATAAAGAATGAAATTATTAATAAATTAGAGGAACATAGGATAGTTTACCTCTCAGACCTGTGGAAGGGGAAGGTTTTTATGACCAAAGCAGAACTAGAGATCATTACTGATCACAAAATAGAAAATTTCGATTATACCAAACTGAAAAGTTTTTGTACAAACAAAACTAATGCAGACAAGATTAGAAGGGAAGCAATAAACTGGGAAAATATTTTTACAGTCAAAGGTTCTGATAAAGGCCTCATTTAAAATATATAGAGAATTAACTCTAATTTATAAAAAATCAAGCCATTCTCTAATTGAAAATGGTCAAAGGATATGAACAGACAATTCTCAGATGAAGAAATTGAAACTATCTCTAGTCATATGAAAAGATGCTCCAAGTCATTATTAATCAGAGAAATGCAAATTAAGACAACTCTAAGATACCACTACACACCTGTCAGATTGGCTAAGATGACAGGAAAAATAATGATGATTGTTGAGGGATGTGGGAAAACTGGGACATTGATTCATTGTTGGTGGAGTTGTGAACAATCCAACCATTTTGGAGAGTAGTTTGAACTATGCTCAAAAGTTATCAAACTGTCATACCCTTTGATCCAGAGTGTTACTACTGGGATTATATCCCAAAGAGATTATAAAGAAGGAAAGGGACCTGTATGTGCATGAATGTTTGTGGCAGCCCTTTTGTAGTGGCTAGAAACTGGAAACTGAATGGATGTCCATCAGTTGGAGAATGGCTGAATAAATTGTGGTATATGAAAATTATGGAATATTACTGTTCTGTAAGAAATGACCAACAGGATGATTTCAGAAAGGCCTGGAGAGACTTACATGAACTGATGCTGAGTGAAATGAGCAGGACCAGGAGATCATTATATACTTCAACAAAATACTAGATGATGACCAGTTCTGATGGATCAGGCCATCCTCAGCAACGAGATCAACCAAATCATTTCTAATGGAGCAGTAATGAACTGAACTAGCTATACCCAGAAAAAGAACTCTGGGAGATGACTAAAACCATTACATTGAATTCCAATCCTTATATTTATGCACACCTGCATCTTTGATTTCCTTCACAAGCTAATTGTACAATAATTCAGAGTCTGATTCTTTTGTACAGCAAAATAATGTTTTGTCATGTATACTTATTGTATATCTAAGTTATATTTTAATATATTTAACATCTACTGGTCATCCTGCCATTTAGGGAGGGGTGGGGGTAAGAGGTGAAAAATTGGAACAAGAGGTTTGGCAATTGTTAATGCTGTAAAGTTACCCATGTATATATCCTGTAAATAAAAGGCTATTAAATTAAAAAAAAAAAAAAAAAAAAAAGATGCTTAAATCGGAAAAAAAAAAAAAAAAATAAAAATAAAAAGGCTTTAACTCATCTCAGTTATTGAGGCTCTCTCACTTTTGATATCGCCTTGAATTTTGTATTTACTTCTCTACATCTGTGTTTTATGCCCCCAGTGTCGTGGGAGCAGACACTGTTCATTTTTGTCTTTGAATCTAGAGGATCTAATGGAGTACCTTGCACAAAGGAATTACTTTATATATATATAATATTAGAAATTTCTGGGCCATGGCTAAGACCATCAAGGAGGACTGGGAAGAAATTTTTGAAGAAGATGGAATTCATCTGAGACTTGGAGAAAGCATGGAAGACCCAGAGATAGAAGTGAAGAGGGAGATCATTCCAGGCTAGAGGGAGAGCCGGTAAAAATGCTCAGAGACATTTCATTCCAGAGAAATGGAGTATATTGTGCAAGGGAAGAGCCTGCAGATAGATGTAATTGGATTACAGAATTTAGGGGAAAGGGAAATGGTGTAAATAGGCTAAAAGAGGAAAGGGTCAGGTATTAAAAAGGATTTAAAAAAATAAAAACAAGTTTTATATTTGATTCTGAATTAATAGGAAATTACGGGAGACCCAAAGATTCTGGAGTTAGTGAGGAAAATCATTTTTGTTCTAGAGGTAACTGGTTTATCCAGAGTTCAATACTATAGACTGCAAAATTATAATATCACCTAAGCATTTAAATAAATAAATGTAATGTTCTTGTTCGGTTTTCTTGGGGTCTCTGGAAGCAGCCTTCTTTTCAGTTCAGTAATCACCACAAGAGTAGCCAGGGGTTAAAATCCAAATTCTTTATTATTTCTTTCAAAGTCTTGTCTCTTTTCCTTAAGCCTTCTGGAGTCTTGGTTTCAGTGTAGAAGCTGAGGAGAGCCTGCCACTGAGGTGCTATGAGATGGGATGAATGAATCTGAATCCAAAGGCTTGTGCTTCAGCCTCCAGTCCTCTTGTCTTCTCTGCCTCTGAATCTGGCTGAATTTGTCCGAGCTTATATGCTCTCTTATCATAGGTATGAACCTTGTAGAACTATATTAAGTACTAAGTACATGAACTGAACTAGAGAACTGTTAGGCACCATGCTAAACAACCCAGATAAACAATCTTTATCAATTCAACTGAATTAGCATGTTGTAAGAATCCTCATTTCAAGTTCAGAGTTCTGGCCCATAACAAATAAATAAAGGACTATTTAACCCAGATTTCCACAAATGAATATATAGATAGATAGGTTGATATATATATATATATATATAAAATTTAAATATTTGTGAAAGTAATCATTTTTCTTTCAAAATGTTAATTATATTATAAAGATTGTATCAAATAGGTAGAGTTCCTTTTCTCTGGAGTATACAAAATAGACAATAAAGAAGTAAATGATATGACCTACATATAAAAAACTAAATATCTATGTAAGAAAGTCATAGAGATCAAAACTTTAAGGATTCCAGATGTCCTTGGTATAATTGTTCTATTCATTAATACATAATGCAACTCATCTACAATTTTGTGATTTGCTGTGGCTTGACAACATTTTATACATGCTCTGAGCCTTCATAAGATACTTACATTTCACATTTACAAGCTGTCCTCAGTCTCACACAACTAGAAGAGAGCCCTGTATATAAAGGGTTTTCAAAACATGCTATAAACTAAAGTTCTGTATGGGAAAATAGACACATAAAGTGATACAGTTCAGTTTGCTTATTTCCTAATTAGATAAGAAGAATATAAGTTTTGAAGAAAATTTGCTTTACTTTTTCCAAGTCTGACTTTTATTTCTATTAGCAGTTTTCAAAAGTACACAGTAAGACCTTCAGACGTACAGCTTGCCAAAGGCACAGAACTGCAAAATCCATAAATCATGCCAAAAAGTGTGTTGAATGTTATAAGAAGAACTATAGTCCATGAGAAAATAAGTGAAGAGCAAGGCATTCATTACATATGGTGGGATTTGTCCCCCAAACCCAGTTCATATGACTGTAACAGATATACAGTTCACAATAATAGTGATTCACATACGTGCACGTGAATATGCTTTATTGCTACCTTTAGCTGGATTAAAAGCAATATATCAAGTTTTATTCTGGTGGTCCTTTTATTAGCTTTTTACCACTTGATCAGCTGATAGGGGTAATAATGAAATGTTTTTTTATAAACTAGAGTTTGCAAGTCCTGTTCTGAGGTTGTAATATTTCAAAAAACAGTCTAAGCTTTGGGGAAAAAACCAATTACAGAAACAGCATTAAAAATGCCAAGCACCGGGCAGAAGCAATTCTGGATCAGTTTAAAAAAGTGATTGATGAAACTCTAATCCAAGCTGAAGGAACAGTTTCACGACAAGCTGTGACCATTCCACACACTTCATTAGCTGCCATAATTAGCCTGGTGTTTCAATTTGTTAGAACTGGTGGGGACAATTTTCCTCAGAGTGCAAACATCAAAAAACAGGGTCCCTCAGACTTCAGAAGGGGCTGATGAGAGGCTTTTCTAGTCTCTGTTAACTAAAAGATTAATTATAGCTGATGGGAGGCTGTGCTGTGATTGTCTCTCTGTCTCTGTGCATTACTTTTAGCATCAGAAGAAAGATATGGTTGACACCACACTACTCAATCATGCAGCTCTGCATTAGAGAACAAAGTCTATTTAATATACAGTTTGGCAATTGAGTTTGGGTTTTTTGTTGATTTCTTTGTTCTTTTGTTTTCTGTGTTGGAGACCCTCACACCTATTTGGTTAAATCGCTGAAGTTCCCATATGTTGAGGAAGGGGCTGGGTTGAGGAACTTAAGGAATCATTTCCTTTTGCCACCAAGGACTGGTTAAACATGATTTTATTTTTTTCTATTACTCTTAAACTTTCTTTTGGATAATTTAGTAATATCTTTAAGTATACAACTATTTTGTCTATTCTGTAATAAGCAGTGGTCCTATCAGTATTTGCAAATGCAACCCATTACAAGACTAAAACAAATGATTGCTTATCTTACAGCATGTACACATATACACATATGTATGCATGTGTATACAGATATATGAACATATATGTATGTGTAATACACTTAAGTTTGTGGATACATATGTAATTCATGACTTGGATATATATGAATTCTTGAAAACCTAACCAAAATGGAAAAGACAGAAGAACTGATTGATGTCTCTACCTAATTTCCTTTGGATATAAATGATTTAATTTAAGATTATGAATACATATATGCCACTTTATATCAGTGGTAGGTAATTCCAAAATAACAACAATGACAATAATATCTTAATGTTTAAAAATAATCTATTAATATTATATTATTTTATCCTTACAATGATGTTGGGAAGGTAAGTGCCATTATTAATGCCAATGAAAAAACTGAAACAGAGATTAAATGACAAGCTCAAAATACAGTTAGCAATTGTCCCAGGCTGAATTTGAACTCAGTTCTTCCTGCCTTCATGAATAGTTTTATATTCCCTGTGCCACCTAGCTGTCAGACAGTGCTGCTCATGAAAGAGAAATGAGCAATCAGGTCACTGTTCAACATGGGCACATCAGCCAAAATAAGGATGTTCTTGGTTGGCATATTATGAATCATTTAATAATGCATATTAAAACCATTATATTTTGTCTAAAGCATTTTTTCCTTTATATAATTTCTTAGGCCACTTAAAATCTATATTGCTCAAGAGTTTCCCAAGACTTTTATCATCATTATTGCCTAGCCATAATTCCATTTTGAAATGACTAGAATCATTCTCAGAACATAACTCCTATATTTCATAAGTAATCCTCTCCAAAACAATCTTTGATGTGGTCAGAATAACCTTATTAGAGCCAGAGAGGTTTATAAATGATTTAAATGGTTAAAATCTGTAATTTTGAACTTAGGTCAGTTCATCAAAAATTACTAAGAGCTGTATAGAGTTTTAATTTATTGTTTAATTATCTAGAGGAACAACATTCTTTTTAATCAAAACATCTAATGCTTATACATAAAGAAAAATATACACTTTGGTATTCATTTAAAAATTCTTTCTGATATTCACTGATTATATAAAATAAAATCTAATTGAAATAATGGAAAATCATAGGATTTTGTATTGGAAAGTTTCTCAAAAAACAATTTATTCAACTTTCATTTTACTCACTGGGAAAGAAACATCTAGAGAGTTGAAGTTGCTTGATCAGCATCAGCATGGAAATAAAAAGCTGGGATTCCAAACCCAGTCTTTTGATTCTAAAGGCAGTGCTCCTAGCATGATACCTGACCTGTTCATTCAAAGGCATTCTGAAATTCATACTGCTTTTTCATTTTGATTTTACAGAAAAGCTGCAAAGAAGTAGTATATGTTTGTATATCCACATATACATACAACATATCTGTTATATATTATATATTGTATGCAATCATATCTTGAGATATAGCTATATACAGATATGCACATATACATATATTTATGTATATATGTACATATTGAGTACTGAGGAAGCTGCTTCCAGAGATTTATGTGACATTGCATAATGAGGGATCTTTCTGTCCACAAGTGCTAGTATTCTATTACTGTTCCCTGTTCACTTCTTGCAAACTTTTTTGTGATAAAGAAAAAAAGCCTTTGGTGGATGGCTCTACCAAAAGTGAGCACACATGTAAAAGGTACTGATTGACTGAATGATCTTTCTTCTCTTGGTAACTGAGGCAAAGAGAGAAATAATGCCAGTGACCTAATCTCTTTGTGGTTGATATAGTTATTCAGTCATTCAGTCAGGTCCTATTATTCATGATGTTATGGACCATGGCACCCCAATATTGTCCATGGGGTTTTCTTAGCAAAGATCCTGGAATGCTTTGTCATTTACTTTTGTAATTAAATAAGTGACTTATGTAAAGTCACACAGTCTGTAAATATCTGAGGCCAGATTTGGCATTTGATTAGGTCTTCCTGATTCCCAGGCCCAACACTATCCATTGAACCAACCAACTCTCTTTACTGAGCTATGTATCCATGAGCACACTGATTGTTTTTTTGTCCCCCGTTACATTTCATTTTTTCTGATCCTAAGTGAATGAGTTTTGGAGAAGAATGAAACAGGCCACGACTTTGTGACTTTCAAAAGGTCAGAAGAGTGACTAGACATCCAGAAACTGTCAAGATTGATGAAAAACATGGTTCTATGGGATACAGCCTAGCAATGAATTGATCCAGAACCAAGATGTTTTTTTTCCCCTAAAAGCAAGGGAATAAGTTTATCTCTACTGCAATGGGAAATAATACTGTAAGAAAGTCCTGCAAGTCAGGACCTGCCAGCAAAGATGGAAGTCAACCTAGTGTGGCAGATTCTTTGCAGCAGCCTCTTTAAATTTGAGCTTACTCTCTCTAGTGCCTGAGATGATAGAGGGAGAATATGCTCCAAATGGGGGAAAGTTTTCTTACGGCTGCTTTTGCTACATTTTTTTCAGTAAATATCTCTTTATAAGAAGCTAATTGAATATGCTATATCGATCAAAGCAAATAATATTGGATCAATAATAGCTATCAATTGATATTGCAGAGAACTCACAATGGAAACTCAAGTGAATAGCATTAGAAAAATACTCATGACACTTTTGGGTTACCTCAAGTGGGAAATTAAGCCTGTCCATGACCTTAGCAGTCCACTAATATAAATTATGTATTGTAATGTAAGTCCAGAGTCTTACATCAGGATAAAGAAATAGGAGTAAGTCTGTAAGTAAAATAGGAATCAGTGGCAACAGAGAGATTTAACATTCAAGAGAAAAGAATTAGTTATTATCATGATAAAAATGCTTTGTAAACTTTAAAGTCTCCTATATTAGGTTAAATTATTAAATATTTATAAATATCTATTGCATGTAAGGGAGATACTATGTATTCATAAATGTAAGTAGTTCTTATTACTACTCGTCACTGTCTACTGAGTAAATAGGAATCTCTTAACATGCTATTCAATATGGCAGATGACATATTAAGCAGTTCTAAGTTCCTAACTTTTAAGGGCTATCAATCTAAAACTATTATTAATGACTTTTTAAAAAACTGGGGGACATAGACAAAAGAATAAAAATATTGAACAAATGTAGGCAAAATTAAAGGTCTCACTCTATGTATGTGTGTATCTGTGTGTTTCCTATTTCTTCCAGTTTACTTCCTCCAAAATATTTTAAGTTATGAACTTTACCTTTACCCTCACTGAATACTTTGAATTCTGCTCTCTAGAAATTGAGGGTGCATAAGATTAGGACTGTCTATAGTAACAATAATGATAATAATAACATTTATACAAAACATTATTATTTACAAAGTTCCTTATAAATATTTCCTCATCTGATTCTCATAACATCCTGGGAGGTAACAGGTGCTTACATTTCCCCGTTTTTACAATTAAATTCTGAGGCAGATAGTGGTTAAGTGACTTGTCCAGAATTATATAACTAGTAAATGTCTGAGGTTAGATTTGAATTTGAGTCCTCCAGGCTCCAAATTTAATGTCTCAATCACTGAACCACTTAGCTGAGTCCATTATTTCTTTCTCCTTTCAATCAATCAATAAACATTTATTTAGTGTAAGGCACTGTGTTGAATGCTGAGGAGACAAAAGAGACAAAAGATTATCTCAAGTAATTTACAATCTGGGGCGGGGAGAAAACATGCAAATAAATATATACAAACCAAACTATAAGCAGGATAAATAAGAAATAATTTTAAAAGGGAAAGTCCTAGAATTAAGAATTGTTAAGGAAGGGGAGGTTTTAGTCAGAAGAAAGTCAAGGAGATCATGTGTCAGATCATATGAATTAGAATGTTCCAGGCATGGGGACATACATACATCACTGAGAAATGGGACATCTTGTTTACAGGAGATCAATGTCACTAGATCAAAGAGAGTATGTTGGGAGTAAAGTGTAAGAAGACTAGAAAGATAGAAGGGGACCAGGTTAAAAAGGGTTTTGAATGCCAAACCGAGAAATTTGTATTTGTTCCGGGAAGCAATAGGAAGCCACTGAATATTAAGTTTTAGGGGAAATCGCATTAGTGGCTGAATAGAGGATGGTTGAAGTGAGCAATTCAAGGGATTCAAGGTAAATGGACTCATCATCATATTACTGCAATAATCAATGTATGACGTGACGAGGACCTGCATCAAAGTGGTGGCAGTGTCAAAGGGGAAAAGGGGGCATATTTTGAGAAATGTTGCAAAGGTAAAATAAGCCTCAACAACAATATAGATGTGGAAGGTATGAGATGGTGAGGAAACACCTAGTTTGTAAGCCTGAGATACTAGAGGGATAGTATTGGGAGATGGAATGGGGAAAAGGTAATTGTTTCTGTATTTATACCCATTATAATGTATATTTTAAATTATATTTATATAATTAAATTAATATAATTATAATAAATAATAAATTAATTAATATAAATTAAATTTATATATATATATATATATATTCCCTAGATATGCAGTTTGTGATTCCTGAAAGGTAGTTGGAGATGTGAGATTGGAGGTCAGTAGAGACATCAGGGTGGGAAAGGTAGATTTAAGAATTATCAACACAGAGATAAAAATAAATCCATGGGAACTGATGAGATCACAAAATGAAGTAGTATGAAGGGAAAAAAGAAGAAGCCTAGGACAGAGTACTAAGGAACACCTATAGTTAAGAGGGTGTGATCTGGAAGAGGATCTTGCAAAGAAAGAGGAGAGATCATATAGGTAGGAGGAAAATTAGGAGAGTGATGTCCTAAACAATCTAGAGAGAAGAGAGCACTAGAGTAAAGAGAATGATCAACAGTGTAAGAGGCTGAAGAGAGTCAAGGAGAATGAGGATTGAGAAAAGAACACTAGATTTGACTACTGAGAAATTATTAGTACCTTTGAAAAGAGTATTTTCTGTGGAATGATGTGATTAGCAGCCAGATTGTAATGAGCTAAGGAGAGAAAAAGAAGAAAAAAGTGGAGGTACAAATTATAGATGGCCTTTTAGATATGGGATAACAGTTAACAGGGATGGAAAGATCCAAGTGAGTGTTTTTTCAGGATAAGGGAGACATGGATATGTTTGTAGGATGTAGGAAATGAGCCAGTAGACAAAGCGATTGAAAAATAAGTGTAAAAGTTAGGATAGGAGAGGGGGTAATCTTTTGGAGGAGAGGGAAGGGATTGAGATCATTTGAATAAATAAAGGGTTTAACCTTGGCAAGGAGTAAGGTCACTCCATCATCTGAAATTAGGGTAAAAAGGAGAAAGTGGCAGAAGGCACCTGAGTCGTAACCAATGAGGAATAGAGAAGAGGAAATTCACAATGAAAAACCTCATTTTTTTTTCTGCAAAATATGAAGCAAGTTCTCTTCTTTTGTACTAGGAATCCTAAAATGTAGATGTTCACTCTCCATCTTTCTACTTTCCAAAATTCCCACTATTTCCATTTCTGGAATCAGATTCTCCTATTTGATGGAATCAGATTCATAATTACTCATTTTAAAAGAGTAAATTATCATTAAGGAAAGTCAGGCTGTTCTACTTTTGGCAGAGAACTAAAAAAGGGTTTCAAGATAACTGAATCCTCCTATATCACTTTGACAAATGTATAGGGGAAAAAATGACTAGAATTTATATAGTGCCTCAAAGTCAGCAAAGCACGGGACATATAGCATCTCATTTGGTTATTAGAACAACCCTGGAAGGTAGGTGCTATTATTATCCCTATTTTACAGATGAGAAAACTGAGGCAAACAGCTTTTAAGAGACTTGCCGAGGTCATATAGCTACTAAGTAAAAGAGGCTGAATTTGAACTCATGAAGACTATGTTTTTAATCACTTTTTGAGGATAATCTCAAATGGCTTTCCAGAATGTTTGGAGCAGTTCACAACTTCACCAGCAAGCACTCTTGTAATCATCTTTTCCTAACACCTCAGAAAATGATTATTCTTAGCTTTTGCCATCTTTACCAATTTGCTTGATATTGAGTGCTATTTTGAGCTGTGCTTCTCTGATTATCAGTGATTTAGATTTATTCTTCATATCATTGTTATAGCTATTTTGATTGTCTTTAAGCCCAAATCACTCTGGCTTTCACTGACTGAACAATAATAGGTTCCAGTTCAAGTCTCACTTGGTCATTGTTTGGATTTTGATGGTTTCGATTAAGCATATAAATTTAATGTAGGTAACATTATTCTTTTTCTTACTGGTATAGCTCAGCTATAAATACTGAATCTCATTCTAATTATGTAAGTTTTTCTTCATTTCTTTGAAAAACATTTTTAATTATATTTACAAAAGTATTTAGTATGTTTTGGCAGATTTATATGCATTTTGTAGTTACTTTTAAATGGATTAATTTAACTATTATTCCCTTCTGGATTTTCTGGTTGCTTTTAATATATATGTATTTTGTTCTCATAAAAATTTTGTATAAATAAAAATTATTCAAATATAGTTATTGGTATTTACTCAGCTATTTATTTTATTTTATTAATGCCTTCCATGATTTTCCCCAATTATTGAGAAGTCATAAAGACCTAGATTCAAATCTTACTTTTGACATTTACTAGTTGAGTGGTTCTCTGAACCTCAGTTTCTTTTTTCACATTTCCAGTCTTATGTCATATTATTCCCCTATATATACTCTCTTTTGCAGCCAAGCTGGCCTGATAGCTTTATTTTCTATACAACATTCTCTCTCCCATTTCTAACCTTTTGCATAGGTGGTTCCCCATGACTGGGATACTATTTCTCATCTTTGCTTTATATAATTCTTAGCTTTATTTAAAGTACAGTTTAGGTAACAATTCCTACACTATGCCTTTCTTGGTTCCCTTCCCCCCCCCCAAAATTAATTAGGCTCTTTTCCTCTTGAAACGACTTGTCTTTGTATATACTTTGAATTTACTTAACTGTGTACTTGGAACAACCCTCTTAAAAATCTAAAATCCTTAAGAGGAGGGATTATTTGCTTTTTTGTTTACTCTGTTTCTGTAGTATGGTGTCTAGTACACAGTAGGTGTGTATATTTCTTTGATTGGAATAAATTTAAAGTAGTTCTGGATTAGGTAACTTGAACTATCTTGCAACATAAGGACACAAACTATAAGTAAAACTGAAACAACTTCTTATCTCAGAATAGCTATGATATTTAAGTGTGCCATAAACAATACCTTTTAATCTCTTTATTTATAATCACTGTCTAGTCTTATTGAACATTAAATTGCATGATCACCAATAAGTAAATCCTATTTGGTTGCCAGTCTATCAGGACTGAAGTAATGTTCACTGAAAAAAATATCAACCGAGTTATACATGGTTATAAATAGTTAATAACAAGATAGTCAAACATTTGTTTTATAATATGTTATAAAACAATTAAAGCAGTGTGGGCAAAAGAAAAATATTTTAACACAGATTAAAATGATGTGGCATAACTAAGGATCCCTGGATACTAGGTATATCAAATGAATATCTGGACCAAGCAGGAAAATGTAGTTTTTGTTTTGTTTTGTTTTGATTTAGATTTGGTTTGGTATCTAAAAGCTGACTACAAATCTGCCTGTGTACTTGTACTCTCTTCTCTTATTTGTTTTCTTCTCTTTTTCCTCTGTCACCCTCAAAAAAGATAGTGGAAAAGTGTGCAAAACACTGGAGAATCACATTAGTGCTATTTCTGTTCCATTACTCTTTCTTTTTCTTTTCCCCAGCATAGTTTTTACCTCTTATTTTTCTTGTAATGACCCTTTCAAGTTTCTCACCTCTTCAATAATGGAATTTGTTTTGCTTATGAATAAATCCCTTCTTTACTTAACTCTTTTTTCATTCACTCTCCATATTTTCTTGTTAAGTTTAAATCATTTCTACACCAAACTCTCTCTTGGTATATACTTCCTCCCTTTTTCTGGTTCTGATGAAAGTGAAGTCCATATGATATCTGTCCCTCCTTTGTAATGTTCGAACTAGTTTTCTAGAGGATCTCAGGACCAGCCCAAGTCCTTGGTCTTAGTGGAGGAATGAATGAGGCAGGACAGCCACCAAGAGGCTGGTCAAGGACGGAATGAATCATTTCCACTCCTTCTCAGCCCTTATATATCTTAGTACAATTACATCATTACAGCATCCTGAATATGTGTACAACTAGAGAACCATTACATCACCATACTAAGTACTAAGTATATATGTGAACTCCAGAATCATCATCTTATCATTTCCATTGAGTTAACACTTTGTTTCTTGTATCTTCTCCAGAGTTCTGGACCTCTACACTTCTTCCTCTGTGGTTTACATTTTCTTCATTTCATATAACAAGTTATATGAGATAATAACTTTCCTTCTTTTTTTCTTCTTTTCTTCCCTAGTATTTTTATTTTCTTTCCCTTGACTTTCTTAATACACACACACACACACACACACACACAAACACACACACACACACACACACACATACACACACACACACTCATTGAACCATTCTTAGATCCTCTAGCTTTTTAAAATCCGTGATCTTTGAATACATTAGGCTATCTAAAGGGATATTTGGTTCTCTTCAGTTTGCATGTATTGTATAATCATTTAGTCCCAACCAAATTTCAAATGTATGGACACCTAGTTCTCTCTTAACTCTTGTTTTATATTTTGAAGCTTGCTCTATCCAGCTGCCTTTTCACTAGGTGTGCTTGAAAGCCTTCTATGCCTTTAAAAGTCAATTTTCCTTCAATAGTATTATACTCAGAAAGTTTATATTTTATCAGAGGCAATTATGTTTTACTATTACTAAGTTTACTAAGTAGGAGAGTGACATGGTAAGACTTTCATTTTACTGAAATCATTTCAACAGCTTTGTGAGGGACAGACTAGAGTGGAGAAAAACTTGAGTCAAGGAAGACTAGTTAGAAGGCCACTGGAATAGTGCAGGTAATGAATAAGGTCTTGAATCAAAACCTTGACTATATGAGCAGAGAGAAAGTATTAAATAGGACACTTGGAAAATTTTGTGAAGGAATAAACAGCAAAATTTAGCAACTGATTGTGAGGAGAAGGAGAATGAGGAATCAATGATAGCACTGTAATTACAAACCTGGGGGAATAGAAAAGCAAAAAAGTCAATGTAAACTCAAGTTGCTTTAAAAGAGACATTTAGTCTAGGATCAGAAAGGTAATCTTCTGCCTTGACCATCTTAAATCTGGAGATTTGGAGTTCTGCATTTTAGGAAAAATATTGACAAGCTAGAGAGAATTCAGAGGAATATATCAAGGTTCAAAAACAGGAACTAAGCATTTTTAGTCTCGAGAAGATAAGATTTAAGTGGGATATGAAGTCTGTCTTCAATTATTGGAAGAGTGGTAACATGGAAGAAAGGTTTCATGCATTTTGCCTGATCTTAGAGGAAAGAACTGTGATCAATGAGGTCCTTTAAGAAATATTATGTAGTGGATTCCTGTTCACTTACAAGTTGGATCATATAGCCTCTGAGGTTCCTTCGCTGCAGAAATTCTTTGAATGAAACCTAAAGAATGGATCTAATATCCAGGAATTTTTTTTTCATGTCTAACAGGCTTTAATCATAGGGAAATTCACAAATTTCATGTTACAATAAGTTCAAAAGTCTATCTCTCACACACACACATACAGGAATATTCAATTTGTATATTACCTTTTAGTTTAGAAACATACAAAAACAAGCAAATATTAATTTAAAAAACACATTTGTGAGTTATGAAAATTCTCCACCACTTTTCTAGAATTCTGCTTTATTCCCAGTTTTAACTGAGAATATTCTCCCTATAAAGGCAGCATATGTAGCTATCATTGACAATATTTTCCTAAAGGACAACACTGATAAAATAGCATCAGAGTTGCATTTTTGCTGCTGCTATATGAAGGGGAAAACTATCAGGAGCATACATCGACTGGCCCTCTTGCTTTATATCAAAACTTCAGACACAAATGTCCACATGAACCAGATGACATTTGACCAACAGTGTTAATGACAATTCTGCAAATAGTCAAAAAATGCTAGGAAGAACATAATGATATTAAAGATACTTCTAGAGTCCATAAAAAGAATCAATATTAACTTCTTCATTGTATTAGCAGTATATATTCTGGACACCTCTATAATAATTTTTGCTGTTTGATTCTACAAAGTCTTCAACTTCTCACTAAATAAACAAAAGATATTATCAAAATATTAAATAATATTGAAAGTAGGATACTGATCCATTTGAGCATACTCAGGTCCTTGGCTGAAAAAATCACTGTTCTCCAGTTATTTCAAAGGTGATGAAGGAGAAACCAATAAGCTAACTGAGGATGTATTCATGGTTTTCTAATCATCATTGTACATATATTGTATTTTCTCAGAATATTAATATGGTCTAATATTAATGGAGTTGAGAGAAGAGGGGAATGAAATGCATCCAGCTTCCTTATGTATTCTGATGTCTTCCTCTATTTGATAGCTGAACTACCAATAAGCATTAGGTAAGCTGGTACCAATAAACCAAATAAAATATGGATAGCTAGCCAAGTAGATTTTGTGGAAAGAGAAAAAGAATTCTCTTCCTTCTTACATTCTTCACATATCCTGATGTCATATTATTAAATATTTCTACATAAGCACCCATGTTTAACTGAGGATATCATCCAATGTAGGAACTGGGTTGAAAATACAGTAAACAAAGAAATGTACCTGAAAATCCTGATGTTATGTGATACTTGTCTGGAAACAGACACAGAGAAACAGAGAGAGAGAAAGAGAGAAGGAGGGAGGGAAGGAGGGAGAGACTCAGATACAGAAAGAGTTAGATACATAGATTAAGAATCAGACACAGAGAGAATAAACACAGAGACAGAGATAAAAGAAACAGAGACAAAGACACAGAGACAGATAGAGACACAGCCATAGTCAGAGAGAAAGGAGTGAGGGAATGAGGAGGAAGAGAAGAAGAAGGAGGAGGAGAAGGAGAAAGAAGAGGAGGAAGGAAGAGGAAAGAAGGAAGAAAAGAAGGGAGGAGGAAGGGAGAGGAGGAAAGAAGGGAGAGAAGGAAGGAAGGAAGGAAAGAAGGAAGGGAGGGAAGACAGGAAGGAATCTGTGTAAGTGAAGAGGTGTCAAAATAGTTGTAAGCTACCTTTGGGGGAAAAAAAACAAATTAGAAGACTGATTGCATATGTTAGCTTTGGATGTTAGCTTTGGAGGCCTTTGATAGACAAAGAATTCAACAGTTTTTGCCAAAATCAAAGCACAGCAGAAAAGACTGTCAGGTGTGTGATTTTAATAGACTGAGAAAGTTTAAATACAACTTTTCATAATTTCAAGAATCACAGTCTAGCTCAAAAACTTCCAGGATAAGAATTTTATAGTGAGGTGATAAAACCTTAGGCTGTCAAACAAAAGTCTTTGTCCTCCACAAAGGTGTACAGCTGCATATCTAGGGCAATCATCTCACCTAGGGTAATGTAAATCTTACAGGCCTCAGAAGAATACATTTCCCTTGGTCTCTTTAGGGCCATAGAGTTATTAATAATCAGATGTAGCGATCTTGCCGTTTCAAGCTTAATTGCCATTTGAAAACCAGAGGTTTTCAAGCTTGCTCTGCTTCTTGATGAAAATGTGTATCCCCATGTTTGGTCACCATCACCCACATTCCACATTGTGGAATCAAATGTATATAGGACTGTCCAGCTAATCCATTTTGATTATTTGTTTAGATGTTCCTTTAATCTTAGACATAATGCACCACACCCACCTTGAACCTCAGATTCCAATCCAAGAGCATTAGATTGGAAGTCAGAAGACCTGACAAAGTTTAATATTTATTAGCTACATGACCTTGGTAAAAGTACTCATCTTTATTGAACCTCAGGTTCCTTCTCTATAAAATGTACTCCCTATCTCTCAGGGTTATTGGCAGGATTAATCAGTAAATATAGTAAAAATGTATTGTAAGCCAATAAGTGTTTTATAAATATAAATTGTAAGATAGTACAAAATTGGTAGGAAACATACATATATGTATATTTATGTATATATATATATATTTATACAAACACACATATAGAAATACATAGGCATCTTTATTATCTATACACATATGAGTGTATGTTTTTTTCCTACATCCTCTGTTACTTCTGGCTAAATCAGAGAGCAGTGATCAGTAATAATAGGTAAGTGAACTCTCTGGTGTGTTACAGAAGAGAGGAAAAAAAACATAAACTGAATATTTGATTATTGGAGGCCATCCTCATAAGAAAAATATTTTCCCTCAATTACGTCTAATTATTTAATTGTTTACAGTCACTAATGAAATGAAACCACTCAAAACAAACAACAGTATGGTCTCTTTTTCAGTAAGTGTATAATCATCAATCCATATATGTAGAAAGCTTCCTAAAATTATATGAAGCTGGTCTGTTTAAATAGAAAGGCATATTTTATCCCAATCAATGCATAAAAGTAAAATTATCCATAACTAAGGCATGTTTCTCTGCTGTACAGTTCAGCTGTAATGATCCCCACACACTGCACTTGCACATCAATTATGATAATCATAATCACGGTCGTTAAGCTGAATGTTCATTATTATCAGGATGCTGGTGACAGCAGATTCAATCATCGGGTGCCATGGGCAGGCAGTCACAGTCCCACCCAAGTTTCTGCAGACAGCGTTGTGCCACATTAAATCTATGATGTGTTCCACATCCCACTCCATCCCAAAAGCTGTAGACGGTAAAGGTCAACTTTATGTTCTGTGCAATATGCTTAGGTTCTCTAAATTAATTCTTTGGAGTGCTGGGTATTTTTATGCTTTGTAGATAATAAAATCCTGTTTGGGGCCAAAATGCCTGTGAAAATAATGAAACAGTGCTGCAGTTGTGTTGTAATTCACCTATAATAAGGCATCGAAGGAATCTATCAACAAGAACTATCTTAAAATGTCACTTCCTAAATTTTGCAAACAAGGAAAAAATGAAATGTATTGTTAAAAGTGGTTTCTAAAATGCATATGCAAATTCATTATAATTCAGTTAAGGCCTGTAGACTATCATTTCTGCCTCAATAAGTATGAACATATGTGAGTGTTTTGATAACCAAAAGATTATAATAAGTGCATTGGATCCCTAGTTTGTCCAACTGTTGAGACCTCTCAAAACATGTTAGAGTTTTGGTGATTGGTAGTAGCTTTACTACATTTCATACTTATTTTTAAATATCAAATAATAATAGTAATAATAGTTAACATTTATACTGAATTTGCTAGATGCAAGGCACTGTGCTAAATGTTTTATGATTACCTTATTTGATCCTCATAATAACTGAGAGGTAGAAACTAGTATTATCACCTTTTTTACATTTAATTTTACAATTAATAAAACTGAGGCAGAGGATAAATGATTTTCCTGGGGCCACATAATTAGTAAATGTCTAAAGTAAGATTTGAACTCAGATAATTATCAAAGAAAAACCTTTTATAGGTTTTGAAAATTTGACCTTTGATCAAGACATAGACCTATAATTTAAGCCTTTTAACTTAAGAACGTTTCATAAATGGAGAAACTAATCTGAGTAATGTTCATGACAGTTACATTATTTTCCAGAATTAATTTTTAAGGGAAAATTAAGTTTTTACAGCCAGTTTTCTCAATATGCTGAATGTAATCTCTTTTTAAAATATTCATTTTTTCTCATTTATAATTCATTGTTTTTTAAAGGTAACCACAAATATTAACTAATATTTTCCATATTAATTGTTTTCATGAGGATGTTCATTAGGGAAAGAAATCTGAAACCGGCAAAGATGGCCAAATAGAAGGAACTCACACAGCTTAGCATTCTCCAATTACTACTCCAACAAGGACTTTCCTACACCACTAGGACAGACTAGTGTGCTGAGTCATGAAATCCAGGAAAACATAAAATGAGTCATTTTTTCTAAGTGAGTATCACTGGACAGCAACAGAGTTTGTAGACACTGGGAATTAGATCTAGTCAATAAAGCCATATGAAGGCTTACTGAGTTGGGGCCTGCTGCTGTATGTTATGGCAAGAAGCAGTCAAAGATCCAGCCAGCCTGAAGTGTGAGACTCTCGGTGATCAGTAAGAAGAGATAACTAGCAACTTTATCCCCATGATCTGAAAGCTGGATACAGTATAGTCACTGAGCAGTTAATCTCCACCTAGTGGCCTATCCATGGCTGCAAACCAAGTCAAGAAATGGTGCTGGCTCTGACTTTATATAATGGAAAAGGATCAGGAACAGAAGCAAGGAGTGCAGACTAAGAAAGAACTTAAGAGTTCTATCACTCTCAATCTACAGATCCTTTGAGCTAGGTCAACTAGAATTCCTAAAAGAGAAAGCAATAGTTTTTAGAGAGAATTCAAAAAAATTGAATGAAATGAGAACCTAGGGAAAAAAGAAAAAGAAAAAAATTAAGTGCTTTGGGGGAAAAGATTTGAAAAGGGATAGTTAAATAGCTTAGTACAAGAAAAACAAAACCTTATCCAAGTAAGAGACTTCCTACAAATTATAATGGGTCATAGAAAAGTTAGTATTTCTTTGAAAAATTTTTAAAAATATATTAAAAAGTATGTGGGACGGGTGCTAGACCCCTTTCCCAAATTAATTAATCAGGGACATCTTCAGGTACAAAGAGAAAGCATTTATTTAGTCCCTGCAGGGAGAGGCCCAGACACACATTTATGAGCCATCCCAGCTCCCACCATGTGCTTGTGAATCTGGCCAGCTTCCCGCTTGTCCAAGATTTAAAAAGCAAAAGACCCAAGCCTTTTCATTAGATTGAATAAAAGGATATTACCATCCTTGACCAATGTTTTCTGCTTCCTATGGATCATGTCACTTTCTATGGGTCACATCACTTCCTATGAGTCTGACCTTTAGAAATCACATGATTCCCTGAAACCCTGAATTCAAGGCCTGATCTTCTTGCTCTGGGAATACAGATTATGTGACTTCTGAGAAAACTACACCCAATCAGTCCCATCCCCCTCTCCTCTTTTTAATCCATTTGAAGATTTCTCACCCCTAAATACATCTTCCAGTAAGATATCTTTGTAACCTAGGCCTTCAGGCTGCTCCCTCTCCAGTATTAACTAATCTTCCTTCTACCATTTAGAACCAACACCCACACATCAGTGGAAGAAAAAATTGAAATATATATATATATATATATATATATATATATATATATATATATATGATACCTCACATACAGAACAATCTTCTGAAAAAAACAAATCAAGGAGAGATAATTTAAGAATCATGGACTACTGAAAATATGTAATATGAGTGAAAGCAAGAATCAGAGAGAGACAGAGATAGACAAAGACAGAGAGAGAGAGAGAGAGAGAGAGAGAGAGAGAGAGAGAGAGAGAGAGAGAGGTGGAGAGTCAGAGATAGAGAAAGAAACAGAGCCTGGATATCATATTTTAAGACATTTAGAAACCAAAGATAAAGTGAAAACAGAAAGAACTATTGCCTCCTAGAATAAGTCCCAAAATGAAAATTCTCAAGAACATCAAAGCCCAAATCAGAGTTTTCAATTCAAAGAGAAAATCACAAAAGCAGCTTGAAATAGACCAAGGACTTACAGTGTCGATTACACAAGATTTAGCAGTTACTTCCTTAAAGAAATGGGGAACTTGGAACATGATGTTCCAAAAGGAAAAAAAAATTTTATATATATATATATATATATATATATATATATATATATATATATACTTACATTCAAGAATAACTTGCCCAACAAAACTAATTACCTTACATAGGAAAAATGGAATGAAATAAAAATTTTCAAGCTTTTCTGATTAAAAGACCAGAACTGAATAGAAACTTTAAAATATCTATTTGGGTACCAAAAGAAACATGAATTGGTCAATTTGAGTAGACAACTGAAAAAGACTAAATAAAAATGAAGTAATATTTACATTCTGATCAGGTAAGATGAGACAATTGTCCCTTAAGAAATCTGTCATCAGCAGTCAAGAATGAGTTAATAAACAAGACAAAAGGCCTAGAAAAGGCTTTTTTATGTTTTGATTATTTTAAAAGAAGGTAAAGGATGGGGAAAGAATATACTAGAGAAGAAAGAGAGAAGAAAGTAGGGAATTAGCATATGCAAGTAGAAAACTAGGAAAGTATGGAAGGAGTCCAGAGCAATCATTTAATCTGAACTGTTCAAATGATGGTAGAATATACACATAGAGGTGGATGAAGAAATAAATATAACTTTACATGGAAATTAGAAGAAAGAAGGAAGTGGGTGGAATAAGAAGACTGATTCAGAGAGGCAATTGTCATAAACTAAACTAAACTAAACATGAAAGCTGGATTGCAAAGAGGAAAAAAAGTTTAAAGGAAATAAAGAATAGAGCATGGCTCTGGGTGAGGAAGAGAAATGGGAAGCAGGGGAATCTAAGATGACACAAGAAACAGAATATTTGTGTTGAGCACATTTCTTCTAGCTCACCACCAGGAAGTTAAAAAAAAAAAAAAAAGGGAAGGGGGGATGTAAGAGTATTAGAAGGTGGTGGGAAATAAACAATTAGCATGATTGTGATTGTAAATGGGATGAACTCCAATAATAGAAGAGAACAAAATTTATTAAAAAACAAAAACAAATAGTATGAAGTTTATAGAAAACACACTTGAACCATGAAGATTCACTTAGAGTAACAATAAAAGCTTAGAACAAAATTTATTGAGTTTCTGCTAAATTCACAAAGGTAGAGGTAGCAATCATAATCACAGACAACATAACCACAAAAAGTAATGATTAAAGAAAGATAAACAGAAACTATATTACATTAAAAGGTACTATAAACAATTCATTAATAGCAATATTTAACATGTATGCACCCAATAGCATAGCATCTGGATAAAAAAGGGAAAACTCTGTGTTACAAAAAAGAATAATAAGACTGTAATAATGGAGGATTTCAGACATAGACTTTATAGACCTAGACAAATCTAACAGCAACAGCAAAAATGAATTAGCTTAGAGTATGCTGAGTGATTAAAAAAAAGAATTATGTATATTTATACAAAATATATTATATTATACATAACTTTACAAAATTTGACCATGAAAACCTTATGAATAAATACACAACAGCAGAAATATTAAATGTATGGCTTATTGACTACAATGCAAGAAATGTTTATTCAACAAGGGCTGCTAAACAAATTAAGACAAATTAGTTAGAAAGAAAACACCTACAATGAACCTGGGCAAATCCTGTCACTTCACTGATTCTCATTTTCCTCATCTGTAAAGTAGTAATAATACTTACAGAACTTACCTGATTTGAGGACCAAATAAGAAAATATGTAAAATACTTTACAAGTCACAGGTATCAGTTAATATTACTGTAAGTATGGCTGGTCTAATGTTTGGTTTGCAATTGCTGAATTTATCAACTTAAATGTTCTTTAAAAAAAAAAAAAAGATTTTTTCCTTAAAATTATCCGTATGACAATGCTCTACATAGGCCAAGATGTTCATTTATGTACACAAAAAAAGAATGGCTATTGCACTGTGCAACTTCAAACAGGAAGCTGTGTGCCTAATAAAGTAAATTACATATAGCCTGAGAACTGAAGAAGTTGCATCATTAGAAGAAAAAACAACTTTAATACTTAATATTAAACTTATTACTTTTGGTATTAACAATGATTGTGTATGCATAACAATATGATTTTGTAAATGAGTATTTTCAATAATATTTAGATTTATCAATCAGTTTCAATCATCAACCAGATCCTTTCATCATACAGGTATCATTTAAAATGGCTGAGGATTAATTTGTGAAGTAGAAACTTAGCAACCTCAAAAAACTAATTGATTTCCTGAGCTTGCCAGGCACCAGGTCAAGCATCTCCCACCTCCCCACAAAAAACTGTTTTCATCTCTACCAACACAAGGTATTTTTACCTCCTGCTCTAATAGAATTGCCTCCTTGGGATGTGGAAAATGTCTAGGGCAGAGACAGCTCTCCTTTCAACTTTAGGTCTCCCATCTCCTGTTGCACCTATTCTTTAAGGGTAGAGGCGTGGTATCCTGCTTTCAAAGATGAACATTCTCACCATGGTCATATGCTTCACATCCCAGTGACTATGAACTCCTATAGATCATCATCATAACCCAACTTTATACTCCCTACCAAGTGATTCTTCATTTCTATCCCCTCACCTCAAAGTTTCATTCTATATATATCCATTAAATTCTTCCACTGTTCCCTCTGGAATGCTCCTTGGTGAAACAATTCTTTTCCATACTGATCTACTTTCTTGAACACCTAACCCTTTTATCATATCACCAATTACAACCAGCCAAACCTCAGTCTTTAGTCATTCTCATCATTCATTTTCTTTGTGACTACCAATGCTACTAAACAAAGATGAAGAAAATCACACAACTGTTATTAGTTCAACTACAAATTTATGTGACATAGCTTTAACTAGCAGTCCCTACTGCTGCTAGGTAATCTCACTATATCCTTCCTTTTCAACTCACTATTCCCTTCTTCACAGTGGCTCTTCCAAATCCTCTTCCCCCTCTTCCATGCTTCTCCTGTTCTTATCCTCTCAACTGAAAATCTTGCTTCATATTTTATAGAAAAAAAAAAGGAGGCCATCATCCATGAACTTCCTCTTGCTTTATCTTCCTCTTCTATAAATCAAGTCTCCTTCCACTTTCTCTTCATCCCCTTCATACTCCTTACCAAGACTAACTCCTCTATTCATTCCAATGATTCCATTCCATCACATCCAACAGGATGTCCCTTCTGCATCCTCCTTCTGCCCTTCTTTACTGACTCATTTCCTATAGCCTGCAAATATCCCTATGTCTCCTCTAACCTGGGCCAGAGGGGAGAAGTGGAAGAACAAAAACAACTTACATGATCCTTCCAGCCCTGTGCACTATCCTCCTATTTCTGTTCTGCCCATGTAGCTAATCTTTTGAAAAAGGCCACGTTTAATAGGTGCCTCTTTCTTCTCACATCTTTCACTCTCTTTTTAAATCTTTATAATTTGGTTTCCAACTTTAACATCCCACCAAAGCTGCTTCCTCAAAGTTACTAATAGTTTTAGCTGTCAAATCCAATGGCCTTTTCCTAAATCCTCATTCTCCCAGATCTCTTTGAAAGTCTTTAACACTGTTGATCACTCTCTCCTTGATTCTCTCTTCTCCCTAGGTCTTTGCTACATCCCAGTTTTCCTCCTACCTATCTGGTTGTTCATTCTTGGTCTCCTTTGCTGGATCCTTCTCCAGACCATGCCCTATCACTATAGGTATCTTTTTTTGGATCCTCTTCTCTTCTCCAGCGTCTGTACTGTTTTTTCTCATCAGTTCCCATGTATTTAACTATCTCTATGTTCGTGACTTTTTGATCTACCCATCCTTCTCCAATCTTTCTGCTACCTCCAACTGTCATCTTTAACCACCTTTTAGAAGGTGGTTTAGAAGGTGGTAATCTTGAACTTATTCAATTATTCAATTGCTTGCTTACTTTTTATTTTGTGATTTTAAACTCAATTATGTCCAAACAACCCATTTTATTTACCCTAAAACACTTCCCCACCACCCATCCTTCCCTTATAGAGAGCAATGCTGTCCCCTCCCCCCAGTTACTCAAGCTCATAATGTCCTCTGTCCAAGCAGTTGCCAAGGTCTGCAAATTTCACCTCTGTAACATCTTTCAAATATGTTCCCTTCTCTCCTCTGACTGCCACCCCTCCACCATTTTAAATAACCCTCTCACCAGTCTAATCTATGCTCCACTTAGCCACTAAAGTGATTTTCCTAAAATGCAAATTCAATCATGTCACACACACACAGTGTCTTCCAATAGGATCAAATATATAATGTTCTCCTTGGCATTCATAACTCTTCATAATCTAGATCTCGCCTATCTTTCCAGTCTTTATTATACCTTACAACATGTATTCCTTGACCTAATGACACTGAACAATCTGATATTCCACAGATAAGACACTCCATCTTTTGGCTTCTCACATTCTCTTTAGCTGTTCTCTATGCTTAGAATTCTCTCCTTTTTTTCATTCTGACTAATGACCTCCTTAGCTTCTTTTAAGTTCCAACGAAAATCTTATCTCCAGTAGGAAGCCTTTCTTAACATTCAACATAGTCCCAATGTTTTCCCTGTCTTAGTTATTTCCTATTCATCTTGCATATAGTTAGCTTTGCATGTTTTCTTCCCCATTAGATTATAAGCTCTTTGAAAGCAAGAATTGTCTTTTTTTTTTCTTTTTGTATACAAGAGCTTAAAATAGTGCTATGCATTACAGGTGCTTTTAGTAAATGTATAATTTGAAATATATGACCAAGTTAACAACATGTTGAAGTGACTGCATTCCTTTCAAGAAAATGGCATTACTACTATTCTATTCAACCTTTGTTTTGAATTTATAAAATAATTATTTAATTTCAACTTCTTATAAACTTAGTTAATAGGCTTTAACAAGGACTCAAAGAATGATAAGCTCCTTTTAGCCATCATCCCCACACTATCTCCTTTAAGGTGTCTTTGTGTCTATGAAAATTCAAAATGTTTTCATTTAAAAAGCCAACAAGAACATATGGAAACAGTCAAAAAGTAATTATTCAATTGTTTGCTCACTTTTTATTTCATGATTCATGACAAGTGTTCTAAAATGATGAAGTTTTAAAAATCTTTGAAATATAATATTCTATAGTATTGGATTTCTTTCATTAGCTATATACTGTTAAAAAATATCCCAGTGCTGATAATATATAAGGTATTTTTAGAAAAGCATGTAGTCATTAAATGCCTTTGGAAAATATCAGCTTCCTCAATGAATTTTATAACTATTATATTTTCTCCTTTATTCTGTTCAAAGGATGATAGATATAAATATATAAACATATTCATGTGTATGTGAATATATACAAAAAGAGTATGTGTGTATGTAGGTAGGAATAATTAGATTAGGTCAACTGGTAAGAATATGATGTAAATAATAGTATGGTATAAGCCAAAGAACAAAATATTTGGTATTAGGTCTTCTGCTTATTAATTTGTTTGACTTTGGGCATTTAACTTTTAAAGGCCTCAGTTTTCTTATCTACAGAATGGAACAGATTATTTAACTGGTTTAGTCCAGTTTTAGTGCCTGTGTGTCCATGATCTAAAATGCTGAAGATACTAGTATGTTCTCTACATGTGGGAAAACTGTTTTTATTTTCCTTCATTTTCTTTGTTCATAGAGCTTATCTCCAAATTTCACACAATGTCAATATATGTCACAAAGGGAATTAAGGAAGACCATGTATTAAGTTAATGCCAATACCACAATACTAGAAAAATAATTTCATTCACTGCATCTAGAAATGTAGATGAATTACCTCATCGTTGTGTATTATAAAAGCCAAAAGTATGAATACATTATTTTCCAGTTATTTTCCAGCCTGTGTTTTCTTTAAAAATACTCTTGTATTGCCACATTAACTTACCTTGTTGCTTATCCACTTCTCAGGTTCTTCTTCTTGGAATGGTTTTTGTCCATAAGAAATGCCCGTATACTTGGTTGAAGTGTGAATCATTGGGATATACTTTTCATTCTTATTATAATTAGAAAATGGCAAAAACCTGAAAGATAAAATATTTACGTTTGTTACTAAATACATAAAGAATCATTGGTGGGATGGCATGGTATAGGGGAAAGTTTATGGGGCTTAAAGTCAGGAATTTGAAAAAGCCTTAATTTGAATCCTGCCTCTGTCACTATATGCCTAATCTAGGGAAGTCACATAAATTTTACAAGCCTCAAGCAATTAATTAGAACTCCTTCCGACCTGAGACAAATATTTTTAGCCTTCTGTATTTGAATTCCTCATCTATAAAAGAATGAGGTTAGGTTAAATTGTTTCTACCATCTCTTCTAGCACTAAAGCTATGATCTGAAGTCATTCAGAAAATGAAGACATTTTATTGTTGTGAAAATGAGATAAAAATTATTTGAAAACTTTATATAGTTTATTTTCTAGTAAAGGAATTTTCATGCAAACTTTAAAATGGGTTCTTTAAGTGTTTGTGTTTATAAGGGAATTCTTTTTTTACATTTAGACCTTATCTTTTTTTTAATTATGATTTTCTTCCCAATTTAAAACATTCTATGAAATTGATTAAATGACAAGCATTTTTGTCAAGATAAATATAACATCAAGTTATATTTATTTGTATAATGTGAAATAGATTTAGAAAACAGCAAATTTAGGAAGAAATAGTGGTTTCTTCAAGTCTATTTTGCCAGTTTTCTCTACTCTGAAACTACTTAAAGAGCAATTTACATTTGTAAATGACATTTTAGAAAACATCTATATGGTTAACACTACTTAAGACAATACAAATCCACACATACAGAAAGATGATATTCAAATTAAACAAAGCTATAGAAGCATGGAAGGTATGCTCTCTTGGGTCAACTGACTCTCATATATGACAGATTATGGTACTTGAAATGCTAATTTGCACATGGGATAGACATCACACACATACACACACATACACATATGCACACACAAAATTAATGGGGCCCCAATGTCCCAGAGTATACAGAGGAGTTGCTGTGAACCAGCTGCTCCATGTTCAGTTTTTGTCACTTCTGAATTGAATTTTAATGGTGCATTTTTCTTTTATTTGGACACAAAAGAAATTTTGATTACTTGACTAGATGGCCAAGAAGATAAGATAGCAATTTGGGGATTTTACCACCTGTAAATGAAATCTGATTTGATTTTGCCATAACATTTTGTAACTGAATACTAATTCAGACCTCTAAACTATATATTAATATATTATAATTATATTATATATAATATAATATTTAAGGATGTTTTTTCAAATAAGCCTTATAAAAAGTGTCTCTTTGAAAAATGGCAAAATTTTATCATTTTCAAGTATAATGTATATAAAAATAGAATACATTCTTACCCCTTAAACAAACATCCTTTCACATAGGCCTTTTACAATCCTAGTCCTCTGGATATGATCCTTTTTGTCAGGGCTCTTCCAACATGTGGCATAAAACTAGACATGATATCCTAGATTGTCTAACCATGGCAAAGTACAATTAGAATCTCGTCTTACTTATAATAGATGTTACGGTTTCCATTTATATGACTTATGATTGAATTAACTTTTTGGTTGCCACACTATTTTACTTATTCATAATGAGCTTGCAATATACTAAAATATTCAGTTCATTTGTTTGTTCACAGAGGTCACTCTCTACCAAGTTTTTTTTTAATCCTGTGCTTTTGCATTTTATTCTTTGAATCTGAGGCAAATCTTAAAATTTATCATTTTATATTGTTTAACACATTAGATGTACAGTACTATTCCAGACTATAGAATTATTTGGGGATATTTGTAATTCTGTCATCCAAGAAAGAATCACAGAAGTAGTGTTGTAAGAAAGCTCAGTGGCTATCTAGTTCATTTCTCTCATTTATGAAATATTAGCTACACATCTCAGCTCTATCTTATTTGCAAGTGGATGCTGCTCATTCCTTAGATTATGAGCTCCTTAAGTGCATAGACTATTTTGGGCTGTCTTTATATCTCTAGGTATTAGAATAGTGCCTTCCACAAAGTAGGTGCTTAATGTTTGTTGACTTATTGACATCTTGAATTTAGTGAGCTCTAATTAACAAAGTACACAATTTCAAGAACTTGGAAATATTGATCATCATAACATTTTAGTAAAAATTTCAATCAATTTTTTTGTCAACAGTAACATTTTCTTAGGGCATTTACCAGTGTTAAAATAATATTCAGTTGCATTTTCTGAAGTATTTTCATAAGTTTTCTTTGAGTATTCTACTCAGTCAATAACATTTATTGAGTATCAAACTGTATAGAACTTTATTACATATAGGAAAAAAAATTGAAATGATATAAAATATGATCCCTCCTCTCTAAGAGTTTGGAGTCTAATCCAGGTATAGTATAAGAACAACTATGTGAAAATATGTAACAGAATGTTATATATTTAATTTGTGTATTCATATTGGATTTATCCCTGGTATATACAAGTATTATAGTAAACTTTTGAAAGTCTGTCCAATGAAGACACTTTTCTATTATCTCTATTAATAGGGATAACAACAACAACAACAAAAAAAACCATAGGTAAAGATGAATAGATTTTTCATTCAATAAAACAGCCTATTAGGGCATATGGATAACTAAGTGGCGCAGTGCATAGTGCACTAGACCGAAAGTCAGGAAGACTGGGTTCAAATTTGATCTTAGTTACTTAATAGCTGTATGACTCTAGGCATGTCTCTTAACCTCTGTTTTCCTCAGTTTCCTTATCCATAAAATGGAGATTAATGACAGCCCCTACCTCTCAGTGTTGTTATAAAGATCAAGTGAGAATATTTACAAAACACTTAGAACAATGCCTCATATGTATTAGGCATTATATAAATATTGGCTATAATTTTCATGATTATATTTATTATAAATGTTGATTTACAAAAAAAAGAACATTATTTACAGCAGATCAAATAAATGTCTCTTCTTTTTGCCTTTTCTTCCCTCCCCAAACTTCCAAACATTGCCCCTTCCTCTTTAGCAGCAGATATCCTAGCCTACTATTTTGTTGAGAAAACCAAGGTTGGTTTTCTCATGAATTCTCTTTATTTCCCTTACTTGATATTTGAAAATGCTTCTACTTCTTCTAGCCTACTCTCTTTTACTTCTGTTTCTGTGAAGGAAGTGACTTTCCTTTTTGTTTGGGGGTAGCAAGTGGGAAAAAAGAAATATGAAAGGAACATTTTAGGATCTAAATTCAGGAAAATCTAAAACAAAAAATCCCAAGTGAAACAGTTAATGATACATGATGCTAAGAATTTGTTATAAAAGTATCCTATAAAGGAGCAACTAGGTGGCACAGTAGATAGAGCTCCAGCCCTAAAGTTAGGAGGACTTGAGCTCAAATATGACCTCAGACACTTAACACTTCCTACCTGAGTAACTCTGGGCAAGTCACTTAGCTACAATTGCCTCAGGATGTACATCCTATACAACTACCTCCTTTGAATTCCTCTCCTTTCCATCTTCAGCTATCCATTTAAATCTCATCTGATTCCCTATTCTTAATAGAGGATTAACCATATTTCCAGGCAGCAATTTATCTTCTTAATCCTTAAAACAAAAAGTTATTAAGTTTTGCTTTGGGAGCTTTTTATATTGTTATTATCATGAATACACCTTTCCTTAAACTGCTCTTTCATGGTTTCCCTCCTACTTATCTGGCACACTATTCCAGTTTTCTTTGTAGGATCATTCCTCCTTGTGAGCATGGGTGTCCCCCAAATATCTGTCCTGGAATATTTTCTCATTGTCTATTTTCAAGTGACTCTCATCTACTCTTGTTGACTCAAATACCACCTCTTTGCAAATGATCATTCCTTTTTCATCTCTTCTTAGAATCTTTATTGTCCAATGAGACTGAGCTCAGGTACTACCACTTTTGGGAAACCTCTTGTATCCTCCCAATTTTGAGTGATTCTCTCCATCCTCAGTTTTCATTCTATTGTATTAATTGGGGTGCATATTGTATTTTTCTAGTGCTTAACTTGATGGAAAAGAAGGTTTGGGTTTTATCCTCATATGTCAACTATCAACTTTATGGGTTTTTCACATAGTAGGTGTTTAATAGTTGCCCAATTAAATGAGACCAAATTAACCATTACCATTCCAATTTACCCATCATATTATCCTTCCTAATTATAAAATAATAGTCCTAAAAACTGTTTTCATTCTATGAAAAAAATCTGCATTGTCTCCTTACTGCATATTGGATGAAGGCCAAACTTGTAACTATCATTTAAAACTATTAATAATATAACTACACTTTAATCAAAGCTTATTGCATATGTTTTCCAACATAATTCTTCTAGAGCACTCTTTCTTACTCTTATCAATGCCTGTTCTAATACCACTTGTCCACACACACACACACACAAACACACACACACACACCTCAATATGAGTGAAGTTCACACATTACTTTTGAGAGGTAAAAGAAGGCTCAGAAATTGGTCAGATCTCATTGACCTTTTCAAACATTCATCATGTCCAACCCTAAGATGTTTTCTATCCAAGACCCTAATTGAGTGAAATATACTATAATGAATAACACTTATGATCCAAATATGCAGGACAACATAAACTCAGACAACAAGGAAAGCCATTCAAGAACACTAGCTCTCCAGAACCTCCAACAACACTGGGCTCCACAGTTTACTTAACTAGTGTTTCCTCTTTTCAATTCAAATAGTGTCTTTATGGAACAGAGCTAATCTAAAACAGGAGCCAAGACATTAGGGCTCTATCTTCTTTTATTCAATTCAATCCAACATACATTTATGAAATACTTAGTACTTAGAAACTATGCTTTTAGGAACTAGAGATAGAAAAATGAAAAGTGGCACAGTCCATGTTCTCAGTAGTACCTTATCTACTTTGGGTAAATGAACATGAAAATACACTCATAAAAGCAGAATATACATTAAGGCATAATAGGCATAAAGAAGAATTCCAGACAAAGTACTCTAGAAAAATTTCAGGAGAGAGTGAATATTTTGGAATGAGATCAGAAAAAGCTTCAATGAAGAAATAGTTCCTGAGCTAAACCTTGTGATGCACTTTGGGCTTACATTTACACAAAAATAAGTCTTATAGTCATTTCAGGGCCAGCTAGAGAGCGGAATGAATGATGAAAATTCCCTGGCAAGTATTTGAAGGTATTAGGAAGTAGTCAGCACATTTGTGTATTTGGTTTTGAAGTGGGTAGAGGCTGGTTTGCATTCTTTTGAAAGCAATATAATGTAAGACTGTGGGATCCTGTAAACATCCTTTTGAATGCATTACTGTGGCATTAAAATGAAAAATGAGTACTTTGGAAAATCAATGATTAGTTTTACTTTATATGCCACATGGAATGGGAATCATGCCAAATTTGTATTCTCTTGGGGAAAAAAAGTAGAGCAAACTCCAGCAAGATCACAAACTTTATTAATTAAAACACAGCTTATAAACAACTCCCCCTCACTGCAATCATTCAATACCATCTTTTGTATATTTATGAGACAAATTAACTTTTTTTCATATAGGTAGGGAAACCATCTCAGGTAGAAACTACTACTGGTATTTATGTAAGGAACTTTGGGGTTAAGATGAAACAGCTAAGGTGGTAAGGAAAGTTGGAGAAAGTATAAGTTCCCACAGTGAAAAAAAGAGATATTAAACAGTAGAAAATCAGAGCATATATTTCTAAAAATTGAAGAGAATTTGGGAATCATTTGTTGAGGAAGAAAAAGAAAAAATAAAGTTAAAAAAAGTATTTATTATGGATAATGAAAGAAGGGCCTTAGGGCATTTTATGTGAAACAAAAATCCATATAATTTAATTTCCTACAAACATGGCATCTGGAAATAGATATTTGGTGACTATTCAGGCAGTTATTCTATTTGTCTTTCTCTCTGTCAGACTGACTATGGATCTGAAAAAAGAGTAAATATAAATTTTAAATCCAAACTGGTAAAACAAAAGTTCATTTTATCCAATAAGCAATTAATAAATATGGCATTTTTATAAATTTAGTTAAAAATTATTTGTTAAAATTTCAGTACTTAGTCATTTCTAAAACCTAAGAAATTAATTATTTTAATATATTAGTCAATGAGTTCTAACAAATAAAAACATGGTCTCACAAACAGATAAGATTTCTGATCAATGAATTGCTTTTCCCTTATTCAAAGACATTTTACAAGGATACTTAATTCTAAATGTATAAATAATGTATGTCAAGTCATTTTTGAAAATTTTATAGTTGAAATTTTTAACCTTATATGAGAAAGAAGAGACTGGTTGCCAGTTTCATAATATATGTAATTAACAGATTGCTGAGGAATTTATTTCTTGAATTTCTCAAAATCTTAATACTTCTAACTATTCAATTCACATTAATTGACTATAGGATGCTATCAAATATTTTTCTTTTGTAATAGAGAACAGTTTCATTTTTAAAATGAAATGGTTCTTGAAATATAATTTTAATATATTTCATACTCCCTTCAACATTATATAGAAAAAATTTCCATTTCACATATAAATGTTTCTTCAAACTCAAGGATATGGTAAGTAGAAATATATAAAACTTCTGTGTGATGACACGGAAAGAACAAAGGCTTTGGAATTGGAGGACCTAGAGTTAAACCCTTCTTTCTATGTATACTGTGTGACTTTGAGAAAGTCACTTTATTTCCCTATCAAATAAAAGGGGAACATTGGACTCAATGATATCCATGGAACCTTCCAGTTCTAAATCTATAATAGGACAATCCTAAAGATATTATATGGATAATACAAAGAAAAAAATACAGTTGTTTCTAAAGCCATATGAAATGAATGCCAATTTTTAAAGATATTTTTGTTATTCTGAGTACTAACTACAAATTATAAATCGATGAACCATCTTCATTTAAGACTGAAGAGCTCTTCATATTATGGATGCCTCTGGATCAGGATAGATTTGGAAGTACAGATATTTTAAAAGTCCACAATTACAGAAAAGAATTTTTATAGATTAAGAATAGGAAAATGGACTAATTATTTAAAATAGGATATTTCTAGATAATGATTCATTTATAAGATTATATGTGAATGCCAACTTTAATCTTAGCTACACATGCATTTCAGAATTATTTTAGGTGGAATCATTTATTCTTCTCTGGGATGCAATCATGTCTTAACTTACCAAGATGTTCTCTATCATACCATAAAAACTTCTTCATTCTAGAGCTCACTCTACCCACATATGACTTCTACCCCTCTGGCCACTCTCACTGATTAGCTAGTTTCTCCCAGAATCTCCAATTTAAGAGGAGGCCCTTCATTCCTATCAGACTGTTACTACTGGGTCATCTGAATAAGACCTGCCTACATTTTGCTTTCATGCCAGATATCTTCACCACCATTCCTTGAAAAAACTTTTTCTGCTTGAGTTTGTTTTCCTAGTGCTTAGCATAGTGCCTGGCAAATAATAAATATTAAATATGTGCTTATTGACTGACTGGTACAATAGAAACAATACCAAATTTTGAATTAGAAAACCTGTCATTTGCTCAATGACCTGTGAAAGTTCATTCAATCTTTCTTCTATGCTTTAGTTTATCCATAAGATGAGGAGGCTGAACTAGATAACATATTTGTGGTTTTTGCTTTGTTTTGCCCTGATGCTTTAACCATTAAAATAAATGAAATTCTTACATCATTCTCTAAAAAAGATTTGAGTTAACTGTCTGTGTCTGGCTCCCATTTCAGTGGGGGAATTAAGGTTTCTTAGACACTGAATTTCCAGGTACTTCTCTACTGATCCTACATTATAGCTATAGGGGACTAAAGAGAGTAGAATTTGCCTATGGCTTAAACAGGTTTCAGACTGATGGAAGGACTAAACTCCAGAAATTACCTTACACAGTGTAGAGAAAAGGGGGAATGAAAAATAATGTATATACAGAAATATAGGCATCATGAAAATATTATGAGAAAAGTTTTTAAAATATTTCATACACAATCTCCTTGTTTCTAAAAACCCCATACAATGATATCTCATGTAAAAGAAATCAAATCTCTTTCAATAAGAGAAGTTCTTTTTTCATTTGTAGTATAGATATTTCAGACCAAAAGAGGAGATAGGAGATACTTTTCCAAATATTTTAGAAACATTTAAGAGACAGTATATTTTGATCAGAATTTCAAGAATTATGTTCTTAATTATAGCCTATTCTTTGACCAAATAGACATCTAGTCACACAATCATAAACAATGCTTTGCAAAATTTCGAAAACTAAGATATTTCTAGCAGGATAGTTAATTGAATGCTCATATCTAAGCCCAGTTTTCATTCATTACTATAAAACTATAGGCAATATGCCAAATAAAATAAAATAACAACAGGAAAAGGGGAAGATGAAAATATTCTGCATGATGAAATCAACTCACAGAAAACAACAATAAAGAAATTTGTAGACAAAAAAGATACTATGTATAAAAAATTTGAGACAGCTAAAATAAATGAAAAATCTCCAAAAAGAATAGTAAGAGTACTAATATAACAACTGAGAAATGAGACTTTAACAACTTTCACAAATTTTCAGAGTGGTTAGAAATTCAATAAAAAATCAAAGGAAGATATAAAGATAGACATTAGAGTTATTAAATGACATTCGAAGGAAATAATGAGGGAACAGACCATTTAGAACAGTGGAAAATCCAAAGAAATAGATACTATAAAAAATTGAATGGCAAACTTAGACCCTAATAAAACATGAAGATAAACTAGATATCAAAATAACATTAAAAGATAATAAAAGTGGAATTCTTCAAGTTTTTTCAAAGCAAAACAAATGACCTTGAAGATAGATCTAGATAATAGTGTCAATCAGGTTCAGAGAATCAATGAAATTCAGATGTAACCACAGTTAAATCAAATGCAAAGTTTATTAAATAGCATATAGGCCACTAATAGAATACTCACCAATACTCATGTGTCAATCATCCTTTTCACCTCACTGCTTTTCCCAGATATCTATTTTAATCTGGAGTTAAAAAAGCAAACTTGTGCATGTAAGGAACTAAATGGTAGAAAGCATATTGGTGGCCCAGAGAGTTAAATGATTTTGACTTGGCTCGAGGCTCTTTGACAACATGTATTTTACAATGAAGTAAATGAAGAGACTACTCTGTTGCCAAAGACCCCAAATTAAGATACCAAAATCAAATGTTAGTATGGACATGCCATATGTAGAAAACATTATATTTAATTTTGAATAATCTCTTTTCTACTGGTGACTATTCTTTTCATACATAACATTTCATTGATATGGATATTGTACTGATAAATCTTTTTTCCTTCGCTCCTCTATGGGTTAATAAAAAAGGTCTCAGTTTGAAGAATTCCACATCAAAAACTATCTAAGAATTATTGGGCTCCAATAATAATAATAAAATAAAATGAAGACTGAATGTCTTATTTCGGCAAACACATAAGAAAATTACCCAAAAGTATTGAGTAAATAGGACAAAGTAGAAGTCATAATCAGAAAGAGACCCCAAATTTAAATGACTCTACAATGTAGTCTCTGAATTCCATAGTTTCATTGTCAAAGAAAGATTTTTGTTTAAAAAAATTGAGGGAATTATCTCAATTATTAAAAAAAAACAAATTTAATGACATAAGACTACTCATAAATTATGAGAAATAAAAGAAACTACTATAATATGTCATGTCAAAAAGTCAATAAAATTAACTTTTACTTCCCACCATGACATACTCTTTTCTGTCATCCCAGAAATATTTTTTAAAACTTATTAAGCACCAAAACTTTGCTCAGCCCTGGACTTACACAGAAGGACAAAAAGATTTACGCCTCTCAAGAAATTCATTTTAATGGGGAAAACTACATATCAATAGCTAAGAACATAAAAACTGATGAAGGAAAGATAACATAGAATATAGATACATATATAGATATCTCCAATAAAATCAACGAACTATCATTCTTTCAAAGAAAACAAGAGTCAGGACCTTTGTATGCAGATTCAACGAATAACAAGAATGAAAAGAGTCAATAAGCATGAATAGAGTAAGTGACAAATGAGTATTTAATGTGGGAGACAGATAACTGAACCACACTTTTAGCTGAGTTGAGAAAGGAAAGGAAGAAAGCAAGGAAGAGAATAAAATGATGTAGACATGGGTCTGGGTCTAGCCTGGAGGTGATTGGAAAGGAGAGGGAAGTTTAATTGCATATGACAAAAACAACTGAAATTGGATTTCTTCAAGAAAAACAAACTGTTAATATCTAATGCTGCTTTTTTGAGGCTAAAAATTAATAGGATTTCATGGAGGAAAAAAAGCCAAGTTAACAATTATAACCTTGAAGATGAATTATCTGAACACAAACATAAAATGGAATTGGATTTTATGGTATATTAGAAAATGAAGACCAATAAATTGTTGCATAAAATAAATGAACTTAAAGGTAAATACACATAGAGAATAAAAGGGAGGAATTTAAAAAATTACTTTTTAGGTGAATTTAAAAAGTGGACATGGTCATGATTTTCGATAAAGTAAAACTAAAAATGGATGCTGTCAAGACAGTAGGACAACTGCTCTATGGTGAAAGGAACTAAATACAATGAAACAATTTCAATGTACATTTACCAAAAAATATAGCACTTAAGTACTAAAGGAAAGACTAACTGAAACGCAAAAACAAAATACATATAGGAAGACAATAACTGTAGGGAACTTTAACATGCCTCTTTCAGACTTTGATAAATCTAATAGAAAGATGAAGATAAAGGAAATGATAGCTCTGAATTGAAAGTTGAAAACTAGATTTAACAAGATTATTTTTAAGATTATTCAAAATACAATTTTTTTTTGCTATTGATAGTAACTTTTCAAAAACTAAACATGTACTAATGCATAAAAATTCATAAAGAAGAAAGGCAGAAAAATTAAATAGGTACTAGTAGTTTTTAGGTACCAAACCCCTCCCTGAAATCAATGAAGCAAACATGAGTTAAAGATTATGTCTCAAGTGAAAAAATAGTTATAACCTAATTAATAGATCAAAAATAAATCTATAGAAACAATAATTATAAATCAAAAGTTATGGTACTGGCTAAATAAATTCTTTACAGGACAATTCATATCTCTAAATATTTATATTAATAAATAAACATACAATTAAAAATAGAAAAGCAACAAATTAGGAATCTTAAACCAAGTGCAAATTAAAATTTTAAAATCAAAAGTTGAGATGAAAAGAAAATTTGATCTAAAAAAGCTTATAAAAAATATTGTGCAAAATAGCAGAAAAATCATTAACTAGTTAATTAAGAAAGAAAAAAACAAGATGAGAAGACTAGAAATAAAGACATATCCATAATGTGGGATAGAATTTTTTTAAAAATTCAAAAACTACTATCCTGAACTATATGCCAATAAAACTGAAAACAAAGTGAATGAATATCTATAGAAATATAAAGTAACCACACGTATTCTAAAGAAAGTCTAAATGATCTTATTCCAAAAGTAGAATTTGAGCATTTTATAAAAAATGTCAATAAAATAATTAATGAATGGGCGCTAGGAGCTTATTAGTAAATTCTACTAGATATTTTAAATAACAAACAATTAGTTTTTTATTAAAGAGACTTTGATTAGTTCTTGTTCTGGGGCGTGAGTCTTCTGTATCAAAATAAATTGTATTAATAGTAATTTTAAAAAAGAAATTTAGCAATTAAATCATTTAATTTGTTTAGATTCTTAGAGAAATTCTCATTTAATGTTCTTTGTAGAGAACATTAAAGTGGAAATGCTGACACAACCTTAATACTACCTGGGTGAACAGCTCTGCTATAATTTTGGCTAAAAAAGATCTATGCACTAGTGATTCTATTTCTTGTCTTCTTGTTCCAGCTCAGATAAAACAGAATTTATCTGCCAATCTAAAGAGAACCATGAACAATTAGCTCCACACAAACTATACTATACCATCTGGCACATGTTTTGCAGAGCAACACTGATTCTAATTTCCAAATTGCTTTTTAACTTCTATGTTAATTTCCTAATAATAATTGATCAAAGTATAAACACCTGAGAAAACACATATAGGAATGACTAAAATCACAGAAATTAAAAAAAAGATTTCTACAGGAATAATTAAGTTTATTTTCAAATGTCAAAAGAAAATAAGGTTAATGTGAAAATTCCTATATTATGGTAAATGTAAGATTCCTACAACTTTTTCTACATCTCAAGAAAAGAAACAATTTCCAGATCTTTCTTCCTACAGATAGCTTAAGAATCACACTTACTTTTTAATCTAATAAAGTAGGTTTTAGGGTATCAAGTAAATGCTTATTTATGACTGGGGGCCTTATAATGTCTAAAGACTCTCCAGAACAATGAATGCAAAACTTTGATTGGAGGAAGATAGAACCCAGAGGATGTTAAGTGCAATCTTTCTCCCAAACCCTCTCCCACCCCTTTCCATCAACTGCAGCACTTTAGTAAACATTGTTAGGATTGGGAGTTAAGTAGGGATTCCCTGATTTTTCAGGAAAGCTAAAAATATTTTTTAGTTAGCCAAAGACATGAAGACTTTCTGATACTAGCTTTTCCCTCCCCTATTGACTACAACAATACCTAAGAGGGGTTGGTAACAGGGGACACAAAGAACTGATTGCAGAGTTTAATTCCCATGTTCTCCTCTTCTTTGTCCCTATCCCAAACACCAAATTGTATTCTGAGATTTATGGAATTGGATTTGCCTTGGAAATTCCAGTTAAATGGGATGCTGATATTGACTGAAGCTACTCATTTAAGAAATGCCTATATACCCAAATGAGCAAATTCAAGTAACAATATGTTGTGATTATATTTCAGGATTTCAGATGTCACATAAGATCATTATAATTTAGATGAAATGACCAGGCATTATGCCTGGTATTTTGACTCAGGGCAATACCAAGACTACATTACAACTATACAGTTATGCCACTAAAAATGTTCAAATTTATAGTTATGCTAATTATATACTTATACTGTAAACTTTTTATGTTCTGAGGTCAGGAAACAGAGAAGTCCATGTTCACATTTTAAAACTAGGACTGCTTTAAAAAAAAAAAAAAAGGTAGCAAACAAAAGGAGAGTTAGTTCTTATTGCAAAGCAAAAGTGATAAAGGACTCTTTTGCAGACAAATTCTAGAAGTTCTTAATTATACACAGGCTTATTATCTGCATCCCCAGTGTTATACAGTACCAGAACTTCATTAGAAAAATTAAGCTGGAAAAATGAAGGCACCACTTTGTAAATTTCCACTGGAAATTAGCTGGGAGAGGCAGAGGAATACTGGATCAAAAGAGGGTAATCATGCTTAACTGTGCCCTAGAGCACCCGCATGTATAATACGATTTGCTCAGTAACTACCTCTCCTATTACTGCTTGTTTGGAGTATTCTGTGTTAATGGGGTTAGCTAATTTAGTATTTTAACTTAAAAAGGCTCCGCTGATTAATAAATGTTGCACACTGTGCTAGTAATTAAAATAAATGGAAGAGTTACAAATAGAAGTTGAACTGTTAAGAAAACATTATCTGAAAATATATGATAATCCCTGTTTATCATAATATGGTAACAGTCCAGAAAATATGCAAATTGGTAAAGTTGCAAGGTGTTTGAAAAACTAGACCTCTCAAAAACTTTTGAGATGTGTTAGATTCATAGGACTTCTCTCTCTTTCTCTCTCTCTCTCTTTCTCTCTCTCTTACTCTCTCTCTCCCTCTCTTTCCCTCTCCTCCTTCTCTCTCTCTCTTTCTTTCTCTCTCTCTCTCTCTCTGTTTCTCTCTGTCTCTCTCTTTTTTTCTCTCTCTGTTTCTCTGTCTCTCTCACATACACATATATATGTACAGATATTATATGTGTGTGACTACGTTCATATATGTACATATAATACATTTTAAAATAATAATTCTGACAACATGACTATGTGATGATCGACTGTAATGACTCTTTTCAGCAATGAAAATTCAAGTCAATTTCAATAGATTTGTGATAGAAAGTGCCATTCACATCCAGAGAGATAACTGAGGAGCCTGAATGTGGACAAGCATAGTATTTTTACCTTTTTGTTCTTGTGGTTGTTTCCCATTTGCTCTGATTTTTCTTACACAGCATGACAAACAAGGAAATATGTTTAGAAGAATTGCACATGTTTAATCTACCTCGTATTGTTTGCTGTCTTGAGGTGAGAGAAGGAAAAATGTTTGGAATACAAGGTTTTCAAAGATGAATGCTGAAAACTATTTTTGCATATATTTGGGAAAATGAAATATTATTGAAAAAAATAATAATAATTCTGCCATTTCCACCCAAAGAGAGAGGACTATGGAAAGTGAGGGTGGATCACAACATAGCATTTTCATTCTTTTTGTTGTTATTTGCTTGCATTTTATTTTCTTTCTCATTTTTTTCCTTTTTGATCTGATTTTTCATATGCAGCAAGATAATTGTATAAATATGTATGCATATATTGGATTTAGCATATATTTTTAACATGTTTAACATATATTGGATTACTTGCCATCTAGGGGAGAGATGGGGAAAAGGGGGAGAAAATTTGGAATATAAAGTTTGCAAGGATCAATGTTAAAAAATTATCCACACATATGTTTTGAAAATAAAAAGTTTTAATAAAAATAATAGTTCTGATTATAATTTAATTTTACAGAATAACACAACTTCTAAATCTTTTCCATAAAGCTTATCCTATGGTAGTGTAATGAATGAAATATTGTATTTAAATATTGACTGATCTGTTTGAATAAGACAGGATTAAACCCGCATAAAATCAGTCACCTAAACACATTTTACTAAGAGTCCACTAGACTCTAGAGCTAATAATGATGATAGAAAAAAAAACTTTGCTTCTGCTGAAGGTAGAAAATTCTTAGTTGTTCTGACTCCTGAACCCTTTCACAAAAGCTAACAGCTAGCTAGCACACAGAAACAGCTAGCCCTTGTTTCTATTTTGCTATTGATCATTTAAAAGAATTCCCTACCTAATCTGTGAGTATTTCTACAGCATCATTAGGACATTACAGTAGCATTCTTAATATATATTTAAAAATATGTTTATGTGTATATGCATTCATATGTATATGTACAAAAGTTCATTCTTGTCTCACAATATCTTAATGAAGTAGTGAAAGTACTATTATCTTCATCTCACACAAGAGTAAACAGAAATTAAAGTCCAAGGTCACACATGAAGTAAAAAGTTAAACCACCTCTAAATCCAAAGCTCTTACCTTACAATTCTTAAAATCACTGAACAATGCTTTTTCAAAAGGATTAATAAAAGTAACATTTACTTGTGTTCTGAGTATTGAGAAATTCTTAAAATAAAAGAAATTTGCATTTAAAATATAGTCAGAGAAAATGTGGTTTGACAATGTATCTCATATAGTAGTTAATTCATTATCTAAAAATTTCTTCAACATGGCTTAGCAGCACAAACTGACAAGTAACTGAGAATACTAGTGTTCCTCAGGGGTTTGGGGCCAAACATTTCTGATAATCTCATTTCTACTCTTATCCAGAGGTAGGAACTAAAACTGATATGATTTCATTGCTATAGGAATCTAATGTGTTTGGGAAATCCCTTCTAACAATATAGGTCATCACCTTAAACTTAATATTTCCATTACTGAATCTTTTGAATCCACTTCTCCCTTTCTATTTTACCAATATTTCCCCTACTTCAGAACCTTATTATCTCTTAAAGTACCCTAGGGATATGTATTTAACCCTGTGTTGTTTAAAAGTCAGTCAATAAGCATTTAGTAGGACTCTATAATGTTCCCAAAACTGTACTAAGACTTTGGAATACAAAGAAATTGTTTTGTAAATGGTTTTTGCTTTCAAGGAGTTCATAATTTAATAGGAGAGACATCATTCAAATAACTCTATAGAAACAGAAAATGTATTTAGGAAAGTTTAGAAATAATTGAAGAAGGAAGATAGAACATTTTAAAGGGAGACCATGGAATGCTTCTTGTGGAAAGTGAGATTTTTCTAGATGGGGGATGAAGGATCTCAGGAAAACCCAGAGGTGGGTGAAAAAGAATTCTTGGCATGAAGGACAGCCAATGGACATGTTCAATGATGGAATGTTGTACATAGTGAACAGGGAAGAGGCCAGTACCAGTGGCACTCAAGATTTGGAATAGTAGGGATAATAAGATGGAAGAAGACTGCAAAATTAAGGAAGGACAGATTTGGAAGAACTTTGAACAACAAATAGAGCTTTTATATTTGACTCTAGAGGGGATTAGATGATGAGATAAAGTGTGTGTGTGTGTGTGTGTGTGTGTGTGTGTGTGTGTCTAAGAGAGGGAGAGAGAGAATGAAGAAAGGAGGAAGGGAGAAAGGAAGGGATGGATGGAGGGAGGGAGAGAGGGCAGGAGGGAGACAGATGATCAGATCTTCATTTTAGGAAGACTGACTGTGGAAGACAAACTGAGGTAGGATGACATTTGAGTCCAAGGAGAGACTAAACAATGGTCTAGAGCAATAGTTCAGGCATGAAATAATGGGTAGTAGTGTCAGAAGTAAAGACAATAAATACTTTGGATAAAGAAAGACATAATTACTTTAAGGAGAAATGTACCAAAAACAGTATATAAAATTACTTTGGGAAATGATCCTTAAATGACCCTATATACATAGATTTAAATTTCTCTTCTTTCAAATATGAAAACACCCCTCAATTAAAAGGGAAATTAAAATTTAAAAGGAAAATTAAAAGGATGACCACTTTTGGGGGAATTGTAGACAGGATTCTTGCTCAGGAGTATGTTTAGTTGGAAGGATTTGGAAAACCTTTCCAATTCTTAGATTCTGTGAATTATGCCTGACTCCTTCCTTCTAACAGTATTAGAAAAAGTTGATCTTGCTGCCTCTAGACTCCTCTGCACTGCAATTTGTACACTGAACATGAATAAGTTAGTTGGGGTCAGACTGTGACTAGCCTTGAATGCAAGGCCAAGGAGTTTAAATTTTATCAATTAAGTCAAAAATATTTAAAGATTTCAATAAAATAGTGATATGAAAGGAATATTCACAAACTGGCCACGATTAACTTATTTAGCCTTATTTCTTTTGATTATTTTCTCTTTATTCAAACAGGATTTTCTCTCTATTTCATTACAAACTTCTCAACCCAACCAAGTCTAATTATTTTATTTCAATATATTTTGTCATTCTGGCTTTAAAGGCCTAAATCACCTCCCTTCTTTATGAACATTTGATAAAACATAGGAGTCCACAGTTTCTTCCCTTCATGTGAATAAATTATTCTCAACCACACACCTTTGGCAGTCACTTATTTACTATTTTATAATATATATCGCTTTCTGAGTTCATATTGGTGTGATTAACACAGTCAGACACTTTGACCCCAGTGAATCCCAATAATAGACCAATATTTTGGTGCTTTTTTTTTTTAAGAATAAAGGACAAGCAACATATATTATTTCTTCAACTGTTCTTTAATATCTCATATATTTACAACATGTCTCCGTGACCAGACTGAAATATCTTTGAAAAGAACCTATGGCCATGTCATATACTTCTGTGCATTTCCTACATCATCAGACATAATATCTCTTGCAGGCAATAGGTGCTTATTAGTTGACACATTGTTGATACATTGATTAATATGATCCTGAGAAAGTCTCTTGACCGTTTTGGTGTCCAATTTCCAGGAAAAGTCTCTTGCAGAAGGCACAATTTGAGCTGAGTCATAAAGGAAACCAGGAAGCAAAAGTGAAGAAGGACAATATTCCAGGCATGGAGAACAAACTGAAAAGACACAGAATTAAGAAATGAAGGATTGTGTGATAGAAATAGCAAAAAAAAAGCCAGCACTGCAGAGTTGTGTAATTCCTGGAAAGGAGTAAAGTATAAGAAAATTAGAAAGATAGGAAAGAGACATCTTGTGAGAAATTCTAAAAGCCAAAGAAATATGTGATGAGGTCTCGAACTAGGAAGGTGGCAATATGAATTGAAAATTTTCCATGTCTTATTTTATTTTGTTCCAGGAGATAGAAGTGCGTGTGTGTGTTGCCTCACTTCAAAAGCTAAGTAGCTTTTGCTACTTTTTACTTTTACTTTTACTACTATTTTGCTAAGTAGCAAAATAGTTCTGGAATAGTTCTGATATAAAACATCAGTGACTGGCCAGAAACCGTATGAGCAACAGAAAGCTTCAGGCCATGAGTTTATTAACTACACTTTGAAAAGTGAAAGCATTTATTTGTGTTCCCCAGAAAGTAAAACAAGCTCACCCTTCCTTGGAGATGGTAGTGATAGGTGACTTTGTGCTTATCCATGAACATGCTCAAAAAATAGAGATAAATTTGCATGTTATAATTGTTGCTATTGAAAAAGATAATAACCATTTCTAGAAATATTATTTCATTCTTTTTGATGTTAGAGCCTTTTATATATCACAAAGTAAGAAACTTATTAATAACCTATCATCCTGGAATCACACATTTAGCTTCACTCACTCAACATTAACAGAATTAAAGTGGCAGAAAGTAAACAGTTTTTTTTTTCCTTTTTTCCCCTAAGGTAACAAATCACATTTTATACTGCACTATCATCTAGAGATGATAATGACAACAGTAAGAATAAATTCACCACAAATTTTATAATTTTTTATGAATTGAAACTATCTCCAGTATCCTTAAGAGAGGTTCCTTAGAGCTCCAAGTACATGAATTGAGACATACCTCAATGAAGTTAATGACAATAATGTAAAAGTTTTACATGCCACTAGTTCCTCCTTTGTCTTCCTCAATTATAAAGGAACCAACCTCTCCTATTGCTACTACTCATAAAGACTATGATGAAATATCAAATTGACCAAGCTGAAAGTTATCTACTGTAAGGAATGCTCTTACTGAGATTTTTTTTTTTCTTAAAGTAGCATAACTGTCTTCACTCAGTGATTAGAAGAATCATCATTTTAAAAGCATAGATGAAAATTTTATTTTTTGCCTTTTAAAAAGCAAAATTCTCTGCACTTTCTGAGTTGGGAGTTAGTGATTTAGCTTTGATATCCTCACTCATCTCATTAATGACATTTGCATCTTGAAGAATGTCTTCTGCTTGAAAAATCAGATATGACAGTGGTTTCCCTTCTATATAAAAAGAGGTTTCTAGAAGCATTATAATACACAAGGCAGTGGATAGTACAAGGTACCAAAACTGTGGTGCGAAATATTGAACACTCACATGTTGTCATTGACACGGTGTTTCCATTCCTCCCTTTTGAGTTCCTCCTGGGCATCTCTTAACGAATTGATTGATGTGGCCACCCGCAAGGTTGGCTGCAAAGGCTTGTAGCGCTGCTGCAATACTTCAGCGATATCTCGGAAGGGCCCCTGACAGGTACAGGATAAGGTCAGTATTTTATTGGGTGGGTTTCTTTTGACATATTATTGATGATCAAGGATAGAAAGTGTCTGGGAAGTACAAGTTTTTCCTTAGCTAAATAATTAATAAAATCAATGACTTTTTATACAAATAAGAAAAAAAAAAAAAAACCATGAAGGCTGATGTACTTTCTTACAACAATGAAGAATGTGCTCATTGCTTCAATATGGAAGTGGCCATTTCTCAGAAAAAAACAATGCTGAAAAAAGATGGAATGGTTGATTTCACTTAGTCCCATAGTAACAAAAGTTGTTTTGATTGTTGAGTTGTTCAACTTATGGCTTCATTTTTTAATTTAAAGAGACATTATTTGTTTTAATTACATAAATATTTCTCTTAATCAGTAGTCATTAAAAAAATTCTGAGTAAGACCTTCAAAAATACCTCCCATAAATGGCCAAAGGGCAAAAACATGTGGATTTTCCATTAGCTGAAAGCTTTAGAAGCCAAACTCAAATCTGATAATATGCAGAACTCTATTAGGATCATAATTTCTCAATAATTTTACAAATTCTTAACGGAAAATTTATGGCTATATTGCTTAATAATTTAGATGCTGACATTAACCATTTCATTACCCACATAAATACACACATGCACACATATACATAGAGGAAAAGCTTGTTCTGCATTTAAAGATGATTTATTCTATATCTTATTTCAAGTAGTAACAATTATAATAACAAAATAAAAGCAATGGGTACAAACTCACTTGTATAATTAATACTACATTTAGCTCAATACAAGTTAGTGGCAACTCAAGATTTTGCAGTGTCACTAATTACATCTTGTTTTCTCTACTCTTTTCTTTCTTCCCCCCAAGCATTATTGTGGCTCTATGAGAGAAGTAGTAAAGCCTTCTGAAAATATGAATGGACAAAGAATTCTAATCATGTTCCTTATTCTTAAAGATCTCCTCTTTAAATAGGTTATCACTAACAAGTCACAGCTGGAGTTACTGCAAGCACTGAGTGAAGACTGTGGGGCTAATAAAAAGAAATGATTCACGCCTCATTTATGTTCACTTATGTTTTACATTAATAGAAACCAATAATAGGAACCAGTTACCATAAAAGTCATGGACCGTAAATAACACAAATGGCAAATAAGTATCATCTAGTACTTTTCACAGCTGGACAGGAGGATTGCTATATTTGAAAATAGTTAATGGATTTGTATTGGAACTTTACTTTTTAAAGATACAGCAACATGATTTCTTGTCTCTTTTTAGAAGAATTCAGGAACCAAATATCCATGTTTTTGTGTTTTTACAAGCTCTTACTTTTCTCAATTCTAGAAAATATATGGGAAGACTGAATATATATTAAGGATATTATAGAAAAGCCTTTGAGAATAGAAGGAAAAAGTTTTCCCAAGAAGAAAATGTAATAGAACAATGACAAGCCACTTGTCAAAGATATCAATATTATTTTATTCAACAGTTGCCATATTGCTCAGTATTAGATATAAAGCATAATTTTCTTTAAGATACTTAAATAATCTTGATCTAAGAAAATGACAATGTGATGGGCAAAAATTGACTACCAAGTGATATATAATGTGTTATTAAAGGATTATGGATGTCCTTCTGAAGAAAATTAAAATATCAACATAGATTTTTTAAATGTCTCATTCATCATACATTTTGCAGTATAGTTTTTCTTACACAGAAATGTACCACCTTCTCAGCATCAACCAATTTCAAAAAGAATAACCTTCCCCCACCCTTTTTTTTAAGGAGATTGGGTTAGTATGCAACTAAATCAGGAGCACTCAAATAGGCCTGCATTCTTATTCTAATAAAGTAACAAAGTTAAGTTTTGGTCCACCTGTTATTTATAGTCTTTGTTACAAATAACTGGCCTACTTCTATTAAATTATGGTTATTCCAATATCTTACAGGTTTAGGTGGAAGCAATGTGCATGCTTTTATTAATGTTCTTTAATGAAAAGATGACTAATTTCATTATTATCTATACTTTTGTTAGACTGCAATTCTATTTAATACAGCAATAAAAATGATAAATCAAATATATCAGATGCATTAACATTTTTTCTTTTATATACATTATCTTACTATGTAGTTCTTATCTATAAAATATGAAATACCAATGTTTTTATGAGAAAACTTATGGATAGTTAATTCTTCTACTTTTAAAGAGCTATAAATCTCATAATCATTTACACACTATAAGAACTAAGGACATTTTGATTATTTAAAAAGTATTTTAGTAATAAGAATAATTATTATAGTGTGTGATATAGACAAAAGCCAAGGTATATTATGAAGGTATGGAAAGAGAAAGTATATGCGTTACTACCACTTTCTAGTTAACAGCTCAGACTCTGAATTCTTATGAGTTTTCACTTATAATTTCCCTCATTAACAACTTTAGAATATACATTACAGTACAAATGTCATCTGTCTGGCAAATTCATATGTGAGAAAGATAATCCAAGTGCAAGAATTCTATTTAAGTTGATTTCTAAAAGAAAAGAAAATAACTAATAAAAAGATTTTATTGAGTTTAAAAGATATGAATTTAATTCATCCAACATATATAAATACTTGTAATGTGCCTGGTCCTATGATGGATGCTGGAGATATAAAGTTGCTGCCTTCAAGGATCTTACATTATATTCTGAATGTTGTTTAAATAATTAGGTATAATTATTGTTGTTCTTCAAATGAACTCTACTGCTTTGGTTTTATTTTTGAGAATTAGAATGAGCTAATATATATAGGACTGGCATTCAAGTCAGAAAACCCTGGGTCCAAATTCCATTTATGACATATACTAGTTGACCAAAAGCAAATCACTTAATCTCTCAATTCCTTTGACTTGCTAATCTGTATAGATAGATGGGTTTCCCTTGTGTCTATGAAATCATAGGTCTAGATAAAAAAAAACATTCTATGAAGTTTTATAAAGTATGACTGTAAAATAATAGTTTATAATAATGTTTGCCAACAATCACGGTCTTCAAAAGGATCCAGGGTCAAGACTTGTCACTATGAAAATACTCAAATAAATATACCAGAAGTTTCAATGACAATCTCAAAAAGAAATTCTAAATATATTTTTATCATTGGTTATATCTATCAATCTATTGATATTGATATCTATCAACCTGTCTATATTATTATCTACCTATCAATATATTGATATTGATATCTATCTGTCTCTATCTATCTATCCCTAATGTTATTTTGAAAAACAGTGCTGTATAATTGTCTTCTTGGATCTCTATCTCCAATATTTCTCTAATCTTGTTATATGTGTCCACTGAATTATACCATGAGATCAAATCTAATTCTTTGAATGGGATATTAAGAAACAAAAACTCTCACAAAGCAGGAGATTGATTCTACCATAAATTATTCTAGTGGTTGGTCCTATTGCCACTTTCTTGAATACATTTCTCCAGGGGCAAGTGTTATTCCCTTAAATCTTATTAACTTTCTCCATTAATATTCTAGTATCCTGACAAGTCTTTACATCAATAATTTCAACTTTGTGAATTTCAGGTCCTGACATCTGCTGCCAGTTTGGAACTTAACTGATCACCAATCCTGTTCATTTGGCCTAATGCTCAATCTTGGATTTTGCTTTATCTTCCTTTTTTTTTTTTTTTTTTTTTGCATCACCTGTCCTTTCCCCTTTGATGGAACTCCAAATCTTGAATGTGCTTACCAGAATCATATTCACTACTTATTTCTCCTGACTTCAGTCTAATCATATAGGTCAACTTCAACTTTTGATCCTGTCTTTCCTTGCTCTGCCCTGCCTTGCCATAGTCAATTTTTAGTTTTTATTGAGGTATATATTATTTAAAATCAAATGTCACATTTTTTTGAGTTACACTGGAAAACCTCTATAATTCTTATAATATCAATTTTTAAAGAATTTAAGTCAACTCTTAAAATTAATGAAATTTACAAAATTTTAGTAAGGCTTTCTATGTGTGCTTTTGTATAGTTATGTGTTATAATACAATATCCAAGTTGTGTTATGCTTGGACAAATCATCAGATAAATAAAATGGTTATATTGTGATTAGTTTATAACCTAGACATTGTTAAATAAAGATGACATTGCATGAAGCTTTATCTATTACTCTGATTATGGTTATACTTAATTACCATTCTGACCACTTGGTAAATTATTTTTATTACTATGTAATTAAAAAAATAACTGAGTAAATGTGTAAATCCTACTGAGTCACACTATTGAAAACATGCACTTGCTCAAACTATTCCTATAAATGATGTGTAGTAATTATTATTATAAGGATTAAAAATGTATTTTAAAAAGCATTTTTAAAATATATATTCACCTAGCTGAATCAGTGTTGGAAAGAGTTCTAGTGACGAAACTGATATTATTAATTTAAAAAAATCTCCTTTCCAACACACTTACCAAACAATAGTAGAGCTGAGAGAATAAAAATGGAATCAAAAGTTGAAAAATAAAGAGTTAAGACCCATGCTGCAAACAACAAATGAAATAATCTTATGATCTTTTGAATATCATGTTTATATTATTGGCATTGGGCCAATCCTGATATCAAACTTTTCCTTTAGTTAGATCCTAAATGTAGCTACATGAGAAATGGTTTACAAAATGAAAAGTAAAATTAAGTATAATTTGATAGAAAATGCAAACTTTGAAAATAAGTTACAATAGGAAAAAATATCATTCTAATATTTCTAGAACCCAACTCACCGTATACTTTAATGATTTTTGATAAAACAAAATTCCACTACAACACAATAACTTGGAAAGTCCTTTGTAAAAGTATTTGTTTTAAAATTAAAATTTAATAATTTAAAATTAGCCAATCCTCTTATTATGTTGCAAAGACAATGAATACTGGTGACAATAAAAATTAACAGAATTGTTAAAGAGCTATAAAGTACCTGGTATTGCTTCCTGTTAATAGGTGGTAAAATATCTGATCGTGGAAATGAACGCTTACTCGTGCAAGCAAGCCAGGAAGAAAGGTCTTCATAATCTGTCTGCTGAATTTGGGGTCTTGGGGGTGTCATATGACATGCCCTCACTTTTCGTAATTCAAATTCCATTGGATCTGGATCTCGAAATGGTGAGTTGTATATTCCTGGACTCTAAAATGGAGAATATTGTTTTTATACTGTTACATATATTTGAACAAAAGATAACTATACTCTAAGACATATTAAAATATAGAATTATGTTTTAAAGCTGTCTATTTTACCCTATAGTGTATATCTGCTACTTATTACCATTATTATATAAATTGTTACAGCCTGGAATCGGTAATATACTAGTAAATGTTTAACAAATGACTTTCTGAAGGAGAAAAAATGTACACAAGGCATACTTTTAAACTTAATTCATATTATTGACATTTTATTTATTACTATTAAAAAGTCTAGACAATAAATATAATATTAAAGCCTGATTTATAGCATCTGACAATTCCTGAGGTGTGAGTGCTAACAAAAATAATTAATAATAGGTTTATACAAACTAAGATGACATATATATTCTCAAGACCCTATCTATAATTCTTTTCTTTTTAACATCTGTTTTGCCTGACTTTATTATAAACTTGATAATAGAGATTGTTTTATATTTTATACTTTTATTTCTATTCTTGAGCATAGTGCTTTGCACACAGTAGCTACTTAAAAAATGTGTATTTGTTGATTGAGCATTTATATTTGCAAAACAATGGACTGGAAAAGACTCTCTAAACTGATCATTTCTAAATCCCAATCATGTATTGAAGCTATCAAACCATAATCATCAGCAAATCATAAGGAATTAGTCAGTCATATAATCTATCATTATATATAAACTATAGAGATGAGCATAATGCTGAGTGCCTAATAGTCAATGAATGCTTTTTAATTAAGTGTTCATTGCTTACCATTTTGACTATATTTTTAAATTGAAAATAGTAATTGGCTCTACTCCTCTGCAGTCTGGCTTCCAATCTCATCAATAAACTAAAATTACTTTCTCTAAAGTTACCAGTGATTTCTCAATGGCCAAATCTATGGCCTTTTCTCGGTCCTCATCTTTTTTGCCCTTTATATAACCTTTGACATCTTCTCCAGAACATGCTCTTTTCTTTAGAATTTTATACTACTTTCTCCTGGTGTCCCCCAAGTAGGGAGGCATGGTAAATATTTAACAACCAGCTCTCGAAAAAAGTTCCTTGACATGTTTTTATGTTTATTCTACATAAATGACACTTTCTTTATTAAAAATAAAACAATCAACAACATAATAAATTAAACCATATTTTTTTTTTAGTGTTTGTTGATTTCTGATGTATAAATGTTCAGACTGAAAATTTAGCAATGGGCTTTGGAAGTCAGCTTGAACTAGCTACAGTATACCTTTGCCCCCAGATCTCTATAACCAGACCTTCTTTTCTTATCACTATGTTTTCTCTTATTTTGGCAATCTAATCATTTCCAATAGGTTCAATAATCTTCTCTGTGAAGCTATCTCAGATCTATACAATCTGGCTCATATCACCAACTGCCTATTGGGCACCTCAAACAAGATTTCTATGAACATCTCAAACACAACAAATATCCAAAATAGAATACATTATTTTCCTTCCCCAAAAACTCTTCTCTTCCTACCTTTCTTATTACTGTTTTAGAGTTCCATCAGCTATCCAATAATGAACTCCTAGTAGCATCATGAACTTTTTCCTGGCACTTAACCCACATATTTAACCTTTTTCTAAGCACTGCCATTTCTATATTCAATGTTCCTTTTATTTTTTTTTTAAAGACTGTCTCCCTTTGTCAAAATGCAGATGCAACTCACTGGCCAGTTCTACTACTTAATAGCCTAAGAACTGGCTATTATATGCCTCTCCAGTATGGACCTTACTCTCCTTAGCCAATCTAGATTGACATAGGGACACTAAAAAGTAAAGTCTGGAATGGAAATTTTGGAATCTTTGATTGTATAAAAAAGAAAAAAAAGAGACTAGATTATTGAGGGGATGACTCGAGGGGTAAGAGTCTAGAGTAAACAGAAAGAAAAATAGATAATGAAGAGAATAAAAGAAATCTTTTTGTAAAGAGGTGCAAAATTTTTTTAAAAATTATTAAGAAGACAAGCATAAGGAGAAGAAAATACAATCAGCTTCACTTACTGAGAGGAAAAAAGAGCAGGTAATAATGTAACTTGACAAAAGCAGGAAAAAAGAACAAATATAGAAAATCCTAGAGGGAAAAGTGTAACAAGAAGGCGGGATCAGAGGAAGGGGGGCAAGAGTCAGAAGGAACAAAAAATAAATAAATAAAATAATTGAAGGAGCATAATGCTGTGTTTACAGCAAAAGGGGGAAAATAGAATTTGGTCTCCAAATTTGGAGACAGATGGCTTCATGTGTTAATAGAAAGCAAAAAAGAACAAATGTGAGAAGGAAACAAGTTAAAAGAACTATGGCAAAAGAATAAACACAGCACCACAAGAAACTTCTTTAAAAAAAAAAAAAATTACAGGACTTCAGGGGATGAAGCCATGATGGCAGAGTGAAACCAGGAAGCTGTTTGTACTTTCTCAGTTTCCCTTGAAAACTAATGAAACAAAGTCTGATGGAATAAAACCACTCTCCAGATCAAGATAGATTAGAAAAACTGCAAAGAAAGGTCAGTCTCACTGAGATGAAAAGAGTGTTGAGTCTAGCTCAGACATTGTCTGGGGAAACCAGTGAGAGTGTCTTAATCCTAATAGATCAGCAACTGAGAACTTCTGTCCTGGATCATTAAAGAAATAGACCAGTGAGGCAGTTTTCAGTCCCAATTGAGAAGGTAAATTCTGGGAAACCAAGTTGTTTTCTGGAAAGAGCAGATAAAGCTACTCCCCTGTAAACATAAGAGACCTCTATGCTCAAAGCCAAGATTCAGAGCTGCTTAGGGCAGCTTAGGACAATGCTCCCTTATCCTCAGGAGTAGAGCTCAACCATGAAAGTAAAAAAAAGAAGAAATACCAAAAGAAAAGGAAAGAAAAGCAAGAAAAAGAAAAGATTCTTGACCACAGAAAGCTATCATGGTGACAGGGAAGACTAAAACATCAACTCAGATAAGGATAAAATGTTCACACAGGATATCAAAAATGATATGAATTGGGCTCAAGCCAAAGAGGCTTCTTAAGAGTGCTCATAAAAAGACTTTAAAAGACAAAGAAGAGACAAAGAAGAACAAATGAGAAAAGAAATGAGAGGTATACAAGAGAGAGTCAATAGCTTGGAAAAGGAGGGTAATTCCTTAAAAAATACAATTGGCCAAATGCAAAAAAAAAAAATCCACTGAAGTAAACAACACTGCCAAAAATAGAATTAATCAAATGGAAAAAGAGATACAAAAGTTAACAATTAAATCACACTAAAAATTAGAATGGAGAAAATGGAAGCTAATGACTCTATGAGACAACAAGAATTCATCAAACAACTAAAAAGAATGGAAAAAATAGAAGAATATGTAAAAGACCTCATTGGAAAATAGATTCAGAAGAGACAATTTAAAAATCATTGGTCTATCTGAAGAGAGCCTAAATCTCATTCTTCAACAGATCCTCAAGGAAAACTGCTTTAATACTATAGAAACAAAAGGGAAAATAAATGAAAGACTCTACCAGCCACTTTTGGAAAGAGATCCCACAAGGAAAACCCCAAGGAACATTGTTGCAAAATTCCAGAACTATAATCTCAAGGAAAAAATATTGTAAGCTGCCCAACAAAAGCAATTCATATATGAAGGAGTAACAGTCAGGGTACCCAGAATCTGAAAGCTTCTATAAATAAAGATCTGAGGGCTTGAAATACCAAATTCCAGAAGGCAGAGGACCTGGAATTACAACCAAGAATTAATTACCCAGCAAGACTGAGCATTATTTTTCAGGGGCAGTGATGGATCTTCAATGAAGTAAGAGATTTTTCCATCATTTCTATTGAAAAAAAAATAGAAGTGAAGAGAAAATTTAAACTTGAAACACAGGAACCAAGAGAAGCATAGAAAGGTAAACAGGGGGAAATACATATTATTTAAAGGTTATACTGTTTATATCCCTAGATAGAAAAATGATATCTGTAATTCTGAGAATTGTGCTCTTTTATAGGCATCATGTGGACTGAGAGTGTGGTTTTGAATGAAGTCTGATATGATTATATAAAAGAAAAAGACATTAAGAGGTAGAAAAATAATTGCACTGGAAGAGGAGGAGAGGGGAGATACAATGGAACAAATTAGACCACATGAATAGGCACAAAAGATCTGTTATAATTGAGGGAAAGAAGAGAAAGAGGTGAGCATTGTCTGAGACTTGATCTTATCAGTCTTGGTTCAAAATAATGTAATCATTTAGTTGGATATAGAAATTTATCTAACTCTATAAAGAAGTAGGAGAAAGAGGAAGGAAAATGGAGGGCTGATAGAAGGGAGGGCAAAAACACTAAGAAAAAGATAAGAAGGAGAAGCAGTGATATAAGCTCAACAAGCTTAGTAGGTAGGCTAAGTTAAAAATTAAAGCACTGCTAAAAGAAAGGAGGAAAGGTGATAGATGACAGAGTAGTAGGGTGGAGGGGTCAAAAAACACTACTACAGACAGATTGGAAAGAGAGAACAAAAGTATATATAGGGGAGAAAATAGGACGGAGGGAAATACAGAGCTGATAATCATAACTGTGAATGTGAATGGGATGAACTCTCCCATAAAAAGGAAGCAAATAGCAGAATGGATTAAAAAGAAAATACTACAATATGTTGTTCACAAGAAATACATTTGGCATACAGAGAACATTCAAGTAAAAAGTAAAAAAACTGAAACAGAATTTATTATGCTTCCATCTGAGTTAAAAACCAGGGGTAATAATTCTGATCCCAAATAAAGCAAAAGTAAAAATAGATCTAATTAAAAGAGATAAGAAAGTACATCTTGATCAAGGGTACCTTAAACAATGCATCAATAATGATACTAAATGTATCATTTACCAAGTGGTAGAACACACAAATTCTTAAGAGAAGATATTAAACCAGTTACAGGAAGAAATAGACAGCAAAACTATATTAGTGGGAGACCTCAACCTTCTCCTTCTCAGAATCAGACAAATCTAACCCTAAAATAAACAAGAAAGAAATTAGATATGATAGACCTCTGGAGAAAATTGAATATAAAACAAAAAGAATACACCTTTTTCTGAGCAATACATGGCACCTGCATAAAATAAATAACCATGTATCAGGGCAAAAAGAACCTCACAATAAATGCAGAAAGGCAGAAATAGGAAATGCTTCCTTTTCAGACCACAATGAAATAAAAATTATATTCAATAAAGATAGATTAAAAACCAACTGGAAATTAAATAATCTAATTCTAAAGAAAGAGTGGGCCAAACAACAAATTACAGAAACAATCTATAATTTCATCCAAGATAATGACAGTAATGAGACAGCATACCAAAATGTGTGGGCTTGCAGTTCTTAGAGGATATTTTATAACTCTAAATAGCTACATGAATAAAATAGAGAAAGTGTAGATCAATGAATGCAGCATGCAAATAAAAAGTTAGATAAAGAACAAATTAAAAACTCCCAATTAAATAGCAGATTTAAAATTCTGAAACTCAAAAGAGAGAGCAATAAAATTGAAACAAAGAAAGCTATTGAACTAATTAATAAAACTAAGGTTGGTTTTATTTTTAAAAAAACAAAATAACTAAATCTTTGGTTAATTTGGTTAGAAAAAAAACAAATTACTAATATCTAAAACAAAAAGAGTAAACTTACCATCAATGGAGAAGAAATTAAAGCAATAATTAGGAGATATTTTGCCCAATAATATGCCAACAGTTCTGACAATCTAATTGAAATGGATGAATATTTACAAAAATATAAATTGTCCAAATTAGTGGAAAAGAAAATAAATTATTTAAATAACTCATTTCAGAAAAACAAACTGAACAAACCATCAATGAACTCCCTAAGAAAAAATTCCCAGGGTCAGATGGATTTACAAGTGAATTCTACCAAGTATTTAAATAACATTTAATTGCAATACTACATAAACTATTTGGAAAAATAGGCAAAAAAGGAGTCCTGCCAAATTCCTTCTATGACATAAATATGGTGCTGATAACTAGACTAGGTAGAGCCAAAACAGAAAAGGAGCACTATAGACAATCTCCTTAATGAATACTAATGCAAAATTTTTAAATAAAATATTAACAAAGAGAAAACAACAACTTATTAGAAGGATAATACACTATGACCAAGAGGGCTTTATACCAGGAATGCAGGGCTGATTCAATATCAGGAAAACTATTACCATAGTTGACCACATCAAGAACACTAGAAACAAATCATATGATAATTTGAATAGTTTCAGATGGACAGTTTGCCTATCAATCTTTGGAGAAGGGAGGAATTTGTGCCCCAAAAAACTAGAGAACATTATAAAATGCAAAATGAATAACTTTAATTACATTAAATTAAAAGGTTTTTGCACAAACAAAACCAATGCAGACAAGATTAGAAGGGAAGCAGAAAGCTGGGAGAAATTTTTTTTACAGACAGTATTTCTGATAAAGTTCACATTTCTAAAATTTATAAAGAACTGAGTCAAATTAATAATACAAGTCATTTCCCAATTGATAAATGGTGAAATGATATGAACAGATAATTTTCAGATGAAGAAATTAAAGTCGTCTATAGTCATATGAAAAAGTGCTCCAAATTGATTAGAGAAATGCAAATTAAAACACCTCTGAGGTACCATCTCACACCACTCACAATGGCTAAGATGACAGGAAGATATTGATCAATATTGGAGGAGATGTGAGACAACTGAGATACCAGTGCCTTGTAGTTGGACTTGAGAAATGATCCAACCATTCTGGAGACAAATTTGGAACTATACTCAAAAGTTTATAAAACTGTGCCTACTTTTAGATCCAGCAGTGCCACTATTGGTTCTGTACTCCAAAGAAATCATAAAAGAGGAGAAAGGACTCACATGTACAAAAATATAACAGCTCTTTTTGTGATAACAAAGAACTGAAAAATGAGTAGATGTCCATCAACTGGGGAATGGTTGAATAAGTCTATGAAAGCAATGGAATATTATTGTTCTATAAAAAATGATGAACAAATTGATTTTAGAAAGATCTGCATGAACTTATACTGAGGGAAACGTGCAGAACACAACAACAGCAACAACAACTGAAGTTAGCACTTCAGTGATTTAAACTTTAGATAGAAAATGCCATCCATATCCAGAGAGAAAACTATGGAGACTGAATGTATATCAACACATGCAATATTCAATTTTGGGGTTTTTTTCCTAGTGTTTTCTTCTGATTTTTCTCTCTTAACAATTAGGGAATGGCTGAACAAGTTGTGCTATATGATTGGGATGGAATGCTAGTGCTATAAGAAATGATGAAGGGATGGGTTCAGAAAAGCAAATTGAGCAAAAGTTGGAGAACATTATATATAGCAACAAATATTGCAACAACCACCAATTGTAAAAGATTTAGCAACTTCAATTAAGATAAAAATCCAAGACAGTTCCAAAGAAATCATGATGAAAAAACAAAGCTATTCACCTCCAGAGAAAATGGATGCACCGAGTGCAGAAAGAAGTATTTTTCCTCTTTTTTCTTGTTCCCTACTCCCAACTTGGCTAATGTGGAAATATATCTTGTATAATGTGAATTGCATATCTTGCTTTCTCAATAGGTATAGAAGATGAGACAAGGGGAAAATTTGGAATTAAAAATAAAAAAATTTTAAATGATGTATTTAATAATTATAGAGAAGCAGGGAAAGGTCTCTATGAATTGATACAAAGTGAAGTTAATAGAGCAAAGAAAACAATATAAACAATATAACATTGCAGAAGGATAAAAAAATAACATACCAAAAAATCCAAGTAAATACAACAAAATTATAAAGATCAAGTGGAATCAATGAAGAGATATGGAAAATATATCCTCAACCTATTTCTTCATGGAGCTAGGAGGTTTATATATACTATATGTTGCAGCACATATTTTTGGATTTTGTCAGTATTGATTGGTCAGTTATGCTTTTTATCTTCTCTAAAAAAGATTCTATTAGTTATAGGGGATTGTGCTCAGGGCCTTTCAGAGAGAGAAATGCATGGGATACTATGATGAAATAAGAAACAAAAAAATCATTAAAATTTTGTTAAAATAAATTAATATTTAAGTCATTCCCTTCTACATTTCCAGGCTTCTTACACTTTATTCCCATCCCCTGTTATCTAGTGAAAGTGGCCTTTTTGCTGTCTCTAGCATATAAAACTGCATCTCCAAACTTTATGCTTTTGAAATATCTTTTCTTCATGCCCTGAGTGTTCTTCTTCTCACCCTTGCCTGTTGGCTTTTCTGGCTTCCTTCAAGATTTATCTCAACTCATTTCCTGTTGTAATCTTTTTCTAAACATGACCTCAACTACTATCACTCCACAAGTCTCAGTGCTTTTCTTCTGAGTTTTTCTTCTTTTGTAATATATGTGTGTGTGTATGTGTGTGTGTGTGTGTGTGTGTTATACTATATATATACATTATATATTTCATATGTGTTTTATATATATATGTGTGTGTATATGTATCTACACATATATCTTTGTTTTTTCTCTTCTCATCTTTTTAATTTCCATTAGAATATGAACTCCTTGAGAGCAGGGAATTTTTTTTTTTGTTTCTTTCTTTCTTTTTATCCCTGATATTTAGTAAAGTGACTGGAAACACTAAATGTGCTTACTAAATGCTTGTTGACTATATATAAAATGCAACATATTTAATGGTAATTTTATTGATGTGCCCTTGTCATAAAATGACATTAGTGTAAGTGGTTATGTTCAATTTCTGAAGATAGATCTTATCTTTTAAGATACCTGGACTATAAAATTCTATAGGCACATAGGTAATAGGCAAATCCACAATAGAAAGAGCACTAGAATTAACAATCTACAATCCTCAGCTCTATCCTTTACTACGTGAATGACCTCAGGAAAGTGACTTTGCCTTTCTTGGAACAGTTTCCTTATCTTTTAAAATGGAGGGGCTGGACTAAATGACTTCTAAAGTCTCTTCTAGCTCTTTCTGTGATACTGTGAAGTATATACTTACAATGAGAATGTTAGAAAATGAAAGTCTGGCTTTTATTTTCTGTATGACAATATAGACTAACACTAAAAGTTATGTTTCAAAAATCTTCTTTCAAAAAATACTTGTGGAATTTCTGTCTAATACTACTAGTGTGCTGATGAACACTTAGCTGTTTTTGCCATATTTACCTCAGAGGACCAAAAGTGCTAAAGATTCCCTAATTAGAATGTATAATTTTTTAAAGTCTTGTTAAAATTTTTAAACTAGAAACCTCTAAACTGTTAATCTTTCATGTATACTTAAAGAAACAAAAATCTTCAAAAATTCCTCTTTGCTCGAGTTTAAATTCTAAATTAGATTTCTATTTATAAAAAGGAACATTTTCTGTAAAATATTTAAAAATTTGTTTTAAAATACTGATCATTCTCAAAATACTTCATTCAATAGCCTTTTAAAAAATCTCTTTCTTAACATAGCTGTCAACTGGCTTGCAAATGCTTTGTTACCTCCTAGATTGTCCTGTGAGGACAGTCCAATCACTTCCAACCTCTTACTTGTTTTACTATATTCCATTTTAAATTAAATTAAATTCTAATTCAATCCATTAGGATTAAATGTCCTAAATAAGTTATGAAATTTACATCTTTAAAATTTTATCATATTAAGAAGTTTTTAATTTTTTATTTAATTTTGTAAAAGCACACTGTCTAGAGGAATATTAAAGAGCAGGAGCTATGTCAATTTATATTTCGAAATTTCTTCACAAGCATGTAGTTCTAGATATTTTTATTTTTTTAATGTCATTAAGAATAATGTAACTCAAAACTAATAGTAAAACTAAACAAAGCAAAAGAGATAAAAGCCAAATGCTTCTTGATTAATGATAAACTCATTAGATATAACTTGTAAAATGGGGATAATACTTCTATAATTACTTCATAGAATTGTTGTAAATAGAGTATATTTTAAATCTTAAAGTTATATATAAATATGAATAATTAATTAAATTTTGTTAACTTTTTTCATATTAGTTACAAATTATAATAATCATTATCATATTGGTCTATCTACAATTTAACCTATGGAATATCTTTTTTTAAAATGTATATTCTTTAACATATATTGACAATGAGTAGTAATGAATAATTTATTATTCATAATTAGTAATTTGCTCATTAGTAATTTGAATGGCTAATTTTAGTCTTGGAGAAAAGATGAGGAAATGTCCTTTCCTTCACTTATAGAAGAAATGGAGAAGTGTAGGTGTGAAATGTTGCTCATGCTGTCACATACATATAAAACTAGTTGTTTTTGCTTAACTTTTTTTCCCTTATTACAAAGGAAAGTTTGTCAAGAGGAAGAAAGGGGTAAGGAGAGTGGGTATTCAGAAATATCCATCATGCAAATATCAAAATTCACCAACAAAATATATTTTTAAAAATATTAGACAAATTAAAAGTTTATTATTTACAATAATACAATTAGATACTTTAATCTATTTTCTTATTTACATGTACATATATATAATTTTTACGCAGTAAATGCAAATAAACCTGCAAACTCAATGCCTTCTTCTCATTGTGTGGAATCTTCATGTGGCTTCTAATTTTAATCTCTATTATAGGGTTTTTTTTTTTGTGTGTGAAACCAAGAACATTTGATTTTTATTGAATTTTAAGTGCAATAAATTTTTCAGTTTCTTTTTTAATAATTAATTTTATCAATCACTAACTTAGGTCAAAGAAAACATTCCAATCATCAAACCCATTAGACACAACTCCTCTTATTTTCTTTTTGTAATCATAGACACTGTATTCATTTTACTATAAAGTTTACAGACCATTTAATATTAGAAAATAATTTCAAAAAATAATGTCTCATTTGCCACATTTCATAATGTGTTTCACATTTTATAAATAATAGCCTTTTGTTGTTTTTAAATATTATCATGGATCACATAAATCATAGTTAATCCTTTGGGATTATGCCAGATTTTTCAGTTTTTATATTTTTCACAACTTTGAAGAGCTATTGCCATGCTAGCTTTCTAGGGATTTCAGTTTTAGCAATAATTTTCTAGAGTGACCAACACTATGGGGAAATCTGTGCTAACTGTTAAAAAAAGAAAAAGACCTACAACTGAGTTATTTGCAGTACTGTCATGCTAACTTCCAACTCAATAAGACCAAAGAAACCTCAGGAGAGGGCCCTGCTAATAGCTTCTTACTGACCTTCTTGCATCAAGCTCTACTGCTGACTGGTAGCTCAGTGGTGAATATGGCAAATGAGGTGTGAAAATACTGATTTTTTAAAAGGCAATGATTCTGACTCATCTAAGGGCGTGAAGAAGGAAATTAATCACACTACATGTATATATATGTATATATATATTTGTATATATATACATATATACACACACACATATATGTATGTACACATACATATATATATATGTGTGTGTGTGTGTGTGTGTGTATTTTTTAATTGGGAATTTCTCTTAAAGGGAATTCATGAATGTCCTAGTAGATTAATTATGTCAAGTTGAGCAGTTGTCAAATATATAATTTGTTGTCCAATCATCCCTAGTATATTAATATTTTGAATAATTCTATACTTTTAATAAACTAATTTTTTACTCTTATAATTAAATTTGTAATATGTATAAGAACAATAAAGCACATGATTGATATGGAAAGAAATTATAAAAGTTGATATCATTCAATATATTTTATGTTGCACTTCTTGTTATATTATGCCCTTTTCCCACTTACTTTTTTGTATTACCCATGGAGACAGCCTAGTGTCACTTTTCTTTCCTTTTCATTATTGAAATTCACTTTCAAAAAATTCTATAACCTTTATGCACTTTTAAACTGAAAAAATTTATGCAGTTTTAAACTACAAAAATAAATTATGCAATGATGATTTCCAAGCATGGTCAATAGCATGTCATCATTTCATAATATCTTCTTTGTTCCAGGAATGCAAACTGTACACATATACAACGTGGGAATTATATTTTGAAGTACAAAGACTGTTACATGAGATAGAAGGCTGATTAAAAGAAGGCTTGAAATGAAAATTTGATCTCTTTCATCATTTTAGTTAGACGGTAATTGGGTGACTTTCTCCTAGTTGAGAAGTTATTAACTCTATTAAAACTAAAAGTTTCTAAAAGGAAACTTCCTTTTAAAATATTTGAATTCTAAGTTCAAGGGAAACTCATTTAAAAATACAGAAAAAAATTAAGAAAGCTATAATAGAAGTAAAAGATGTTAAAAAACTAGAAAAGTAAAAGGCATAATAGAGAGCTATGAATGAAATATTTTCTAAAGAAGGGACTGCTGAATCAACACTGACCAGTGCACTTCATCATAATTATCAGGACATAGTAGTGCCAAGGGATTTATAAAAATCCCACTCAGCAAATAATTGCCCTGCTGTTAGGCGATAGTCAGAGTGTTAACACACTGTCACAGTCCAGCGTTTAGTAAGATATTCAACATTCAATTACTCTTGCTGAAAACTAAAAGGAAACACAATCATTTCTCAGCTATAGCAGCTTCGCTTCCACAGGAAATCTGAAGAATAATCTTATTAACTCTCATGTATTGTTTCTCTGGAATGTAAAAGAATGGTTTGGTGATATTAGGGATTTGTAAAGAAAACATTTGCAATAGATTTTTATCTGCACAAAGCAAGTGTTTTCCAATTATTCAGATTCATATTTTTCCCTTTTCACTTTTTCCATGTAAGTAAGCAAAATAATGAAATAAATATTTAGGAACAAGTATTGGACAAGTTTAATCAATCAACAAGTATTGATTAAGCATTTACTATGTGCTAGACACTGAGGTTATAAATGCAAAGAGTGATGTTTTTGGAAAGCTTTAAGGTACCTCTAGATGTAGACGTGTGCTTCTGAAGGACTTCTCATGAAATATTTCAAGGGCCCTTAACACTGGAGATTATCAGCCTTGAGATATGTTTATACAATTTTTAGGCATTTTTTTTTATCTCAGTCTCACCCATTCAATGTGAATTATGTTGCTCTTTGTTCCATTCTACCAGCCCATAGATATCTACCTGTTCCACTAACAATTTAATCACTGTAACTGGCATCAAGATCTGCCACAGAAAGAAATGCAAGTTTATAATTTCATTCCTACTATCCTAGCTCTGAAATAACCGTGAATGCTTTCCTTGAGGCTCCTGAGAGTTTCAAATCTTGGTTACTAACAGAAGAACAATCGAGGTTACTACAGAGGAGATTAAAAAACAATAAACAAAATGGAAAAGCTACAAAGTCTAATTCTACAAGCTTTTGTTATCTACCTACAAGCAAGATATTGTGCTACATATTGATAAATATACAGATCCTGTCCTCACAAAGCTTACATTCTACTTTAGGATAAAACATGTATATAGATAAATATAAAATATATGCAAAGTAAATACAAAGAAATGAGGGGAAGTATAGGAAAGAGCAGGGATTAGAAAATATCTTATGTATGGGGTAGGGATTAAGCTAAACATTGAAAGAAGTAGAGAATATGAAGAGTCCGAGGGGCAAGAAGGAAAAAAATAAAGTTCATTAAAATATTAAAGAATCTGGCCTCAGTTTCCTTTGAGTTGGATTATAAGCCAATGGTTAAGTCAATTTGATTTAGAATTTCCTCAGAACCTCTTAAAATTTGATCACAGAACCTGACAGGTCTGACAGAAGGCTATCTCTCATCTGGACCCAACCAGCGTCCCTGGAACTTTGGATCACCCTCCATTGACTTTGTAATCATGTCTTCCTTATTTTCCTGGAAGCTTATTTGTTGTTATCTGTTAGGATTCTTACAAGGTGCTAAGTCGGTTGTCTAATTTTAGCATCGTGCTTAGCAGTTCTCTGGTTCACTAATGTATTTAGTATTCATTGGAGTTCTACAAGATTCATAAGTCAGAGAGGAGTCTGGGAGATTCACAAGTCCCGGAGATTCACAAATCAGGAACCCACAATCCCACTCTTGGAGGAGGAGTCAGATTCATTTCATATATCACCTTTGTGCTGTCTGGAGGCTTTGGGATTCCGAAGAAGAGAAGCTGAAGCTGGAAGAGGCAAAGGACAAGCTACAAGAGCTTTTGGAATCAAGGAGGGAGATAGGCCTCCAAAGAAAACTAACCGGGCTATTTTGGAAGAGACAATAAAGGACTGGACTTTAATTCCTAGCTGCATTTGAGGTGATTATTACACTGAACTGAAAGGAAAGCTGCCTCCAGAAGCTCCCCAGGAAACCTGCTCCCAGAGAACAATTATATTTTAGAGAAGAACATTACAGTTATCCATCCTACATTTGTTTTTTTAAAAGGACCAAGGACACAAAAGGGAATGATGTCTTGATTCATTGGATTTAAGTGAGGCAGAATTATGCAAAGCTGTTAGCCTGACTCTATTTTCCAGAGTCATCAATTCCAGTGCCCAAAAGTCAAGATTATTAGTATATGATCTTGGCATTTTTTGTGTCTTACCAAACTCTAAGTGTCCTACCACCTTCATGGTCATTGAAACAAATTATTCTCATCCATTCATTCTGCCCAGGAAGTCTTCACATGCTTAGAGTAGATATTCCTAACTACTGAGGACTTTGTGATCTATTAGCTATGTTCAACCTGATTTTGAGCCCATCAACTGAGACAGTTTTACTGGGGTATGACCATTACACAAGTTACAGCTTTTTGGAGCCACAGGTGAAGGTTGGGTGGCAAGTGAACACTGCAGATAGATGAACAATCCTGAAAAGTGTTTGGCAAGTTCTCCCATCAGACATACTGCTCATTCCTGAATAACCCATATAAGCAAGGAGCTTATTTAAACAGCAGTGGACATATTAGGCAAAATTATCATCTTGGATACATTAACCAGAAAGAGTCTATCTAGTCCCAAAGATTCCTCCCTTAGGCTTCAAGAAATAGTGCATCGTTCTTATAGTTGTTCCTTTATATTCCCGGCATTTTAATGTCTTTCAATAGAAGGCAATCAACTTCATGAGACGCACTCATTCCTAATGTGTTATGAATGCTGATATCTCATCCCTATCTAGAGATGTCACTAGAGCAATATTAGACAGAAGGGGCAATTGAAATTGTTAGTCCAGGGCCAAAATAAAGGTCAGTTAAATTCCATAAGGAATAGATCAAAGAAAGAGAATGAATCTAACAGCTGTTAGAATTTGCCATTGTCCTTTCTTCCCAATCTTCTGGTTGTGTTTTTTTTCCCCCTTGAGGCAATTGAGGTTAAGTGACTTTCCCAGGGTCACACAGCTAGGAAGTGTTAAGTGTATGAGACCAGATTTGAATTCAGGTCTTCCTGACTTCAGGGCTGGTGCTCTATCCACTGTGCCACCTAGCTACCCCCCCCTTTTTTTTTCTAAGCAATTTGGATTAAGTGACTTGACCAGGGTCACATAGCTAGGAAGTTTAAGTGTCTGAGACTAGATTTGTATTGGCTGGAGTAAATGCCAATAAATTCCATCTATTTATCTTATTTCTTTTTTCCTAAGAAAATCATTAACAACTTATGCTTGGTTCCATTCACTGTGAAGCCCAGTTCCTCTACCTATTTCTCTAGGTAATATCTTGATCTAGTTTTTCAAAGGGGACTTAATGGATCCTATCTCTCTCATCCTGCTTCTTCCATGGATCAACAGATAATTGCTTTCTCTTCCTTTTCTTTTATTCTTTCTCTTTATTTTTCCATCTATTTTTGTTTTTTTTTTTAATTTCTCTTTCCCATCTGAAACACTCTTCTAACTCTTAGTTTATCTGCAGATCTTGTATGAATGATATTTCTTGAATCCAATAACTTATCACAACTTCTCAGACTCTCATGTACCACCACATTCCACAAAAGACTGGCCCATAAATGTACAAGAATGAATTCCACTGTAAGCATGCTCAAAGTTGTGCTTGGACTATACGCATTTGTTGGAATCCTAGTGTCAACTCAACTTGAAACAAGGTGAAAACTCAAGGGTGATATCAGAATCCTGGTGTTAACTCAATAGAATTGATACAGTGCTTATTGGTTCACACCTTAGAGCAATCCTTACAAGATGATAAGTTGCTAATACTGATGGAAACAATGCTTGTGTTTGTATCTTTAGAGAGCTCATAAGTATCTAAGTACTCAATGGAGTTCACACGTTTGGGAGAGTCAGGGTTTAGAAAGAAACACCTAATTCAAGGTCCTCCCTTAGGACCCTTAGGGCCTCCCTTAGGGCCAGAGAGCACTCTGGGACATAACCCAGAATCCCTCTCCCTCCAGAAGGCAGAGTTAACCTTTGGGAGATCACATATATACAGGGAGCTCTTGGAGCTTGGGGTTAGTTACTTGAGTTAGTTACTTGAGAGAGTTTACTTGGGAGTTTCTTGTGAACATTGACTGGGGTCAGAGAGGAGCACTCTGGGAGGAAGCCTACAAGCCCTTTCTCCGAGGAAAGAGAGAATTCATTGCATCTTCCAACTTGGTGCTGGCTGGAGGCTGAAGAAAGCAGAGGCAGAAGCCAAGGACAAAGCTGCAAGATCTCTTGGAACCAAGCAGAGAGATAGGCCTGAGCTAAGCGGGCTATATTGAAGGACACAATAGTGGACTTGACACTAGGATTCCAACACACATTTTGTCTGAATGCCACATCATCAGTTCTTCCAACTGAAGATCACTTTCCATCATTCTCCAGCTAGAGAAACTTTAAACTAACATATATTCCATTTATATTTAACTTCTAGTAAGTCCTATACCAGGGTACCAATCCACTATGTTTAATATCAATTTTCCCTCATCACTCCCTAGTAAAATAGAGGAATCCATGTATATGGCTGACAAACCTTTTATTTTTAGTCATACATCAATAAATGATTGACAAGCATTTATTAAGCACTTGTCTATTAAGCAGGGGTGAGGAAGGAGTGCATTCTAGGCATAAGGGATATCAAATTAAATGGAAAGAATGCCTTAAAGAAGGCATTAAAGAAAGGAGGCATACGTAATAATGTTGGAAAACTAGGTAAAGAAACTAGAATAGCAATATTGTTTGATGAAGAATTAAGAATTACATACCTATTCTCAGAAATACAATGATCCAAAAATACTAATATATGAAACATACTATACATCTTTAGAAAAAGAACTGATATCGGTTGAATATAGACTGAAGCATACTATTTCCCATTTTCATTTTTTTTGAGTCTTTTACAAATTTACTGATATAGAAATGTTTCACATAATTGCACAAGTATAACTTATATCTGACTGCTTATCACCTCTATTTCCTGTAGAGGTAATTATACATCAAACATATGTTAAATGCTACTGGTAATATTAAATGCTAGCACAAAAGGAAGGAAAGAAAGAATTTGGAATTCAAAACTTTAAATAAAAATGTTAAAAAAAATAACATTGGAGGGGGAGAAAGGAAAAGGAGGTTAGGGTCAGATGGTGCAAGATTTTAAAACTAAGCATTGGAATCAATATTAAATCTTTAAAGCAATAGCCTACTACTGGAGTTTACCTAGGAGGGCAGTGACATGTACTTTAGGAAAGTCATTTAAGCAACATTTTGGAGGAAGGATTAGAGTAGGGAGAGCAGACACGAGGTAGGGAGCTATTGCAATAAAATAGGTGAGTGGGTGAAGGCAGATAAGTGGCACAAGTAGGTAGAATACCAACCTTGAAATCAAGAAGATTTGAGTTCAAATCTGGTCTCAGACACTTAACACTTCCTAATTGTGTGATCCTGGGGAAGTCACTTAACTCCAATTGCCTCAGCCAAAAAAAAAAAAAATTAGTGAGTGGGTGATGAGAGTCTAAATTAACCATGGTCTTGGCTTGTGAGGAATGGGAAGGTAACAAATGAAATGATTGTTGAGGAGATAGTCAGAGAAGACAACATGTGGCAAGTGACTGGGTATGTGAAGAGGGAGAGTGAGGAGATGGGGGAACCCAAGTGAACCATGGGATGGTAATGCTTTCTAAATAGATATCCAGAAGATGGAATGGAATTCTATCTTCTTTGTTCAAGTAGGAGAACAATTAAAATTTCCCAGGTAGATAAGGACATATTGTAAAACCAAAAAGTTTCAACAAAGACAATTCTGCCATATTCTTTTAAAAAATATTGATTAATCTGTTCAAATGTGTTTGTCATGCATAGATTGATTCACTACTGAATTTTAACAGATTATTTCAGGCCAACAATTTAATATTTCCTGTAGAGGTAATTATATATCAAACATATGTTAAATGCTACTGGTAGTATTAAATGCTAGTTATTATTATTTTGGCATTCATCTAATAATTGTGGAGCTTTTAAAATTTTATATAAAGAAAGATGATTCAAATCAACAAGAATTTGAAAAAAAAGAGAAATGTATTAAATGCAGAAAAAAAACAGATTTATGAGAAAAGTGTTATAATAGTGAAGCCATCATGCTCATCTTTAGCAAGTCACTCTTTATTCACTGTTAGTTTCTGCATTTTGTAACAAACATCCTCAGAATGACTAATGGAACCCTCCATCTTCTGGATGACACTATCTCAGAATGTTTTTTCCAGGAATGCAGAGTAATAAAAACAGTTCAAAAGAAGTACTCAAGAGTTTCTTGTTCATTACTTTTTTAGAATCATTGAATCTCATTGTTGGAAAAGATTTCAGAGGTCAGCAAGAACAACCTATATCTGAATATTTTTTACATACACAGCAAGTAGTCTTTCAGCTTTCTCTTGAAGATCTTCAGTAAGGGAGATATTTGCCATATCCTTTAATAAAAAATTCCTATTTTAAAAAATAAAAGTGATCACATAGTGGGTTTTTTGAGGCTTTTTTTATAATATATGCATAGTTTTAAGCATTCAACCTTACAAACCTTTGTTTCAAATTTTCTCCCCAAACGCCCCTTAGGCAACAAGTAATTCATTATAGGGTAAATATTACATAGAGCTTTAAGAATTATATTTTTGCAAACCACTTAATTTTATCCTCATTATATCTAAGTAATCATTATTAACATCCTTATTTTACTAAGAAGGAAATTAAAGCTCTTAGAGGTTAAATAACTTGTCCAAAGTCACACAATAACAACAACAAAACCTAAACAGAACAATTAACCACACCATCAAGTCATAGGATATGAAATACTTTTGCTGCTGTTATTGTTCAGTTGTTTTAGTCATGTCCAACTCTTCATGACCCCATTTTTGAAGATTTCTCAGCAAAGATACTGTAGTGGTTTGCTATATTCTTCTTTGGCTTATTTTATAGATGAGGAATGAGGCAAAGAGGGTTAAGTGATTGACATTGGATCACACAGCTAGTAAAAACAGATTTGAACTCAAAAATAAGAGCCCAGTGCTCTATACCGTGCTACCTAGTTGCCCAAAATAAATATTTACTGAATTGAATTGTCTTCTTTTGTACTCTTATCCTCTAATATGCCCTACATTTATACATATATATATATATATATATATATATATATATATATACATAAGTATTCATAGGAAATGTTGCAAAAAATAATGCTGAAAAGAGATTTTTTTTTTGTTGGAAGAAAAATGGAAAATATAATGTGGCATTCTAATTTGTATAGGAGGCATATATATTTATTGTGTTATGTATTCATGACTGAAGCAATAAATGAATAAGTACTGTATTTCCATGTAAGCATAATTAACTTGCTAATGCTATATATTCAGAGGGACATATATGCAAAGTACTTTACAAACTTTAGTCTTACATAGTATTAGTATCTATCAGAAAAATGAAGATTTTAATTACTATTGTTTTACTTTTAAATAGTGGTGTTCAGTTATAGAATGGTATGCTTAACATTAAAATACTCATATTGTCCTTTCATAGATAAAAGTTATAGTATTGTGTTTCTAAATATGTAATTCCAAATATATTATAAGAAAGTAGACACATTTAAAATATTTGTGTATTTGGTAACATTTTTCCTATTACATAATAGGGTTACTTAAATATACATACTATTACAGATTCTATTGGAGATCAGTCAGGGAAAGGCCCTACCTATTGATGGTGTCCATAAGAATAAAGATCTACCACAACAAGACATAGACAAAATAGAGTTTTTCACTGGCATTTTCTTCCTTTGCTCTCTTTAAAGATTCTTTCACCTCTTATGGGACCTCTTCCTTCCCAGATAATTAGGACTCTCTAGCACTGTAAACTTTTGCACATTGGCCTCTCTCCCTTATGGCAGGCCATGTGTTTTGGACCTATTTTTCTGCTATCCCATCATCAAAACCCACTTTAAAGTAGTTTGGAAAGAATTTGATGAACATGAGACTTAATAGCAGGTAATGCTTAACATCGTGCACCTAAATTATTTTCCTTGAATTCTCTTGAAACTAAAGAAATATAAATCTAAAGACATTATTTTAGGCATTGGTGACAAATAATTGGGAAGATACTCTGAAGTTGAATATTTTGTCAGCATCCATATCACATCATGGAGGCAGATTCTTAATACGTCTTTCTATAATAATATCCTTATGGTAGTGGTCATGGTGTAGTAATAATCTATACTCAAGTAAATGTAAAAAAAATACACATATTCATAACAAAACAATTATTGTCCATTCTTAAAGTATTCTAAACAATTACCATGTAAGAAATAGAAATTCAGAGAGAAGGCTAAAAACAGAGAAAAGGTAAGGCATTTATAATTTTAAAAACATAATCATCACATCTCAGGTTTGGAAACTACCATTTTCCTTCCTTCTTTTTATCTTCCCTCTTTTATCTTTTCCTTTTCTTTCCATTCCTTTCCCTTTCTTTTCCCTTCTTCAACTCTATCTCCCATTTCTCTTCTCTAATTTTCTCTTTCACTATAAGATATGATATTATGTGGATAACATAAGTCACTATTGAATAGAATACGACTAACAATCAATAGTAGGTAGATGATACAGTGGGTGGAGAGTCACATCAACTGACATGACTATTAGTTATATAGAAAAACTGACATTTAATATTCATACTACTTGTAACAATATTCATTCCTCCAAAATAAAACCAGTACAAACCATGCTTATTTACATTCTCATTTTTCCTATCTCACTGTAAATCCCTTTTGATTGTACTACCTCTGTGAATCTAGAAAAGACAGTCAAACATCGAGTATATTTTCTGTTTTTTCCTAAATTTTTTTTAACCTACATGTTATATATATTGCATAAAACCTTGAAAGCACTGGGGAAATTTGTTGTGCAACACTAGCCCTTAAATTACAGATCTAAGAAATATTCATACTAGTACTAGAGATATTAATGACTGAAAAAGATTGACTGTTCAGAGAGACAATCTGCTTGGAAATAACCCATTTGAATGGTTGAATTGGTGCACCATATGGATACAGCATCAATCTTTAACATATCTATGGGATACAGCATGCCTCAGTAGTTCAGCCATTGACTAGATTAAGAATTCTGTTTGGGATAGTATTGGGAATGTAACCATTGTGGCCATGTCCTTGAGATAAATAATAGAGGGTTAGCACCAGAATTAGGAGCTTTCAAATGAGACATCAACAGCTCAGATTAAAGCATTTTTAAAATTCTTTAAATCCTGATATGAGGGATAAAGAGTCTAAATTTGGAGGATTAAATACCTGGGAAGTGGGGATTTAAAGGCTATATTATTTCTGGATTTATGGAGGGAATGAACCATAGCTGGACCTGACATATTTCATCTTTGACAGTTAGTTTCCACATCTATATGCATGTGTCAGTTTTAAAATAAGCTAGTAATAGTATTCTATTTCATAGAATTATTGCATTCAATTCAAAATGTTAGTAAAGTATTTCAAAAACGTACAAGTAGTCTAATAGACAGACTAAAAAACATTCTCCATCTAGAAAACTGCCTATGACTCACAACATTTGTATCAGCACTGATCATACTTAATAGAATCTCAATGAGTATCACATGCAGTTCCCTCTTCAGTATGGTACTAAAAATACAAGGTAAAAAAGTCACTCATTAAGAGCTAAATAATCAGCTAAGGCTAGGATCACTATATAATCAGAGATAGTTCCCATAGTGATTTATGTCATGATGGGGAGATAATAGGATCATAAAAAAGGCTAGACTGAGGAGAGCCACAACTTAGTCCACATCAAGACCATACTTGTACCAGAAACAGTACTGAAACTGCAGGTAGACTAAGAGGCAATCCTTTTATTCCATCTCTCCTTATTTATTACTCACTCTAAATCAATAGGTTTATGACCTTTCTGGTTTTCTTTCTCTTCATCCCTCAGTTTTTTCCAAGGCCATCACCCTGATGTGCCAATCTTGATTCTTTAATTTAAGCAGTTCAATCCAGTTTTATAAAATTTTCCTCTCAAATTCTTTGCTCAAATTTTAGTCTGTAGTAGATCAAAGCTAATTAAACACATTATCTTCCATTTCTTCTCACTTCATTCTTTATCAAAATCTTTACAATCATAGTCTTATCACTCAACTACTCTCTCCCATTTTATCATTGCTCCTTGAATTATCATATTTAATGAATTTTCCTCAATTTTTCAACATGGATGGCTTCCACCTTTTCCTAAATACTCTTTGTTCTCCTTTTCATGTAAGATTAATTTTTTCAGTAAGTTTGGCAGCCATATACAAATCTTTGACTGTATGTAGTAGGATAAAAGATAATAGAGAGAGGAATTTCAGAGTTCTGAGTCATGAAGGTGGAATATTCATGAATAAATTGCTTAAGATACAACAAAAGCATGATACTGTCCAACAGTATTTGTTATATATCTAAACATTTAAGCTTTAGAGATAGAGAGAGGGGTGAGAGACTAATAAGAGCTATTTAAATGTCTGATTTCTTGATTTCACATCCTCAAATCATTCTCACACATCTAGTACCTAATGAATTGCAAGAAAGGTAATATTAATATATTTGGGATTTAAGAAATAATAATGAGAATAGCAAGACATCCTGCAAAATAAAGGTATAAAATTGCTTTGAAAGCACTACATAATAAATAAGAGATACAGTCATAGATATAGATATAGATGTTTTAACCAGACTTAAGGACACAAAGTACTAAAAGGAAGATTGAAGATAAGACATAGAATAGGTAACTAAGTTTCTTTTTATTTGTTGTAGCATTCTCTGAGTTAATTTCAATTTAATTTTTGCTAGTTATTCATTAAGAAATTTTATTTTTGATGCATGATAGCTAAAAGGTAGTAAAGGGATAATTTTGGGAACACAATAGAATTTTTTTATCTCATTGTTCTGTCCCCTGTAAGAGTTCTGACAATGAATAATAATTCTATCTGTACTATGTATTAGACAGGATAATAAAAAGTATAATGTTAAAGAGAGAGGAAATAAAATATAAAAGGCAATAGCTAATTCATTTTCCATGCTAGTTCAGTTCTTGGTCTTTCCTTAGATTACCACCAGAAACAAAGTATGTGGCAATTTTGTGATGTTTATGCCATTGGTAGTAAACACAAATGAATAAATTTTAAGCCCAATCACTTAAAATGGAGGTCCATAAATCAAAGGCTAACTATTTATTCACTGAAGTTTCTCTTTTGAAAAAGCAAACATTTCTAAGGCCGTATAAATGCCAAATAATTTCATTTTAGTCATCAGGATAGATAAAAATCTGACTCTGCTTTCCTTCTGGGATGTTGCAGGAATAAATACAGCAAAAATTCTTTGAGTTTTGATATAAATTTAGCTTGAGTTCTTGCCCTAAAATTTCTTTGAGTATTTGTAGATCAGTTCTCTTAGAGATAGTCTAATTCCATCTTTCCTATAAACATTGATCAGTTAAATGACCAATGCAGTAACATTCACTAAACATTTAAACATCACAAAAATATTTAAAATTTTCAGCTGTGGTTAAAATTTTCAGCTGTGGAAAAATTTGAATTTCTATATACCTATAATAGAGTTTCTTTTCGGTTCAAAATAGAGAAGAATCAACAAATGTAGAAAATGCTTAAGTGTCAGATAACAGTTATGAGGAAATGAGAACTCAGTTCTCAAGAAGTCTGAAAGGGGAGAATACTAGGAATTTGGAAAAAATCATCAATTTTATTTTTAGGGGTATCTACTTTCCTGCCTTTTAAAAAAACTAAGTGAGAATTATTCATATATACAATGAGAGTTTCCTTGAGCAAGTTTGAAAATAACAAGTAAACATTTTGAACACAAGTCTAGAGCAGACCACAATTTTTGCTATCAAATTTACTAAAAAATACAGAGAATATAAGATTCTGATTTGGCTATTCTGAGCAATACAATGATCCAAGACAATTCTGAAGGACATGATAAAAACTGTTATCCATATCCAGAGAAAGAACTGATGATGTCTGAATACAAATTAAAGGATACTTTTTTTGAACTTTATTTTTCTTTTGGATTTGTTTGGGGGTTTTGGGCTTATGTTTTCTTTCACAACATGATTACTATGGAAATGTTTTGCATGACTACATATGTTTAGTCTATATCAAAGTGCTTGTCTTTTTTATGCAGGAGGAGGGAGGAACACTGGAACTTTCAAAACTGTAAGTTTTAAAAACAAATGTTAAAGTTTGTTTTTACATGTAACTGAGGAAAAATAAAATGCCAGATAAATTTAAAAAGAGAAGAAAATTCAATATTCTATTGTATTCACTTTTTTTTAACTATAGGAAAAAAGAAAAAGAAAGTATTTACATAATATTTACTATGTTCAGAAACTGTGCTAGGTACTTTATTATCTCACTTCATCCTCACAACAACCCTCTAAGATAGATGCTATTATTTTTTCCATTTTATATTTGAGGAAACAGAAACATGCAGGTTAAATGATTAGCCCAGAATCATATAGTTAGTAAATATCTAAGGCTGGATTTTCACTAAGGTATTTCTGACTTCAAAGCCAGTCTTTAATACACCATGCCACTTACTTAGCTGCCTCTATATAGGCAAATGAAGTAGGAAAAAAGAAGAAATTAAAAAGTAAAAAATAAAGCAAAATGTTGCCAAAATGCAGGAATGGGGAAACTTTTTTATGCCAAGGGTTATTTGGATATTTATAACATCAATCTTGGGCCATACAGAATCATCAGCTTATAGAACTCAAGCAGTAGGGAATTATTAGCTTTCAATTCATCAGTGCCTGTGGTTGCTTTATCAAATGATTTTGCAGTCCTTATATGACAGACAAGCTAGATATTCCCCACATCTGCCTTAAAGCCTTTTTTCCCCTAATAACAGTCTTTCATTTATAGATAGAGAGATAGACAGATAAATGGATTTATAGATATGTCAAAATTATATGAATCTCTGACAATGAAAAAAGGAATAATTGGGGCAGCTAGATGGGGCAGTAGATAGAGTACTGATCTGAGTTTGAATCTAACCTCACATACTTAACATTTACTAGCTGTGTGAGCCTGGGCAAGTCACTTAAGCCCATTTGCCTTACCAAAAACAAACAAAAAGAACTATGTTCTATGACATTCTTCTTATTAATAATGAGTCAAATATAAACAAAGATATGGATCTTTACCAAATATATCATGAATTATGTCCATTTAGGAGAATAAAAAGAAGAGAGGTATTATAAGCAGTGAGTTTCTCCAAATATTCCTATTTATAAGTAATTCTAATTATATTAACCTAAATCTACACATTAAAAATGTTATGAATATAAAATATGAATATAAAATATGAATATAAAATATGATATGAATGTTTAGTGACCAAATTCTGATATGTAAATTGGAAGGACAAACTTTAAAAGGGTTTATTCAGTATACATATCATGGATATAATGAAGTAGGTTCAGAATGAACCAACAACATAGTAGGTTAGGACTACCTTTAAAAAAAACAAAAAACATGGCTTCTCATTGAAAAATAGTTTAATGGGCTGAAACTGAGTTGATACACTGAGGTCGAAGCACTTAAGGCTAATTACCTATTGGACAATACTCTATTAGCATACGCTTGGAGAAAGAATGGTCCTGACCACTACTGTGTGCAAGCTTGTTCTGTTGACTTATAGAGAGATTGGGTGGAGGATTTAGAGTGTGGAGTAGGACTAACGAGGGTGGTGGCTTCTGACCGGAGAAAAAGAGGAGATTCCTGTGTCCACTCTTGCTCCTCTGGCTTCGAAAAAGAATAAAGATTGCTTATCCTGACTCCAGCTGATTTTAAAGTATCCAGGGTGCTAACACGGTCTTCACAAATAGAATTTGTGAAATGGAAAAAAAAATCCAATGAACAAAACAACTCATTTTTAAAGTTCAATTGGCTAAATGCAGAAAAAGATTAAAAAATCTAACTGAAGAAGATGATTTACTAAAAGTTAGAATTGAACAAATGGAAGTGAATGACTCAATGAGATATCAAGAATCAATCAAATAAAACCAAAAAAAAAAAAAAAAAAGAAAAAGAAAAAGAAAAGAAAAAAATAGAAGAAAATGTAAAATACCTTCCAGGAAAAACAACTGACCTGGAAAATAGATTCAGGAGAGACAGTATAAGAATTATTGGACTACCTGAAAACCATGATTAAAAAAAAAAAGAACCTAGATCTCATTTTTTGGGAAATCATCAAAGAAATCAGATGTCCTAGAACCAGAAGGTAAAATAGTGATTGAAATATTCACTGATCACCTACTCAGACCCCAAAATGAAAAATCCAAGGAATATCATAGCTAAATTTCAGAATTATCAGACCAAGGGGAAAAAATATTACAAACAGCCAGAAAGAATTCAAATATCGAGGAGTCCACAACCAAGATTACCCAGGACCTAGCAACTTCCACCTTAAAGGATGGAAGGATCTGGAATCTGATATTCCAAAAGGTAAAAGAACTTGAATTTCAGCCAAGAATCAACTATCCAGCAAAATTAAGTATTACCTTTCAGGGAAAAGATGGTCATTCAATCAAACAGGTGAATTTCATTTATTTCTGATGAAAAGCTGAATAGAAAATTTGATCTTCAAATACAGAACTCAAGAGAAGCATAAAAAGGTAAAAAGGAAAGAAAAACAACTTTCTTTTAAAAGTTTACACCCCATCTTCCCTTATGGGGGGATATGTTTAACTCTTGAGAATTGTATCTCCGTTGTCAGTATACTTAAAAGGTACAGGAATAATTTGATTTTATTGTGAGAATATAAAAAATAAATAGAGGTGTAAAGGGAATTGTACTGGAAGAACAGGAAAATGGAGGTTAAAATAGGATAAATTACATCTCATGAAAAGGCAAAATTGTTACAATTGAGGAAAAGAATGGGGGATGAGCATTGTGTGAATCTTACTCTCATCAGATTTGTCTCAAAGAGAGAATATCAGACATATTTAACTTCACAGAGAAACTTATCTCATCCTACAAGGAAACAGGACGTGAAAGGGGAAAAGAAAGGGGGAGACTAATAGAAGGGAGAACAGAAGTAGAAGGGAAAAGGCATAAGAAAGAGGGACTGTAAAAGGGAAAGGCTGTTAGAGAGAGGTGATAGTCAGAAACAAAATACTGGGGAGGAGGGAAAGAGGGAAAGGAAAGATAAAAGTATAACTTGGGGGAAAATAAGATGGTGGGATCAATAAGAAGCAAAAAATAAATCTAATTAAAAGAGATAAGGAAGGAAACTAAATCTTGCTAAAGGGTACCTAGATAATGAAGTTATATCAATACTAAATACATATGTACCGAGTGGTATAGCATCCAAATTTCTAAAGAAGTTAAGAGAACTATAAGAAGAATTAGATAACAAAACTATACTAGTGAGGAATCTCAACCTTGTTCTTTCAGAACTTGGTAAATCAATAGAAATTAAGGATGTATATAGCATCTTAGAAGAGTTATGCATGATAGACCTTTGGAGAAAACTGAATGGAGATAGAAAGGAATATATTTTTTTCTCAACAGTACATAGAATCTGTACAAAAACTGATCATGTATTAGGGCATAAAAATCTCAAAATCAAATCCAGAAAGTCAGAAATAGTAAATGAATATCTTTTCCAGATCATGATAGAATAAAAGTTATATACAATAAAAGATCAGAGGAAATAGACCAAAAATTCACTGGAAACTAAATAATCTAATCTAAAGAATGAGTGGAAAAAACAACAAATCACAGACACACTGGATAATGTCATCCAAGACAATGACAATAATGAGACAACATACCAAAATCTATGGGATGCAGCCAAAGCAATTCTTAGGGGAAGTTTTATACCTCTAGATGCTTACTTGCATAAAATAGAGAAGAGAGGATCAATGAATTAGGCATGCAACTAAAAAAGCTAGGAAAAGAACAAATTAAAACCCTCCAATTAAATACCAAATTTGAAATTCTGAAAAAATAAAAGGGGAGATTAATAATACTGAAAATAAGAAAACTATTGAATTAATAAACAAAACAATTAGATTTATGAAAAAACAACAAATAGATAAATCCTTAGTTAATGTGTTTAGAAAAAAGAAAGAATAAAATAAAATTGTTAATATCAAAAATGAAAAGGGAGAACTTTCCACCAATGAAGAGGAATTTAGAGCAATAACTGGAGCTATTTTGTAAGTGAAATGAATGAATACTTACAAAAATATAAATTGACCAGATTAACAGAAGAAGAAATAAATTACTTAAATAGTCTCATTTTAGAAAAAGAAATTGAACAACCTATTAATAAATTCTTCAAGAAAAAAATCTCCAGGATCAGATGATTTTACATATGAATTCTACCAAACATTTAAAGAACAATTAATTCCAAACTATGCAACATATTTGGAAAAATAGGGAAAGAAGGAGTCCTGCAAAATTCCTTTTATGCCACAGATATAGTGCTGATATCTTAAGTAGGTAGGGTGAAAACATAGGAAGAAAACTGTAGACCAATTTCCCTAATGAATATTGATGAAAAAAATCTTAAGTAGAATATTAGCAAAGAGATTACAGCAAATTATCCCCAGCATGATACACCATGGCCAAATAGGATTTAGACTAGGAATAGAGGGCTGGTTCAATAGGAAAAATATTAGCATAATTGACTATATCAATAACCAAACTTTAAAAAAATGTAATTATCTCAATAGATGCAAAAAAAAGCATTTGATAAAATTCAACACCCATTCCTATTAAAACACTAGAGTGTATAGGAATAAATGGAGTGTTCCTTAAAATGATCAATAACATCTATTTTAAACCATCAACAAGCATCATATTTAATGGGGATAAACTAGAACCATTCCCAATAAGATCAGGGCTGAAACAAGGTTGCCCACTATCACCTTTACTATTCAATATTGTATTAACATGTTAGCTTTAGTAATAAGAGAAAAAAAAGAAATTAAAGGAATTAGTGTAGGCAATGAGGAAACCAAATTATCAAAATCTTTGCAGATATGATGATATACTTAGAGAATCCTAAAGAATCAACTAAAATGCTACTAGAAATTTACAACTTAAGCAAAGTTGCAGCATACAAAATAAATCTATATGAATCATCAGCATTTTTATATTACCAACAAAGTCCAGGAACAAGAGATACAAAGAGAAATTGCATTTAAAATAACTGTAGATAATATAAAATATTTGAGAGTATACCTACCAAAGCAATGTCGGGAATTATATGAACTCAATTATAAAACAATTCCCACACAAATAAAGTCAGATCTAATAAATTAGAAAAAAAGATATCAAGGGCTCATGGATAGGCTGAGCTAATATAATAAAATTACAAATTAGTCTAAATTAATATACATATTCACTGCCATACCAATCAAACCCACAAGAAATTATTTGACAAAGCTAGAAAAAATAATAACAAAGTTCATCTGGAAGAACAAAAGGTCAAGGATTTCAAGGAAATTAATGAAAAAATGCAAATGAAAGTGGCCTAGCTGTTACCAGACCTAAAACTTTATTAAAAGCAGCAGTCATCAAAACCATTTGCTACTGGCTAAAAAAGAGAGTATTTGATCAGTGGAATAAGTTAGGTTCACAAGCCACAATAGTCAATGGCTCTAGGGACCCATATGAGCAAAAATGTTTGTAGCAGCCCTTTTTGTAGTGACTAGAAACTGGAAACTAATTGGATGTCCATTAGTTGGAGAATGGCTGAATAAGTTATGGTATATGAATGTTAGGGAATATTATTGTTCCATAAGAAAAGATCAGGAGGATGATTTTATAGAGGCCTGGAAAAACTTACATGAATTAATGCTAAGTGAAATGAGCAGAACCAGAAGATCATTGTGTATAGCAACAAGAAGACTATATGATGACCAATCCTGATGGATGTAGCTCTTTTCATCAATGAGATGATTCAGGTCAATTCTAATGGTCTTGTAATGGAGAGAGCCATTTACACCCAGAGAGAGCACTGTGGGAACTGAGTGTAGATCACAACTTAGTACTTTTGCTTTTTGTTGTTGTTTGCTTGCTTTTGTTTTCTTTCTCATTTTTCCCTTTTTTGATCTGAATTTCTTGTGCAAGATGATAATTGTGATAATATGTATAGAAGAATTGCACATGTTTAACATATATTGGATAACTTGCCATCTAGGGGAGGGAATGGAAGGGAAGGAGAAAAAAATTTGGAACACAAAATTTTTCAAGAATTAATGTTGAAAATTATCTATGCATTTGTTTAGAAAATAAAAGGCTTTAATTAATGAAAAAATAATAACAATACAAACCATGCCTTCCAAGGTTAGAATACTATAATCAGTTTTTGAAGGGTTAAAGTTGCAGATCATCAAAAAGACAATATAGAGGATTAGGCTGCAGTATATTACCATAGAATTGCACAGGAGAATTGGTAGATTTAAAAGAGTGTTCAGAGAAATAAGCAAGTGGAAAATGATTTGAACACATTATGTAGTCAGCCAGTCAATAAACATTTATTAAGTATCTACTACTTTCTGATTCTGAGGTTTCAAAGAAAAGTCAAAGATAGTCCTTGATCTCCAGGATTGTCTAGTGAAGGAGTCAACACATAAAGAGAAAGTCAGGGTGTAGACATAGGATACATGTTATGAGTATATGATAAGGTCTAGAAGAATACAGAGTGGTGAGAAATGAAAAGAAAAAAAAAAAAGATTGTTTTGGATGCCTTTCTTAAATTGAGTATCTGGAAGAAGTATCTTTGTCCACCCTTTACCTGTACAATCATAGGGGAGGAAGACAAAGGATATATTATAATTTGACTATCTATTTCACAAGTATGTATGTAAAATTGAGCAATCTACTGGAAGTCCACCAGCACATTGTGCTGCACTTATGGAGAAAAATGAATAAAAGTTGCATAGGATGAGAAAATATAATTTGTTATCTGATTATTGGAAAAAGCAGAAACATTGATGAGATCACAAAGCAATTAGTATATTCAAATAACATGAAAGTATTAAAGGATTAGGAGCTACTCTAATCTAAAATTTAGGCAGATTTGGGAAGTATGAAAATTTGTATTTAATAATGCATTCCCACTTTTCTTTTAGTACCTTCACAATACTTGCTGTCTTCCCAAGTACTCAAAATTAGCATATTTGAGGTATCAAATACTGTAGCTTCTTATGGTTCACTAAAATGTGCTCCACTCAAGAGAATGCCTTCTAAGAAATACTCCCAATACTTTGAACCTATTAATCCAATCTCCCTACCATCATTTGTTTTTAGTCTCTGATGGAAGAATGAAGAATAATGGATAAAACATGCCAAGAAGTAAATTTCAGAGTGATAGAGGAAAATTTTCCTAATGATTAGATTATTGAATGATTTTTTCCATCACTTGAAGTCATTAAGAACTAGTTAGATGACCACTTCTGGGGGACTTTATATAGATGATTCCTATTCATATTAGGTTACAAAAGATGGCTTCTGTGGTCTCTCCTATCCTCTCTTGCCTATCAAACTGAAAAATATGTATAGGATGAAATTAAACTGGCTGGTGAGATAGTTTAAACTGCAAGGGTAATGGAGAATTGTTGGAAGTTTTTAGAATAGTAGAATGATATGTTTAAAGAAGTATTTGGGAAAATTCACCTACTGGTGATATGCCTACTTAATTGAAGAGGAGAAGAGATTGAACATAAGGGATGTTAGAACTGTTTATTTTATTTAAAAGAAACGAAGTTATTGCAGTAACTATACTTGAGTAGATTAACTCTTAAGACAAGAATATTAGAAGTAGGAAGAGGAGATTGTGAAAGACATTTTAAAGAAGGAATTAGCAGAATTTGTTCAGTGGGTGTAAAGAGTGAGGAAAATGATCATGAAAGATAACCTTAAAGTTTAGAATCTAAGGAGAATGTGAATGGTTATTACCATTTATAGTAGGAGACTTTGAAATTAGAGCAGGATTGAAATTGTGGAAGACATGATGAAACATGATTTATTGCCCACAGGAAAGGTTTTATGACCATGTTGTTAAGCATAAAAAAAAAAAATTGAAACCATATCATCATCATCATAAACATACTGCCTTCAAATTTCAGAATTATTTTTCTTTACAAAAATGTGTGTATATATGTATGTCTGTATGAGTATTAGAAAAACAGTGAGCATATTCATTTTTTAAGAAACATGAAATATCCAAAACATTTTTTCTTATTTGAAATAACAAAAGTTTCATTTAAATTTCTGGCTAAGTACATACCTCTTAAAATGATTGCAATCTCTAAGAGCCCTTTCCAGATTTAACATTCTATAACCTTATTGGAAATCTTCATTGCTTACTTGAAAAATAAACCTCATAAAACATGACAGTAGCATGAAAATAATATCCAAAAATTTGAGTTAACATTTTCCCATTAAATGTTCACTGATTTACAAATCATATTTTAATTTACAAATATACACATAAAATTTACAGGTATTCTGCATTATAATCTGTTATACTTATTTATGTTATACACTATCATGTTAAAACAAAGGAAGGCAAAAAGAAGTCATTCTTTTAAATAATAAAGTAATGGTTTACTGGACTGTTCTATATCCTATACTTTTAAAAAAACATTGCAGACTATGGCTAAATTATCAAAGATACAGTTTCTCATTTTATTCTAGATTTTTAGTTTTCCTAAGATGTTTCTCTAAAATTCTGGCACCATTTTGGAGGTAAGGGTTTTTTGGTTTGTTTGGTTGGAATTTGGGGGGTTTGTTTTTGTTTTTTTGTTGCTTTTTTTTTTTTTTTTTTTTGCTTTTTTGTTTTTTTTAAATCAAGCTAACAATAAACTTCTTTGCATATTGCTACCAGTAGGTGGAGCAGACAACATAATTTATTACTCAAGAACAAGAACAGGGAAATAAAAGTATAACTTTTTAACAATAAATACAGGGAAATCTGAAAATAAGATTTCTTCAAACATTACTTAGCATTCAGTCTTTAAAAATGTTTTCAATCCTTATTTATCTTGATTTTTTAATTTCTTCAGAGGTCAATAAACAAATTTAAGTTTTAAAAAAAAGTCTATAACAAGAATATCACCAACGATCATATATGTGAGAAATTTAATTAGACAAATTCCTGAATTGACATAAATAACTTTGTTAAATAATCAGTTTTTCTTTTGTAAGAATATGTACTTTAATTTAAAAATCTAGAATGGTGTAAGTTTGAATGTTACCTAGTTTGATTCGGGTAAAAAGAATTTCAGAGAACATTTACAGAGACAAAAATTCTTCATGTGCTCACTTAATAATGGAATTAAATTGAGCCATGTTTTTATAGGTAAGGAGGTGCATAGCAAGCAGTATTTTCTAAGAAATATAATTAATTATATTAAGTCTGTAGCAACAAATTAACCTTATTATTACTAGTAAATGATGATTGATTATTTATGCAAATATGTTACTATGTTCAGTTGCTTCACTGAAATAAACATATTTACAAAAAAGTATTCCAATATTTAACTTTTTAAACTAATAAAGCCTTAAGGAGTCTGTTAATTCACTTACTAAAACATTGGTTATTTATTTGTGGTAACTTCTTTTAAAGTGTTTATATGAGTAAGGAAAAAATAAAATCAGTAACAAATATAGAATAGAAATATTTCATTAAAAGAGGGCTAAATTTAGAGTTAGAAGATTTGGATTTGAATCACAGATTCAAATGTATGACCTTAAGTAACTCACTTGTGCTATTAGGTCTATTCCTCCTCTGTAAATATGGGGTTGGTCTAATTTTTAAGTCTCTTCTAGCTTTAAATATATCCACTGTGAGCTTTTGTATATTTTTTAAGAATTAAAAATAACATGAAAATAGACTTTTAAAATATAGTGCCATTGTTTTTTATATATATATATATATATATATATATATATATATATATATATATATATATATATATATATATTATATATATAACATATAATATATAAAATATAGTGCTCTAGCTTTTTAAAATATTATATAAATTTTTACAATAGGTAAGGCATTATCTATTGTAAAATATAGTTAATTTTGTTGTCTTTAAGATTTGCAGCACTTGCCAGAACAGAGAAAGGTGCAGCATTCTTGTTTTAAAATTTAGCCTTCCATCTGTAGAGACTTATATGAACTAATGCTGCATTAAATGAGTAGAAGCAAGAGAACATTGTACACAGCAACAAGAAAATTATGTGATGATCAATTGTGATGAACATGACTCTTTTCAACAATAAAGCAATTCAGGTCAATTCCAATAGATGTAATGGAGAAAGCCATCTGCACCTAAAGAGAGGACTATGGGAACAGAATGTAGAGCATAACAGTATTTTCACTTTTTATTGTTGCTGTTGTATGCTTGCTTGTTTTTATTTTTCTCATTTTCCTCCTTTTTGATCTTATTTTTTTTGTGTGTAGAATGATAAATGTGGAAATATTTTTAGAAGAATTGCACATGTTTAACCTATATTGTATTACTTGGTGTTTAGGGGTAGGGGAAGGTGGGGAGGAAGGAGAAAAAATTGGGACACAAGCTTTTGTAAGGTTGAATATTGAAAATTATCTCTGCATATATTTTGAAAAATAAAAAGCTATTATTTTCTTTAAAATTAGCCTTCAGACACATTCTACTTGTGAATTTAATAATTTTAATATTAAACTCTCCTCTTATGCTAGATTAGTAAATGGTGAACTATTTTTTTTTAAGAAAAGAGATTTAACATTTAAAAATCCAGGATTGAGTATCGTTAGAATGTTACTTAGATGAATGTAAAAGATAAATGTAAAGTCTTATAGTTGGACTAAAATAAAATCCAACAAAACTAAAAATACAACATGCAGGAGATATGATTAGATTGTAGTTTGCCTGAAAAAAAAAATCTTGTTTTAGTGGACTAGAAACCCAATATGAATCAACTGCAAAATATGTAAACAAAAATGCTAATTTTTTTTTTTTGTCCTGTATTTGAAAAAACAAAATGTAGAATTGCGGAGATGGTAATTTCATTATACTTTGTTCTAGCCAGGAAATATCCCAAATAGTGTTCTCAGTTCTGGACATTACATTATTGGGGAGTCATTGACCTTGTCCTCATTCATAGGGATTCATTAGTTCTCACTTGTCCTATTGCAATAGACATGACAATTGTTCTTATTTCTAAACCTCTTCTCCCTCCAATCTATTCTCCACATTAATGCCCACGTTATTTTCCTGAAACATAGATCTGGCCATACATATCACAGTTACAAAAGAAAAAATGTAGCTCCCTATTGCCTCTAGGATAGAGTATAAAATTGTCCCTTTAACATTTATAACCTTCCACAATCTGGCTCCCACCTATTTCTCCTGCCTTGTTTCATATTACTTCCATTTTCACACACTCTATTTAAGTTAAATCATCCTATTAGTTCTTCCCTTTTCACAAATCACATCTCCTACTGCCATGCATGCCTTTGTACCTGTAGCTACCTCATGTCCAGAATGTTTTTTCTTCTATTTATTATAATCCCTAGATTCCTTCTAAGCATAACTCAGACCCAATTTCCTCCATAAAATCTTTCATGATGTCCTCATTTCTCAATACTACGTTTCTGCTGAAATTACCAATGGGTATATTTATTTCTTCCAGGGGAATGTATAGTACTTGAGAAAAAAGGTTGTTCAATATTTGCCTTTGCCTCCTCAATACCCATCTCATCCCATGTACATAGAAGAAATTTAATGTTTGTTAAATTGAATTTAATAATCTTAGGACAAGTATTTCTTACCTGCTTATGATATGCCAGGCATTGTATTAAGGACTGGGGGTACACAGAAAGGTATAAACAGTAGTCTTTGACTCTAAAAAGCCCATCTTTTAGAAGGAGATAACATGCAAATGACTACGTACACGCAAAATATATAAAAAATAAAATGGAAGTAATTTCTGAGGGAAAATGACTATTGGGTTGGGATGGATGGAGAATGGAAGACGACCAGGAAAGGCCTTTTGTGGGAGACAGGAACTGAGTTGAAAAATACTGAATGCTTCAAGAATTTTCATGTTATTCTTGTGCAGAGGCCATGCTGATCTCCAACCTGTTGTTTCATTTTTAGAATACTTTTAGCTAAAATGTAGACATGCAGAGCATGAATAACCTGAATGAAAAAGGACCTAGAAATGCTAGTTGGAGAAACTGAAGATATTTGACTTTAAAAAGAGAATATTTAGGAGGAACATGATAGTTTTCTTTTAAAGAAATGAAGAGCTATCATGTAGAAGAGCATTAGTTTGATTCTGATAGATCCTAAACAGGCAGATTTAGTCTCTTTGCCCTCTAAGAGCTATCCCAAAATGGAACATCCTTTCTCAGAAGACAGTAATTCTATCTTATTTAAAAAAAAAAAAAAGCCTGTATCTTTGACAAAAACTGCTGGAATAACTGGAAATTAGTATGGCAGAAATTAGGCATGGACCCACACTTAACACCATATACCAAGATAAGATCAAAATGGGTCCATGATTTAGACATAAAGAACGAGATTATAAACAAATTGGAGGAACATAGGATAGTTTATTTCTCAGACTTGTGGAGGAGAAAGAAATTTGTGACTAAAGACGAACTAGAGACCATTATTGATCACAAAATAGAAAATTTTGATTACATCAAATTAAAAAGCTTCTGTACAAACAAAACTAATGTAAACAAGATTAGAAGGGAAACAACAAACTGGGAAAACATCTTCACAGTTAAAGGTTCTGATAAAGGTCTCCTTTCCAAAATACATAGAGAACTGACTCTAATTTATAAGAAACCAAGCCATTCTCCAATTGATAAATGGTCAAAGGATATGAACAGACAATTTTCAGATGATGAAATTGAAATTATTACCACTCATATGAAAGAGTATTCCAAATCATTATTAATCAGAAAAATGCAAATTAAGACAACTCTGAGATACCACTACACACCTGTCAGATTAGCTAAGATGACAGGAAAAAATAATGATGATTGTTGGAGGGGATGCGGGAAAACTGGAACACTGATACATTGTTGGAGGAGTTGTGCACAAATCCAACCATTCTGGAGAGCAATCTGGAATTATGCCCAAAAAGTTATCAAACTGTGCATACCCTTTGATCCAGCAGTGTTTCTACTGGGCTTATACCCCAAGGAGATACTAAAGAAGGGAAAGGGACCTGTATGTGCAAGAATGTTTGTGGCAGCCCTCTTTGTAGTGGCCAGAAACTGGAAACTGAGTGGATGCCCATCAATTGGAGAATGGTTGGGTAAATTGTGGTATATGAATGTTATGGAATATTATTATTCTGTAAGAAATGACCAGCAGGATGAATACAGAGAGCCTTGGAGAGAATTACATGAACTGATGCTAAGTGAAATGAGCAGAATCAAGAGATCATTATATATGTCAACAACGATACTCTATGAAGATGTAATCTGATGGAAGTGTATTTCTTTGACAAAGAGACCTAATTCAGTTTCAATTGATCAATGATGGACAGAAGCAGCTACACCCAAAGAAAAAACACTGGGAAATGAATGTAAACTGTTTGCATTTTTGTTTTTCTTCCCGGGTTATTTTTACCTTCTGAATCCAATTCTCCCTGTGCAACAAGAAAACTGTTTGGATCTGCACACATACATTGTATCTAGGATATACTAGGACATATTCAACATATATAGGACTGCTTGCCATCTAGGGGAGGGGGTGGAGGGTGGGAGGAAAAAATCGGAACAGAAGTGAGTGCAAGGGACAATGTTGTAAAAAAAAATTACCCTGGCATGGATTCTGTCAATAAAAAGTTACTATAAAAAAAAGAATTGGTGGGTTAAAGAACAAAAAACATTTTTAAAAAGCCTGTATCATGACAAGAGAGGATGATAATACTAGAGAAGTTGTAGACATACAGACAGACATTAGAGCATTATTGGTGGAATTATGATGCAGTACAGCTATTTTGGGGAGCAATTAGGAATTACTGTCATGAAGTAGTGAGAAAATCCATAACTTTTAACCTAGAGATTCCACTGCTAGATGTAGCAGTCAAAAAGGTCATTGACAAAAAGGTTTCATACAGCAAAATGTTTATAGGGCCAATTTTTGTAAGAGCAAAGAACTGGAAACAATTGGAAAATGGATAAACAAATTGCAATACATGAATGGGATGAAATATTACTGTGCATTAAGTAATGATGAATGTGATCAAAACAAAACAAAACAAAAAAAAAAAAAAAAAAAAAAAAAACCATGGAAAGACTTAATTGAACTAAAACAAAGTGAAACAGGGTAAGAACACAATAGACCTCAGTGATGTAATGGAAAGAACCACCACCATAATGCAATCTAAAATTAACGTTGCAAAACTGTCCAGAATAAGCTTGGCCTATTCTAAAAAAGAGAAATGAAAAAGCATACTGTCTTGGAGTGATGGAAAGGAGATTTCATGGATGACAAACACAACATGGCAGTTTTCTCCTTAATGTATTATCTTAGCTTAAAGCTTTATTCTATTTTCAACCCCTAAAATTTGCTATTGAGATAGAGAAAAGAGGATGCAGAGGGAAATCTAGGTGACAAAACAAAAGATAACTATTTTAAAAGGGGGGGGGGGAGACTAGATAGACCTCTAGGGTATATTACAATGGATTCTTGTTCAAGAGCAGATTGTCTCTTGGGTCCTTTCCAATCCCAATATTATTTGATTCTATTATTCTGAAATCTTTAAGGCACCTTAACAGTCTGCTGATCAATAAGTGAACTTTGCCATCATTTTAAATGTTCAATTTTTTAAAATACATATACCTTGAAAATTCTTGGATATTAAAAATCATTCTTTTAGCTTTTTGTGTAAAATATTAAGAGGGAATATGCTGTACTGGAGAGAGTGCTGCCCCAGTATTTCAGAATACCTGGGTTCATGACCTGCTTTGAATATACACTAGCTGTGTGGCAGCTGTGTGAACACTGAAAACACTTTTAACTCCTTAGCTCCCCAAACAGCTCTGCACGACTATCTGTTAAAGATAAGTTGAAGATCTACGGGACATGAGTTCCCAACACTAATAAAATCACAGATCTCGGTGAACCGCGCTCACATTTAAATATTACATTCTCTTTTTATCAACAAAACTAAAACCATGAAACATCAAAATTGTCCTGAATGCAAAGGTGATTCCGAAATATGCAAAATCTGAGACTCAAATTCCTCCTTAAAATAAAGAAAAAACTTGGCTGAAGCGAACAGATCTGAGGAAAACCTTTACTTGAAAACCTTCCTTAAATCCTATTTGGAAACACAGAGAAAGCGTAGACTCTCAGCATTAGCTCAATTAAAAAGAGAGAAAGAGAAAGCGTCTTCCGCTTTAAGCACTTGTTAGTTCTAGACTAGTTCAACAACATAACAATACACCAGTCAAAATGAGTTTTGAAAGTGAGGCGATGCCCTTTGTGTTGCGTTATCAGCGCGGCAGATCAAACTGCTGACTTAGACGCTTTCTGTGAGCCTCTCCGAAACTGCTGTCACAGAATAGTCATGGTGCCTGCTCTTGCCTAGAGAAAAGCCTGAAATTGAACTCGAAGCTGTGTCTTTGTGATATCTTTCCAACAAGTCATGTCCCATTCAGCCTGCTAGTTTATCTCTGTCAGACTCGGGGCTCCAGTGGCTTGTGAGAGCTGCCAGGGCCAGGTATACCGACCTGCTTTGTGCTGAGAAGGTAATGGGTCTTTCGGGCTTGGTTCTGCTTTCTCTTCTCTTCCTTCTCTAGATCAGCCTTCTTCTTTTCTCGAGCTTTCATCTCTGCAAACTCCTCCAGTGCTTCCCTGCATCAAAACAATTCTCTGTTATTTACAATCAACCCAGTATTTTTGAGGACCTATTATGTGTAGAAATAACACATTTGTATTGTGCTTATCTGTTTTTAAAGTGCCTACAACTGCCATTTTACTCAATAAAGTTAGGAAACAGACATTTTGAACGGAAAGGAAATTATGAAAATAGATCTTGCCTGAGGTGATTTAGATGACTTAGTGATTTTAACTTCTAAAACAGATAGTTAAGCCACTAAAATGTGAAGCTTTGATTTGATATTTAGGCATCTCAAATCATTATTTCCATATGCAATGCCAATTTCAAAATTGTGCATCTGTCTATTGTACACATAATTTATTACAACTTAATCTCAATTAGCATTTCTAATAAGATCAGTAAAAAACAGACATTGTACATTAGCCAGCATACAAAAGATTGACACTTGTTTCAGTGATGTGTATTGACAGAATAAATGTTAAATCAGATGAAGCATTTCAAGCCTCCCTCATATGTTCAATAACATTAAAATAATAAAAATATTCACATGTGTCTCTCTGACAAGTATATGTGCATGTACACATAGTTCAATAAACATGATAAAATTTGTATTTTGACATAATTCTAGGTGTTTTGAATTATCTAGAATTTTGAGCTCCAGGAAGACAAGGCCAATGTTTTTTCTCCTGCAAACATTGTCATGTTCTCTATATCTAGTTGATCCCCATAAATATTTGTTAGAGTTTAAGTAGCATACCAAAATCTAACTTGCTAAGCAAACAAACAAAAAAAATGGTTTGGAAAATTACTTAATACTTTCCCCAGGTCACAGCATCTTTTCAGGATTTATTTTAGAATACATTTTTAAAGGTATGCACACAAACATATAACAAAAATAGGAAATGAATATATTTAAGTAAATCACCCTTGCTTTTGCTTCAAAGGTAGCAGGGAAAAAGAGAATAAAAGGGGGGGGGGAGAATTCAAGTAAGAAAAAGGTATATACATCTATTTCAATCTGTAGATTTTTTTCCAGTTTACTGTTAAAGGGTACTAATACAATATTTCATACAAGGTTACTTATGAAACATACTGACGTTTAAAAATCACCATGCTATGCTTTTGCAGCAGTGTAATTTTTTTTCAACATAAGATTAAATTGCAAAATAAATGAATTACTTAGAGTGGCATGGCCCCCATTTTGCCACCCTTCTCTTGAAAATTGCTTATTAATATGAAAAAAGGAGTTGGAAAATAGCCTGTTTTACTTTATGCATAGTATTTTGGGGGCCTCCAAGCCTGGATAACTGGACTAGCTGCACATTTAGATTGTGTTGGCAAGCTGGTACAATGACCTTCCTGACCTGCATCTCAAGGCTATTATTAATCGCTAAGTAACCTGGTAAAGCCAAACAAATTTGTTTCCATTGAAAGGATCTCTATCTGTGTCTGAGAATTTGTGCTGTACCAAACAAACCTCATTAACTGTGTCCATTTTTGACAAAGAACTAGGAGTTGGAAGGATTGGTGACCTTTGTTTGTCCTTACAGTACGATTTCAGGGCAGTTACATGTGAGCAAATAAGTGTTTTTAAAAGAAAAAAAAAAATCACTATTTTTGTTACACATAAAAAATAGGTGAATGCCCTTTGATTTTTATAAAATATTTTAAATTATTCTTTTTCTTGTCATCTTACCTATCTTTCAATCTTATTATCACAGAAAATGAAAAATTTACATTATAAATTTAGTTTCTAGAAGTACATTTTTTTACTGCTGTCCAGTAAAGAGAGATAATTTTTTACTATAAAGATAAATATTATTATAAATTCCAATATTATATATATAATATGATATAGTATATAACATAAATATGTAAATTAAAAATATACTATTGCTTATGAGAGTTATTGTAATAACATAAGACTATATAGATTTAGATTTTGAAGAACCTATAGAGCCAGCTAGGTACAACCCCCTCATCTCACAGTTGAGGTAATTGAGGCCCAGAAGGATTTATTTGTCCAAATCACAGTCCTTTGACTCAAATAAATGGGATGAGATTTTAAAGGTTCTTTGTAAGGATCACATTTTTACAATAAGTCTACATATAATTGTAGATGAATTAAAGAGTTAAATTCTATATCATTAAGTATATGGGAGCCAAGACAGAGATTCCATGTTCAAGAAGTAGAGAAAGTTAAAGTATATCAGAATATACCTCAGGAACAGAAATATAGGAAATGAATATGAGTACTATTGTCAGCTTACAAAGCACACAGTTAAAAGAAATGGAATTGGTGATTTAGGATCATAAAATTCATAAAATGCACTATGATACAATAGAGTACAAGACAATTCAGATATCCAGAAATAATCTGGATAGAAAATAGAGGCAGAAAAGCCAGGAAAATTCCTATATGAGTCAGTAAATGTTGACTGGGGTTTTTATATACAAGATCATGTTCTATGTCCTTTGAGGGACACAAAAAAGAATGGCACAGGATCTTATAGCTCATAGAGCTTATGACAGAGACAGGTGGTACAATGTATTAGAGTGCTAAAACTGGAATCGAGACCTGAATTCAAATGTAGCCTCAAACACTTATGTGTGACTTAGGCAAATTTCTTAACTTCTGTCTGACTCAGATTCCTCATATGTATTTTGGGAATAACAATAGGACTTGCCTCTTAGGGCTGTTGTGAGCATTTGTAAAGAACTTCATAAATTTTAAAGCACTATAAAATTGCTTAAGGATTACAATTACACTTAGGGAAGACTATGACTGTAACACAAGATAGAATGTAAACTTGTCAGAGACCCTTTTCCTTTTATCTTTGTGTGGGAGATGAGAACCTATCATAGTATCTTGCACATAGGAGGTACTTAATACATTTATGTTGAATGGAATGCTTGTTGTAAAAGGTAAACATTCATAAATTGTAGTATAAACAGTGTGACAGGAATTCTGAGGAGGAGGCATCAGAGATAGTATTCACTAAGGAAGTGACATTTGACCAGGGCATTTTCACTTAGATCATACTGTAGTCATTATGATTAAGTATTTTATGACTTGGCTTTTGGATTATTCCATAAAGAAAATAACTTTCTATGGGGAACTCATACAAGTCAAAAAATGTTAAAAAATAATAAGCCTTTTATTAAGGGAACATTTTATTTCATACAAATGAAGCTGGTAAATTGGAGGTGAGGAGAATGAGAGGGGTAGCATGAAAAGAGAGGGAAATGTAGGGAGGAGAGATACACTAGGATTATTCACAGCCACCTGAAAAACAAGGATTCATCCAGATCTCTAAAGGGGAAAATGTACATAGTGCCCAGGCCAGGGGTGTGCTGATTTCCAGGCCCTGAAGAGGTGGTTCTGTGATCCAGGCAAGTCCTCACACCCAAGTTTTCAGTCACTTTTGCAGTTATTAAGTTTGAGATAACTGGGATGGCCTCTGCGGTGCTATAGTATTGTTGAAATGGGGAGAGAGATGATGAGGTCTCACTTAAAGAGTTTCTGACTGGTTTGCCCCTTGTGACATCACAGGTAATGGGTACCAATTGGCAAGGATGAATGGGGCATGGAAGTTTCCATCAAAGAAGATTCCAAATATTGCTGGGAGCGGATTTCAAAGCAAGGGAAGACCTGGAGTTTTAGGTGGGAGAAGGGACCCTCTCTAGAATATAGAAAGGAAGAAAGAATTTTTCTAGTTTTATCAAAGTTTTATGTAAAAAGATGTTGTAAAAGTACCACAAAACTGTGTGAGTTTGAACAAGTTCAAACCTCTCTGGGTCACATTGTCTTTATATGTAAAGTAATGGAATGGGAGAGATGATCAAAGGCTCTTAACCTTCTTTGTGTTATGAACTTTTCTCAGTCTGGTGAAATCTAAGGATCCTCAGACTAATACTTTAAATGTATAAAATAAAATATATACAGTTATAACTGAGATCAATTACAGTTAGAGGTTATCAAAATGTTTTCTAAAGTTCATTTCCTTCTCTTGGTGTTTTATAATGATACATATCTATCAAAAAAGTGAGACAAGATTATTTCCCCCTTTGCTATTTTTTAAACTAGTATAATCAGTTCAAAAATCAATCCCCTTCTCAAGTAAATACTGCTAAGAAAAGGAGAGAATTATTCAATTTCATAATTATTCTACTAATTCTACTAATCACATATATTAATGACTTATGATTCTTTTATTTGTCCAATTTCAAATAAACATCAAATACTTCACTAACTATAAAATTAAATTAATAAAAACTCCACTCAAGTAATTCCACTGTTAACCTTTGTTAACTTTTTTTAAGTTCAAAAGTAGACATTGCAAAAAAAAAAATGGAAGGCTTTAATTTTTAACATTTCTTTCTTTTGGAAAAAAAATTTCTGAAAATGAATTTTAATACTGATTATCCTCTGATCTAATTTTTCATTTGATCTGTTATTTAGTTATTTCAGTTTCATTCAACTCTTCATGACTCTATTTGGGGTTTTCTTGGCAAAGTTACTAAAATGGTTTGCCATTTCCTTCTCCAATTAAATTACAGATAAGGAAATTGAGGCAAACAGAATTCTCGTTCTCACTAAACCACAGTGACTCCTATTATCTCCAGGATTAAATGCAAAAAAAATCTTCTGTTTGGTATTCAAAACCCTTCATACTGGAAACTCTTCTGCCTTTTCAGTCTTATACCTCACACCATATTCTACCTTTGCTCCCTACCACCATCACCACCATCATTCACCCTGTGTTCTAGTGACACTGACTTCTTTGGTGTTTCATGAACAAAATAATCTATCTCTCAGCTCTGGCAATTTTCTTGAATTGTGTTTCCTTTATGCTCTATCTTCTTTATCAATATTCTATCCTCATCTCCAACTTCTGGCTTCCTTGACTTCAAGTCCCAGTTAAAATTTTGACTTCTACAAGAAGGCTGTCCCAATCCCTCTTAATTCTAGTGTCTTCCCTTTCTTAATTATTTCCTATTTATCTTATATACAGCTTATCTGTACATGTTTGTTTGCTTATTGTCTCCCCCATTAGATTGTAAACTCCTAAAGAGTAGAGACTCAACTTTTTTTTTTATAACCCTCCAGTAACTATCATAGTGTGTCATATAGTAGGTACTTAATAAGTGTTTATCAACTCTTAGGTCTTCCCCAAAAGAGATCAGAAAAAGAAAGCAAGGGCCCGTAAGCTTTTATAGATATCTACATCTCTAACCCTATCTATCTATCTATTCTGTTGCAGTAATAAAGAATAAGTAACTAAAGGGGGAAAAAAACCATATGGTACATACAGTGAGCATTGTGAGGCACTGTGCTATGCACTTTTCCAAATGTTATTACATTTGATCCTCACAGCAATTCTGATGTGTAGGTGCTCTTATTGTCATCATTTTACATTTGGGCAGACTGAGGTAAAGGGAGGTTAAGTGATTTGCCCAGGATCACACAACTTGTTAATATCTTAAACCAGAATATAATTCAGAGCTTCCTGACTCCCAGCCTAGCACACCATCCATTTTGTCAGCTACCTGCCCACCTGCCCTCTCTTCCTGCAAACCTGCCCTAAGGGGTATCCATTAAATGGGAAATGACTGAATATGATCAAAAGTATAGTTTGAGAGAAACATTGAAAGATTTATGCAAAATGATCTAGAGTAAAAGTGGGCAGGACCCAGGAACACACATTATCCAATAACAACTACACGGCAAAGACAAACAACTTTCAAATACTTAAGAATCAATGCAAGATCAATAATGATTCCAGAGGATTGATGATCAAGCACGCTATCTGTCTCCTGACAGAAAGGTAACAGAATGAGACACACACACACACACACACACACACACACACACATATATATATATATATATATATATATATATATATGACAAACCCAATGTACAAATTTGTTAATCTGAGCATATTTGCTAAGTTTTTTTTGAAAAAATAAAATTATTTATAAAAGAAGAAAATATATCTTAACTTACATATGACAAACTGAAATGGCAATTATTATAGAAAGTGCTCAAAGAGGAGACAATTGGTTTCAGGGGACCTAATAAGTTGTATAACACTGTGAGATAGAAAAAAGTTCTAGGACTCTACCAACATCAACTGGAGAATCCCAGTAAGCTCCCTGACAGTAAGGCCTCTCTTGCTTCTGCATTCCTAGTATTTAATAAGAATAAATTGCACAAAATAGATTCTTAAGAAATGATTGCATAATTATATGGCAATTGTTGCCTATATTCTTCTCCTTGAGCTTAAAAAGGACCTTATATATCTACTTTGTGGGATATGGGAAGGAAATGTCTTCTTTTAAACGATTCTTTCTTTTGTCATTCTCTGCCTCCTATTTTGGCATTCTGTAGTCATCAATCTGACAGGAATATAATGTATAACAAATGATGCCCTGGAAAGTGACTAATGCTAGGAGTCAACAAAGTTTATTATTTTGACACTTAAAACTAACAAGTTTATGACTTTTTTAAAGAACTAGCCTTCTAAAAGAATTCCCACTTTTATTCAATCTCACTGTATTGTTGTTGCTGCTGCTGCTACTGTTGTTTTTGCTAGATGGCCTTATGAATACATGATCATGATGAAAAAATTGCATGCATCTTGCAAAGGGAGTGATTCTCTCTTTCACAAGAAGAAACATAAAATATTACAAATAAACTAAAATATCCTGCTTCCTTTGTGCTTTCAAAGAGAGTAAGATAGTATGTTTAAGAGAGTAACCAGTTTGAAGACTGTGTGGCAAATATCTGTAATGGAGATAATCATTCACCCACTGATGTTTTAGGCTTAGATGACTGGATACAAGAATAGCCTCTAAGAACTTAAGAGAAATAGTTTCTTTCTCTCTACTTTTCTCTCCCTCTCTCTATCCTTACCTTCTTTCTTTCCTTCCCTGCCCCTATCTTTTTCTTTTTCTCTCTGTTTTTTCTCTCTTTCTGTTTTTTTTTCCAGTACTTACTTAAATTAAAATAGTATTTAGTAAGACCTTTGCAAAACATGAAGTGCTACCAAAAGGCTACACAGGTTTAATGGTAGAGGAAACAATATTGTCTCATACCGGATACTCATATTATCCAATGAATAATTTCATCGAGAGGAGACTGTATTACTTGTAATTAGGGAGATTCTAGACTCTAGTCATATCTATGTTTTGCTGTAGTGATTTTCCTGAAAAAATTCAGTTAGGGCCAAAAAGAACCTGAAAACTTTGGAGTCAAGTTCCTAGCATTAATCCCCTTCTGAATGAACCCGTCAAATGAGTAGGCAAATTCATTTGAAGGAGGTCATGGTTGTGCTCTTGGGATGCCTAACTCCTCCTTATCTAAAATCTAAAAGAACTTCACAAATGAGAATTTCACAAACATAAAGATAATAAAATTAAACAATATATTACTAGAATAGCCAAGAGCCTTAAATGGAATCCCTGATTCCTTAGCTGAGTGGTCTAACCATCAGAGTTTATTCCCTGGGGCCTCAAAAAAGTTCCTTTTAATTGGGAGAAGAATTGAATAACACCATCAGATGGTCATTGGATTAGCTTTCTACTCCCAGGAAAATCTGACTGCTATTGAGGAGAATGTTACTAAGAATGCGTAATTATATGGTTCCTGGAGGGTACTTATAATTGAATTATAAGGTGTCTAGTGAGCATTCTATGCAGTGATAGGACACTTTACAAATTTGTCACAGTCCAGAATGTGAACAAGACATTTCATAATTCATACAAAAGTGCACTTAAGAAATAATATGATTATATTAAAATATTCTTCTTTTAAAAGAAAATGAGACCAGAGGTTTCTACGAAGAGATTTTAACATTTTAAGAAATTTTATATTTTACTTCCATGATTCTTATTCTGTTACCACTTTAGAAATAAAGAGAAAATGAGAAGAAAAAGTAAAAGAAAATACAGCAAGTAACCAACCAAATCAGAACTAGATAATTATCCAGATTATCATGTCTCTTTTCTTAGTTAAAACAAAAAACAGAAAGAGAAACAAAAAAACAAAAACAAAAACTTTGCCCTAAGTACAAGTATAACTATATGCAATGAAATTTACGTGAATTTTATTTTCAGATTTTAAGTTATGTTTTCTTAGGTGTGGAAGAATGGTTCTTATTGTGCTATTTCTATGTATTCGCCAATGCAACAAGTTTTTCACCCACCCAACAGCCTGCAGCAAGTCCTTAAAAATCTTGAACGTGGCACACTTCACAGCCTAACTCCAGTATTATTCCAGACTAATTTCATATTACTCTTTCACATACTTTATGTTCCAGCTAAGCTGGCCTACTTATTATTGTGTAAATTTGACATTCCATCTTCCATTGATATGTCTTTGAATAAGTTGTTCTCCATATCTGGGATATACTCCTTTTCTCACCATTCCTCTCAAAATACTCAAAATAGAGAGTGAGGTACCACTCACTAGCTTTTTCTGATACCCCTATTTATCAGTGCTTTCTTCTTTTACCCAATATTTATACGATATTATTCTCGTATCCACCAGTAGAAGGTAAAGTTCTTTAAGACAGGAAATATTTGTTTTTATTTTATCTTTGCATCCTTAGTATCTTCTTAGTTAGTTTAAAAAGAACAGGATCCACTACTTTCTAAGACATTTAAATCTACTTTAGAATAGTTGTAATTATCAGGGAGCTTTGTCCTACATTAAGCCAGAATCTGTTTATTGAAAACTCCCAGCAATTGCTTCCAGAACACATAAAATTTCTATAACTTCATAGTTCCCTAATATACTGCCTATTTACTATATTAAGAGGTAATAAAATTAGTCTGATAAGTGCTATTATTTTTATATTTAATTATATTTTTGTTTATTTCATTAAATATACAACTATATTTAAAAATGTTTAACATTGCTTTTGTAAAAAATTTGAGTTACAAATTCTCTGCTTCCCTATTACCAGTAAGACAAGCAATATGATATTCATTATTCATGTACAATTATACAAGACATATATCTATATTAGCCATGTTACAAAAATAATTACAACAACAACACAAAAAGCAAAAAAAAAAAAAAATGCTTCAATCAGTATTCAGAATTCATCAATTCTCTTTCTGGAGGTGAATAGTATTATTCACCATTATAGTTCTCTCAGAAATGTTTTGGATCTTGTCTTTAAAGTTTTTCATACTTGATTATCTTTAACAGTGTTGCTATTACTGTGTACAATGTTTTCAGACTGCTCACTTTATTAGCATCAGCTTATGTAATTCTTCCAAGATTTTTCTAAAACCATCATGATGATAGACCTAATTGTTCAGCCATTCCCCAACTGATGAGTATTTAATTTCCATTTTTCTCACTGAAAAAAAAAGCTGCTATAAATAATTTGGTGCTCATAAGTCCTTTTCCCTTTTCTTTTCTCTATTTGGGAAGTAATAATGGTATTATGGGGTCAAAAAGTATACACAGTGGAAGAGGAAGGAATTTATGATCAAAGAAGAACTAGAGATTATTGATTGCAAAATAGAAAATTTTGATTATATCAAATTGAAAAGTTTTTGTACAAACAAAACTAATGCAGACAAGATTAGAAGGGATGCAATAAATTGGGAAAACATTTTCACAGTCAAAGGTTCTGATAAAGGCCTTGTTTCCAAAATATATAGAGAATTGACTCTAATTTATAAGAAATCAAGTCATTCTCCAATTGATAATGGTCAAAGGATATAAACAGACAACTCTCAGATGAAGAAACTGAAACTATTTCTAGCCATATGAAAAAATGCTCCAAGTCATTATTAATCAGAGAAATGCAAATTAAGACAACTCTGAGATACCACTACACACCTGTCAGATTGGCTAGAATGACAGGGAAAGATAATGCAGAATGTTGGAGAGGATGTGGGAAAACTGGGACACTGATGCATTGTTGGTGGAATTGTGAATACATCCAACCATTCTGGAGAATGATTTGGAACTATGCTCAAAAAGTTATCAAACTGTGCATACCCTTTGATTCAGCAGTGTTTACTACTGGGCTTATATCCCAAAGAGATCTTAGAGGGAAAGGGACCTATATATGCATGAATGTATATGCACCCCCTCTTTGTAGTGACTAGAAACTGGAAACTGAGTGGATACCCATCAATTGGAGAATGGCTGAATAAATTGTGGTATATGAATGTTATGGAATATTATTGCCCTGTAAGAAATGACCAGCAGAAAGGCCTGGAGAGACTTACATGAACTGATGCTGAGTGAAATGAGCAGGACCAGGAGATCATTATATACTTCATCAACAATACTATATGATCAATTCTGATGGACGTGACCCTCCTCAACAATGAGATGAACCAAATCAGTTCCAATTGAGCAGTAATGAATTGAACCAGCTACACCCAGAGAAAGAACTCTGGGAGATGACAATGAACTACTACATAGAATTCCTAATCCCTCTATTTTTGTCCACTTGCATTTCTGATTTCCTTCACAGGCTAATTGTACACTATTTCAGAGTCTGATTCCTTTTGTACAGCAAAATAACTGTATGGACATGTACACATATATTGTATTTGACTTATACTTTAACATATTTAACATGTATTCATCAACCTGCCATCTGGGGGAGGGAAAAGAGGGGAAGGAGAGGAAAAGTTGGAACAAAAGGTTTTGCAATTATCAATGCTGAAAAATTACCCATGCATGTATCTTTTAAATTAAAAGCTATATAATAAAAAAAATTTAAATAAATAAAATGGTGATGATAGTTTTTTTTAAAAAAAAGTATACAGTTATATAATCCTTTGGGGATAATTCCAAATTGTTTTCCAGGATGATTGGATTACTTTACAATGATGCCATGAGTTCATTAGTTTATCTATTTTTCAACATCCCCTTGAGGATTTATCTTTTTCTTTTCTGTCTTCTTAGCCAATATGATAGGTGTGACATGGTACTTCATATTTAGTTTAATTTGCATTTCTCTAATCAGTAGCACTTAGAAAATTTTTTCATTTCACTATAGTTTTGATTTCTTCTGAAACTGACTTTTCATATCCTATGACCATTTATCAATGGAGAGATAGTTCTTATTTCTATAAATATGGTTCAATTCCCTATGCATTTGAGAAATTAGGCCTTTATCAGAGAAATTTGCTATAAAATTTTCCCCTATATCCTGCTTTTCTTCTGCACTCATTGGCACTCATTTTGTGCTGCACTCATTTTGTTTGTGCAAAAATAAAATCAACCATTTTATCTTCCATGATTATTCTCTCTCTTGTCAGGTCATATATTCTTTCCCTATCCATATATCTGACAGGTTTTTTAAAATTCTCCTTTAACTTTACCTTCTGATTCTATGATATCAAGGCAGTTTTCTTTTACAGTTTCTTGAAACGTGAAATCTAGACCCTTTCTTTGATCAATTGTTTCAGACTATCCAAAATTTCTTTGGATATCTCTCCTCAATCTGTTTTGCAAGTTACTTGTTTTTCTGATGAGATATTACCCATTTTTTCATTCTTTTGACTTTGCTTTTTAGTTTCTTGATGTCTCATACAGTCAATTAGCTTTCACTTGCCCAATTCTAATTGTTAAGGAATTATTTTCTTCAGTGAGTTTTTGTACCTCCTTTACTCTGTGGCCAATTCTGTTTTTAAGGTATTGTTTTGTTCAGTTTTTTCCATGTCTTTTTTACTAAGTTGCTAATTGTCTTTTCATAATTTTCTTGCATAGCACTAATTTCTTTTCTCAGTTTTTCTATCACTTGTGATTTAAAAATTTTATTTTAGCTCTTCCCAAAATTATTTTGTATTTCTGTCCAATTTATTTTTTTTTCTTTGAGGCTTTGTTTTTAATTGTTATGATAGAATTTTTTTTTCTAAGTTGTGTATTTATCTTCCCTTTGTTATAGTTGCTTTTTATTGTCTGATTCTCTTTTGTGATTTGTTAAGGTTTAGCCTGTTCTTTATTTTGAACTTTATGTTAAAGTTGGGGCTTCATTCCATAATTAGAGGAAGGTCTGGAAGTTTTCAGTGCTTCCAAGATGTGTGATCCGGGCAGAGACATGGTCACTCTTCTTCTAATCTGGTTTTACCCAAGAAGGGCCCCTGCACTTTTGAGACTGGCAATAATTTTGCTTCTCAGAATCCCTATTTCCTCAAATGTTCCTCCCCATCCTTGAACTATAATTTAGAAGTGGGTATAAGCACTGAGGTTAGCAAACAACATCCAGTCCTATATGCAGTGCTACCATATGAATCCCCTGTAATCTCTTTCTGATCAGTTAGTCGCCTGATCCCCTTGAAAGTCACCAACGATGTTGCTGATGTCAACACTACCAAGACCCACCACTGGGGATGTGTTCATATGAGCTCCATGGCAGCTCCCACCTCAGAGTCATAAATCTGATCTAACATTGGTTATCTTTTGTTGGCTCTGTCATCTCAGAATTTAATTTGAAGCATTATTTTAAAGTTGTGTGAGAGGGAACATTGGGAAAGCTTAGGGGAGTGCTTCCTCTATTCCATCTTGGCTCCACACCCAGAAATCACAAGTGCCTTTTGTATGGAAGTCCACCCTTATGGAAGTGGATATTTGTGATAACAACTTCCTTTTCTAAATCCTCAAAATTCATCCTTTTAATGATAGCTTCTAGAAATAAATACTTATTAAGGGCTATGTCAACCACTGAGCAAACAAGAAAAAGCAAAAACAGTAACAGATTTCAAAGACATTATATTCTAATCAAAGCCTAATTTAGTGACTTATACTTTGCAGACTGTTCTTTTCTCATTTTGTAAATCCAGGATATACGTGCTTTTCTTCAATCCTTTTGCACCTTTTTTCTTCTACACATATTTCAAAGATTACTGACCTTGCCTCAGCAATCATATCTGCCACTTTTTTTTTAAGATTCTGGACTATAGTTTTTTTGAGACTGCATGTTTTGAACTCTGAGCTGATGACTGGAAGCTACATGCTGTTACTTTCTTAATTTTTTCACTCTTTATTATATCAACTCCTGATAAGTCATTTTTTTCTGAGTTCTTTCCAGTCTGAAGATAATTGTTCTGTTTTCTCTCTATGTATCTCTTTGTCTCTGCCTCTATATCTCTTAGTTTCTCTGTGTCTCTGTCTCTTATAGTCCTACTTCTTTAATCTTCCACTTTCTTCCACTACATATTCTTCAAGAAAATTAATATTTTATTTTCCCAGTTACATGTAAAACAATTTTTACATTGTTTTAAAAACTTTTGAGTTCCATATTCTCTCCCTTCCTCCCTCCCCACTTCACCCCCCACTGAGAAGGCAAATGTGAAGTTATATAAAACAATTCCATAGAAGTCATGTTGCAAAAGAAAACAAATTTCCCCCTCCCCCCAAAAAAGAAAACTCTCAGAAATAAAAGTTAAAAAAAAGTATGCTTCACTCTATATTCAGACACCATCAGTTCTTTCTCTGAATATGTATAACATTTTTCATCATAAGTCCTTCAGTAGTCTTGGATCATTATACTGCTGAGAATAGCAAAGTCATTCACAACTGATCATCCCAGAATATTGCAATTATTTTGAACACTTCATTTTGCATGAGTTCATTCTCCAATAAATATTCTTTTCTTTTTCTCATTTTTTTGTTTTTATTTTTCTTCTTTTTTCTCATTTGATCTCAGAATAAGATTGAGTGCACTCCATTTTTTTCTTATAAAATCATGTCATGCTTGTGCCATCATCCTCCATTTTCTGCCTTTATCTCTACCTTCATGTGTTTTTTTAAAATGTGATTTGGTCAACAAGTTCCCTTTGCATCCACATAATGCTCTTCAGACAACTCAGAACAAATTCTGCTTTAAGGACTTTTTTATTTTGAAAACTTTTATTCTGCTTATTTAGAAATTTTTAAAAAATTAATAACTGTAAAGAAAAAAAAACAGCTATGCTTGAAGAGAGCTACTTTAAGGTCTTTTTAAAAAAATCAGTAGTAAAAAATGCAAGGTCCTATGGCAGATAGATTGAAGATATGATTTGTTGAACAACCTAAATTAACACTGAATGAAGCACAAAGCAGAAATTTCTCATTCGTCATATGTATGATATCCTTCTGTAGAATGTAAATAGGAAATAAATTCTCTATTTATGGCAAGAGCCTCCAAATATTCCTGTTCACAGATGATATATTAATTACTTTAAGCTCAGAATGCTACACTTTTGAAGTGTAGTATAACTATTCTTAAACACAAAATGAAAGAAAAAATAATCTTACCATAATCATATAACTGAATGGATATAGCCAACTAATTGTTGCATCTGCCTATCTTTTTCTACCTTTTTTTTGTTAGTCATTGCAAGACAATAATCTGGAGCTAAAGATGAGAAGGAAAGAATCAGGATGGATGCCATTTGAGAAAGGACTACACAGTTCTTTCTCAGATATAAGTTATCTATTGCTGCTGCAAATTTCCATCCTTTTTAACACTATTACTTTGCAACATATACTCAACTCTAAATTAAGAATAACAGAACTCACTATCCCAGGGAGAAAAATTACAGGTGACTTAAAAAATAATAGAAAAATGCATGATGGATTAAGAAGACTACAAGATATTACCAAAAATTACTTGGGATATGATAAATGGTATATAATCAAGGGAGATGGAGAAATAATTGTTAGAGATGCAAAAGGAAAACCAAGAGATTATAAAATGAGTAATTTTTCACTCAGTCCAGCCAATGAACACAACCAATGAAGATTCTTTATTATGTGTTGCCACTCATATTATATTAGAATGTGAGATCCTTAAAAACAGAGACTGACTTAGCCTTTTATGCCCAGTACTTAGCAAAGTATTTGGCACAGAAAAATACTTACATTTATTAAGCCAAGAGTTTTTCCCACTAGACTACTGAAGTGATTTTTCACAGTGCGAGGCACATAGTAAGTACTTAGTGAATAGAATATTTTCTAGCATTATCTCTTTCAAGAATTATCATTTTTTGGTTCCTGGGCTAGTACTCTCTCCCAGTTCTTCTCCTGCCTTTCTCCCCCAACTCCTCTGTATTACTGACTCCTCATTCTAAATCAAGATCATATAAAGAAGATGATACTTGAAATTAGTTAAAACTGGATTGAAATTCTGCTTTTCTTAACTACCATAACTATGTGACTTTATACAACATCATATAATGACTCTGGGACTTAATTATGTCATCTATTTTTGACTAGATAATTTCTAAGGACCTTTTCATTACTAAATTCTATGTCCTCCTCACCCTTCTTTCTTTCCCTCTCCCTCAACAATTTCATCATCAACCATGACCATCATAGGATGATTTTCAAAAACTCCATTCCTTATCCCTATATTATGGGCCTATATTATGAATCATGTTTTGGCTTTTTCATTTGAATGTCATAGTCAACAAGCATTTAATAAGCACTTATTATATATGCCAGGCACCATACTAAGTACTGGGAATACAAATACAAATAGAAAAAAAACAGTCCTTGCCCTCAAGGAGCTTATGTTCTAAGAAGTATATGGGATGTTAGAGGAGGACCGGTACCTCTGATGTGAGAACTTGCTAAGCACTTTTAAGGGCTTCTCATACAACTTTGATGTCCAACCAGTTACCCAACTCTCACCTGTGGCTTCAAGGAGCTATAGAAAATGCAACAATCACATCCCAATAAAACTGTCCTGGCAGATAGGCTAAACCAGGTTCAGGCCTCAAACCTGTCAGCACATCAGACCTGAATTTGGGGGATGTCTACACCATGCATGTGAAGACGCCCCCCCAGCAGGATGGACAGATGAGAACAATTTGTTTCAAAATTTGTTTGAAATTGTTCAGAAAAAATTTGTTTCACTGTCACTGAAGACAGTGAAGGTAGACAGTGTGGAATGCTTAGAACTTGGCCAGACATAAAAGATCCCAAGGCCATCCATTGCATCCTAGGCCACTGCCAATCATCCTGCCTTCCTCCAGTACTGGAAGAGTGAGGTCAATGACTCTGTACAACTCTGCCTCACTTAAATCCAGTTCATGAAAAAGGCAAGTCATCACTCTGTGAAGTCATTGATCCTCTTCAAAAACAAAGGATAAATAATCCAACAACTCGCACATGAGGAATTTGATAGAGGAGGTCCAGAGTACAGAGTAAGTTACCAGGAGAAGTATAAGACACCAAATCATAGGGTATGATCATAGGGGCAGATGAATTTTGGAGTGAAAGTAAAGCTTCAGAATGAAGATTTGGGACAAGGTACAGGGGAGCTAGAATGTAATCAGTATAAGTATTTTTGCCTGCTGATTCCCATTTTGTATTCTAGTTTACTAGACTCCCATTAATGTATTCTTTGGTCTCTACTTTTTGACGATCTTCTAGCACAAATTTCTTCAAACACTCAAGTTCCAATAGGAACCTTTGCCTCAATGAGCACAGAGTCTTTGAGTTGTCAAGCATAACATCACTGAACACCAAAGTAAATTAATAGCCTTTTAAATTTATCTCTATCATATAGTTCTAGTCTGCCTTTTTTCATCACCCCTCAGTTGTGTTATTTTAACAACTTCTTTCTTGCCTTCATTCTTCCCTCGAAAATAAACCCTTCTCGGATGCCAACATCATCTTACCAAAAAAAAAAATAAAAAACAAACCTACTTTAAACCTCTGCTTAAAAATCTTAAATAGCTCTATATTGTCTGCCTATTGTCTCAAAGCCCTACACAAACTGACTCAAATCCTCTTTTCAAGCTTTATTTCATACTATTTTTCATCATCTCGCATTATCTTCTTACATTTTTCCATATGATACTTTTACTCCTGCCATCCTTCACATGCAGGACAACTCTGCCCATCCTGTCCTTTATGAACTAGCTTCAGTATCATCTCCCATAAAATCTTTATTGTTACTCTCAGGTTAAAGTGTCTTTTCTCATAAAATTCCTTATGACACATTTTTTGTTCTTTTTTCATTCTTTCTTGTAATATGTATCTCTATACCCCAACATATATAGATATTATAATATATATAACACATCTATAGTTAGAGATATAATACAAGATAATATATATACAATATATTTATATATCTATATATCTTATCTCCCACCTCCATTATTTTGAAAGTTTCTTAAGAGCAAAGGTAATGTTCTCTTTGTACCTCTGGCCTATTAGGACAGTGTCTTGAACATAATAACGTAATAAGCACATATTAAATATTTCCAGTACTGGTACAATTTTGAGCATCATACTTTTTAGGTAAGTTACTTCATGTCATTATCAATATATTCTTGGAATTGCAAAAAAATTTTAGATTCAAAACTGTAGATCAGTAATTATATTTATTGAATAGTTTAGTTAAGTAGAAATGATGACAAAACAAAAAGACCGTTGGATGATATTGACTATCACTTGTATGAGTAGGTTGCAGCTTATCAAAAGTTAGTTTAGTTAAGTAGAAATGATCAAATTAAGTAGAAATTTATCAAATAGTTTAGTTAAGTAGAAATGATGACAAAACAAAAAGACCTTTGGATGATATTGACTATCACTTGTATGAGTAGGTTGCAGCTTATCAAAAGCAAGGATATATGTCAGAAAAGTGATTTTTTTTAAATATCAAGGAAATTTATGAATGAAAAAAAATGAATCACTCACATGGTAAGAATGATGAATACATATGGGATAGACAGTCACAACTTACAGAGGTGTACTAGAGACAGTTTGAACCACTTCATGAGAGCTGACTGTAAAATTTTCAGTTTGAGTATATGCACATCAGAAATCAGTAAAAAAATATGAGGACTTGATTTATTATTTTTTTACCATCTAATATAAGTGATAGAAAAACTGTTAATAATAGAGGTTAAACTTAAAAGTTTATATGTAAATGTTTATTATGTATATGTATGTGAATATATGTGTGTACATGTACACACACATATATTATATATTATATATATATATATATATATATATATATATATATATATATATATTTAGCCTCTAAGATCCCTCCAGCTCTGAACTAAGGACCCTCTAAACCCCCGTTTCCATTATAGGATGAAGTTTACAAAAACTTCCTCACATCAATCCTATGAGGTGGGTAAATGAATTTTTATCTCTATTTTACAGATGACAAAATTGAGGCCCTGACAAATTATAAATCACCTACGACTATCTGGCCAGTGTCTCAGGTCTCCTGATTCTAAAGAGGCGAGTTATATAATCTAGTACTGGCCTAGTACTCTCACCATTATAAGAACTAAAGAATATATATATATATATATATATATATATATATATATATATATATATATATTTGGTTTTTTAATATGCATCAGAATACCATTGCCAATGGAATATATGGGCACTCTGACTGTGAATGGAAAATCAGGTATAAATAAAGAGGAGATATTGTGGAGACAAAATTAGCAGGACTTGAATTAGAAAAATGGGAGGGAAAAGAAGGTCAGGCTTAGAGAAGGGAAAAAGGAAAAGTAAAGGAGAAAGGGATAGAAAGGAAAGAGGAGGAAAGGGAAGAGAATGGATAAGGGGATAGGGAATGAGATGTGATGCAGGGTCATAATGCAATATCCCCATTTGGGAATTTTATAATTCTAGGATAATTCTCTTTTTATATCAACATATATAAGACGGTTTAGAAGAGATCAAATTTAGAGAAGATGATGGGTTTTATTTTGGACATATTAGGCTTAATATTCTAATAGAATACCCAAGTAAAAATGTCTAGTAGGCATTTGGTGATATTAGACTAGAGCTCTAACAAGAGAATACTGTTAGCTATATAGAATGAGAATGTAGACATGATTTCTGAATCTCTGAGAAAGGATGAGATCATTATTTTTGAAAGGAGAAAAAAAGAAAAAATATCGAGCTTTTTGGGACATTCATGCTCATAAGGTTGAAGATGCTGATCCAGGAAAAGAATCTGAAGAACAGTCAGATAGGGATAATGAAAAATCCAAGAGATAAGAGTGTCTCACACGAGTCTTGAGAGGAGAGGATACCCAAGAGAGAAGTTTGATGAGTCATATCAAAAGCCATAGAGGTTGAGAAGAATGTAAACTGAGAAAATATTATATGATTTAACAATTAAGAGTTATAAAGAAATTTGATAGAACAGAAAGGGGAGACTAGAAGTTACTTTGCAAGGAATAAGTAGAAAGTGAAAATGTGGAGGTAATGAGGATAGGTTTACCTTTTCTAGGAGTTTAAAGGGGAAGAAAAATATGGGATGATAACATGAAGGAATGGCAAGATTAAATGAATGGACTTTTTAAAGGATATGGGAGAATTGTTTGTAAATAACAAGAAAAAAAATAGTAGGTAGAAGAAAACTGAAGAGAAAAAGAGAAGGAATGATATGTAATATGTAATAAGTCACAGCTATGACTTAAGAAAATTTTGGAAGTGCTATAGAAAATGAGTAGAAGAAATTAAAAGCAAGAAAATAAATTAGTTGATGACTCAGCATGGGTCTTGCCCTAGAGAAAATTTATCTCTTAATTGGAGATGAAGAAGGAGTCGATAAGTAAATAAATAGAGTTCTGAAGTTAACTGTAAATGATATAAAGGAATACATCACAGTATTAATTTTCTTAATAAAATCGGAAATTAAAATTAACCATTTGATGAAAGATATAGGATAAAGGTAAATTTGGAGCCTTGCGAGAAAAGAAATTTAAGTGATCCTCAGTTAGGATACATATCTGTACATCCATTCAGCATATACAACTCAGATCCATACATAACTCAGAAGGGTTATATAGTTTTCTCCAACAATATTCATCAGTTCAAAACTAGCACACTGAAGGCAGTTAGTGGGCTTGACCAGCATTGAGAATTAGTTGGGAATGAAGAATAGAAAGAAAAAGGGAGCTGATTCCAAGTTGGAAGCCAATGCAGAGTTTTACTGGATAATTACAATATCTACAGTGAAAAGAAACTAAGAAGGCCAGAGAAAGGGAATAGATTGGTGGAAAAAAAGAAGTATGAAGAGACTAGAAATTGTAATGATAATAAAGAGTTAAAAGCAGGAAATTGGGTATTAGAAAGAGGAATTTCATATTTCAGTATCTTTACATCTAGTAGAGCTTTGAGTCATGGTAAGGGCAAAGGTTTGACCACCTTAGAAGAACTGAGGTAAAATGAAGATTTTGTTCATGTTCAAGTTGGGAAGATTAAAATAGGAGACCAAAATATTCAAGTTAAGCACTACTTTCCAAGTACATGGGGAAAAAATGAACTGAAAAAGAAAAGAAAAGATGATGTACCAGAAACTTAATTTCTTAAGAAGTCAGTGACCTAAAATATAGTAGATGACAGCTACAAAGAGAACTTGAACAGAATGATACAAGTGGATTAAGAGAACTGCATAAAGGTTGAATGACAGTAACAGAAAGATGATTTGGAAGGAGCAGTGGAAGTGAGTTTTGTAAGGTGGAAGGGAGAAAAAGAAATAAAACTAGTAAAACTAGAAATTAGTGGTAGGGGGAGAAAGAAACTAGAAAGTTTCAAGGGATTAGATAATAAAAGAAATATGGGTTTCTGTAAATATAAGAACATAGAAAATATGAGAGAAAAAGACAAATGAAGGAAAGTTTGTTAAAATGTAATATGTGGTTAAGCAAGTACAGGATGGAAGGGGAAAAGGAGGAGGAGAGAAACTGGGGAATGAAAATTTTACCTTGACAAATGACAACTAATTACAGGGATTAGGATAGTTCTTACTTATTTTTATATGTTATAAGACCATTTGGAACTCTGATGAAATCTATGGACTTATAGATCTCTTCTCAGAACAATGGTTTTTTAAAAGCATAAAATAAAATATGTAAAATAACAAAAACCAACTATATGCAAATAAATCATATATACATGCATAATAAATATAAAAGAAACATAATAAATATAAATCATATATATATATATATACACACATATATGTGTGTGAGAGAGAAATGGGGATTAAGGGAATAAGAAGTGGAAGTTTTCTAGCTATAGGATAGGGGAGAGTATAATTTGATTGGCTACTCAATTGATCATATCAATAGTAATGCTGTCCTGAAGGTCATATAAAAAAGACAACCAGTAACTCCAGTCTTTATGTGGCTAGAGAAGCTACTTCATTTATTCTTTATCAATCTCCTAAAACAATATCTTCCTGCTCTTTATTACAATTCTCATCTTACTTATCTGTATTTAAACTACTAAAAAAAATTTTGGTTCATTTTTATTAGATATTTTCTTGCCTAGTCCAGAGAAGAGTGATGTTCATGGGATTCCCTATTCCATCTAATCTCCTCCCCTATATGGATGAATAATTTTCTTTTGTAACTAAGTTAAAATAAATGATAAATTTCTTCCTCCTGCTCTCCTCTTTCCTTCCAGGATACTTTTTTTAATTTCATTTTTCTTTTTCACTACCTAATTCTATATCTTTTCTTACCATATTAACACAATAATCCTTTGGATAGTAGAACTCCAAAGGGAAAATATTCTCTTACCATTTCATTTAGCCCCTTCTGGGAAATTTTCTTATTCAAGATTTTTTAAAATAATATTTCCCTGGGATCCTTGTGATTCGTAAATTATCTTGCCTTACCCTATCTATATCTTTTGAAAAGTGATCCTCACATGTTCTTGCAATTAGAGTTTCATTTCCTCCATTTTTTTCCAATGTGCCCAGCACTTTACTAAAGTTTCTCATCCTCTATTCTAAGTTGTTAATTTCATTCTTTTTATTTTTCTTCAATCCTTTTATAAGACCTTCAACCATTTCAAGCTATTGGAATTCCACAATTAGCCTTTTCTAGACTCTTACCCAATAATTTTTCTTAGAGATAAAACAGAATCTATTTTACTTCAGCTGAAGTAAAAAAAAGGCAGAAATAGCCATCATAATCTCATATAAAACAAAAGCAAAAATAGATATAATTAAAAGAGGTAATCAGGGAGAGTACATTTAGATAAAATATCAACAAATTTTCTATTTTTTCTGATGAAAATCTCATTTCTCATATATTTAGGGATCTGATAAAAACCATTCCCTAATTGATAAAGTAATCAAAGTATATGAACAAGACATTTTCAGAAGTAGAAATCAAAATATCAATACTTATGTGAAAAAATGCTCAAAATCACTGTTGATTAGAGGAATGTAAATTAAAAGAGTTCTAAGGTAATACATTACAACTATGCGAATGATAAATACTAGAGAGAATGAAGGAAAATTAAATACATTAATTAGTGAACACAGTAATAAACTGATTGTGGTGGGATTATGAACTGGTCTAACCATTCTGCAGAACAATTTGGAACTATGCCAAAAGGACTATAAAATTGTATATATATTGTTTTACACAGCAATACCAAAACAGATAATAAAGGAAAGTATAAGTATAAAAATATTTATAGCAGCTCTTATTATGATGATAAAGAATTAGCAATGGATAGGATGCTTAGCAACTGGATAATACCTGAAAAAAATGTAGCATGTGATTATAATGGAATACTATTGTGGTATAAGAAATACTGAGGAGAGAGGGTCAGAAAAAATATGGCTAGACCTTTTTGAATTAAGTGGAGTGAAAAGAACAAGGAGTCATTGTGCACAATAAAAAGCAATATTATAATGATGATCAACTATGAAAAACTTGGCTACTATGATCAATACAATGATCTAAAAAAATTCCAAAAGACTTATGAAAAAATGCTATCCACTTCCAGAGAGAGAGAGAACTGATAAATTCTGGATATAAATTAAAATATAATTTTCTTTTATTATTTTTAAAGTAAATTTATTGTCTTTTCTGTATTTTAAGTTCTGAATTGGCTCCTCTTTCCTTTTCTTCTTCACTATGTACTAGAGAAGGCCACCATTTGATACAGATTTATAAATATATGTAAAACCATACTTTGCATACTTCTATTAATTAGTTCTTTCTCTTGTGATGGATAGCATCTTCCTTTATGGGTACTGACAAGTATTTATTGTACTCAGATTAAATTTGGTTGTTCACAATTATTCTTTGAATAATCTTGTTCTTACTGTATACAATGTTCTCTTGGTTCTGTTTACTTCACTTTTTATTATTTCCTGCATTTTTCCATGCTTTTCCTCCCATGATCAACAAGTTAATACTTTCTTACAATTCCATGACAATTATATACCACTGTTTGTTTTACAATTCCCCACTTGATGGATATGTTCTCAATTTTTAGTTTTTTGCCAACACAAAAAGGGCTGCTATGAATATTTAGAACATGTAGGTTCTTTTCCTTTTTTCATGGTCACCTTGAGAAACAAACCTAATAATAATATTTTTTGGGTCAAAGGGTGTATATACACAGTTTTATAACTTTGTAGGCAAATTACATATTTGTCTCCAAAATGGTTGAACCAGTTTCACCAAAAGTGTATCAGTGTCCCAGTTTTTCCACACACTCTCCAACATTTCATCTTTTTCTAATTTTTTAATTGTATACCTAATTCACTGATTTCCTCTTTATTTTATTGATATAAGCATGAGTTATAAATTTTTTCTCTGATTACTGCTTTTTTTCAAATTTTTATGTTTTATTATCATTCTTTTTAATAAAATTATTTGTTATTTCTATGACTTGTTCTTAAGAATAGGTTGTTTAGTCTCCAAATATTTTTTGAGAGACAACTGGGTTTAAGTGACTTGCCTCAGGTCACACAAGTAGTAAGTGTCCAAGATCAGATTTGAACTCAGGTCCTCCTGACTTCAGGGTCAGTGCTCTATCCACTGTACCATCTAGCTGCCACCCTCCAATTAATTTTTAATCTGTTTCCATAATCCTTTATTAAAATTAATTTTATTCCTTTATTGAACAGAATGCATTTAACATGTCTGCTTTTATGAATTTAACTTTAAAGTTTTTATACCCTAATATTTGGTCAATTTTTGTAAAGATACATGTTACCATATACAGCTAAGAAAAATATGGATTCCTTTTTATTCCTATTCATTTCTCTCCAGATAACTATCATATCTAAGTTATTAAGATTTCTATTCAGCTCTTTGATTTTTTTCCTATTTATTTTTGTTAGATTATCTAATTCTGAGAGGAGAAGATTGAAGTGCCCCACTATTATAGTTTGCTATTTATTTCCATCTGTAATTCATTTAGCTTTTCCTTTTAAAATTCAGATTATGGAGACAGAGTTAAGATGGTAAAAGTAGGAACTCCCCAACTTCTCCTCTAAACTGCTCCAAATTCCTTTAAATAATGACAATAAATTTTAGTGTCAGAACACCCCAAAAGACAGAGTAGATGAAGGCAACTTAGAAAATCAGCAGAAAAGGGCTGTAGAACCAGGGGAGGAGTCAAGCATGCAGTCCTGGTACAGGCCACACCAGCACAGTCCTGATCCAGCCCCAGCCCCAAACCCAGATCCGGCTCTAGCCAGACTTCTCAATCAGTGGCAGTACTGGTAGCTTCCAAATCTCTTGATTTGGACATCAAATCTCAGAGTCACCAAAGCAGACTTCGAAGATCAGCAGAAAAGATCTGTGGAACCAGCATGGGAGCCTAGCACATAATTCCAGTGTAAACTGGAGAGTGCAGCCCAGGATGCAGCCCTAGTCCAAACCTCAGCATCAGCAAGGCAGGACCTCTGAATCAGCAATAATACTAAAGGCTTCTGTATCTCTCAGCCCCTGGAACATCAGGGAAGACTCAGAAGGTCAGCAAAGAGGGCATTTGTAGCAATGGAATGGGAGTCAGGTATACAGTCCCAGTGCAGGCGTGCCAGCACAGGCCGGGTCCCAACTCAGGAGCCAGAGCCTCAGCAAAGCAAAACTCTGTTGATTTAGCACACTATATCTTAAAGCTACAATGGGGAGGGAACACTCCTAATAGCTCCAGGGCAGAAAAGAGTACTAGTGGTCAGCTTCTTAGAAGGATCTCTGAAAACAGCTGAATAAAATCCCTAAAGCTTGAAACAGTCCACTCTCCAGCCTAGAAACAGAGCACTATTTTCACAAAAAATTAAAAGCTGAATAACATGCTAGAAAAATGACCAGAAAACAAAAAAAAAAAGTTTCTGACAATTATTATCAAGTATTATTATTATACAATTATTATACAATACATTAATAATTATACAATTATTATCATAAATTATTATCAAGTTGTTATGGTGACAAGGAAGAGCAAAACATACACTCAGATGAAGATAACAAAGTCAAAGCTCCTACATCCAAACCCTCCAAGAAAAAGAAGAATTGGGCTCGAGCTATGGAAGAGCTCAAAAAGGATTTTGATAATCAAGTAAGAGAGTTAGAGGAAAGATTAGGAAAAGAATTGGGAGTGGTACAAAAGGAAGTGCAAAAAGCTAATAAAGAGAAAAATGCCTTAAAAAGCAAAATTGGCCAGTTGGGAAAGAAGATACAAATGCTCACTGAGGAAAAAAAATCGAGTAAATGAAAGCTACAAAATTTATAAAAAAAAAAAAAAAAATCAAGTTATAACAAAGCAAAACCAAGAAAATGGGGAAAAAAATTGGAAAAAAATGTGAAATATCTCTTTGGGAAAACAACTGATCTGGAAAATAAGACCCAGGAGAGATAATTTAAAAATTATTTGTCTACCTGAAAGTCATGATCCAAAAAAGAGCTTGGACATCATCTTTCAAGAAATTATCACGAAAAAATTTCCTGATATTCTAGAACCAAATGGCAAAATAGAAATTGAAAGAATCCAACAATCACCTTCTGAAAGAAATCCCAAACGAAAACTACTAGGAATATTATAGCCAAATTCTGAAGCTCCTAGGTCAAGGATAATATATGCAGGCATCCAGAAACAAACAATTCAAGTATAATGGAGCCATAGTCAGGATAACACAACATTTAGCAGCATCTACCTTAAAATACCAGAGAGCTTGGAATATGATATTACAGAGAGCAATGGAGCTAAGATTATAACCAAGAGTAACCTACCCAGCAAAACTGAGTATAATTCTTCAGAGGATAAATAAGGTGGTCATTCAATGAAATAGAAGATTTTCAAACACTTGTGATAAAGAGAAGAGCTGAATGGCAGGAGATAATCAGGAAAGTGATATCATAAGGGACTTAATAAGGCTTATCTGTTTACATTCCTATATGGGAGAATTATACTTGTAATTCATTAGAACATTCTCATTATGGCAGAAGTATACATAGACAAGTGTGAGTTGAAAAATATCTTTTTTTAAAGGATGACATTAATGGGTGAGAAAGGAATGTACTAAGAGAAAGGGAAAGGGAGAAGTAGAGCACAGTGCAAATTATCTGCCATGAAAAAGAGGCAAGATAAAGCTTTTATAGTAGAGAGGAAGAAGGGAAGGAGAAGATGAGAGAATGGACCTTACTTTCATCATAATTGGCTCAAAGAGGAAATAACATGCATAGTCAATAGGGATTTAAAAATCTATCTTATCCTGCAGGAAAATGGGAGGGGGAGACAGAATATGGAAGGGGGGAGGTTTATAAAAGAGAGGGCTTATTGGGAGAGGGGAGTGTCAATACCCAAGATCTTTTGAGGGAGGGACAGGATCAAAGGAGAGAGAAAGTAAATGGAGCAGAAGAGGATAGAGTTAGTGCAGTAGTTAGCAACAGTAATTATAATAAGAATTTTGAAGCAAGTTTCTCTGATAAGGCTTCATTTCTCAAACATAGAAGGAAATGAATCAAATTTATAAAAAAAGAAATAAGAGCCTTGCCCCAATTAATAAATTATCAAAATACATGATCTGTGCCCAAAGAGCTATAAATTCATGTATATCCTTTGACCTAAGATCATCACTACTCGCATGAATATCAAAAAAAGAAGAGAAGAATGTCCTATATGTACCAAAAAATATTCATATCAATTTTCTTCTCCAGCACTCTATCTCTTCTCCATTGAAAATTGAGAGGATGCCCATCAATTGAAAAGTGTTATGTGTTTATGATGGAATATTATTGTTCTAAGGGAAATGATGAGCAGGATGCTCTCAGGAAAATAAACCTGGAAAGTCCTCCATGAACTCACAAGCAAAGTGATGTGTACCATATACAAAGCAATAGCATTGCTCTAAGATGAATAGTTGTGAATAACTTTGCTATATATATATTTTTTTACTTAATTTTTCTTGAGGGTTTTTATTTTTGTTATGGTGGGAAATCTGTTTCTTTCTCTTCACAGCTTGACTTTTATGGAAATATTTTGCATAATTTCACAAGTGGTTTTTTAATTGTGGGTGGGGATAAAGGAAAGAACATAGAATGCAAAATTTTAAAAATTGTGTGAATTTTTTTTGTTTTGAATGTAACTGGGGAAAATATTAAATAAATAAAATAAAACAGAACAAAAATATGTAATGTTTAGTGAAAATTTTGAAAAATCAGACACCAAAGTATTTGTTTACATTTTTTTGCTCTTTTTGAAATATGGCTAATATGGACATATGTTTTGTATATGTATAATTTATGTAATTTGCTTGCTCTGTGTTTTGGGGAAGATTTGGAAGAAGAGAATTTAGACTCAAAATTTAAAAAGAAAACAATGTTAAAAATAAATAATAATTATTTATTAAAATATGAAGATATGAATGGATGAATAGATTGGACATGGCAGTTAAGAGAGTAAGATGTCAAGGATAACTCATGTTATGGATCTAAGTGATTGGAAAGATGGTAGTGCCTTTGACAGTGCAAAGAATTTTCGGAAGAGGGGAAAGTTGGAAATAAAGATGATCAGTTCAGTTTTGGAATGATGGGTCTAAGATGTTTCTTGGACATCTAGCTTGTGATGTTTAAAAGGTAACTGGGAAATTATAGTGTTAAGATCAGAAGTTATTGGCACAAAAGTTAAGAGTAGATTTGAGAATCATAAGCAAAGAGATGACAATGGAAAACATTAGAGTTGATGAAATCACAAAGTGAAATAATATAAAGGAAGAAGAAAAGAGAACCCAGAATAACCCCTTAAGGAAATCCTGCTGTTATTGGGAGGGACCTTGATGAAGATAATAAAAAATGGAGATGGAATGGTCAAGTAGGCGGAAAAATAGAAAAGAGCAGTATCATGAAAACAACCTAGAGAGAAGAAACAAAGAGAAAAGAATGGTAGATACTATCAAAAACTGCAGAAAGTTTAAGAAGGATAAAGATCTAGAAAAGACCATTGGATTTGGCAATTAAGAGATCAATAGACTGATGAACTCTGAATGCAGATTTAAGCAAATTTGCTTTATTTTGTATTATTTTATTTTGTGTGTTTTCTTTTGAAACATAAGTAATATGGAAATATGTTTGGCATAACTTCACATGCATAAACAAAAAGAAAGTACTCATCTATTCAAGAAGGGAAGAAGGGCAAGACATAAAAGAAGGGGGAATTTAGAGCTCAATTTTTTAAAAATGATCATTAATTTTTTTCATGTGTAATTGTCAAATTTTTAATGAAATAAATAAAAAAGTTAAATAATGAATCAAAAAAAAATCATGAGTAGCTCTGAAGATAACAATTTCAATTGACTGATGATGTCAGAAGTCAGACTTCAAAGAATTGAGAAGTAAGAGAAAAGGAGGTGGAGGTACTTATTATAAATGACCTTTTCCTAGAATTTTGCCACAAAAGGGAAAAGAGAAATAGGATGATAACTAATGCAGTAGACCAGACCCTCTTGGAAATATCCAATGTACTATAATTACTGAAGGCAAAAAGAAAGTTATAATCATAACAAGTTTGAGAATGACTGATCTAATTGAATAATAACTATGGAGAAGGATTTGCCCTTGAGTTAGTTCTGGACTTCTTAACTTAGTAGTATAAGGAATAACTATCGCAAGGAGTCAAAAGCACAGGGCCATAAATTGGAAGTGTAACCAATCCAAACATGTGGGCAAGTACAGTTGGAAGCTGATAGTGTAGATCTTTTTTGCTTTTATTTTCCCCTTTGTCCTATGCCTAGGGCAGCAGAGTAGGTAATAAAGTTACAGTTACTCTTTCCTCGACAGTCTGGCTACCTTCATATAGTGGACCCTTGGTTGTGATCAAAGGACCAACTTTATGTTTTCTTAGGTAATAGTTGCTTACTATAGGCAGTGACAGAGAACAGCACCCCTTCTGAAAATTGTAGCTCTGAGTTGTATGTTAAGCAGACCAGTTGAAACCACTGATGATGGAGGGAGAAATAGGTGTCCCAATAGGAATCAGCTATTTAATGTGTCAGCAGGACCTCCTTTTTTTTTTTTCTCAAAAGTATAAATCTCCATCTACCTTGCCTTTTGGAGGCAATAAAGAGTTGAAGACTATTTTTCTCTTTCCTTTCAGTTTTTGTTATCTGATTACACTATTAAGGAACCAATTGACAGGCAAGGCAAATCCCAACAAAGCAATACTGTGTAAAAATGTAGCTTAAGTATAAGAAACTCCAAATATGTAGACACTAACTTTAAAGTATCCTGGTTTAGTCCTCTGAAAAATTTACCAGATTACTCAAAGTATTTGTAGATAGGGATAAAATATTTCATTAGGAAGATCTATTTTTATTGATTTTGTGTTCATGGATTCCCTATCCCAGTAATAACTTGAACTATTTTAATAAAATATTTTAGCTATCACAATCTTGAAGGTATTAAATAATCTATCAAGGAGAATTTTATCTATTTGTAGGAGAATTTTAAAAGAAGCTAAACACTATGAGCATTTGAGTCAGAGCCAGGAAGATGACCTAGGTTTGAATCCCACCTCAGACACTGCATAACTGTGGTTCTTTGGCAGTCAGCTACCCTCAGCGTCAGTTTTCTCATCTGCAAAATGGAAATAATAATAGCACATTCCTCATAAAAATATGGAGAGAAAGAAATGAGCTAACTTATGCAAAGATATGAATAGTTCTCAAAAGAATTATAAACTATTAACAATCACATGAATGAATATTTCAAATCACTAATAATGGAAATGCAAATGAAAACAACCATGAAGTTTCATTTCACATCTTGCAAATTGGCAAAAATGACAAAAGATGGGAATAGTCAATGTTGAAAAGGTTGTCAAAAGACAGGAACTGCTGGTCAATCTTGGATTGAGTTATAAATCAATACAACCACTTTGGAAATCAGGTTGGAATTATGGAAATAAGTGACTAAAATGCCTTTATCCTTTGAGCCAGAGATTCCATTATTAGGCTTATATTCCAAGAAGGTTATCAATAAGAAGAGTGAGCCCATATACATCAAAATATTTATAGCAGCTTTTTTTTTTGATAGCAAAAAATTGGAAACAAAGTACATGCTAATTGATGGAAGCATGCCTGAATAAGTCATGCTAAATGAATGTAATGGAATATTATTGTATTACCAGAATAACTGTTTTGAATATAGAGAGGTATGAAAACACTTACATGAACTTCTGCAGATAGAAGCAGGATCAAGAAACCAATAAAACAATATGCACAATGACTAAAACAATGTAAATATCATATACACATGAACACAAAATCAAAAATGAATCTTATGAAATTATAAAGAAAAACATAATTGAATTATATATATGGATTGAATTATATAGCTGAATTTGAATTATATATATATATATATATATATATATATATATATAGCTGATATGACTGCTCCAACACTTTGCAGATGGTAAGTCTATGAGTATAAGAAACTGCACATATTGATGAATTGATCAATTAGGGCTCCTCTCTTCTTTATATTTTTGTTTTTGTCCTACTTCTTGAGGAAAAGATTCTGGGAAGATGGTAGAGTAGGACAGAAAATTCCAAGCTCTCCATGTTTCCCCCACAAATAAAAAAAAAAGTGCCTCTGGGTCAATGTAGAGAGGGAAAAACAAACAAAAATTTGAGGAGGACACTATTCCTTCTAAATTAACATATCTGAAGAAAGATTACAGGATGAAGTTTGACCATTGTGAAGTGTAAACCCTTCCAGGCTTGAGTCACTGAAATAGCAAGCTATGAACTCTGGGGCTAGCTAGGTTGGGAGGTAGTCTCAATCCCAGCCATGGGAATTGTCATCTCCCCAAAGTGGAAAAATTCAGGTATCTGAATCCAGAGAGATTGAGGAAACCTCTGCTGATGAGGGATACTAGACTCAGCTATGCTGCTGAGATTCAGCCTTCATAAGAAGAAAGCAGGACAGTGGCTGAGTGCAGAAGCAATAAGACAGAGATACTGCTGGCTTAGGCACTTGCAAGAAGATAAAATTTTTTATTTCAGTTTCCAAGCCAGAAAATAGAGTTGAAGGGAGGACATGAGGCTAGGCACATTTGCAGAGAAAGATAGTGAAGCAACAAACCTGTACTACCCTAAAGAATAATGTTCACTGATCACCTGCCCAAAGAGCTTTCATAGAACTTAAAAAAAAACAAAACAAAAAAAAACTTTAAAAATCAAATGGAGAGAGATTGAGGAAAAACTTTTAAAAATCAACAATCCAAGAAAAATAAGCTTATTATAAAAAGAAACTAACCAACTAGAAAAAGATACATAGAATCTTTAAGAAAATGATTCCTCGAAAACCAGAATTAAGCAAAAAGAAACCTTTTCGAAGTTATGAGAAATGAAGACATAAAACAAAATGTAAAAAATGAAAAAATAGAAGTGAATTGAGACACCCAAAAAGTGATTTGGAGAAAAGATCAAGAAGAAAAAACATAAGAATAATTGAATTATCTAAAAATTATAATTAAAAAAAAGAATCTTAATACAATACTACCAATAAATAAAAGCAATTGTCCTGGAGTATTTATACAATGGGCAAGGGGAATCTCTCAATCACCACTTAAAAGTGATGTTACATGGAAAATATAGGAACATCATAGCCAATTTCTGAAACCCCAAATTCAAAGAGAAAATATGATAAGCAACCAAAAAAATTCAAATATGGCATAGCCACAATTAGAATCACACAAAATCAAGCAGAACAGCTACATTAAAAGGCCACAGGTCTTGAAACACTATATTTGGAAGAGTAAAATAATTGGAGTTGTGGCTGAAAATATACCCTGTAAAGTTAAGCATATTTCTGAATGGAAAAAAAAAAAGTGGACATTCAATTAATTGCCAGATTTTTCAGAATATTGTTGCAAAAAGACTTGAACTTAATAGAATATTTGACATAATAAGATGCAAGAGAAACAAAGTAAACATCAAGGACTAATTACAGGGAGTCAATAAGTACAAACTTTATTTTTTTATATGTGGAAATGCATTTCATATGTCTAAGATTGTCATTAGTAAGTAGGTAATTCAAGAGAAGGATTTCAGTATAGTTGATAATGATGTGATTTTTAAAAAGCAAAACCCATGTAGAAAAAGATAAAAAGAGTAATTATGTTATACAAATGAGGTACGAGAGGAAGAACTCACACACAGGAATTAGAGGAAGGCTAGTGGCTCTGGAACCCTACTCTTATCAAGAATGAGTAAAAGAGGGAAAAATGAATATCTATCTAGAAGAGTATAAAAGTCTTCTAAATTTATAAAGAAATAAGACAGGGGAGAATAAGATAAGGGTAGGGCTATAGAAGCATGTGTAGATTAATTGGAATGGGATAAAATGTGTATATTAATAGGAACAGGATAAAGAACGAGGGAAAGCGGACAGAATAAGAGAGGAATCCTTGGAGGGGGTGATGGGTAAATAATAGCAAGGCAAAGTAGTGTGTAGAAGTAAAGCAGAGGAGTCAACAGTGATAGGAAATAAGAGATAGACATAAGCATAATAATGATGATCAGGAGTAGAATTTATTTGGAAAAAAATAGGGGTAATAATCATTGATCTCTGACAAAATTAAAGCTAAAATAGATTTAATCAAAAGGGAAGAAGGAAACCACCATTTGTCAGCCATATTAATCAATACTCTTTAAAATAACTAGAGAATATGAGGTTGGAATGTTGCTGGAATGTAGGAAATGAAAATTGTTGGATGTAGATAAAAATCTGAAAAGAATTACACTTATAAAGATAATATTATCCACCTTCAGAGAAATGGGAAAATCAAGCATAGATGATCATATGTACATGAAAGTATATGTATATATTTGTGTATTATCTATTTTTACACATTTGTGTATATGTATATATATATGTATAGATAAATCCTCTTGGGTTCTGCTTACACATGGCATTTTTTTTTCTATTTTGTATTTAAATATTTAAGTTTCAAATAAATTTGATGACAAAAGAAAAAATGCAGAATAAAAACTTAACAAAAAATAATACTATTTGTTATATGTTATGGCTCTGGAAGGAGAGAAAAGAAGGAAACTAGGGAAAACTATGGTAATATAAGAAACAAAAGACATCAAAAACTTATTTTTAAAATGTAATATAAATGCTAGCTCTTAAAAACTATCACATATGTCAGATGACTTGCATAAACTACTTTTGTGACCTTGGGCAAGCCACTTTATGTCTCTGCACTTTGGTTTCCTTATCTGTTTGAAAGGAAGGGATTGGACTCTAAATCTCTAAATTCCCTTCAAGCTTTAAATCCTATGATTCTATTATCATAATAAAACAATCAATATTATTATACTATTTCACACTCTATAAGAATGTAAGCTTCTTTCTCTATGAGGGATAGAATTGTTCATGTGAATTATATATGTATGTATGTATGTATGCTTGTGTGGGGGGGGGGGGGGGGGGGGGATCTTGAACAATTTGACCAATAGTTGAAGCTACACAGGATGTTAGTAAATCTGGGCTCCATCAATTGTATATTTGAGAGAATTATAAAAAATGAAAAGAAAATATTGGGGAAATAATAGCATGACTATTTTTGACCACAGAAAGGAATATTCAAATGCCACATTTTTTTTGCAAACTATTTTGTATCATCTTTAAAATGACAAGATGCTACCTTCCATTGAAAGAATACTGAAGAAAATCAGTTTTCCTTCTCGATTTAAGCAAACAACTTATAAAAAGTTTTTCTTTACAAGATTTTCTATTTAAGATAAATAAATTTCTCTTTGAAATAGCTTTAACTTTTATGATTTTATACTATAAAAATTATATAAATATGGAATAAGGAACAATTAAAAGAGACACCAAGTTAAGTACAACAAGAGGAATAATATCTTGTATTTACATAGTACATTCCATCTAAGGGGCTCAAAGTGCTTCACAGACATTAATTCATCCTCACAACATCCTAGTGAGGTTGGTAAGGGGCAGGTATTATTAACAAGGTCCCTGTTCTTCTTTGTGAAATGAAATGACTTTACAGATGGTGACTTTGAGACACAGCATGTGGGCTGTCCTGCTTGAAGGTAGATCAAGACACAGTGTTTTCCATTTCATTTGCATATTTTTGCAGTGATTCAGCTGTCCTCTATATTACTGTACTTGTGTTTTTGGTTACATTCACAGTTGGCTAAGATTAAGCCAAAATTCATGCTTTTGCAATTCAAAATTGCTACAAATTTCTTTGCAATTGTTCAAAAATTACAAAATAGACCATATAAATGTTTTAACCATATTTTAAAGTGATATAAACTGCTTTTCCTTGAAATTTATCCCATATGGTCCAGTGACACTCTTCAACTGAACTTAGTGTAAGAACATGCCAAAAGTATTTGAAATCTGAAGCATGATGTCGGTGCATTTTATAGCGTATGCTATATGCAACCATAGGAAGAATCCTCAATAATTCTGGAATAGAATTGAACAATTATTTTATAAACAAGTCTAAAAATCATTACCACATAAATGCCAAGTAGACCATCCAACCCTATTTCTAGCTGAACAACGAAATAGTGCTACCAAGAATTTGAGATGAAAGGAGAAACTTGTTTCCTTCTCTGTTCAGTCAATGTCATATCCTAGAGCACATAAGGAAACAAGGTAGGAAGGGGCTAGGGGAAAGATATGTTAATATCACTGCAAAAAGATTTTTAATTACTCAGAAACATAAGAAAATTCATTTCTTTCATAACAACAATTAGAATTATTTATCTGATATTATATCTTCACCATAAAAGCTTTGTCAAAAGATACTTCTTGATTCCCAGGCAATAAAGATAATAAGAAGTTTAGTCTTTATGAAAATGGATTTTGCATTCTCTTGCTAATATTGTGATTGAAATTTTGTTTCAATCATATATTTATTTCTGAGTGATAGTTTTTTTAAGGATTAAGATGATTTTGAAATATAAATCAAGATAGTCTGATCCTTTGACATTTCATACCCTTCCATTAGGACACATTTAAAAGATTAATTCTATTCTTTCAGAAATAATTTTATAAGTTTTTTATAGTAGTAACGGGCTGTATTTTGAAATTACAAACTAGGAATTCAATACAAATAAAATGTGCTACAATAACAATTTAGTGAAAACAAAAATTAATATAAAAAGGAAAACAAATATAAGTATAATATGTTAATTTGTTAACTTGATTTTGACTGATGATCAAATATATTAAATGAACTTCACATTTTGCATTTCTTCAATGAATTATATTATATAAAGAATTTTATTAGTTCCTTGTTTAAAAAATCTTTTCTAACTTTTACTCTATTTTAATGTTATAATAAAAGATGATTAACTCTTTACAATAATCAAATTTTCTGTAAAGATAAGTTTCTTATGAAATAGAATTGTTAGTTAATAAATTTGATATGATTGAACATTATATAGATATGTAAACATATGCCTAAATTTATTATCAAAGACTACTTTAGCAGATTTATACAACATGTTATATACTTACAAGTTAAAGTCAGCTTTTAAAAGTGAAGAAAACATGCTGTTTTTTAAAAGGAGATAGTTTAGTTAAATGTGTCTAACTTAAACTCGTGCATATAATTTTCAAAAGTTACTTCAACCTCATAAGCAAAATCATGCTTATTGAAAATATCAGAATGTATGTTAATATTTTAGGCCTCAGCAACTGAAATTTAGTATATGATTTACTTGAATCTTAAAATAGTATTTAATAAATATAATCTGTCAGGTAGGCACAATTATAGGAAATCAAATTGTGATCACTAAATCAGTAGCAATCAGAAACTTATATTTTGAAAATTAAGTTTATTAATATGTAATCTTTAGGTAATCATATTTATTCTCCTAATTTACACAATATTTATGATCTTCCACATGTCCTTGAAATAGGGAACAGGGACACTATAGTATGAAAAAGTGGCCTAGCTGCTGGAGTTCATAAATTTTGTTCAGCTTTGGATGAGTTCAAAGAATTGCCATGTAAGAAAAGCCTTACAGAGGGAATTTATCTGATTATGGCAGTAATAATTACCCAGCTGTTTATTGCAGATAGAGAAATAATTCATGTAGGCAATAGGCCGTGGTGGCAATGACACTCTGCATTTAGTAAATATGCAAACTGTTCACTTCTAATTAACCAAGCTAGAGGATGCCCTTATTAAATGTATAAACTAAAAGTGCCTTCCTGACAAGTGATGAATTGTTACATTGCACAAACTCTTGCCACAGAATTATTGGAGTGAACTTGGGGCTTAACTTCATTAAGAGATCTTGTGGGATAGTTAAATGAGGATGGACAGCATAACAAGGCCTACCTGACAGCCAATGATATGTGAGACTTGAATGAAACTGCACCTTTTATTCCCTTCCTACTTTATTGTTAAGATGGACTACAGATAAATTGTAAACCTTCAAAATTCATTTGAGTTTGATCAAAGAAAATAAATACCACAGGAGCTAATTTACTAAGAGTATATGTTGAAAATATATAGCTGAAAATTTATCTTCCAAATTAAATGAACACCATATTATGATCACAGATGTATATGTTTATTTTTCAAATAAATATTCCATTATTTCCCAGTTACATATAAAAAAATTAATGCTCATTTTTTTAAAAAAATTGACTTCCAAATCCTTTTCCTCTGTCCTATCCCTTCCTTTTTTGAAAAGGCAAAAACTTGATGCAAACGGAAGTTATGCAAAACATGTTTCCATGTTAGCTAGATTGCAATACAAATCACAAAGTAAAACAATAAAGATAAATAAAGTAGAAAATAAATATAAAGAAAGTGGAGGAAAGTATGTTTCACATTGCTTTCAGAGCTTATCAGTTCTTTCTTTAGAGGTTTATATCATCTTTCATCATGGAATAATTACCTTTTCACAACCTTTCATTATTTATTACCTAAGGAATGACTGACTGTTTAATATAGATAGATAGATAGATAGATAGCTCTATTCCTATATATTTGAGAAGTGAGGGCATTATCAGAGAAACTTGCTATAAAGAAATTTCCTCCAATTTCCTAATTTTGATTTTGGATGCATTGATTTTGTTTGTGCAAAAAATGTTTCATTTCATGTAATCAAAATAATATATTTTACATTCCACAATCCTCTCTATTTTTTGATCATAAACTTTTCCCTTATCCAAAAAATGAGGTACATTTTTCTCCATTCTCCTCTAAATTATTTATATATCACCTTTTATTTCTATAGTATTTAACAATTTTAAATTTATCTTTTTATAGGATGTAAGATGTTGGTTTAAATCTAGATTCTGCCAAACCACTTTCCAGTTTTTCCACAAATTTTTATAAAATTACAAGTTCTTGCTTGGAACTTTGGTTTCCTCAAATTCTAGATTTACTATGGTCATTTACTACTGTGTATTGTATATTTAATATAATCCACTGATCAACCACTTTCTTAGCCAGTATCAGATTGTTTTATGATTGCCGTTTTTTTTTTAATTACAGCTTTTTATTTTCAAAATACATGCATGGATAATTTTCCAACAATGATCCTTGAAAAACTTTGCATTCCAAATTTTCCCTCCTTTCCCCCCACTCTCTCCCTTAGATGGCAAGTAATCCAATATATGTTAAAAAAAAAAAATGTTTAAAAATGTGTTAAATCCAATATGCAATTATCATGCTGCACAAAAAAAGATGATTACCATTTTGTAATTCAGTTTCCAATTTACAACAGCTAGACTATTTTTCTTAATGTTTCTTTCATTAATTCCCTTGATATTTTTTTACATTTTATTCTTTCAGATGAATTTTGTCTAGCTTGCTAAAATAATTTGTTTGTAGTTTGATTTACGGGTAGTCGTGTACCCATGACTAATAAGTATGTCTCCAATTTAGATATAGCTTTATTTTACAAACATATTCATATAGTTTCTGCATTTGTCTTGGCAGAAAGACTCCAAAGTATTTTATATTATCTTCAGATATTTTAAATGTAATTTTTCTTTCTATCTCTTGCTGCTGGGTACTGTTGGTAGAAACGAAGTTAATGTATTTGGGTTCACTTTGCAACTTTGCTGAAGTTAATTATTTCAAACTAGTTTTTAAAATTGATTCTTTAGGGTTTTCTAAGTATACAATTATATCATCTATAAGAATAATAATTTTGTTTCTTCATTGTATTTCTTCAATTTCTTTTTCTTGTCTTATTGAAATAGCTTGCAATTCTTGTACAATATTAAATAATAGTGGTGATAATAGGCATCCTGGTTTCATTACTGATTTTATTGGGAAGGTTTCAAGTTCATGCTCATTATCAATAATGCTTGTTCTTAGTTTTAGTTAGATAATATTTATCTCCTTATGAAAGACTTCATTGATTCTTATGCTTTTTTCATATTTTTCATATTTGTTATATTATTCTAGTACTATGTCATTATATCATAGAGTGTTATATTTTGTAAAAGGCTTTTTCTTTATATATTGATATAATTAGGTGATTTTTATTGTTTTCATTATTGATATGGGTCAATTATGCCTGTAGCTTTTCTAATATTGAATTGGCCTACATAACTCATATAAATCCCACCTACTTATTTGCATTATTTTGCAACTTATTTTGCATTATTTTGGTGATAGATTGCTGTAATCTCCTTTCTAGGCATTTATTTAAATTTTTTGCATTAATATTCATTTAAGAAAATTTATCCATGGCTTACTTTTTCTCTTTTTGCTCTCTCTTTTTTTAGGTAACAAAACAATATTTGTGTCACAAAAGGAAGGTGATAGAATTCCTTCTTTACCAAATCCTTTCTTTCAGATAGTTCATATAGTACTGGAAGTAGATATTCCTTAAATGCTTGACAGAATTTCCTTGTAAATCCAAATGCTAGAGACTTTTTCATTGATGGCTTGTTCATTTTTTCCTAAGTTAAAATTATTTAAATATTCTAGTTCCTTTTCTGTTAAAATCAGCAATTTATGTATATTTTAAAAATATTCATCCATTTCACTTAAAATTGTCAGTTTTATTGGCATATAATTGAGCAAAATAACTATTACTTTAATTTCATCTTCATTGGTGGTACATTCATCTTTTTAATTTCTGATATTAATTTCATTTTCCTCTTTTTAAAATCATACTAACCAATGATTTATTTATTATATTGGGTTCTTACCCCTCCCCACAAAATCAGCTTCTAATTTTATTAGTTCAATTTTGCTGTTTTTTTTTTAACTTTCATTTTTTTTCATTTTCAGAAATTCCATTTTGATAATTGGAAATTTGAATTTTTTTTAATTTTTTAATTGTATGGCCAATCCCTTGATCTGTTCTTTCTTTCTTTTATTTGATGTTCACATTTAAAGATATAAATGTTCCATTAGGTACTATTTTGGCTGCATCTCACAAATTTTCAAATGTTGTTCTATTGCTTCATTTTCTTTTAAAGAAATAGTTTTCATGATTTGTTATTTGACCCACTCGTTCTTTAAGGATTATTTAGTTTCCAATTAATTTTTAATCTATGCTTCTAAGGACCTTTGTTAAATGTAATTTTTATTGCCTTATGGTCTAGAAAAGAATGCATTTAATATTTATGATTTTCTTCATTTTATTGTAAGGTTTTTCCTTTCTTAATATATCATCAATTTTTGTGAAGGTGCCATTTATAGCTGAGAATAGATATAATTCTTTTTATTCCCATTCAGTTTTCACTAGAGGTATAAAATATCTAACTTTTTAAAGGTCCTGTTCATCTCCTTGACTTCTTTCTTATTTATTTTGTCATTATATTTATCTAGCTCTGAAAGGGAAAAATTGAGGTCTCTCACTTGAAGAGTTTTTCTTCCTATAGTTCATTTAATTTTCCCTTTAATAATTAGAATATCGTGTCATTTGGTGCATAAAAGTTTAATGCTGATATTGCTTAATTTTCTATAATTCATTTTGGAAAGAGTTTCCTTACCTATTCTTTTAAATTAGATCTTTAATTACCTGAACAAATTCTACTTCTGCTTTTTATTTTAGCTTTTGCTATATGTCTATTTCACGGGTTTAACCTGTAAACAACATATTGTTGGATTCTGATTTCTAATCCATTCTGCTATTTACTTCCATTTTGTGGAGGAATTCATCCCATTCACATTCATCCTTATAATTACTAACTGTGAATTTTCCTACATCCTATTTAATTCTATTTATTCTCCTATCTTTTTTATTCTGTCCCTCCTTTAAAATCTGTTTTGCTTCCGACTTTGACTTTTTTTAGCTGCTCTTCTTTTTATAACCCTTCCCTCTGCCTTTTCTCTTAGTCTCTTCAAATCTTACATTCCTGTTGGATAAGATAGGTTCCCATTACCAACAAATCTATATATGCATATATACATACACAAACACAGACACACAGTGTCTATGTATATCTCTCTGTGTATATCCCTTTTTGAACCAATTTAGTTTGGAGCAAGATTCAAGTACTAGTCTCCTACATCCACCATTTCTCCCTTCACTATAAAAGCTCTTCCTTTTGTACTTGTTTTATGTGAAATATTTTTCCCCATTCTCTCTTCCCCCTTCCTCCTCCTTCTGGGGGATCCCTCTTTCTCACTTACCATTTTTACATGATACCAACATAATCAAGTAATTCCCACATCCTCTTTCTATGTGGAATCCTTGTAATTATCCAAATAATGATAAAATGCTTAGAAAAATAGAAAAATATCCCAATATTAAAAAATAATCAGTTTAACTTGTTCAGTTTCTAATGATTTTTTTTTCATTTTTATCTTTTTATGCTTCACTTTAGTCATGTATTTGAAAGTAAAATTTCTAATTTAGTCTAATCTTTTTATAAGGAATGTTTGAAAGTCATCTATTTAATTAAATATCCATTTTTCCCTTAAGGAATTATATTCACTTTTGCTGGATAGGTTAATCCCAGATCTTTTGCCTCCTGGAATATCATATTCCAAGCCATCATCTACATTTTTAATGTGGCAACTGCTAAATCTTACATGATCCTGACTGGCTTCACAATATTAAAATGGTTTCTTTCCGGCTGCTTAAAGTATTTTCTCTTTGACCTTGGAACTTTTGAATTTGGCTGTAATATTTCTAAGAGTTTTTATTTGGGGATCTCTTTCAGGTTATGATTTCTATTTGATGTTCTGGTTTGAAGATATCTGCTCAGTTTTCATTGACAATTTGTTTAAATATAATGTCTAAGCTCTTTATTTGATCATGGCTTTAGATTAGCAAAAATCACTTGTTTTTCCCAATATTTCACATTTTTTTTCTAATTTTTCACTCTTTTGACTTTGTTGTACTATTTCTTGCTGTCTTGTGTGTTCATTAGCTTCTACTCACTTAGCTTAATTTTTAAAGGAATTGTTTTATCAGGTTGAAGCCAAAATGGTAAAGGCAGGAATTCATCCAACCTCTCCCCCAAACGCTAAATAAATTTTAGAGCATCAGAACTCAAAAAGATGCAGTAGATTTTCCATTGTGACAGCACCTTAGAAGATCAGCAGAAAATATCTGTGACCCCAGGGTGAAAGTCCAGCTGTAGTCCCAGTGAAGGCCACACTAGCCCCAGCCTGGCTCCAGCCCCACACCTGACCCGACCTGGATCTCTAAATCAGTGACAGTACTGATAGCTTCCAGACCTCTCAGCCCAGAGACAGAGAAGAGGACTTGGAAGGTCACAGATTCTGTAGAACCAGAGTGGGAGCCAGTGAATTACCCCAGTATAGGCATGCCAGAGCTGCCCAGGATCCTGCCAGACCCTACCCTGGCCCTGGCCCCAACCTCAGCCCCAACCCTGGCCCTAGCAAGCCCCAGAGTCAGCAGGTAGGACCTCTGAATCAGCAGAGGTGCTCTCAGGAACACCACGGAGGACTTGGAAGGTCAGCAGAGAGGGTCTGAGACAATGGAAGAATCAGGTGTGCAGTACCAGCACAGGTCATACCAGCATAGCTTTGGCCACAGGCCTGGCCCTGGCCTCAGCAAAGCAAGACTCTGTTGCTCTAACACAATAGATCTTACAGCTACAGTGGGGTAGGAACACTTCTAACAGCTCTGGGGCAAAAAAGTGTACTTGTGGTCAGGATCCCAGAGGGATATCCCTGAAGCTAGAAATTATTTTATCCAATTAGATTTTGTACCTCTTTTTCTTTTTTTTCCATTTGGCCAACTCTTTTTAAGGTGGTGTTATCTTCAGCAATTTGTGTGTGTGTGTGTGTGTGTGTTTTTTTTAGCTACTAATTGTCTTTTCATACTTGTCTGTCTTTGCTTTAAATTTTTTTTGTCTAAGCTTTCCTGTACTATTTCTATTTGATTTTGAAAATCCCCCCTTTTTCAAAGCTCTTTCAGGAATTCTTGCTGGGTATATTGTGCCCAATTTACATTTTTCTTTGAGGCTTTGATTGTAGTGGTTTTGACTTTATTGTCTTTTTCTAAGTTTGTTTTTTCCCTGTCACCATAGTCAGTTTTCTTTTGTTATTTGCTAATTTTCCAACCTATTTCTCAATTTTGAAATTTTTGTGGAAGGAAGGAAGAGAGGAAGGAAGGAAGGAAGGAAAGGAGAAAGAGAGGGAGGGAATAGTGATAGGGATCACAAAAGACTCCATAGATAGTGATACCTGAATTGAGCTTTGAAGGGAACTAGAGATTCTAAGATGTAGAGGTGATGTGAGGAATCCTATTCTAGACATGAGGAACATCCCAAAGACACAGAGATAAGAAATGAAGTGTCATGTGCAAGATACAGTAAAAAGACTAGTTGGACTGGATTGTGGAATATGAAAAAAAGTCAATAATCTGTATTAAAGTTGGAAAGTTCAGTTGGAACTGAAATATGAAGGGATTTAAATGTCAAACAAAAATAACTAGAATTTGATCCTAGGAGCAATGGGGAACCACTGTAATTTATATATTATAAAAGTGACATAATCAGACCTGAAAGCTCCTTAAATATATGTAGTAAATTTTGTTGGCAAATGCCAATAATTGCCTCACTGACTAATGTATAATTTTCAGATTTCATCTACAAGAAGTTTTGGGACATTATAACATCATTTGGCCTTCTCCAATCCTAAAATATTATCCCTTTAATTTTCTAGTATCTTTCAAAGATCACTAATACTGATTCAGCAATGATATCTGCTGGGTGGTTGTGGTTGTTGTTATTTTTAATACCTAAGGATATACTTCTTAGGGACTTAATGAGCTGAATTTCCTTGAAGGTATCCGTTTTTTTTCTTACAAGCTTCCTAATTATCCTGGATTTTAAATCTCTATTCACCATTTTGGAAGCATTGGTAGTCCAAGAACCATTCCTCCTGGCAGAGAATTGGGGGGGAAGGAGGGTAGAGGAAGAAGAGTTGAGCAATTCAACTATTTTCCAGTTAATACCACTTTATTCAGAGCAGTGGCTTTAAATCCCCTCTTTTCAATCCTTTTCCTAGTATAGCCTTTTAAAAATTTTCCTTACATCTCCTGAGCTCATTCTGAGCTTTAGCATTTCTGACACTATTCCTCCATAATTTCATACTTTTGGAATAATCTTCAATTTTTCTGCCTTTGTTCTGTTTTCTATAGCTATCTCTTAAAAATCCAGTTCCTTTTAAAATTCCCTGCATGTGTAGGTTGATTTCTGGAAAAGCCTCCTCTTTTCTTCTCATTGGAAGTGGTTCTCTGTCTTCATAATTTTTTTGTAAATGAGAGATTTTCAACCTTCCTGGACTATGTTTACCGAATTTTAGCTCATGAGAGCTTATTTGTGCTTTCTCTGCATGCTTTGAAATCTGCCCTCCCTAAAATCTTGAGTATATGTTAGACTATACTTTTTCAATTATCAAAAATTCTAAGCAAAGAACACTACTTCCATTCCAGTTTCTCATCCTTTCCATCCCAAAAGTCACCTTCTCCTTTTTTGGTGAGAACTAAATCCAAAACATGATTTCCTCTTATTGGTTCTTTTATCTTTGAAGGGTATGATTATAATTAAAGCAAATCAAGAAATTATTTGCTACTTTGCTTTTGGCTCAGTAATCAATCAGCAAATGTCCAGATAATTGAAGTCCCTATATCACTAGTATATAACACCTACACAACAGGCTTGTAATCTCTTTTTCCAAATTCTTCATCTACTTGAGCTGTCTTTCCAAGTAGCATTTTACTTTGTGGAACTCTACCTGTCCTTTCTCTGGATCCATTTAAATTTTTGCTCCTCAAATGTAGGATGTACATAAGATTATTCCTTCCTTTTTTTTTCTATCACAAATCATAAGATACAGTGGTCCTGATTTCACTGAAAACCCATAGTTGTTTTTGCAAGTTTTCAGAAAACAAAAAACAGTGAATTATCTAAAGAGCCATGCCCATATTTTCATTAGTTTAGAGGATCTATATAAAAACACAATATAATGGATACAATGGGATATTCTTCTTTATGAATTACAAATGTAAAACTAATCCATGTTCCATTATTTCCTTTACATTTTACTTCAATCACTTAACTATTCTATGCTCTATCACAATGTTTAGGTTCTACTTTACTCATTCAGCAACTGTATCACAGTTAATCAAAAACACATCTAAGGGTAGATTCACAGCAATGTCAAACGATACTCATCTTTAGTATAACTCTATTCAGGGACATTGAGAGAATTAATGAATGGAGAATATAGTTTAACAATGGGATCAAAATAAAGTTTAAAGGAATTTAAAAGGTGTGTAGGAGATGAAAAAGTAGAGGCAATGAATAGATTATTCTAGAAGTTTGGCAGCAAAAGAGAAGACAAATATATTATAGTGTTTAAAAGTATAGGAAGGCCAAATTATGGCTTTTAAAAATGAGTTATGCCTAAGCAAGGCAGCAGAAAAAGTCCCAGTAAATGGGGAAAAACTAAAGATAAATAGTATGATCTGATTAGGCACAATTTCTGGGAGATCAATAAGAGATATAATTAAATAATAGGTAGAAGGAATGGTCTTTGAAAGGAGGAAAGTCATAACTTCCTCCAAGATAAAGGTAAAATACGACATGATGGCTAAGAATAAAAAGGGATCCTGAGATATAGAGTAGGAGAAAAGAAATAAATAACAGATGGCAAGATTTCCTCTAGTTCAAAAGTAGAGATTGGAGAAAATAAGTGATTAAGATGATCTGAGATTGATAACTGTTATAAAAGGATATAATAACTCAGAATATTTTTGGAAGTACCCCATGGGGAGGCAGAATTGGGTCCTACAAACCTATATACCATAAGGGAAAGAGTTCCAGACTAGAAATCAGGATACCTTGGCCATAACATACATCATGTTAGTTTTGGTCTAGTTTTGCTCCATCTTATTGAGATTATTTAGAACCTTAATTCTGTCATGTATCATATTAGTTATCAATCCAAGATTTATTAGTATGTTCCATTCTTAGTTCACGTTCTCATTACATAGAGAAAAAGAATGGACCTGTGGTTTAAATTCTACAACATGTAGATGGCTTAAGTCACAGAATCACAATTTAATCATGCTGTTGGTAACTGACATTCTGTGTAAATTCTTATGATATAATAGCACCAGTGAGCTCATTCATGAGAACTGATGTCCATTTGCTTACCAAGGATTGAAAACTGCCTCACATAAAATAGAATGCTAATGCCACTCTATCATAGAAGTTATAGCCCATGTTAATTGCTTTTGATACATCTTCTCATGTTTCCATTTTGTCAAACAGAATAACTTTTCCATATTTGCCATAAGAATTCTGAACATATTTAACCCTATTCTTCAAATAAAAAGAATGAAGGCATTTCTTCAAAATACTGAATTTATAAGTTAATTTAGTTTTCTATTACTGTATCTCTCTGGTTTACATATCAGGACCAATAAATAAGCATCAGGACCAATAAATAAGCTTTATTTAGAAAAATAAAGTTCTTGAATCTCAAAGAAAATAGTTAAGAAAAAAGGAGGCTAATAAAGGAGGCATAGGAGTACAAGATTTCAAAGTATATTATACAGTAGATTCTCTGATAAAAGATTTACAGAATCATAACACAAAGATTCACAAATAAAAAGAAGTGAGGAAAGTATAGAATTAGAAAAGCATATTAAAGCTCTATAAAACAAGAACACTGAACGTGAAGATAAGATATTCAGAGATAATAACCTAAGAGTAATACATTTCCTAATACACTCATGGAAAAATTTATAAACAAGAACTTATTTTTAAAATTGTTTAGAGAATGCTTAGAAGCATATGCTAAAGTATAAAGCAAAATAATGAGAAGATCAATAGTAAGGAACTCTGTTTACCAAGACAGTTAAGCCTCAGAGTTACAATATCAAGGAACAAACTTTGCAGACAGAAAGGGGGAGAGAGGAGCAGAGAAGACTTCAAACTTCAAGGTGAACCAATCAGAATAACTTAGGGATGGTCTGTGTGTACAAGAAAGCAAATGGGGAATTATAAATATGACAGTTTTTAGAGCAAAGAAAATCATTTACCATGATATAACATCAGAGCTTAAATATCAAAGAAAATTCATTTACCAGAGCTTCAATATCAAAGAAAATAACTAAACACTCAGATAAATGTTTCAAATACTTTCTTTAAGAAAATTCACAGTTGTGCCTGATATTCAGTGTTCAAGCTAGCCAAACAGATGAAAGTTAAATATTTTCAAATAGCAATGGAAAACTAAGCATTGAAATCATTATTTTCAAATGGCCAGGACCAGACAAGCACAAGTATGCAGTACAGGAGAGTTTTTGTTTTCTCATTGTCTTAGAAGAAATAATCAAACAAATATGCAAATCTAGATTGTAAGGAGTAGAACAATGGATTCACAAAATTAAGAAGTAAATGATACAATGGGGAAAAGTTATCAAAATATAAGATGAACAAAATTAATTCACAATAAGGGGAAATTTTTTAAAGTGAGAGGGACATAAAAGTTGTAACATAATAGATTGCTTTCAAATATTTGTGGAAGAAGGAATAAATTAATTCTTTTTGGCCATAGAGGATGAGAAGTCACAGTTCAAAGTTGCAAAGGGGACCATTTTGACTTGCTGTTAGGAAAAAATTTCCCAACCATTAAAACTGTCCTAAAGTGTAATTGATTACCTATTTTTCATCATTAGAGGGTTTTAGGCAAAATCTGGTTAACTTCAAGTTCAGAAATCTCTCTATTATGCCAAAGCAGGGAAGAAAGAGATCAAACATCTCATTTGAGAAATAATTTAGCTACAATATAGAATGTATGGAGTGGAAAAATAAACTATGTCTAGAAGTAGCTAAACTGGAGAAAAGACTTAGAGACTTTCAGAATGAGGAATTTGTATTTTAACCTAGAACCAAAAGGGGGCTCCAGAAAGCTTTTCATAATGGGAATGGATGGTCAGATGGATTATCCAATTAGAATGATAATTAAATCTGTCAAGATTATTGTAAAATTTAAAACTGATATAACATAAAAATTGAGATAAAGTGAAATGTCCAGAATATTTAGTTATCTAAATTCTATTAGAAAATTAATGTTTGAAATATCAACTTACTTTTTTAAGGAAAAAAAAAATTTAAAAATACAGTTACCATTAAGAATTATTAACAATCAACAACCACATTTCTTTAAATACTAAAAGAATGGTATATTCAGTTTGAACTTCCTTCAAAAGTAAAGGATGTTAGTTTTTCTGTACTCCAAGGTAATAATATTTTATTAATGTGACCTATCTGTAGCTCTGTACCTAATTTTTAATTTCATATCATTTTCTTGTTCATAACCTGGGGCAGTTTTTGCATATCAGGCTAGAAGGAGGTTATGAGTGTACATGTCTACCAAGTGCATACTCAGCCTTTAAATTAATCAAACCGATTTATCTTCGTAAGAGGTCCAGTCTTGGTAAGAAAATATCTTCTCAGAAATATGTTGCATAATTTACTATACTATTAACTATAGAGTAGATGAACTATGGCTATTAACTATACAAAGTTTAAGTCCAAGGTCAATGGAGTTTTACAAAATTTGAATAACGTTGTGTAATCTACTTAAATAGGGCGGTTTAGTGGCACAGTGTACTGGGCCTGAAGTCAGAAAGACCTTGCTTCAAATCTGGCTTCAGACACTTACTACCTTATATGACCCTGAGCAAGTCATTTTACCCTGTTTACCTCAACTTCTTCATCTGTAGAATGAGATGGAGAAAAAAAAAGACAAACCACTCCGGTATTTTTTTGCCAAAAAAAAAAAAAACATCAGATGGGGTCCCCAAAAGTTGGACATGACTGAAATAACAAAAGAACAATATTAAATTCTTCCAAAGAGCCATATTTTCCAGCAATATAGACTGTAACCACTACACATAACAGAATATGATTTCAAGTCACTGTGACCAAAAATATTTAGCACATGACAATGTCTTCCCAAATTTACTCATTTGTTCTTTGATAGGAAACAGTCAACCACTGGTTCAGAATTCAAAATCCTTTCACTTGGTAGGGCCACTTGAACCTTGTGGAGTGCAGGCCTGCTCTTTGAGATTTATGCCACAAAATGGCTTTCTATACCTAGTTGAATGGAGAAAATTCTAGTTTAGCCTATTTCCCCTTGAAAATAAAGAAATTGGGTTAAATGACCTCTGAAAAGTACTTCCAACAAATTCATTTTTATAATTTTTTTAATATTTGCTTACAATTTTAAAAATAATTTCAGTTTTAAGAAAATAGAAGTGACCAGCATAAGAAACTGATGATGAAAGCAATGACAAAAAGGATTTATTTAGCTCTTCGGCCCTTAGAATATAAAGACAGAAATGAAAATCACTGTTATTACGGAGCTAATTTAACATCAGAGTAGACAACAACATACATGGGAGAGTATGTTCCTTTTAGATTTTTATTAATTTATACGATTTAAGAGGATAATAAGAGATATAATGGTCTTTAAGGGTGGGTCTAACCAAGAATGCATCCACACTTAGTAGAGATAATTTCCTTTTTTACTCTGAGTAACCTCTTTCTTATCTTTTAAGGGTTGCTACTTTAATGCAGATAGACAATGGACTTGCTCCCAGGTGATCTTTCTCCCAGCCATTCATTTTTATGGACCACAGACCAACTAGAGAAACTTATAAGAAGCTAAAGATCATAAAAAACCAGGGAGACCATTAGGCTAAGGTGGGGGAGCAGGAACCCAGGCTTGGGAAGCAGTCAGAGAAAGGGGCCAGTGGGAGATGAAGTGTTATATAGTCAGAGAATTGCAGGTTGTTTGTGTAGGTAGTTCCTAAGGTATGTGGAATGAAGAGAGGTGCAGACTAGGCCTTAGGAAGTGTCTCTTTTTCTCCTTCTCTCTCCCTCTCTTTGGCTGAGGCAATTGGGGTTAAGTGATTTGCCCAAGGTAACACAGCTAGTACATATTAAGTGTCTGAGGCTGGATTTGAACTCAGGATTCTCCTTCAGGTCTGGTGCTTTATCCACTGCACCATCTAGCTGCCCTGAAACTTTCATCTTGTGTGGGACAATATCGACTCTAAAAACAATCAGAGACTCTCAGAATAAAAAATACCAAAAAGGGGTTTATTACAATCTCCCGATAAAGGGCATCTCTCATCTGACAATTCTAATCAGGGAAATCTATCCCAGAAATAAAAACAAATTGCCTTTAAAAGAGGCACTTAAATGCTAATTAAGAGGTAGTGAGAAACCTGAGAGAAGAACACCTGCAAGATTTTAGCTATAACTCTATTATAAAGTCTCAAATCACAGTGAAGGTATAGTTTAAGACTATCTTCCCATGAAAGTGTCTTCACTCAGTTATTCCACACAAACTCAGGGACACTGTAGGCAAGTGATGGCTGAGTAGGAGAAGTTTGAAGGACTTTCTAGTATTTAGGGATGCCAAGTATGATATCCCTAATATGGGATATGGACTGAGTTGCCGCTGGGGGGAGAAGGAAGTACTACCTATCTGCTGAGTGTAGGACGGAGGGCCGGTGACCCCAATAGCTATGGGCACTTGCAGGAGAAGAGTCCCCAGTTTCATTTCCAAGGATAGCTGTAATTTGCAGCCACCAGAAGAGTAAGATTATAGATGGGACAGAGTGACCTGAACCATAGCTGTGGACAAGAGTAGGAAGCCCAAAGTTAAGTTAAACCCTCAGAAAACAACAGGGGCATTATACTCCATACCTCAGAACTAAAATTTGATCACAACAGCAGCTACTAAGAATAAAATAAAATAAAACAAAGATAAATAAAAATGAGCAAGCAAAGTAGCAAGAATCCAATCATACATAGCTGCTTTGGGGAATAGAGACCATGTGGGGAACCCTAATGGAGCTTAAAAAAAAAAAAAAAAAACTCCTTTTTTCAGTAAGAAATACCAAATGGTCCCAAGCACAAAAAGATTTCTTAGAAGAACTTAAAAAGGATTTTAAGGACATGGAGGACAAATAGGGGAAAAAATAAGAACAATTCAGAAAATGAAGAAAATTATGAAAAGAAAGTCATCCAACTTGAAATAGAAAATCAAAAACTTAAGCAAATAATTCCTTGAAAACTAGAATTGGCCAAAGGGAAGCTAATGATTTTTTAAACTTCTTTTTAATTTTTTATTTTATTAAAAACATAAAAGAAAACAAAACAGAATAGAACACTGTCAAGTGCCCAGCAGAACATCAGAGAGGATTCAAAATATACAATAAATTAGCAGTTCAAAAAAGGATATATAATAGTAGAAGAAATTATATTCATGAGTGTCCATCTTTTCTTCCTTGTAGATCATTCTTTTGTTCTCTGCTATGCACTTTTTTTACTTTGTTGTTGTTTTTCCTTTTCATTCCCCCAACCTCCCCCAAGCAGGCAATAATTAAGCACAGATGTATGTTATATACACATATAGATATACACATATATATGTGACGACCGTGCTAGCACCCCAGACACCCCAGAATCAGCTGGAGTCAGGATAAGCAAAAGTCCTTAGTCTTTTTTTCTTGGTCTTTAGACGTAGGATTGAACATGACCTCCTTCTCCCTCGTCGATGGCCAAAGTGTGATTCTGGCTCATCTTACTCCACCCCCTAGTCCCTCCTACAATTCTCTGTATACACCAATCATTGCATACCTATTTACATATACTCAGACACACATATATTCACACATTTACCCATATATAAACATGCATATAAAACAATATTAATAAGGCTGAAATATAATGTAGATTTCTCTCTTAACTGAATCTTTAAGTTTGACTTACTTCTTCTTTCCTATCCTATTCCTTAACTTACCTTGCTGTTACTTAATTTCCCTTCACTCATGGATCCCTCTTTTCTTCTCCCACCCTTTGCTTTCCCCACCTTTTGCCTATTTAACCCATTCCCAATGTGGGTAGTTTTCAGAACTATGAACCTTCCTCTCCCCTCTAATGCCTTTATGTCTATTTTTCTGCACCTCATTTGTATAACAATTGCTATTTTTACCTTTTTCAAGGTGGTTTTGCTTTTAAGAATCAGAAAATACTGACCTCTTTTCCAATCTTTCTTTTTAGTTACCCAATTGTTGGTGTCAATCTTAAACATATGGTATATATTTCCATGTAAAATATAAACAATTTTTCCATGTTAAGTTCCTTGAAATTGATCTTTGATATTGATACTTATATTTTAAATTTTCTATTGCATTCAGATTTGGTTGAAAGTCCTAAAAATCTGCAAGTTCATTGAGTGTCCATTTTTTTTTCATTCAATATTATGGATAATTTTGGGGCATATGATATTTTTGGTCACAGGCCAATCCTTTGGTTGCCAATATATATAATTCCAGGACTGGCTGTCTGCTGATAAATAAGTCCTGTATAATTCTATTTTCAGCTCCAATATATTTGAATAGTTTTTTTTTCTTGGTGCTTGCAGAATTTTCTCTTATCTGGGGGTTTCTAAATTTGGTAATAATATTCCTGTGTTTTCCACAAAGGATCTCTTTGAGGTAGGGATGGTAGATTTTTTATTAATATTATTATTATTATTTCTACTTTCCCCTCCTGTTCTATCATTCCAGGACAATTTTCTTGGATTATTTCTTATATTATTGTGTCAAGGTTCTTTTTTTAGTAACAGCTTTCAGGTGGTCCAATTATTTTTATATTTTTTCTTCTTCATTTGTTCTGTAGATGTGTTGTTTTTATAAGATGTTTCATATTCTGTTCTAATTTTTTCATTCTTTATCATCTATTTTGTTATTTCTTAATCTCTCATAGCTTCAATGGCTTTCTCTTGCCTAATTCTCATTTTCAGAGTTATTTTCATGTTTAAGACTCTGAATTTTCTTTTTCTAGTTGGTTAACTTTTTTTCAGCATCTTATTTTTCTTGGATAGTTTTTATTTTTTTTCCCCTCAATGTCTCTCATTTTATTTTAAAATTCTTTTTTTTAAGTTCTATAAATTCTCTCTTGGCTGGGAGCCATTTAACATTAACTCTTTGGGGTAGAAGTTTTTTTTTATTTATTTCTTTACTTTCTTGCCCTCCTCTGAAGATGAACTCCTAGTCTTCCCTATGCCCATGGTAAATTTCTATGGTTGAGTTCTTTATTTGTCAGTTCAGTTTTTTTAAATGGAAAATAAGTGTGAGTACTTCTGATAGTGTGGTGGCGGATGGTCCCTCTAGTTTCACTTCAGCTATTTCCTGTGACTTGGAACCCCAAACCAAAAACTCCTTCCTCCTGCAAGTGTTGGCCCTAGTAACTCTTTATTTATTGGATATGATGACTCCTCAGCCAGGGCTTTATCTCTGCAACACAACTGAGCCTAGAATTCTTCCCAGATTCAGATTCTTCCCTCTCCACTCCAAGTTCTGTCCTGGAAGTGAAAGTCTATGTTCTTGCTGAGGATCCAGCTAAACCCCTCTAGCTCCAGGTTCCTCTCTTGCTGTTTTGCCAAGTTTGCCTTGAGGTGTTTGCACTTCACACTGGCAAATAATGGTCTGAGGTCTTTCTTCTGATCTAGTTGGTTTGTACCAGGAGGATCCCTGTTCTGCCCCAAGTCTTCCTGCTTTTTCACCAGGCTATGTTCACCCTGAGGCACAAATTTGTTCTGTTTGTTAGGAAAACCTGAAGAGCTTGGAACACACACACACACACACACACACACACACACACACACACACACGAAATTAATTGTAGTCTTTGGGGAAGGGGAAAGAAGAGGGAAAAAATAAAGTAAAAAGTAAACAGCAGAGAACAAAAGAAAACCTACAAGGAAAAAAACCTTGACATCTTTGAAAACAACATGTAGTATTTATTATATAGGTTTTTGTTAAATGGAAATTTATAGCTATATATTGAACCCTCTCATGTTCTGCTATGTACCTGACAAATTTTTAATTTTATACTTGAAGTGGAGTATGAACTGGAGGGTAGAAAAATTTTGGGCAAAGGACTCTGGTTGGAGTGAGGAACGTTACTTAGAAAAGTAGTGTCAATAGTCCAAGGAAAAGGTTGAGACCATGAATAATAGTGGTAACTTGTGTGTAGGGGGAGAAGATGACATATATGAGAGATGTTATAAAGTTAGAAATAACAATATCTGGAAATAAATTGGCTGTATAGTAAGAAGGAGGAAATGAGGATATCACTGAGGTCACAGGCCTGGGTGATTAGGTACTCTCAGCAGTAATAGAAGTTTGGAAATAGGAAAGGTTTGAGAGGAAAGATAATTTCCATTATAGACATGATGTTTTTGAGATGCTTTAATGACATCGTTTGAAATGTTTAATAGGAAGTTGGTGGATCTGAAACTCAGGAAAGAGACAAGGACTGAATATATAGATCTGGAATTCTTCTGTATAGTTATATTAATTTAATCAATAGGAACATATGTGGTAACCAAATAAGAAAATGTAGGGGTAGGGGGAAGAGAGAAGAAAGTCTAGCATAGATCTTGGACAAGACATAAAATAACCATACTGAATAAGTATGAGAAAAGAAACTTGAAAATACAACACCTTAACATGGTGCCTTGAAGCAAGTATTACATACTCAACAAGTTATAACCCAAAGAAGATGATAAAAACAGACATGAAAAGCTATCTTCATATTATTTGAAGTTATGAATTAAAAGGAAAATATTTAAGTTCTTAGCTAAAGGAATAATTCTAATAATCTAATTTGTATAATTAAACTGAATTTTCAGTACATGTAAATTAAAAGTACTAGCCTATCAAATTGATAGCAACTAAAATATTCTCTTTCTGGTAGCTACACGAGTCAGCAAAATGCAATGGAGCATTCTCACTATAAGATTGTCCTAAGTGTAGTACTATTTGCTTTAAACAACAGTCATTATAATAAAGACCTTTTGGTTATTCAGAAACTAATCCACAAAGGCATAGGGACAAAAAATCTCAGACTTTGAAGGGTCCTCAAAGACCCTCTAGAATAATCTTGAGCTAAAGATAAAGAGTCAGTCATTCAATTTTTGCCTGAAGATTTAAGATGAGGAGAAATTGAATACTTTCAAAGCCAGAGAATTCTACTTTTTGATAGTTCTAATTGCTAGGAATTTTTTTTCTTTAACAGATTCAGATTTATCATCAACTTTCATCCATTGCTCCTAATTCTATTTTCTGGTGCCATACAGAACAAATATAATTCCTTTTCTATTATTACAATGCTTCAAATGTGTAAAGGAAACTACAATATCTTCCTTTATTTTATTCTTCTGTCAGCTAAACATCAAGTTCTTTAAATGATACTTGTATGGAATGATCTCAGGTTCTTCACCTTCCTAGGGGTGCATAAAAAAGGCTCTCCAAGTTATCAGTGTTTTATGAAAATGTGATACTCAGGGCTTAAGACAATTTTCTAGTTGTGCTATAACTAGGACAGATACAGTGGAACTCTCAACTCCTTTATTATAACCACAAAGTCTCTTTTTTTAATGTAGCCTAAAATTAAATGACTTTTCAGCAATCATTATCTTGGAAATTTATATTAACCTTGTAGTCCATTGAAATCTCCAAATATTAATAATGTTAAAACTAGTGATCTAAGTGAGATTCACTTTTTAAAATTCACAATAAATTGGACTGTGTTTAGTATCTGTGGGGAGTAAAATTGGTTCTAGGGATTTTGTAAGATAGAAATGATAACTGTGTTAATATCTTAACTAAGTATTCTGAATTTTCCTTATACTGAATTATACTGAATTGCAAGTCATTTGCAGCCAAGTTTGAATTCACATCTCTAATGAGTGCTTGATACTGTGCTTGACACATAAAAGTGCATTTAATATTAATGTGTTCCCTTCCCTTTCCCCTTCATAGCCATATAAATAAATACCAACTAAAATTTAAAGAGTTGGTTGCATTAAAAATTCGCTGGGCTAAAAAAGAAGAGATAGAGATTTTATTTCTAACCCTCCAATTAATATGACATCATTTCATAGCTTAGTTACTAAATTCCCCATATAGGATACAGAATCACCTGTCATGAACTGAACTCCAGTCTATATTCAAGAGCATTATAAGATACACACACATGCACACACAGAAAGATATCTCACTCTAAAATCTGGCCTGCCCTCTCCAAAGATTTGAAGAGAGCAGAAAAAGGACCCCCAGCCTATCTCTAAGAGGAGTACTACACTAGAAATATATCTGTCTCCTTTAAATATTGCTAGTTTAGGGATAGAAATCTAGTTCTGAACAAAAGCCAGTATGCCTGATTGCTAGCCCTTAGATTAAATTTATTTTCTTAATTTCCTTCTTCTAGTTAGAGAAATAACTATAACAAATAAGGAATAAACTCATTTATCCATGAAAACAGAAACCAGAGAAAAGGGTACAAATTAGAATAAAATAAAAAGTAAAATAATAAATGTGAGTAAAGATGATGTTTAGATGTGACCATGAAAAAAAAAATCTCAGCTAAAGAGGGGCCAAAAAGGGAAGCCTAAAACTTTTGTTTTACCCCAGGAGAAACTATCCAAAGTTAATTCACAAGGCAAATAGGGAATCAGGAATATATTGTGAAGGCAGCTTCCCTTATGTCTGTAGCTTCCAAAGTTTTTTTTTGTTTTTTTTTTTTTCCCAAAGAGTATGTCAAGTCATTGTCTGTCTCTCATAAGGTTTAACCCAACTTCATCCTTCCTGTAGGTCAGTACAATTATTGTGTCAGTATACCCTCCTTAAAATAGGGGTCAGCTGTCCTTCCACAAATGCAGCAGCACACAAAGTACCCTGGGCTTTTGTAAAATTCCAGTTATACAACTCATGTATGTTTATACATATGAGTATATGCATGTATGCATATATGTGTGTAATCCACTATGGTTTAGAAACCAGAGGGTCAGCGTTTCAGTCAGGCAGACCTAGGCTTAATTCTTGTCTCTAATACTCCATAGCTGTGTCCATGAATTATGGGCCACTCATTTAACTTTTCAGTGTCCCAGACAAATTATAAGTGTAAATTAAAGAGGAGTTGCCAACATGCATGAATAAAGGTAGTTCTCTTTATCAGGGAAATCACATATCCAAGAAAAATATACGTTACTTATATTGGCAGGAGAAACTGTCAAGAAGGGTAATTTTTCCCATCTAGGAGAAGACATTAAAACACTGTAAGAGGCAGGAGCCATATAATATAAAGAAGACTGGGATAGTAGATCTGGGTGAGAAGGAGAAAGCTGATCCCAAGGAAGGGTGTTGCTACTCTGAGAAGATCAAACTGAATCACAAGAAGTGGAGTCTTTTCTATTTCTGATCTATTTAATCTGGATAGACAGAATTTGCTATTTGTCTAAATGAACTTTACAGTAGCTGGAGTATTGGACCTAGAATCAGGAGAATCTAAGTTCAAATCTGACATTTACTAGATATAAAATCATACATTAACTATGTAATTGGGTTCCTCAACTACAAAATGTGTTGAAGAAGGATATGGCAAAGCACCCCAGTGTTTTTGCTGAGGATAGCCCAGGTAGGATCATGAAGAATTGCACATGACTAAAAAACAACACATCTTTTACCCTGCTACTGAGATTTGGTGAATTTATTCATTCTTCCCTTTTATTTCTTCCTTGGCCATGAAGCCAAATAGTTGACAGATGTCTCCTGTCTTCTCCTCACCCCCTTCACCCTCTCGGTGTTTATGGTGAGCTCTTTAAAAGAGTCATTTTTGCTATCATCCAACTCCTAATGGTTTGTAAGCCCAATACTCTTTTTTTAAAAACAAATTTGTTTCCTTTATCTGTAGGTATATTATTACTTGAGATCAGAATGTGCATAAGGGTTTAATTACTTAAATGATTCACACTAAGATTCTGCTGTCAAGTTTAGTTTTATAAGTAATCATATTATTCTCCCAAATAGAAATTTAAAACTTGAATTCATTTGAAGAATGACTCAATTGAATATATAGCGCTGTAGAGGACTGTTCCAAGAAAACAAGTTCCCCTCCTTTTTTTACCTATAAGAAGTAGAAGGTAGGAGTAACTACATTCCTTATGCTTCAAAGAACCTCTAGTGTTACATGTATTAGGAGAAGTAAATATTTGCACTATATGTATGAGTCTATATAAATGTAAAGGCAGCCCTGGGTTAAATCATGTCAATCCTATATAGATTATGCGATTGTGGATAAGTCACATAAATTTTCACTGCCCTAGGCAACTCTCAAAGACTATAAATTGTAATGTAGTTGCTTATTTGAATTGGTAGAGGAATTTTCTTCAATCACAGTTCCAAATTTATACACACAAATAAACATACACATACACACATTTTCAATGCAACAGTACAAAAATTGGACTGGTTTTTCATTATTAATTTTAAAAATACATCTAATAGCTATCAACCAAATTATTTTAAAAACAATACATTTTATAAGTTAGCATTATATTATAGGTTATTGGCATGCTAATGATGTTAATATTAATTTCATCTTCAGGCTGATGATATAATCAGATAAAACAAATCATTTTAAAATTTTCATTGGACAATTATTCAAAAGCAAAATAGATCACATTTAGTATTTCTGAAATTTCTATATAGGTTAGTAGCTAAGAAACTAAGCAGGACAGATTGAAATTTTTGTTGTCATTTCAGTTGTGTCAAATTCTTTGTGACCCTATTTTAGCTTTTCTTGGCAAAGATACTGGAGCAGTTTGCCATTTCCTTCTCCAGTTCATTTTACAAGTGAGGAACTGAGGCACATGTTTAAAATGATTTGCCCAGGGTAACATATCTAGTACATGTTTAAGACCAGATTTAAATCACAGACTCTATGCTCTTTCTATTACATCATCTTGCTGCCCCTAAATTGAATTTACTATTACCAATTTTTTTAGATAAGGATTTCACTACTATACTTTTGTGGTCATCACCTGATTGCTTGATTGGTGTCAGAAATAGCTCTCAGATATTCCTTCAAGTAATAATAATTAAAGCAGTACTTCCGGATCTTATATCCTCGCCACCTCTTCTGAATCTGTTTATATAAAAAAATATTTTAATACATTTAATATCAGGGGAGAAAACAGTGTTCACAGATTTATTATGCTGAATCAAAATAAAATAAATATGAATTTATTTTCAATATAATCATGAATTCATATATAAAGTAATACATTTATTTGACCGATGTTTTTATTGATAGGTTTATTTTTTAATTGATGAATAAAAAGCAATTATTGTATGTTATCAGGCATTAAAATATTTTTTCCAATAACAATTTCATAGTAATCTAAATTCCTAAATTAATCATGAATAGAAAGAATGAGGAAAAAGGATAAAGAGGAGGAAGAGGAAAACTGTGTCAGGCACTTCGCTAAACACTTTACAATTATTATGATATTTCACAATAATACTGGGTGATATTATTATCCCCATTTTGAAAATTAATAAAATGAGGCAATCAGGGATAAAGTGACTTGCCCAATCTGAGACTAGATAGATTTTAACTCAGTTTTTTCTGATTCCAGACCAGGTTCTCTATCCATTGTACTACCTGGCTACTCCAGTGACAGAACTAATTCAACAAAGATTAGGAGGAGAAATTAGTTATTGGGGGGGGGGGTCATGAATCTTTGTAGCAAGTTTTAAAAGACAACCTTTTTTGTCCAGGATATGTAGGGAACTTATTAACATTTATAAGAAATAAGCCATTTCTCAATTGATAAATGGCTGAAGGATATGAATGGTTTACAAAGAAAGAAATCCGAACTATCAATAGCCATATCAGTTTCCCAAATAATAATTAAAGAAATACAAATTAAAGTAATTAAAAGTCTGTATTTTAGATTCATCATATTGGCAAAGTTGACAAAAAAAGGAAAATGACAAATTTGGGAGGGGTTGTGGGAAAAATCATATTAATACACTGTGAATTGTTACAGCCATTCTGGAAAGACACTATACGCCCAGATACTTAATCATGCATATCTTGATCCAACAATACCACTACTGGGCCTATACCCTAAAGATATCAAAGAAAAAGCCAAGCTTGTTCTCAAGGCAAAATCCTAATAACAACCTTGGCACCAATTTGATATGGTGACTTTCCTTTTCCAAAATATATATTATTCGGTTGTTTCTAGTTCTAATTTTTCTCAATCAGAGTGTGATCTGCAAAGATTTCAAAAACATATTTTACTTCTCTTGGAATTTTATTGTCAGTTTAGCTTGACTCCCCCATAACTCCCTGTCTTTTCTCTACATTTTGAAAACAAACTTTGCTCCAAATGAGAAATATGAGAAGACACCTCCTTCCCATTCCTTTATAGAGATGGCAAATCCACTGGTATAGAACACTGCATATCATATTTTTTTCAATGTACTGGTTGATTTTGCTGAAATTGCTTTCTTTTTTAAAAAAATATATCAATAAAACCTACAAAAAACAAAAATAAATTTTAAAAGAGAATTCTTTGAAGGTGCTTTTGCAATGTAACCCTTGAGTAGACCAGCAAGGGAAACTTATAGGGGGAACACTCTATTGAAATTCCCCCTCTTCCACCATTAAAGAGCCAAGGCAATCTTCAAGTGAAAAAAGGTCTTTGTTTTGTTATTTGGGACAAGTGAAGGGAGGCTACAGGAGGAAAAGAGGAGGAGGGGCATATAAATTTAAAGTCTAGATAGATGATACAGAGGGTAAAAGTGTAGAAAAAGGAACCAAAAGATACATTAGAAAAAAAAATGAAAACTTCAAAACTTGGCCTAAAGTTTTCCTGTTTATCTCTAATGATTCAAGGCCCCAAAAAACTGTGTATAATATTTTGTACTTTTGTATTATAATTCTATTTCACATAGGAAATAAAGGAAATTAAGACTTGATAGTAAGGTAGCATCTTTTCTTGAGGACTCATTCATGTAGACAATCAACACTATTATTTGTTGTGTTTTAGAAGACCTAATCTATTTAACAAGATTCAATCTGATGTCATATTGTAATAGGGAACTTCCTTATGACAGAATTTCTACTGTACTAACTGTACAACTTCTTTTAAGAATATATTCCTTCTCGAACTTTTAATACAAGTTCTTGTACCACTGATATTCAAGTATTGTGCCAACACTTGAATGTAAATTTTACTTCTACCAGACAGTGCAAATTTTAACAATGTTATTTCCTTTTGATTCCAAGGTGAGTTAGTACTTCCAAAAAATGACTGATGTGCATGCCCTTCAAAGTAATTAGCAACTTTCAAAAGTGATTGGTACAAAACAATTATTATCATTGATCAGCACTGAATAGATAATTTTAAACAAAGTCATTGTGTGCTCAGCAGATTACAGCTTGTTAACGGGCAAGTTCTAAATGACCTCTTAAGCTAGTCAAATCAATGATGCATATTCCTCATTAAGTAACATCAAAATGTAAGTGGTCTTATAAATAATGTTTATTTTAAACACTAAAACAAATGGCAAAATCTGATACACCAAAAGCCATCTGCTTATAGAAAGATTACTTCCTCACTGAATTTAGTTTTGTTTATTAAACAAAATTATGTTTATGAAATTTAGTTTTGATTATGAAAATTCATAATCAATAACTCAAAAGCAAAAGAAGCAGTATCCCTCCAATATTAAAATTATCAAAGTAGAAAATTACTCTTTAGCAATAATAACTAAAATTTAAAACAAACAGGTAAAAGGTCAAAACCAACAACAAAGGATCAAAAGGTAGATTTAGAAGTATGGTTAAAATGTCTTTCTTTCTCTCCCCTTTTCCCACTCCCCCCTCCCCCTTTCCTGTCTCATCCTCTTTTCTTCCTGACTTTCTTCTTTCTTGCAATTGCTGCACTATCCATTACTTTGAGACTTCTTTTCCCCCTTCAAAATTCTTCTTTAACTTGTGGTTGTAGGAGAGGAGAAAGAGAAGGAAGATAGAAAACTAATTTCTAAATCCTCCTCAGTGAAGCCTTTGTTTTTGTTGTCATTCAGTCACATACAGTTTCTTGTAAACCCATGGGCCATAGCACGCTACACCTTCTATCTTCCACCAAGTTCATGTTCATTGTTTCTATCATACTATATATTTATCTTATCCTCTGCCATTCCCTTTTCCTTTTGCTTTCATTTTCTCCCAACATCAGGGTCTTTTCCAATGAGTCCCATCTTCTCATCATATGATGTATTTCAGCTGTAGCTTCAGTATTTTGACCTTCCAGTGAAAGAAATTAATAAATTTCTTTAAGTATTGACTGATTTGATATCTTTGTTTTCCAAGAGACTCTCAAAAGTCTTCTTTAGCACCACAATTCAAAAGGATATATTCTGTAGCACTTAGCTTTCCTTACAATCCACAACCATATGTTGCTACTGGGGGGAAAAACAGCTTTGACTACATAGACTTTGTTAGCTAGAGGATGTTTCTGTTATTCAGTAGGGTATCCAGATTCCATAGCTTTCCTTCCAAGGAGAAAGCAAGAATTTCATGGTTCTAGTCATTGTCTGCAGTGCTCTTTGTGCCCAAGAATATGAAATCTGCCACCATTTTCATTTTTCCTCTTCCCATTTGCCTTGAAGTAGAGGGTCTCTTTGCCAGTATCTTTTTTTTTTTCTTATGTTAAACTTCAACTTAGCTTTTATACTCTTCTCTTTCATTAGAGGCTTCTTATTTCCTCTTCCTTCACTTTCTGCCAACAGAACATTATCATCTTATAGCTGAGATGGTTGATATTTCTCTCAGAAACCTTAATTCAAGTCTTCAATCTTGCATTTTGTATGATGAACTCTACATATAAGTTAAATTTAAAAGGTGACAATATACAGCTCTCTTATACTTCTTTTATAATCTTAAACCAATCATTGTTCCATGTTCATTTCTAATTATCATTTCTTGGTCCTGATACAGGTTCTTCAGAAGACAAGTGAGATAATCTTTAAATTGTGATCTACACAGTCAAAGGACTTAGCACAGTTGGTGAAGCAGAAGCAGATTTTTTTTTTCCTGAAACTCCCTTGCTTTTTTCCATTCCAGAGAATGTTGGCAATTTGGTCTCTAATTCCTCTGTTTCTTCTAAAACTATATTATTTTTCAAGTAATTCTCAGTTCACATATTGCTGAAGCCTAACTTGCAGAACCTTAAGCACAAAAGTGTGAGTGTGAAATGAGTGTATTTGTTCAGTAATTTTAATACTCTTTGGCACTGCCATTCTTTAGGATGAGATGGTCAACATCTTTTACAATCCAGTGGCCACTGTTGAGTTTTCCAAATTTGCTGGCAAAATGACTGCAACACTTTAACAGCATGATATTTTGAGATTTTAAACAACTCAACTGGAATTTCATCACTTCCACTAATCTTACAGTTGGCACTGCTTCCACTTGACTTCATTCTCCAGGATGTCTGGCTTTAGAACAGTAACTGCACCATCATGGTTAGACGTGATATTAAGATCTTTCTTATATAGTTCTTCTGTGCATTCATGCTACCTCTTCTTAGAAATTTCTTCAACTTTGTTAAGTCCAGAGGGATGTCATAAAAGAATGTTCAATGATCAGTGTTGTGATTTTTACTTACTCTGCTTTCTACAAAGAAATGTAACTAAAACAAGGCAGACACCAATTCAGGCTTTCCTAGCCAACATGTTTAAGAGTTATTAATTATCCATTTTTTAACTTAACACTTTTTATTTTCAAAACATAAGTATAGTTTTCAACATTCACCCTTGCAAAACTTGTGTTCCTAATGTTTTTTGTCTCCTTCCTTTCCTTCCATCCCCTTCCCCTACATGGCAAGTAATCCAATATATGTTAAATATGTGCAATTCTTCTATACATATTTCCACAAATTATCATGCTGCACAAGAAAAATCAGATCAAAATGGAAAAAAAAACGAGAAAACAAAATGCAAGCATACAACGAAAAAAGTGAAAATATTACGTTGTGATCCACACTCAGTCCCCACAGTCCTTTCTCTGGGTGCAGATGGCTCTCTCCATCGCAATACCATTGAAATTGGCCTGAATCACCTCACTATTGAAAAGAATCACATCCATCAGAATTAATCATCATATAATCTTGTTGTTGCTGTGTACAATGTTCTCTTGGTTCTACTCCATCAGTTCATCTAAGTCTCTTCAGGCCTTTTTGAAATCATTGTGTTGATCATTTTTTATAGAATAATAATATTTTGTAACATTCATATATCATAACTTATTCAGCTATTCTCCAACTGATAGGTAGCCACTCAGTTTCCTACAAAATGGGTTGCTATAAAAATTTTTGAACATGTGGTTCCTTTTCCTTTTTTTATTATCTCTTTGGGATATAGGCCCATTGCTGAATCAAAGGGTATACACAGTTTGATAGCTCTTTGGGCATTCAACTATCTATTCTTTCTAAATTATAAGAAAGCAAGCAGTGTCTGAACTTCAGTTTATTCACTTACAAATTCATAGAGAATAATATTATATAATCTGTAAGTCCTCTTTCAACCTTAAAATTCATGAAACTAGGCAAAACTATCATGATTAAATATTTAATATTTGATATAACAAGGATACATTAGTTTTAGCTAAGTTCAATTCAATGATATACTAGTTTTTTTATATATTGCATTTTTACTTTTTTGGTTCAATTTGGGCCCCAGAGGTCCAAATTATCAGAGGAATGTAATGTTTTGTGTTAATAGGAATAGTAAAAATCATATAGTCCAGTTTCCTCATTTTTCAGAAGAGGAAAGTGAGGAACAAAGAGGTTAAATTGACTAGCTAAATGCTACAAGTATTAGGCAGATCCTCGGAGATTTGAATCCAAATTTGCTGATTCTAAATCCAGGCTACTTTTTCTAGTGTCTTGCTAGATAGTATAGTATAGTATAGATGAGTATAAACATATATGGACACTATAAATTTATGCCCATTTTATAGGTGGGACTTGCTGGTGGCTCACTTGAGAGCTTCTTGTCTTAGACTGCCTTACCAGTGTGACAGGGACTCCTTTGGCTAGTCCTTAAATTTTTCTGGGCTTAAAGGTTGTTTTAACCTGTCTCCATGCTGCTTCTGCTGCTTCAGGATCTCACTTGAGGTGCTATTTTATGATTGTTGGGAGGGGAACATGGGAGTGATTCACTGTTACTCTATCATCTTGGCTCCAGCATTTGAGACAATTATTACAGCTAATCTATCATTGACTAATTAGGTCAAAATACTTTTATATTTGTTTCTTATTAATTTAGATCAGAAAATGATGCATTACAAGAATAAGGGGACATAGGTTTGAATCCCAGGCCTGTCACTTGTGACTTGTGGCATTTTGAGTAAGTCAAGTCATCTCTCTGGGCTTCCGTTTCCTCAACTATAAATTGAGGGCTCTGAACTAGATCTAGATTTCTAAGGCCCCTTCCACCTCTGTATCTACCATCCAATGATTCTATGTATTAAGACAACATCAGAAACTTCAAAGGATTTGTGAAGAACTTTCACAGGAAAATAATTTCCAGAGAAAATCAGGACAGGAGAAATAATAGGAAGAAACATTGGGAGGTGAATAAAAATTATCTAAGCACCCTGAAGCTCTAGTTTTTGAGAAACAATCTTTTCTGGATCCAAGATTTCTATGGTACAGTCTATACCTCAATGATTACAGCAAAGGGACCAAGGTTTCTATAATTTTTTTTTTTCATGTCAATGTCAAGAAACCCAGGATACCTTATGCTGGTGCAGACACTGTCCTAATATCCCGCCTGCCATGTCCAACTCCAAAGATAGTTTTGAGAAATAGGTAGTGAGATTATTTACAGTTTAATTTTAATTCCTTGCTATTTACCTTAGGTTCTAGTTTTTTTTCCCATTACATATCATTTTTCCTATTTGGTTGTCATGGGGAAGATTTAAAGGAAAATAGATGGATGGATGAAATGAGCATTTGTTAAACACCTATTAGGTTCCAGGCATTGTGCTACATACTTTTTACAAACATCTCATTTGAGCCTCACAACAATCTAGCAAGATAGATGCTAGTATTATCTCCTTTATGCAGTTGAGAAAACAGGCATATAAGGGTTAAGTTACTTGTTCAGTATCACACTATTCTTTGTGTCCTTTTCAGTATCTGTCAGACTTGCATGAAAATACAGTTAATATGATTATTAAATTTCCTAAAGACACAAATTTGGGAGTGGCAACTAATACATCAAATGACTGAAATAGGATTTTATAAAGATCTCACCCGACTGGAACAATAAATAGACAAAATCCAATAAGACAGAATGTCATGGGGATAAATGTAAATAAAATTTTTTACGTAGTTTCAAAAAAGCAATGGCATAAACCAAGCTATATAAACTAAATCAGAATTTCTTTTAAGAGACTTGGCTAGATAATTCCTGAATAATTATTTTGTAGAGTCAAGTCAATGAACCAACAGTTTCGTTTAATAGTGTGAAGTATTTACAAAAAAAAAAAAAAAAAAAAAAGAAGCATAAAATTTCCAGGACAACAGTATTTCTAATCTTAGAGTTTAACTGTATGGATATAGTACATCAAAGAACAACTTTTCAGTACTTTCAAATTGGTTTTTTGGGGCTTCTATGGTCAAACTTCAACATATAATGTCAAACTTGTAATGACACTACTTGAACTTAGACTGTTACTCAGACACAATACATGAAGTGTTGTTGTAGGACCCAAAACCAGACTTTCTAACTTGGTAGGACACAGCAGAGCTTCTAGTCTACTGACATAGTCTTCAAGAAAATAGGGTTACCACTGTACCATACTGTACCATAAGAATGGTTTGTTAGTGATTGATGCAAGAAAAAGTTGGTCCACTGTACAGTAGTTCTGGTTTAATAACTTCTGGATTATTGCATTTAGTACCTCACATTTTATGAAGTACATTGAATAATTGTAGCATGATCAGGGGAGGCTGACCAGGATAATGAAAGGACTTAAAATTCTGCCACATAGAGAATAGTTGAAGGAACTAGGAATACCTAACCTAGAGAATAAAAGACATGGAAAAAGTTAGCTATTTTCAAATATGTGAATAGTTATAATGTGAGAGAGGGATAATTTTTATTCTGTGTGACCTAAAGTATAGGGTGTTAGATTAGGTTCAGTATTAGAAGGAACAAATAGGCAATTAGAACTGTCTAAAAAAGGGAAGGAGGTTGCCTAATGGAATGATGTGGTTTTTTTCTACTAGAAATAACCAAGCTGAATGATCTTTGTCAAGAATGTTTTGAAGGGGACTTGTAAATTGGATAAAATTTGGAACTTACATGACCTTCCATTTCTCCTATTAAGAGCAGCTTTATTTCTCATATTTAGGATATTTCTCTTACTACATCTTAAAAATACAACATATTAATACACATACATTTATGTCTGGCCATAATTGTTAACAATGCTCAGATTATTTAGTCTAACTTTTAACTTTTTAACTATATGATATTTCCTCTCCTTCCCATCAGCATATCAATCAAGTTTATATTATTCTGGTTTGCTCATTTTATTAAAAGCAAATTCAGAGCACAATTGACTTTTCATTTGTTTAACAAGTGAAGAAATATTTACCCTGACAGCCATTTCATTGTAGAAATTCATCTTCATAGTCAAATATGCTGTCTGTGAATCAAGAAAAAAAGATGGCATACATTTCAGTTACACAAAGACAGTGCTCTTATTTTTACATATAAAAGATAAGAATCTTTATACATAATACATAATAAGAGTTCTAGGCTTAGAGAGAATAAAATCAAACTTTGTATTGAAGAGATAGGCTTCCTAATACATAATGCAGGCTTAACCAGAAAAATCTATGGTAGTCAAACTAGGAGCTAATGGAGATATATGATCATAAAATGCTCTCCGCTGAGTTTGATAATCAATGGTGCTCTACTGAGAATAGAATAACAAAGCAGAAATATTCACAAGTGCTGGTGACATGTAGTATTGTATGATTTATTCACTGGGGTTCTTTTAGCCAAAACTCACAGAAACATAAAAGGAATTCATATTTCAAGACGTCTGGTTTAATGAAAAATTCAAAGAAATGCTGTCTTCAGTCGAAATCGTTCAAGGATACAGATGCAGTGATGGAGCAAAATTGTGCCTTCCAACCATCTGTACAAAATGTTATGTACTTAGCTGCCTCCTGAGTAATCCTTGGGAATTTTGTTTCATTTAATATTCATTTTAACACCATAAAATCATAAATACAGTGATATCATGTTATAGTGAATTCCCTGATATAGAACACTTCCTAAAGTCCTAGTTTCTTTCTAGTAAAGTCAAATATTTCCACCAGTGTAAAAAAATCATTGGTATGGTGAATATTCATTTAGTAACATAAGTTTTTCTAATGGCCACATATCTTTAAACTAAATCTCAACATCTGTTCTACCTTCTAATTACAGATATTAAATTAACATAATCCACAACTGTATCATAAAAAGTAAGACATAAGTAGTTAAACTCTTGTGCATATCCTTTTCATTGCAATATACAACTTTATACATTTTTATTCATCCAGTTTCTGCTCACTCACCAAATTAAATGAATAGTATGTGTCGTAGGTGTCTGAAAATAATCAGAAGGGGAATGCTCTAATTCTTATACTGGGGTGCTCCCTCACAGCAAACAAGAATTCACTATAAAAGGGTTTCACTATAATTAGTGTTATTTGAATTGCCTGGTCTGATCGAAAGCAAATTGTCTGTGGAGAGCAGCAGGACTGGATTATTTATCAACAGTCTGGGCAATTAAGAAACAGTTGGCTGCAATATGTTATTTACAAATGAACACAATGATGCTACTTCATTTTAAATTCTCTTTCTTCATTACATCAAGCAAAGCAAAATTCTTGTAGCTTAATTAAGGTGAATTCAAAATGTTCCTTTTAATATTATATAATATTATATCAAACCAACCAATATTATATCAAACATGAAAAAATTAAATATTTTTAAAAGACAAAGTTTTTTAACATTTTTTTTTAAGTTGTACAATGCAAGAAAGGGAAAAAAAAACCTTAATAGCACTAACTTTTCTTTCTTGACATTGTTACCAGAGATAATTGCTAAATTCCATTAAGTAAAACTGGTGCATGAGAACACATTTAGAGGGAGTAGTATTCAACATTTTGGGATTTTTAATGTAAATGTCCAAACACAAAAAGCTCTTCAATTCTAAAAAGTATAAAATGCTCTTGTAGTCTATATTACTAAGACTAAAAGAAGGTATGACCTTGAGACTTTGGAAATCTAATTTTCCCTGTGCATATAAGTTGAAAAAGAAATTTTATTTAAGTATATCCTTTTCATATTACTCAGAATCATCAGAGAGTAAAGGAAATATCTCCATATAGTTCTTTAGCACAAATGCCTTGGGATAAAGGCTGCTTTAGGAGCAAACAACTGTTAACTTTATTAGATAAAATATGAGAATTGTCCTGATAGGCAGGGAATCATTCATTCACCATTTCACAGACAACTCTGACTAAAAGGGGGAAAAGGAATAGATAAGATAATTCCTCTCTGAAGTTTAACAAAACTACACCAAAATTTAAGCATCATTTTTTGCATCATTTTTGTTTTTTTCTTCTCAGGTTATTTTTACCTGCTTTCTAAATCCGATCTTTTCTGTGCAACAAGATAATTGTATAAATATGTATACATATATTATATTTACTATGTACTTTAAAATACTTAACATGTATGGGACTACCTGCCATCTAGGGGAGGAGGGGATGGGGGGAAAGAGGGGAAAAGATGGAACAGAAGGTTTTGCAAGGGTCAGTGTTGAAAAAAACATATGCATATGTTTTGTATATAAAAAGTTCTAATAAAAAACAAAATTTAAAAAATTAAGTATCCTGATTCTAGGGAGTAAAATACAGGAAAAGCAAGTAACAGCTATATTTCCCTTCTTTCTGGTAAAAAACCTAATAATATTACTTATATTTATACAGCATTTTCCACACATGAGTTTGGGTAACTATTATCATCTCCATTGTATAAATGAGGAAACTGAGGCTTAGAGAAATTAAAGTGAAACTGGGATTTGAAGCAAGTTCCTAACTTTGTTTACACCATGTACAGCTCATCTTTAACTCATTTTTACCTTAGTTAAAATATCATTCTTATGTTCAGTACCTTATACTTTTTCTTCAAGTTCAAGACTTTGTCTTCCTGACTGAGTCTTCTGGTTTTCCCAACTGGAAGTACTGATGATAAGAAGCTTTAGAAACTTTGATGTGTTCCAACTGGGAATGGTTCATCCATTTCTTAGTCAATATAGTACCCACCTCTCATCATCATCATGGAAGCCAACCATTTTGAACTCAGTATGGACACTCAATCACCTACTGCACCTCAGAACTCCCAGGCTCAAACAATCTATCAACTAAATGTTCTTCTCCATTTTACAGTATCAATTAAACAAAATGTATACTAGCTGTTAATACATAACCAGTTTCTCTAAACAATTAAGATATTTATATTCCCAAATAAGAGGCAGCATAGACTAGTGAATAGACAAGTAGTCACAGAGTAAGAAAATTGAGCCCAAATCTAGCCTCCTGCACATGGTGACTGTATGATAATCTCAGTAACTCTCAGTATTCTAAGCAACCAAAGGTTGCAGAGCAGGTTTCAGAATGTGAGGGAAGACTGCCTTGATAGAGGGGATTTTATCTCCTCAGAATTTATATATGAATGAAATTAGAAAGGGGCAGCTAGATGGTACAGTGAATAGAGCACCTGAAATCAGGAGAATGAATTCAAATCCAGCTTCAGACACTTAACCCTTAGTAGCTGTGTGACCCTGAGCAAGTCACTTAAACCCCAATTGCCTCACAAAAACAAAAAACTTAACAAAAAAAAATTAGCAACAGGATTAGTCCTAATTTCGAATTAGTGAGATAGTCATAGAATTACATGTTCCAGGTAAGATTAAGTTTCTCAGGCTGTCTTTAACAAAATGTTCCTAATTGAAAATTCCCTCTAAATAATGCCAAGTAGTTATCCTGACATCAGTCAAAAATCTAGAGTGATGGAAGAATATACTATCTCTTAAGATAATTCATGAACTTTTGAATAGCTCTAGTGGTTGAGGAATTTTCCATACATTAATGTTAATTATTCCTCCATGTAACTTCCAATCACAGCTCCTGATTTCTCCCTCTGGAGTCAATCAGAATACTTTGATATTTCTATAACAGGACACTACACTTCTAAAACCTGATGACAGCTATAAGATCTCCCTCTCCCTCAAGTATTTTTTTTTCTTCAAGGTGGACATTGCAACTTAGTTTCATAGGGAACTTTTGACTGTTTCCTCATCATTTTAATTCCCAGGCCAGGTGGTTGTTGCAGAGGATAGAGCAGTGGCCCTGAAATTAGAAGGATCTGAATTCAAATTTGATCTCAGATCTTTAACACTTTCTAGCTGTGTGAACTTGGGCAAGTTACTCAACCCCAATCACCTGCAAAAAAAAATAAATAAATAAATAAATCCCTTCTTCTGAATACACTGCAATGCCCTCTCTTAACTTAGAACAAAATACAATAATACAGAGAATACAATGTAATAATCTCTATGTGGACATCTCAGAAAATTTCAACCCAGATTTCATTTAAGGAACTCCAGTGATAGGGAACTAATTCCTAAATCAATCTGTTTCATTTTTGGACAGTTCTATTAGGAACTCTTTTCCTTACACATCCACCTTTCTGCAACCTCTATCTATTGCTCTTGACTCTACCAAGAAGAAAAGTCTAAATATGCAACGTGAAAATGCTTCCATTAGCTGAAAACAGCTATTTTCCTCACTCTCCTCTCCAAATCTTCTCCACAATAACACTACCACTCCCACAACCCTAGACCCCAGGCTATCAACCTGAGTGTCATAATTAACTCTTTATCTCTTCCCCCCACTTCCCATGCCAGTCCAATCTGCTGTCAAGGATCATTGATTTTACTTTTGCTTAAATCAGTCCAAGGTGTCAGAAAGATTTTTTTTTAATTTCCTGCCATATCACACAATTTGAGCTTTTATCCTCCTAAAACTTTCTGATCCTTTTTAAAGTACAGTATAGCTATTTCAACTCACTTTATAGCTACAAAGTTAATTTTTAATCCAACTATAAAATCTTATAATTATTATTATTACATTTGATTTTACTAGATTCAAGTTGATGTTCTATTCTGGTCTTTGATTTATTTCTTTGAATTTGATTCTTATTTTTTTCTGTGTACTAGTGGAAATTCCTCCTTCCCCCAACTTTATGTCAGTTACAAATGGGATAAGGATGCTGCATATTAGTTATTAGTCCTTTATCCAAAATACTTACAAATAAATATTACACAGTATTTTATTTCCACTGGAAAATTCTTCCTTTTACTCTAAGATAAAACTATTAATGGTTACTGTTTAGTATGATTATTCAGAAATTCTGGATTTATATCATTGTATTGTGTTTCCTTTCTATAAGAATAGCTTAAGAGATTTTATCATACACTTTCTAAAATAAAGGTAAACATTTTATTCTTTTATAAGTTTAGAATCTATTCATAAAAGAAACTGGTTAGTCTAGTACAATCTGTTCCCATTATAACAGAAGCTCTTAGTGAGCAGGGACTATGTTTTGCTTTTCTTTGTATCCTCAGTGCTTACACAGTATCTGGTGCATAATAAATACTTATTAATTTATTTGCTTATAAAATCATAATAAATATCTAGGATACTACTACTTCCTAATTCAGTAGTAAAAATTTATGGTAGGAGTGAGAGATATAAGGATGTGAGCTAAATAAGGAAAAGGAAATTGTGTAGATTATTTGGAGGGGATTACAACTACCAAGAGGTCATTAGTGAAATTTGGGGAGAAGAGAATTTGGTGAAATCCAGAAGAAGAAAAAAATTTAAAGGAGAAAAAGCTCCAGACACAGATACTGTTTGACTTGAGTTGCATACTGGACATTTAAAAAGAATATATGAACATTTAAGGAGAATGGAAGGCAGATCAAAACAAAACAGGCAATTTTCATCATATTAAATTTTAAAGCTTTTGTGCAAACAAAATTAAAAACCAGGCTTCAGCTATAAGAAGCTCTTAGATATAGTTAAATTGAATAGAAATTTTACTAATATAATAATATGGTGAGAATTTCTAGGAATTAAGTCAAATAATAGTGACAAAAGGCACCCTTTATCACTAGTCTCATTGGGAAAGCTTAGTGTTTTAGAGAGATACTTCTATTCAGATTAAGAAAAGATCCTTTTATTTTTAGGCTATCTTTTTTTTAAAAAGCGCTATTATAAAATAACACTATAAAATAAAATGCCTGTTATATAATTACCCAGTTTCTATTTTTGGGAGGGGGGTAATTGATTGAATTATGCTAATAGCTATCCTAATGTTGAATCTTCTTTACATGCCTCATAAAAGTCCATTATAGAATAATGATTTTGTATGTGTGTGTATGTGTGTGTGTATACAATGGGGGAGAGAAAGGGAGCAAGAGAGAGAGACATCTAGCTTCTACAGAAAGTTCAGCCATGGAATTGAGTTTAGTTGCAGAGATACTTGCAGGGAACCAGCAAAGTAATATGCTCAACAGACACACTGCATCCAGAAAGAGCAGAATAAGGACTTTAAAAGAGAAAATTTATAGGGCCCTAAAGTGCAAGAAGTCAAACTTACTGACATGTTTTCACTATGACTGAGCCTCATTTTTCTCACTGCTCTTACATAGATTTATAGAATAATATGCCCATGTTTATCGGGGACACATTTTGTTCCTAGTTCATGCATTTTGGTAAATGTCTTCACTTTGATTTAAATATATCAACTGGCACACTATTAAAGGTGAAAATACAGTGGCAGAGTGGGGTAGAGTTACAAATTTAAGAGAGTAAATTCATAGAATATATTAAACCTGACGAAGTCACCCAATGGTATACCCAACAAACATGAGCAGGGGTGGAGGAGAGGTGTATTGATGCAGTGAGAACATTAAATGATAATAGTAGTAAGTAGCATTTATATGGTGCTTTGATGTTTGTAAAGCACTATATATGTGTTATCTCATTTGATCCTAATAACAATCCTGTGAGGTAGCTGTTATCATCTCCACTTTACTAGTTGGGAAATGAAGGAGGTTGCTATTTGCCCAGAGTCATAGATCTAATAAATCTCTGAGGTAGAATTCAAATTCAAGGTTTTCTAATTCCAAGTCTAGTGATCTTCCTCCCCAATGCATTATCACAACTTTTTCCTTTAGTATAATTATTATTGTTTTATAGCTTGTTTTTTAACCAGATGATTATTTAGGGTAACAATATTGAATATCTATTTATGTGTGTTTTTGTTGTTGTTGTTGTTGTTGTTGCTATTCCTGTCACTGGTCACACTTTAAAAAAAATTATGGTTTGTAAAGATATGCTTATATATTTCTTACCTTTCTGTATTTGTTTATGAGTTCTTTATGACCTACCATTTGATCAATTTTATGAAGATTTTGCACAATAAAAAAGAATATATCTGAATATTCCTAATCAATGAACAGTCTAACATATCTATTTTTTAATTCTTTTGAGTTTCTCAATTTGATTTCTTGTTTACTTTTGTATTAGATTTCTTTAATCTTTAAGATTTCTTAAATCATGTTTAAGTCAACATTGTTTTCTAAATTAGTTTTTTTAAATATAATTTAGTGGTTTAAGTACTTAGAATATTATATTAATATTCTCATGAACAGTGAAGTTAATATTTGTTGTTTAATTAGCTATGATGTCTTTTGAGTACAGCATAGTGCCTTTGTCTCTTGTAATGATAGCTATTTTTAAAGTTGGCACATTTCCAATAATAAAATTATTTTTTAAATTTCAAATTAAAAGAAATAATTAAAAAATTTAAATGAAGCAGATGCATTTTTCTCCAGATCATCATTTTAAAAATGTTTTTGATGTTGTCTTTTGTTTCTTACACCATATTTATTCCTAGTATCTTTCCTTCTCTCTCTCACTGACATTAACGATGTCCCATTGACAAAGAGCATTTTTTTTTAATGAGAAAAAAATAAGCACAATTTATACAATGAAAAAAGCAACTTGGACCTCCCACTTTCACCAAGGTAGAGAATATAGTTATTTTCTCATCTCTTCTTTCGAATCATGCTTAATCTTTACCATTTTATTACATTCACTTCCCCCTTCCCCAACCCTGTGGTTGTTCTTTCATTTACAATGTTATAGCTATTATGTATATTGTTTTCTTGGCTCTGCTTATTTCTTTGCATCAATTTATGTAAATATTTCCATGCTTCATTGTATTCTTCACATACATAATTTCTTGTAGCATAGTAATATTCCATTATATTCATGTACACTATTTGTTTAATCATTCCCCAATCTGTAGTCATCTATTTTGTTTCCAATTCTTTGCTATCACAAAAATGCTGCTCTACATATTTTGATATATGTAGGTACTTTCTTATTAATATCTTCATTAGGATATAACCCCAATAATGGAATCTCTGGTTCAAAAAGTATGAATATCTTAATCATTTTATTTACATAATTCCAAATTGCTTTCCAAAATGTTGGTGCAATCTCATAGATCTACCAAGATATTAGTGTGCCTCTCATTTCACAATCCCTCCAATATTAAGAATTGCCATTTTTTTAATTTTTGCTAAACTTCAGGGTGTGAAACACGATACTTAATAATTATTTTAAATTACATTTCTCTTATTATTAGTGATTCAAGGTATTCTTTCATGTGGATATAAATATATTGTAATTTTTCTTTGGAGAACCATTTATTCATATTCCTTGATCATGTATCACTTTTGGAATAGCTACTAGTTTTATAAGTAATTGTATATATTTAGGCAACCAAAATCTTATTGGAGAGATCTGATACAAAGATTTTTTCCCCCTATTTGACCACTTCCCTTCTTATCCTAGGTGCACTGTATCTCTGCCAAAGCTTTTCAGATTCATGTGATCAAAGTTTTATATGTTTTACCTTTTGTAATTGTTTTTATCTTTTGTTCAGTTAAAAATTCATTTCCTACTCATAGCTATGAGAGGTATATGATGTGATTTCCTTCTAGTTTTTTTATGGTCTGATCATTAATATCAAGACTCGGTATCAATTTAAATGTATTATGGATTATAGTGTAAGGTATTGACCTTAAGTCTGATTTGTGCAAGATTGCTTTCCAATTTTCCCATCAAGTTTTTATCAAATAGAAAGTTTTTTTCCTAGATAATTTATATCTCCAATATACCAAAATTTTTGGAATACAATTAAAGTAGGCCCTAGGGAGAAAATTCATTTCTCTAAACTCTTTTGCTAACAAAAAGGAGAATGAGAAGGAGGAATCTGGAAAGATTATGGAATAGATCAATAAACTTCATGCTCTCCATATTTCCCCCACAAAACAGAACAAATTTGTGCCTGTGGGCTGACATAGACTGGTGAAAAATCAAGAAAACTTGGGGCAGAAGAAAGATCCTTCTGGCACAACCCAAGAAGATAACAAAGACCACAGGTGTGTGTATGTATGTGTATGTGTGTGTGTGTGTGTGTGTGTGTGTTTGTACATATGTATGTATATATCTGTTAAAATATATCCATACTTAACTATAACCTGCTTGAGGGAAGTGGGGGAGATGAAAGGAAGAAAAAGAATAAGGTAAAAAACAAGTGTACAATAAAGAACAAAAGAACTGCCTACAAGAAAGAAAAAAAAAAGATGGACACTCATTAATGTCTTGAACTGGAAATTTATTGTTATATATCTTGAAAATCTCTCTGATGTTCTGCTGGGCACATGACAATGTTCTGTTTTGTTCTATTCTGTTTTATTTTGTTTTATTTTTCTGTCTTTTATTCTGTTTTTGTTTTGGGGAAGAGAATGAACAATTCAATGAATTGGTAATGCAACTTCAATTAAATACCAAATTAAAATTAAGAAAATCATAGAAGAAATCAAAAAAAATTTTAAAAAGCCAAAAAGCTAATACTTTAACAAATAAAAAATAGTTCCTAAAACAAAGAAAAAATGAATATAGCCGATTTGACTAAAACAAAGGAAAAAATGAATAATCGGCATCAAAAAAGAAAAGGAAGAATTCAAGAAAAATGAAAAAAGAATTAAAGATAAAATTAGGAAGTATTTAGCTCAATTAAATACCAATAAACTTGACAACTTAAATGAAATAAATAAATAGTTATACAAGTATGAAAAAAGAGATTATCAGAACAATAAATAGGGAACTTGAGCAACTCAGCTTCAAGTGAAGAAATTTAACAAGTCACAAACTAAAACAAAACAAAACAAAAATATCAACTTCAGGGCTAGATGGATTTACAAATAATTTCTATTAAACATTAAAAATCAATTCCACAATTACATAAAATGTTTGCAAAATTAACAAAAAAAGATACCTTTTGTGACTCAGATAAGGTCTTGACTCATAATATAGGGATACTTAAAAAGCAAACAACAATAAAAAAAAAAAAAAAGCTATATCCCAATATCCCTGATGAAAATTGATGACAAATTTAAACCAAATGTAAGCAAAAACATTGAAACCATATATTATAAAGATAATAGATTATGAACAAATTCGATTTATACCAGCAACTCAGAGTTTTATTTATTATTAGGAAACACAAGTTGTTTAACCACATTGGTAACAAATGAAGAAAAATCAATAGATGCAAAATTAGCTTTTTTTGGTTTTTAACAAAATATACCTACTTTTATTTAAAACTTAGAAAATACAGGAATAAAAGGCTTTTGCATTAAAATGTTAAATTGTCCATACCTAGAAAAGAGAGCAATAATAATAATAATAATATGTAACATATACAAACTAGAGTCTTTTCTATTGAAATCAGAGGTGAATCAAAGATGTCCACTGTCAGCCATCTATTTAACATAGAACTAGAAATGCTTGCTATAGGAATAACAAGGAAGTTGAGAGAAAAAAATTATAGGTAAAGAAAAAGCAAAATTTCTATTTTTTGCGGAGGTGCTGATAACAAGTCAACCAAAATTAATCTTAGTAAATTTGCGGGATACAAAATATAATATATACAAATAATGCCTATTCCTACATAATACCAATAAAACCCAACAAGAATGTATGGAAGGAAAATATCTATTTAAAGAAATCATAAAATGTGCAAAATATTTGAGGGTCTATTTCCCAATTCATATACAAAAATATATGAATACAGCTATAAAAAGTAGAAATAGACAAATGTGAAAATATTATTAGCTATAGGATGTCACAATAAAAGTGACAATACTACTTAATTAAATTTACATATTCAATGCAATAATTTAATTTCATAAGAAAAGTAATACTAGGTAGCTTATTTATTTAAAACAATCTTATTCCAGGCTTCTCTGCTTTCCCTCTCCTTCTAGATCCAAATCCATGTCATTTTTCTAATCCTCCAATCCACCAGCTTTTTTTTTTTTAAGTAAACATCTTTGATTCTAGTCTTACCTGTAGAATCACCTCACCAGCTCTACATTTACTCTCTCTTTTTACAACTATTAAATTTATTTGCTCATTTATTTAATTATTTTTGGACATGATGCACAATTATTTTTTAAATTTTAAAAAATTAATTTTTATTTTTATTAATTTTAATAACTAAAATTTAAATTTAAATAAAAGAACTAAATTATTTTAAAATTGATCTTTCATTTTCATGTTAACTTGATTTTTTCTTTTTTTTTCAATTTATTTATTTTTAAATATACATTGCTTTGTGAATCATGTTGTGAGAGAAAAATCAGAGTAAAAGGGAAAAACCATGGGAGAGGTATAAAACAGAAAAAAGAAATGAACATAGCATGTTTTGATTTACATTCAGTTTCCATAGTTCTTTTTCAGAATGCAGATCCCTTTTCTGTCCAAAGTTGATTAGGATTGCTTTGGATCAATGAACCACTGACAAAAACCAAGTCTTTCACAGATGATCATTGCACATTCTTGCTGGTACTGTATATGATGTATTCGTGATTCTGCTTGTTTTGCCCAGCATCAATTCATGTAAATTTTTCCTGGCCTTTCTAAGATAATCTTGTTCATCATTTTTTTAGAGAATAATAGTATTCCATTATCTTCATATACCACAAACTGTATCATTCTCACATTGATGGATATTTTCCAATTCTTTGTTACCATAGAAAGAGTTTTCCAAACCTATTTGTGGGTCCTTTTTCCTCCTTTATGATTTCCTAGGGATACAGACCCAGTAGTGGCACTGCTGGGTCAAAGGACAAGCAGAATTTGATAACCTTTTGGGCATAGTTCTAAATTGTTCTCCAGAATGATTGGATGATTTCACAACTCCACCTACAATGCATTAGTGTCCCAGTTTTCCCACATCTTCTCCAGCATTTATTATCTTTTCCTATTGTTTTAGCCAATATGAGAAGTATGAGATGGTACCTCGGAGTTGTTTTAATTTGCATTTCTCTAATCAATAGTAATCTGGAACATTTTTATATGATTATAGATATATGAAAATGATCTGTTCATATTCTTTGACCATTTATCAATTGGGGAATGATTTGCATTATTATAAATTTGATACAATTTTTTGTGTATTTTAGAAATGAGATCTTAATCAGAAATACTGGCTGTAAAGATTTTTTCTCAGCTTTATACTGCTTTTAAAATCTTGTTTCTGTTGATTTTGTTTGGGCAAAACCTTTTTAATTTAATGTAATCAGATAAGTAAATTATCCCTTGCTCTCCTAATTTACTTATGGTATCAGCCTTTATGCCCAAATCATGGACCCCTTTTGACTTTATTTAAATATTCTGTGTGAGATATAGATCTATGTTGAGTTTCTGACATTATCTTCCAGTTTTGCCAGCAATGTTTTTAAAAAATAGTAATAGAAGCTGGAGTTTTGTGGGCTTATCAAATACTAGATTGTTATAAGTTTCAATTATTGTGTTTTGTGTATCTAAACTAACCTATCCCACTAAATCACCGCTGTATTTCTTAGGCAGTATCAAATGGTTTTAATGATTTCTGCTTTATAATATAGTTGTAGTTCTGATACAGCTTAAACCCATCATCCTTTGTATTTTTTTTTCATTAATTCCCTTGATATTCTTAACATTTTGTTCTTTCAGACGAATTTTGTTGCTATTTTTTCTAGTTACATAATTTTTTTTTTTTTTGGCAGTGTGATTGAGTATGGCACTGAACTCAAGGAGGCCAATTTAGGCAGAATTGTCATTTTTTATTATATTAGCTAGGCCTACCCATGAGCACTTTATATTTTTCTACTTGTTTAGATTTTACTTTGTGTGAGAAGTGTTTTATAATTCTGTTCATATAGTCCTTGAGTTTATCTTGGCAGGTAGACTACCAAGTATTTTACTTTATCTATATTAATTTTAAATGGAATTTCTCTTTCTTTCTTGCTAATGGTATTTGTCAGTAATATACATAAATGCTGGTGATTTATATAGGTTTATTTTATATCCTGCAACTTTGCTAAAGCTGTGAATCATTTCCTGTAGGCTTTTGGATTATTTTCTAGAGTTCTTTAAGTATATCATCACATAATCTGCAAAGAGTGATAGTTGTATTTCCTAATTCCTTTAATTTATTTTTCTTTTCTTATTGAGATTATCATTTGATTTCTATTGATTTTGTTATTGATAAGGTTGATTGTGGTAATATTTTTCCTGATATTGAACCAGCCCTGAATTCCTGGTATAAATCTCACTTGATTATTATAAATTATTCTGCTGATAAGTTGCTATAATCTTTTTGCTAATATTTTATTTTAAATTTTTGCATCGATATTTATTAGGGAGATTGGTCATTCTCTGTTTTGGCTCTTCCTAATTTAGGTATCAGTACCATATGTGTGTCATAGAAAGAATTGAGCAGTACTTGTTTTTACATATTTTTCCAAATAGTTTACAAAGTATTGAAATTAATTGCTCTTTAAATGTTTGGTAAAATTCACTTGTGAATCCATATGGCCCTTGAGTTTTTTTCTTAGGGAGTTCATAAATGGCTTGTTCAATTTCTTTTTCTAAAATGGGACTATTTAAGTAATTTATTTCCTCTTCTGTTAATCTGGAGAATTTATATTTTTGTATATATTCGTCCATTTCAGTTGGATTGTCAGACTTGCTGCCATATAGGTAGGCAAAATATCTTTTAATTAATGTTTTAATTTCTTTGTTATTGGTGGTAATTTCACCCTTTTAATTTTTGGTGCTGGTGATTTGGTTTTTTCCTTTCCTTTTTCTAATCAAATTAACCAAAGGCTTATCTATTTTGCTGGGGGTTTTTTTTTCCATAAAACCAACTCTTAGATTTGTTTATTAGTGCAATGGTTTTCTTATTTTCATTTTTATTAATCTCTCCTTTGAGTTTTAGAGTTTCTAATTTGGTATTTGAGTTTTTAATTTATTTTTCTAGCTTTTTTAGTTGCATGCTCAATTCATTGATCTCCTCTTTCCCTATTTTATTCCGTAACTATTTAGAGGTATAAAATTTCCCCTAAGAACTGCTTTGGCTGCATCCCATAGGTTTTACTATGTTGTCTCATTATTGTCATTCTCTGGGATGAAATTATGGATTGTGTCTCTGATTTGTTGTTTGACCCACACATTTTTTAGAATTTATTTAATTTCCAATTGATTTTTAGTTTATCTTTCCCTGACCCTTACTGAATACAATTTTATTGCATTGTGTTGGTAAAAGGAAGCATTTAATATGTTTGTCTTTTTGCATTTGATTGTGAAATTTTTATGCCCTAATACATGGTCAGTTTTTGTGTAGGTGCCATGTTCTGCTGAGAAAAAGGCATATGCTTTCTGTCTCTTTTCACTTTTCTACAGAGGTTTATTATATCTAGGTTTTCTAGGGTCCTATTCACCTCCCTAGTTTCTTTCTTATTTTGTGGTTAAATTTGCCTGATTCTGAGAAGGTAGGTTGAGGTCCCCCACTAATAGAGTTTTCCTGCCTATTTATTCCTGTAACTGGCTTAAAATCTTCTCTACGAGTTTGGCTGTTCTACCATTTGGTGCGTACACATTTAGTTTCATTACTACTTTATTGTTTATGATCCCCTTTATCAATATGTACTTTCCTTCCGTATCTCTTTTAATAAGATGTTTTTATTTTTGTTTTATCTGAGATCAGAATTTCTGCCACTGCTTTTTATACTTCAGCTGAAGCATAGTAAGTTCTTTTCCAGCCTTTTACCTTTACTCTGTATGTGTCGCTGTCAAATGTATTTCTTGTAAACAACATATTGTAGTATTGTTTTTTAATCCACTCTGATATTTCAAGGGAAATATTCATCCCATTCATATTCAGAGTTATGATTACCAGCTACATTCTATTTTCTCTCATATATATATATATATATATATATATATATATATATATATATATATATTTGTTCTTTTTCCACCCTGTCCTTAGTTAATGCGTATTTTTACCCATCCTGTTCACTACCTTATCTCCTATAACCCCTGCCCCTTCTCTTAGTAGTGTTTTTAACCCACCCCACCCACTACTTTATCTGCTATTATCTCTTCCCCCCATCTCTTATCTTTTCCCCCAGTGTTTCTGCCCTCCTTTTTAGCCACCCCCTCCCTTTACTTTCCCATTTCTCCTCCTACTTCTTTATAGGGTTAGAAATTTTTATAACCAACTGAATGTTATTATTCTCTTAGAGGCAAAACTAATGAGACCAACCTTCAGACAATGTTAATCCCCCTCTATTCTTTTCCTCCATTGTAATAGGTCTTTTGCCTTTTCATGTAATGCAGTTGTGCAATACTCCCCCTTTCCTCTTTTTCAAGTACAGACCTTTTTCTACCCCCTTGAAGTCTTTTTCTTTGATATCATCTCATCAGAGTCCATTCACAATCACACCTTCAGTCCATGTGATCCCCCTTCTGTCTGACCCCCATGTGTGTGTGTGTGTGTGTGTGTGTGTGTGTATTTCCTCCATTTATTTTTCTATGCTTCTCGTCTCATACTTCATAATGTTAAAGGGGAGCACATGTAAAGAAAAGTATAACTAATAATAAACCTATAAAATTATGCTACTGATTTTTTTGTCGAATGATGAATAATTATTACTCATTTTTCAAAAAATATATTAGCTTGAGACATTACTGGAATATGTGATCAACACAATTTTTAAAAATTAGTGTAATGGAAACATGTTACAGGGTATAACATTATGACATAATGTCCAAAAAGTATTGCAAAGCTCTTTTAACTCTGATATCATTGTATCATTTCAGTAGTTTTAAATTTCCCTCAATGGATCTTTGTCAAATATTAGAAATTGCCTCTAAAACTATCAAAGAATCCTCAGACAATAATTGTCTCTATATTTCCTTTAATCTTTATTAGATGATCTCATACTTCCCTTTAAGGTGATATTCATTTTTCAGTGAAAGAAGATGTAATGTTATATACTTCAACAACAATACTATATGATGACCAGTTCTGATGGATCAGGCCATCCTCAGCAACGAGATCAACCAAATCATTTCTAATGGAGCAGTAATGAACTGAACTAGCTATGCCCAGAAAAAGAACTCTGGGAGATGACTAAAAACCATTACATTGAATTCCCAATCCCTATATTTATGTACACCTGCATTTTTGATTTCCCTCACAAGCTAATTGTACAATATTTCAGAGTCTGATTCTTTTTCTACAGCAAAATAACGTTTTGGTCAGGTATACTTATTGTGTATCTAATTTATATTTTAATATATTTAACATCTACTGGTCATCCTGCCATCTAGGGGAGGGGGTGGGGGGGGTAAGAGGTGAAAAAATTGGAACAAGAGGTTTGGCAATTGTTAATGCTGTAAAGTTACCCATGTATATATCCTGTAAATAAAAGGCTATTAAATAAAAAAAAAATAAAAAAAAAAGAACTGACAGGAGCACTTTAAACAAAAAAAAAAAAAAGAAAGAAGATGTAATGACTTATGTGTCCTCATGTAAATTATATAAGTTTTAGAATATAAGGTGTGGAACAATGATAAGCATACATAGATTCTCAATAAATAATGCTTGGAGGTCATCTATATACTTTACCCTTCTTTAAAAGCATTCAAATGCTGTATTCTAGATATTTACTTAAATAATATATATATGGTCTTGAGACTTTTTCAAATCCTTTGCTCATCTTGAGGATTAGTGAGTATCTTAAACTCAACATATCCAAAATAGAACTCATTATCCTTCCCCAAAAAATCTTCCTTCTTGCCAAAAGGCACCAAGATCTTTTCAGTTTTACAACTTCAGAGTCATCTTCAATTCTTCACTCTATGTTCCCACCTACTGTCAAATCTTTTTGGTTTTTTGGTTAGAATCTTTGCTTTTGGTTTTGATCCACTAACTCTTGCATCATAACTAAAAAGGTACATGAACCTACTGACCCTGAACACAAACAGTAGATTTCTTCTTATCAGTGATCTGTACTTGAAAATAATTCCAAAGAATCTGACTTTTACATGAGCCTGTTTGTCTTACTTTTTTTAGTTTCCATAAGCATTAGATTTGTATTTGAAGTGGAAGCCTTAAAAATAGATAGTTTATTTCAAACAAGCAGAAAAACTTACATTAAAAAAACCTGTACCTAAAGAGTTTAAGCAATATTAAGTTTAATGTAATTCAATTGCAAACATAGGAAATTAAAATGAGTCAATTGATAAAATTACAGGCTCAATGTAGTACAGTACTTCAGATGTCAGGTAGGTTATCCAGTCCAAACCATTCTAGGAGTGTCCAATAAGTTATTCAACATGTGGTCACTCAGAATATTTTAGATGACTTTCAATGAAGGTGAATTCCCTACTTCTAGAAACTATTTCAAGTGTTAGTGGCTCTAATTAAGTGAAATATTTATCTTATCTTGAAGTAAAATCTGCCACCTAGAATTTCTATCCATTGATCCTAATTCTTCTGCCCTCCAGGAATAAGCATAAAAAGTTTTCAATATGAAATCGATTTAACATAATATCCCAAAATTCTTCACTTCTCCAAGTGTAGTATCTTGAAGTTCTTCAGTCAATTTTTGGCAAGTTTTCTGGTTTTCTTACCTTTTCATCCTCTATACATTCTCTAACTTTACAATGTCTTTGCTAAAACACAATCCCCCAAAGTGTGTACAATATTCTCCAATGTAGCTTGACTTTCCATGTACAGAAACTTATATAATTCATTATGACTTCAAAGATGCTCTTGTCTATGTTTCCTTCTGCTTTCCTCATGTTCAAGTTTGTTCATTTTAAATGAATTCTCTTTTCTTTCAATGACTCTTTTCCCTATTTCCCTGTTTCCTATTTCCAGTCTCTTCATTTCCTAATTCCCATAATCCTGCTATTGAAAAAAAATTCTTGGAACAAATATGCATGGGACACAAAATAAATTCCCATTATTGATCATATCAGAAAATGTTATATCTCATTCTGTATCTTTAGTCCATTACATCTCTATTTGGAAACGTTAGCATGCTCTATCAATATTTTCCCTAGAATCTGGTTGGTCATTGGATTTCTTTAGTCAATCAAAGTTAATCTTTGCAACATTCATAATTCAATGTAACTTGCTCATTTCATTATGTAACAGTTCATATAAGTCTCCTAAGGTTTTTCTAAATTTGCCCCTTTTGTAATTATTTATAACATAAAAAATATTCCTTTACATATCAGTTTTAGCCATCCCTCATTGCTTTGTATCATCTAGAAATTTGATAAAAATGTTATTTATACCCACATCCAAAACATTGATGAATAATATGTAAGCAGAATTGGGGCAATAACAGAACAAAAGAAATATTCCAGTAGAGACCCCTTTGCAAAGAGATGTCAACTGAATAATCAACAGTCTTTCGGTCTATTAAGTAAGTCAACTCACATCTCTCCATATAATCCACAAGTACATAGCATGAGGTTTTGTCAAATGTCCCACCCATCTTGAATTGAATGTTCCGATAGGTATCTCAAACTCAACATATCAAAAAACAGAACTTATTATTTTGTTTTTCTCTCCCAAACTTTTATCTTTTAACATCTTTCCTGTCAAGGGTACCAACATTTTTTTCAGCTTTGCAACTTCAGGGTCATCTTTAATTTTTCACTCTATTATCCCATCTCTAATCAAATCTTTCTTGTTTTTATTTTCCTAACATCTCTTTGTATATATCCTCTTCTCTCTACTCACCTAAAAATTATTCTATCAAAAGTCCTCATCATCTCCTGCCTTGACTGTTGCAATAATCTCCTTATTGGTCTCCCTTTTCTGTTATCTCTCTTCTCCAATTTATCTTTTAGTCAGTTAGAAAAATTAATATTTAAGCAAAATAATTGGGAGAATTTGTTACAAAGGTAGGATTTAATTGGTGTTATCTTATAACTGCTTATTTCTCCTTCATTCTATATATCTCATCTGTTGACATATTTTGTCCATTCTGTCTCCACAATATCTCTTAATCAATCTTTATTTCTCTATTTCCAGGCACCCCAACCTAGTCAAACCTTACCATCCCTCACCGATATTATTATAATAGACCTCTGCCTAATTGATCTCTTTGATTCTCCACACATCAATCCATTGCTTATTCAGTTGCCAAAGCAATTTTTTTAAAACACAGAAATGATTATGTTACATCCATATTCAATAAAGTGATTTCTGTTACTTTTAGGATCAACTGTAACCTCCTGTCTTTAACATTTAAAGTCCTTTACAGCTTAATATGTCCTAATTTTCTAGTCTAATTACATTTTCTTCTCTTGCACATCCTCTACAATAGAACATCACTCACCCAGTTGCTGTGTATATGTATATATATATATATATATATATATATGTATGAAATATACTTTTGCAGGAAATTTCACATGTAAGAGACATTGAATGAGAATTCTCAAGAATTTTACATGGGGGAGATTCTTAGCTCAATAATAAACATGTAAATTGAAAGCAATGAAACATATAGACTATTTGAGAAATTCCAATTAGATACACACATTTACATCAAAAGTGATTTCATTCTAATGAGAATTGAAATCTTAATGATAATTCTCAACTTACATAACACTATTGCTAAAAAGCTGATGATAACATATCATCAAATTGCTACCTATCCAGTGGATCCTGCTATGTGATCATTTGAAAAAAACAAGAAAAGCCAAGTATTTCTACTTGGCATATAGAAAACACAGCAGAAAAGCAGAGATAGAAAACAGTATATATCAAATAGAGAGGAGAGACAGAAATGAAGAACAAAAGAGAGTAAAAGAGAAAACATTTCCTATTCCAAAATTAAGAAGAAAATGACCTAAAGTTCTATCTGCTACTTGTCAAGCCACATGCTGAACTCCAAGTTTTCTCAGCTCTACCCTCTTGAAACCAGAGCATAATTATAATTACAGTTTGTACATTTTAAGTTCTGTCATGTTTGAAGATAAGTGAAGACAATCTCTTCTTTTTAAAAGGAAAAAGTCAGTAGGGAATCTAAATGTCCTACACAATTCACAATTTAAAGTCAACTCATCTATCTATGACCCAAGAAGAGCAATTTTTTTCTTGAGAACGATGGATTTTGGCTAGGAAAGTGACACAAAAAGAGTAATTCTTCCCCAAATCACTCTCCGAGCTATGATTATTGGATTATAGAATCTCTGAGTCAGATTTTACTTTAGAGATTGAATACAAGTCATATCAAAATATTTGCAATATGTTGCAATAATTTCAATATTTGCAACAAGTGTTCATCCATTGGCTATCAATTCTGTCATCTCTGACAGATTAGATTTCCTTAGATGAAGCCTATTTTATAACTTCCCTTCCTTGCTCCTACTTCTATCCTCTAGAAACAGAAGAAATCAAATCACTTTAACATACAACAGACTTTCTATAATAAAATAGTGTGTTCCCTGATATTTTTATGGTTTATACAAATAAGATTGATTTTTTTTGAAACCAAACATAAGAATTTACACTTTTTTACTTATTAACTTTCATCTTATTTACACTATTGAAGCCTGTCAATAACTGCTGAATCTTAATTGTAATACCAAGTGTTAACTATCCCTCATTTATGTCATTGGTGAATTTTTTTATAATATTTTATTTTTATGTTTATAATAATGCCATCTATTTAAATAGACAAATAAATTTATGATCGCATCGATTTTAATTTATAAGTACTCTCCAATGACACAAATTCCAAAGCATCCATACCTACCTGTATATTTGTCCATATTCTCTTAATAAGTTCATCACAAGGATTTACTCAAATTGCTAGAGACTTTTCTCTTGTTATCATAAGAATATAAGTAAGCTATTCTGGCTATCATCTGCCATTCTTCATTCCTTACCATATCTTCTCTTCCTATCATAGAAATCTTTGATGAGATTTTTCACTTTTCTTCATCTTTGAAATTCCTCTTTGGTTATATGCTAAAGGCTGTTTCATATACCTACTGAAAATTAAACTGGCAACTTTATTTTTTTTAATTTTCTTTTTTTTTAATAATTATAACTTTTTATTAACAGAACCCATGCCTGGGTACTTTTTTTTTTTTTTTACAACATTATGCCTTGCACTCATTTCTGTTCTAACTTTTCCCCTCCCTCCCTCCACCTCCTCCCCCAGATGGCAAGCAGTCCTATACATGTTAAATATGTCACAGTATATCCTAGATACAATACCGAACAGTTCTCTTGTTGTACAGGGAGAATTGGATTCAGAAGGTAAAAATAACCTGGGAAGAAAACCAAAAATGCAAACAATTTACATTCATTTTCCAGTGTTCTTTCTTTGGGTGTAGCTGCTTCTGTCCATCAATGATCAATTGAACCTGAGTTAGATCTTCTCTTTGTCAAAGAAATCCACTTCCATCAGAATACATCCTCATACAGTATCATTGTTGAAGTATATAATGATCTCCTGGTTCTGCTCATTTCACTTAGCATCAGTTCATGTAAGTCTCACCAATCCTCTCTGTATTCATCCTGCTGGTCGTTCTTACAGAACAATAATATTCCATAACATTCATATACCACAATTTATTCAACCATTCTCCAATTGATGGGCAGACATTCCATTTCCAGTTTCTAGCGACCACAAAAAGGACTGCCACAAATATTTTGGCATATACAGATCCCTTTCCCATCTTAAGTATTTTTTTGGGGGGGATATAAGCCCAGTAGTAACACTGCTGGATCAAAGGGTATACATGGTTTGATAACTTTTTGGGCATAATTCCAGATTGCTCTCCAGAATAGTTGGATTCGTTCACAATTCCACCAACAATGCATCAGTGTCCCAGTTTTCCCACATTCCCTCAAACATTCATCATTATTTTTTCCTGTCATCTAGCAATCTGACAGGTGTGTAGTGGTATCTCAGAGTCTGGCAACTTGATTATGACATCCTTGGCTATGAAAATCCATGTAACAATGAAAAATAAAAACATCATTTATAGCTTTGTTCAAATCATTGCTAAAAATATGCTCAATAGACTACATACAAATTCCTAGATATTTTACTGCAAATACTCTTTATATTTGACGTCTAACCATTAACAATGCTCTTTTGCTTTAGTCATTCAATTGCCATTAATTGTCCTATCATTTACTTCACATCTCTCTTTTTTCAGTTAATATGTTAGTAATTAAATGCCTATTATATTCCATTAATTCCAATTAAATTAAGGTTATTGGAAAAAAAACTTATTTTTTTATATCTAATTTATAATCTAATTTTTTTTTTTATATCTAAAACAAAAGTGTTTAGATTTCAACCTGGTAACCTGATCTTGATTCCTACATTCTTGTTTTTTTTTTTCTAATTAAGCATACTAAAGCTGCTCAGAGAGAAGATTTTGAAACGTTTGCTGTCAGAGACTTTGTTGTTGTCAATTACCTATTAGCACTGCTAAAAATCAGTGCTATAACCTACAAGTCACAGGATAACTGTGATGAGGGCAAAATCAAAGGAAAAAAGTTACAACTTATTAAATAAGATTGGCATATTAAATTAATTCAAGGACTTAGTCCTTTATCAATATTGAAGCCTCTAATTGTGGTAAAATTGAAAGTCACTCTGAACAGTCAATTAAATGAATGATCTGTTTCTAGAAGTGATGCCTTGAAAATGGGGATATTTCTGGGACAAATTATGATTGGGCAAATGAAAATGATTAAGTGAATAGGAAGCATTTTTAAAATAATATGAGGGATTTAAGAAGAGAAAGATCATTTTTGGTTGGGGGAAAAGAAAAAGCTTCACATATTTACTGAATTAATTGCTGAAAAGAACTTGAGAAGTTATCTAACCAGAGCCACAATATAATAGAAATTCCATCATGCTATCCCAGACAAATGTATATATAGCATTTGCTAGAAAATGTCTTTCTCATTCATTCTTCTATATAGCATCTCCTTCCACTTTCAGTCAATTTTAAAGCAAATTCTTTTTTTTCCATGTCAGTCCTTTCAAATGTTTGCAATAACAAGAGGTGCATTGTCATACTCCTTCCTCTGAGCCCCAACTACGAACCAGTATTTTCCTGATGCTAAATATCACCATGTCCTTCAACTGAATCATGCTGTAAGGGTTCTAATTATGTTGTCATCCAAATCACTCTTCTTTATATGACCAGAAACTTATAAATGTCATTATAAAAATGTGTCACTCATAAATGAATCCAGTACTTGAGATGTGTAGCACAGAGAGACATATCTCAAGTCCTTTTCTCAAGTAGAAAAATTAACCTACATTTTGTATCGACGATGGTATTAGTTGGTCCTGGCAGAACCACAAAAATACTATACTTGTAAAGGTCAGTGGAAAATTGTCCTTTGGGCTACATACTTAGTGTAATTGAAATTCTAAATGTTTTCTGGCTTTTTCTACTATCTCTGGTGGTCAATTCTCCTGGCTAATTGTTAGCTTGGTTCCTGCACTATAAAGTTTGGTTGCTAGGAATTCCTTAGAAAGAAACTATTATGGGCATCTCTTTCTTTTTCTGGGATTTTTCTTTGACTTTTCTTTTGGATCAGACAGATACATGCTTTTAAACTAAATTTCATTTTACATGTAAATAGGTAAATTCTTCACCAAAACCTAATATGAATTATAGGTGCCTTCAATTACTATCTTTAAGAAATATTTATGCAAAAATACAACTTAGTCACTTTTTACTTCTTCCTTTCTCTTCTCTCACCACTTGCCAAACTTCAGATGCTTTCCACCCTGCCTTATCTCTGCATTGTCTCATAGAGAAAGTGGCACCTAAGCTAAACCTTAAAGAAGAGATACATTTCAACAGTCAGAGATGAGAGAAATCCATTCTAAGCAAAGGACAAAAGTATCCATGAGCAAAGGCTGAAGAAGATAGGATGAGATTGGGGAACAGGTAACACTTTGATTAAAAAGTAAAATGCATAGAGAGAGAAATGTGAAAAGTGTCTAGGCTGAAGACACATTTTGAAGTAGTTAGCATAAGAATAATGATTGAAGCTAGAACAGATAAATTCTAATGGAGTTTATACTATGTCAAAGTATTGGCTAATATAGAGACTGAAGTTCACTAAAATCCTTAATCTAGTCACAACAACGGTTATTTAGTTATACTTCTTCAATCCTATATTTGTAAAGTTGACATTTGAAAATTCAAATATAATACTTCATATTTACTTCCATTTACATTTACTTCCAAGTAAATTTAATCTTATAAGGATCAGTCTATTTTTCTAACCCTGACAAGTCAATTTTGGAATTGATTCTATTGATCAATATATTAACTCTTCAATCCGATGTCATTTAAAAATTAAACATATTTATGATTGCATCCAAGTTATTGCTAAAATGTTGAACAATGCAGGGTTATAGACTATTTCTGATGCCCTCAAAAATGTATTTTCACTGAAGATTTTCCCTGGTGTCATAAAAAATGTACTACATGAAATCTAAATAGAAGATTCCTTTTTGATGGACATCCTCCAAATGCTATCTTTATGTTTTAGTTCAAATTTATTTATTTATTTTAATATACATTGCTGTATGAATCATGTTGAGAGAGAAAAATCAGAACAAAAGGGAAAAACCATGGGAAAGGAGAAAAAAAAAAAAAACATAAAAAGAAGTGAACATAACATATGTTAATTTACATTCAATTTCCATAGTTCTTTTTCTGGGTCAGATGACCTCTTTTGTCCAAAGTTGATTACAATTGCTTTGACTCACTGAACCACTGAGAAAAAACCAAGAATTTCACAGCTGATAATCGCATATTCTTGCGTTACTGTGTATGATGTATTCATGAGCTTGTTTTGCTCAGAATCAGTTCATATAAATCTTTCCATACCTTTCTAAAATCATCTTGTTTATCATTTTTATAGAACAATAATATTCCATTATCTTTATATGCCACATTCAGCTGCTTCCCAATTGTTAGGCACTCATTTTCCAATTCTTTGTTACCACAAAAAGGAATGCCACAAACATTTTTGCATATGTGGGTCCTTTTTACTCCTTTATGATTTTCTTGGGATACAGACCCAACAATAGCACTGCTGGATCAAAGGGTATGTACAGCTTTATAGCCCTTTGGGCATAGTTCCAGATTGAATTCCAGAATGGTTAGATTATTTCACAATGACACCAATAATACATAAGAGTCCCAGTTTTCCCACATCCCCTCCAACATTTATCTATCTTTTCCTGTTATCTCAGTCAATATGAGAAGTATGAGATGTACTTCAGAGGAGTTTTAATATGAATTTCTCTAATCAATAGTGAGTTGGAGCATTTTTTCATAAGATTATAGATGGCTTTCTCATCTGAAAATTGTCTGTTCATATCCTGACTATTTATCACTTGGGGAATGACTTGTATTCTTAAATTTGACATCGTTCTTCATACATTTTAGAAATTAGACCTTTATCAGAAACACTAGCTAGAAAGATTTTTTTCCCAGCTTTGTACTTTCACTTTAATCTTGTTTCTATTGATTTTGTTTGGAGGAAAAAACTTTTTAATATAATCAAAGTTATCCATTTCGCTTTTCATAATGTTCTCTAGCTCTTCTTTGGTCATAAATTCCTACCTTTTCCAAAGGTGTGATAATTATCCCTTACTTCCTAATTTGTTTATGGTATTATCCTTTATGCCCAAATTGTGTACCCATTTTGACCTTATTTTGGTATGGATATGAGGTGTAAGTCTATCCCAAGTTTCTGACATTATTTTCCAATTTTGCCAGCAATTTTTGTCAAAAATTGAGTTCTTATTCCAGAAGCTGGAGTTTGGGAGTTTATCAAATATTAGATTGCTATAGGTCTTGATTACTGTGTCATGTGTATCTAATCTATTCCACGGATTTGCCCCTCTAATTCTTAGTCAGTACCAAACGGTTTTGATGACTGTTGCTTTATAATATAGATTTAGGTTTGGTATGTTAATCCACCACTCTTTGTAATTTTTTTTCATTAATTCTTGACCTTTTGTTCCTCAAGATGAATTTTGTTATTATTTTTACCAGTTCTATAATTTTTTTTACTTCTATAAAATAAATTTCAATTTAATTGGTATGGCACTGAACCAGTAGATCACTTTAGTCAGAATTGTCATTTTTATTATATTAGCCTGGCCTATCCATGAGCAATTGATACTTTCCCAATTGTTTAGATTTGACTTTATATAGTGTGAGAAGTATTTTATGATTGTGTTCCCAAAGTTCCTGGGTTGGTCTTGGCAGGTAGACACACAAATATTTTATTCTGTCTTATTTTAAATTCAATTATTCTTTGTATTTCTTGCTGATGGATTTTGTCAGTAATATATAGAAATGATGATGATTTGTGTAGATTTATTTCATATCCTTCAACTTTGCTAAAACTATAAATTGTTTTCAGTAGGTTTTTGGATAATATTCTAGATTTCTCTAAGTATATCATCATATTATCTGCAAAGAGCAATAATTTTATTTACTCACTGCCTATTCTAATTCCTTTAATTATGATGTTGAAAAATAGTGGTGATAATGGGTTGTAAAGTCCAGGCTAGCTCCCTGGAGACCACAGGAACAGTCAGAGTCAGGATAAGCAAAAGTCCTTGGTCTTTAGGGGGAGAAGTGTAGAAGACAGACAAACTGCCACAGGCTCACCACCAATCTTTCTCCTCCTCCTCCTGCTGAAAAGTGAGTCTGGCTTATCTCACACCACTCTCTTATCCTTCCTATGATTATGTGTATACACCAAACATCCAGCCAGCACAGAACAATGAGAAGGGCCATTTTTCCAAACATATGCTAATAGAATCATTGTCCAATAGGTAATTAGCTTTAAAAGTGCTCAGTTGTCTGATTCAAGCACACCTTTTAAGAGTTTCAGCCCTTTACAATGGGCATCCTTGTTTTACCTCTACTCATATTGGAAATGAGTCCAACTTCTCTGCATTACAAATACTTGCTGTTGGTTTTAAAGAGATACTGCTTATTATTTTAAGTTTTCTTTAGCCCTATGCTCTCTATGTTTTTAATGGAAATGGGTGCTGTATTTTGTCACAAACTTTTTTGGCATCTATTATTATATGATTTCTGTTGGTTTTGCTATTGATATAGGTGATTATGGTATTGGTTTTGCTGATACTAAACCTGCATTCCTGGTATAAATCTCACTTGATCTTAGTGTATTATCTCCCTAACAAGTTCTCTTTACTAATATTTTATTTTAAAATTTTGCATCAATATTCATTAGGGAGATTGGTTTGTAATTTTCTTTCTTTGTTTTGGATCTTCCTGGTTTAAGTATTAGTACCATACCTGTGTCATTAGGAATTTGGTAGGACTCCTTGTTTACCTATTTTTCCAAATAGTTTACATAGTATTGGAATTAATTCTTCTTTAAATGTTTGATAGAATTCATTTGTGAATCCATCTGATCCTGCAGATTTTTTTTTTAGGGAATTTATTAAATATTTGTTAAATTTCTTTTTGTAAAATGGGACTATTAAAGTAATTTATTTCCTTTTCTGTTAACTTAGACAATTTATATTTTTGTAAATATTCATCCCTTTCAGTTAGATTGTTGGATTTGCTATCATGCAGTTGGGCAAAAATAGTTCCTAATTATTGCTTTAATTTCTTTTTCATTGGTGGTAAATTCACCCCTTTCATTTTTGATGCTGATGATTTTTTTTTTCTTTCCTGTTTCTAATCAAATTACCAAATGCTTATCTATTTTGGTTGTTTTTTTTTTAAACTAGCTCTTAATTTTATTAATTAGTTTAACAGTTTGTTAATTTCAATTTTATTAATCTCCTTTGAGTTTCAGAATTCCTAATTTAGTATTTAATTGGGGGTTTTTAATTTGTTTTTTTTTTTTTTTTTAGCTTTTTTAGATGCATGTCCAATTCATTGATCTCTTTATTTTATTCATGTAGTTATTTAGAGATATAAAATAACCCCTAATGTAGTTATTTAGAGATATAAAATAACCCCTAATAACAGCTTTGGTTGCACCCCATAGGTTTTGGTATATTGTCTCATTATTGTCATTTTCTCAGATGAAATTATGGATTGTTTCTGTGATTTGTTGTTTGACCCACTCATTTTTTTTTAATTTAATTTCCAATTGTTTTTAGTCTATCTTTCTCTGGCCCTTTATTGAATATAATTTTTATTGCACTGTGATCTGAAAAGGAAGTATTTACTATTTCTCTCTTTTTGCATTTGATTGTGAGGTTTTTATGTCCTAATACGTGGTCAATTTTTGTATAGGCACCACATACTACTGAGAACAAGGTGTATTACTTTATGTCTCTATTCAATTTTCTCCAGATGTCTATCATATCTAGGTTTTCTAGGATCCTATTAACTGCCCTAATATTTTTCTTCTTTATTTTGTAGTTAGCTTTGTCTGATTCTAAGAGGGGAAGTTTGAGAATGTCCCACACTAGAATAATTTTGCTTTTTATTTCTTCTTGTAATTGGCTTAATATCTTCTCTAGGAATTTGTATGCTCTGCCATTTAGTGCATATACATTTAATATCATTGCTACCTCATTGTTTAAGGTACTCTTTATCAAGACATACTTTCCTTCATTCTCTCTTTAAGTAGATCTATTTTTACTTTTGCTTTATCTGAGATATCAAAACTGCTATTCCTGCTATTTTTTTTTTACTTCAGCTGAAGCATAATAAATTCTGTTCAAATCTTTTACCTTTACTTTGTATATGTCTCTCTGTGTCAAATATGTTTCTTGTAAACAACATATTGTAGAATTTCTGTTTTTTAATCCACTCTGCTATTCACTTCTGTTTTATGGGAGTTAATCTTATTCACATTTATGATTCCCAGCTCTGTATTTCTCTCCACCCTGTTTTCTCCTTTGTATATATTTTTTTCCTCTCTTTCCACCATGTCCTCAGTAAGCTTTTATTTTGTGTTTTGACCCACCCCACTCACTACCTTATCTTCTAATACCCTTCCCTCTTCTCTTAGCTTTTTTCCACAGTGTTTCTGCCCTTCCTTCTATCTAGCCCTTCCCTCTTTTCTCCTACTTCTTTATAGGGTTGGATAAATTTGTATACTCAAATAAAAGATTAAGTTATTTCCTCTTAGAACCAAAACTGATGAGATCAAACTTTAGACAGTTTTCTTCTTCCTCCCTTCTTTACCTCAATTGTAACAGGTCTTTTGTCCCTCTTCATGTAATCTAATTTGAACCATTGTACTTCCCCCTTCCTCTTTTTCCAAGACAGACTTCTCCCCTGCCCTTAATGTCTTTTTCTTTGATATCATCTCATCAGAGTCCATTCACAACCATGTCCTCAATCCTTGTGATACCCTACTCTGTCTGCTCTAGCAACAGATATAGTTCTCAAGAGTTACAGATACCATTTTCCTGTTTAGGGATGTAAACAGTTTAATCTTTAAATTTTAAATGTGTGCATGTGTGTGTGCATGTGTGTGTGTGTGTGTGTGTGTGTGTGTATAATATTTGAATTGCTTTCATCTAGGACCTTGCAGTATATTTTCCTTGAGTGTAGTTCTAAAGTTTTGTAACCATGTTCCTTGGGGTTTTCCTTGTGGGATCTCTTTCTACAGGAAGTCAATGGATTCCTTCAGTGCATATTTCTCCTCTGTTTCTAGAATATTGGGGAAGTTTTCCTTAATGATCTCTGTAGAATGCTTTCCAGGCTTCTTTTGTTTGGTTATGGTCTTTAGGCAGACCAATAATTTTAAATTGTCTCTTCTAGATCTATTTTCCAGGTCAGCTATTTTTTCTAATGAGGTATTTAATATTTTCTTCTATTTTTTTTTCATTCTTTATAGTTTATTTGATGTCTCATAGTCTCATTAGCTTCCATTAGCCCCATTCTAGTTTTAATATATGATTTTCTTCAGTTAATTTTTGTATCTCTTTTCCCATTTCATTAATTCTACTTTTGAAGGAGTTGTTTTCTTCAGTGGATTTTTTTTTTTTTTTTTTTTTTTTTTTTTTTGCATTTCACCAATTGTATTTTTTTTTTAATTTATTTAATAGCCTTTTATTTACAGGTTATATGTATGGGTAATTTTACAGCATTAACAATTGCCAAACCTCTTGTTCCAATTTTTCACCTCTTACCCCCCCACCCCCTCCCCCAGATGGCAGGATGACCAGTAGATGTTAAATATATTAAAATATAAATTAGATACACAATAAGTATACATGACTAAACTGTTATTTTGCTGTACAAAAAGAATCAGACTCTGAAAATATTGTGAAATTAGCTTGGGAAGGAAATCAAAAATGCAGGTGGGCAAAAATATAGGGAATGGGAATTCAATGTAATGGGTTTTAGTCATCTCCCAGAGTTCTTTCTCTGGGCGTAGCTTCACCAATTGAATTTTTAAAGGAACTTCCTGGCATTTCCAAACTATTGACTCTTGTGGTTTGTCATTTCTTATTTTTTTCCTACCTCTATTATTTGCCTTTTAAAGTCTTTTATAAGCACTTTCAAGAAGCCTCTTTGGGCTTGAGACTTATTCATATCACCCTTTAGAGATTTCCTTTATGGACATTTTGTCCTTATATGAGTTGGTGTTTTGGTTTTCTCTAACACCATAGTAGCTTTCTATGGTCAAGGTTCTTTTCTGTTTATTCCTCATTTCCTTTCCTTTTCTTTTGGTATGCCTCTTTTTTTACTTTTGTGGTTGAGCTTTTGTCCTGGGGTAAATGAGACAATGTCCCAAGCTTTCTGTGCAGTTCTGAGCCTAGGCTTTGAGTACAGGAACTTGTGCTTGCAGAGCGTAGCTTTGCCTGTTCTTTTCAGGAATCGGCCTAGTTTCTCAGAGTTTGCCTTCTGAGCTGGGACTGGAGTGTGCCCCATTGGTTTTCTCCTCTACTGAGCCAGAATCCAGGGTCTCAGTTGCTGATTTGCTAATTGAGACCCTCTCACTGGCTTTCCCAGAGTCTGTCTGAGTTGAGCTGAATACCCTTTTCACCTCACTGAGACTTTTCTTGAAAATATTTCAGTCTATCTTGAATTGGAGTAGTTTCATTCTGTCAGCCTTTGAACAGAGGCTTGGTTTCATGTTGTTTTCAAGAGAATTTAGGAGAGCTCAAGCAACTTCCTAGCTTCACTCTACCATCTTGGCTCCATCCCCCAGACATCTGTTGTTATTTTTAAACAGGTTTTTTACTTTATAAGTTATATATTTTAAACAAGTATACTAACCTATCTGAATAGAAATCACACTACAAAGCATATCCTTAGTGAAATTATTTATAGCCATATAAAAGAAATTGTATATACTAGAAAATTAAAGTAATTGAAAACTATTTATCGCCCAATTTATCATATAGACTTAGAAGGGGAATCTATCAAGTCCAATCATATGGTCAAATGCTCTAGATGGATAATGCTATAGTGTAAGTCATGAGCCCTCACTGATATTAATTCCCATGATGACTGTGTGTGGATAAAAAATTAGCTAGTCAATCAACTTTTTAGAAAGGGGTATTTACTAAGGTGTTATAATAAAAATAGTTGCAACTAAGATATACCTGACACTTAAATACTCTTCCCTCCCTCGATATAGTTTCCTGGGCATTGTTATATTATAAGGGCAATATATTGATCCCAGTCTTATATAGATTCATCATACGTTTCTATACTTTTTAAGTCTTATTGATGTTTTCTTATGTATCCTCCCTATTGGTTCAACACAACTCACTAAGTTAAACTACAAGCATAGTATCTAAAAGTAGGATGTAACAGTCAACTTGTATTCTACCTGGCTAAAAAATGTCAAAAGCATTGTATTTAATTCTGGATGAAACATTTTTTAAATGTCTTTGGGAATTTAGGAGGTGGATACAGAGAAGAGGGACCAGGAAATTAATGGGAATGAGCATCCACTAAAGATAATATATAGCTTGGAGAGGAAAAGACTTGAAAAAGTAAGGATAAATACTGTCAAACATTTGAAAAGCTGGCATTTAGAAAAGGGATTAGACTTATAGCACCAGGTAGAAGTAAGAGAAAAGTAGATTTCAACTTTAACATAAGAGATCTTCTAACAAGTAAAGCTATTCCAGAGAAGAATGTACTAGTTTATGAGCTATGTTATGAGACATCATTAAGAAAAAGATTTAGGAATTTTATGGAAGAGATTCATGTTTTAGATAAGGTCTTAGGTAGACAATCTTTAAGGTCTCTTCCATATCTGAGATTCTGTGATTCTGATAATTTTACTTTTTCACTATTTAAAAACTTGTTAAGAAAAGGTTTAAAGAAGATTTTAAAATAACACAAGACCTCCAAAGACATTACAATGGGCAAACTTCTTTCCTCTTAAGTTTCAATTTCTCTGATTTAAAATCCTTTATCATTTATCAAAGAGGCATCATTCTACAATAAATTATAGAAAGGTATATCGATCATTACATTTGTTTAGTGGAAGAAAAACCCAAACTAACACTTACTGCACTGAATAATTAACTAAAGAAGGCTTATTTTGCGAAACCCAAAAAGAATATATAGCAAGGATACAGTGGCACTTAGGTGCTCTGAGATACCCCATCTCTCATCCCCATATGGAAATGTATCTAGTCAAAAGAACAGGATATGGTGACCTCTGTGGTCTTCAGACATATACCAAGTATTCTGCTTCTCCTCTCAAGAAAGGCCTAGATTCTATGTGAGTGGGACTTTTTAATACTCATAAATGACCAGGAAGCTGTATCAATGGAGCGATTAAATTCCAAGAATGTCTCTGTCACAATTGTTCTTTTCCTACCTTAGTAAATATCCCTTTCTAAAAAGTTAATTGTCTAGCTAACTAATTTTTATCAATAGACAGTCATATTAGGAAATATATTAATAGGGACTTATGAGGTATACTACAGCATTAGAAAGGACACACCTAATCTTTCAGTGCCATATTGGGAGGCACCTAGAGTCCTAATGACAGATGTAGGTAGTTTTGCCCTGAAGATCTAATACAGGGCTGTTAATGGGACTTGGTATAAGGACACCAGAGTTTATATTAGCTATACTTTAAAACCTAAATATCACTTTTTACAGAAATGCCATTCTCTCCAGATTCTAGTACCACCCTTCCATCAAAATCAAATTATATTTATTCTAGATATATACATAGATGTGCACATATTATTTCTCCCCACAAAATGTATTTTGTATCATTTTCATCTTTAAATAAATGAATTAAAAATAATGTAGTAATGGACCTTTATTAAAATGGAGGACTTCCAAACCTTCCTGATGAAAAGACTTCATTTTAGTAGGAACTTTGAAATACTTTGAAAAACTTTGAAATCAAAAGACAAATTCAAGTAAGCAACCAGGAAAAAAATCTTTATAAGTATTCACATTCTATAATGAGTGGGATAATGAAAGCATCACCTAAAAACAGTAAGGGCAGCTAGGTATTGCAATAGACAGAGTGCCAGGTTTGGAGTCAAGAATACTTCTTGAGTTCAAATCTGGTCTCAGTATACTCAATAAACTCAATTCAAACTCATTTACTCAATAGTTGTGTGACTCTGGGTTGAGTAGCCCAGAGGTCCTTTTGCCTCAGTTTCCTCACATAAAATGATCTGGAGAAGGAAATGACAAATCATTCCAGTATCTTTTTTCAAGAAAACCTCAAAAGGGATCATGAAAAATTGGATAAGACTAAAAAATGACTAACAATAAAACCAGCTGCATGCCACAGTGGAGTCTTAGATCTGAAATCAGGAAAATTCCTGATCAAATCTGGCCTCAGACACTTACTAGCTAGGCAACACTGGGCAAATCACTTAACTCTATTTGCAACCATTAGCTATTAAAATGACCTAGGAAAGCAAATGGCATCCAGTATCTTTAACAAGAAAACTCCAAACTCTCTGGGTCATGAAGAGTCAGACAGAATTGAAAACTGAATGAACAATAATAAGAACAACAGTAATGTCATCAAGAGTATTAGAGGAAGTCAAATTAGATGGAAGGCTTATGAATGATTTTGTTGTATTTTTATGATATAAAAAGAAGAGATTAAATAAGGGAAAGTATACATTATTGATGAAAAAAGGAAGGCATAAGGGTGACATTTTTTTTTTTTATTATTCCTCATAATTAGGAAGTACAAGTGGAAGTGAAGGGGAAGAGGTAACCATAAATTGAACCTCATTGACATTTGAACTAGTCAAAGGAAATTAAAACAAAAAAACATAAAAACTTTGGTGGAAAAGTACATTCAATTCAATAGGGAAAAAAGAAGAATAAAGAAAAAGAAAAAAGGGAAGACAAGAAGAAGGGTGGTAATAGGGAGGGGTTAATTATAAGTAAAATCAGCCTTAAATCAGAATATGGAGAAGTTTAAAAGCAAAAGGGGAGAGGGAGTAAGAACCTATCATTAAGAGTTGGGGGAAGAAGTGGGAACAGTTTGCAGCAAACATAGAATATCGGTATTAAGTACATTCCTGTTCCATATTTTTATTCTTCTTTATAAAGAGGAGATTGAAAGCAAAAAGAGAAAAGGTATAAGAAAATAGATTGGAGAAAAATATTTAAAATTAAAGGTTCTGCCCAGGCAAATACAATATAACTAAGACTAGATGGGAAAAGTTAATTGGAGGAAATGGAAGAAATCTGCAGCATGTTACTCAGACAGGTGCTTCATTTCTAAGATATGTAATTATTAAAATAAAATAAGATTAAAAATTAAAAGATAAATTTTAAAATGAAAATGAAATAAATTTAAATTTTAACTATAAAGTTAACAAATAAAATTAATTTAAACTAAGATTAAATAAAATAATTTAAATAAATTAAATATAAAATTATATTAAATTAAAATAAAAATAAGAGCCATTTCCAAAATGGTAGCCAAATTGGCAATTCTCAAGGGAAGAAATTCTCTAGTTCTCTAGAGAGATCTCTAGAGTCATAAAATGTAAAAAAGAATTTCAACAATAAAAAATGCTCCAAATAATTTATAATAAAAGAAATATATATTAATCAATTTCAAGTTTTCACACAACCTATCAGATAATCAAAACTGACCAACAAAAAAAGAAAAAAGAAAAATGGAAATCTTGGAGAGGCAACTGGAAAGCAGGCACATTGATATACTCTGTAGCTATGAATTGGTCTAGTAGTCATTCTGAAAAGCAATTAAGAACTATGCCCCCAAAGTTACTAAATTATGTATAACCTTCTACTCATTAACATAATTAGTAATCTATATCCCAAAGAAATCAAAGAAAAAGGAAAAGTCCTGTATGTATAAGAATATTCAAAATTTTCACTTTTTGGTGGCAAAAACCTTGGAAATGAAACATCATTTGGAGAATGATCAAGTAAATTACTATATAAAGATATAATGGATTACTACTGGGATTTAAGATGAAGTAAAGGATGGTTTCAGATAAACTTGGGAAAAAATATATGGATTAGTTCAAAAGTGAACTTGGATTAGTTCAAAGTGAACTGAATAGAACCTGAACAATTTATACTATAATATCTATACTAATGTATAGACAATTATTTTAAAAACTTAAGAACTCTAATCAACATAATTATTAATTATAATACCAGAGTATGGATAATGAATGTTACCCTTTCTCCTAACAATAAGATGATGTACTCACGCAGAAGAGTAAAATGGTAAAGGAATGAACATTTATAAAGAATTCACTATGTGTCAAGTACTGTGGTAAGAACTCTTTATAGATCTCATTTGATCTTCACAACTCTGAGAAATAATTGCTATTATTATCCCTATTTTACAGTTGTGGAAACTGAGGAAAACTCATTGATTTGCTCAGAGATACACAGATAGTGTCTGAAGCTGGATTTGAACTCAAATCTTCCTGATTGTAGGGACAGTGCTTTATTTACCATGCCACATAGCTATCAGAATGAGACATATTTTTGGACATAGCCAATACAGGAATTTCTTTTGCTTGACTATTCTTTTTTATGAAGCTCTTTTCTGGAAGGGATAGGGTGGGACAGAAAAAAAAAATACTTGGGAATTTTCACAAACAATTTTTTAAAAGACAGCTAAATCTTATTTACAAAGGAATATATTAAAGAAATCTACATTCCACATTCTAGAGTTGTTATATGACAACTTTTATTTATGTAGCTATGAAACATTAGGTCTCCAAAGTACTAATTCATGTGGCTTATTAGCATGTTCTAAAGTTCCCTTGTTATATGTGAACTCATTTTATTTAGTCATATGTTTATTTTTTATTTTCTCTGTGCATGTTTATTTCTGTGAAAAGACAATAATTTGTTTTAGATGCAACTAATCAAGAACAAATGAAGAACAAATTAAAAACCATTGTAATAGAAAATATTAACAAATTGGAAAATTAGTGAAGCAAGCAACTGATTAAAAAACCTTCCAATTTTATGTTCAGGAAAATATTTTTTCCCCTTAATTTCTTAAGCCTCTTAGCCAAGTTTTAAACTAGTTGCTTATCATACAATGCTGCTCTCTTGAAGTCCCTTAGGGGAATTAGATGGCTGTGATCTGCTATGTGCCTCAAGGCAAACCTCAAGTATTTCAAGGTTCATTAGGTAAGAAATTTAAACCAATAACATGGAGTACAGTAGAAGATAGAGGACTTGACTCATTTTATTATTTTTAGAATTAAATTAGAGTAAGGAATATCAACCCCAAAACTGACTATATTCTCTCTTTAGGTAAATTTACATAATTATTTTTATCACATGTAGATTTTCAGGAAAAGCAAGCAGTATGCTCACAAATTTCATTAATTTTAAACAATTAGAACATAAGGCAATAGTCCCTGATTTATATTCTATTGTATAATTTTAAAAATTGTTTAATTTATGTGGTTACCTTGACCATTTGTCGATATTGTTTTCTTCCCAAATAACCTCTCCACCATTTCTGTATAATCGTCATCATTTTGTGTAAATATCTGAAATGTTAATCATGAGATGATTTCATTTTTTAAAAATTTCAATAATATTTTGGAAAAAATCTCATTGCTAACATTTTAATTTCCAGTGTTTGTATAATATTTAGATTAAGAGATAGATGTCTGAGGTCATCTTTAGCATGGAAACCATTTTTTGATGATCTTTTCTCACAATCATAGTTCCGTAAAGCCAGAGCAGTGTAATAATAGTAGAAATAGTTTGGTAATATTGTTTCTAAACCCCACTCTATTCTTCAGTTTTCTCTATATCCCCATTTACTATTCAACATGGAGAAGAGAATTGCAACAACTTGTTCAGTTAAGAAGAATTTCTCTTCCTTTAGCAAAAAAGACAAAGGAAAAAAAAGACCAGTGTATTATATCCTGTAGAATAAGATAAGATTTTTGAATAGTGGAAAAATCTAACAGTGACAAACTGCTTCTGATAAATCTGTCATTTGTGAATTTCTAAAGTTCCTCAGTATGTTCAAATCAACATACTTAGTTTTTTAATGAGGAACCATCTCAGGATTAATATGTATCATTGTTCTAAAAAGAGTATTTTCTAGTTTAATCTTTATGAGAATTTTAAAGGTTTTAAAAACCCAAACAATTGCACGTTTCAAAGCTATATCTTTTGAATGATAAATCTGAATTTTTATTGGTAAAAATGAATATACCTGATATAAGCTCGAACTCTACATCCTCGAAACCAGCTCTGTATTTTAACTGCTGCATCATACTCCTTTTTTCTATGTCCATCTGCAGTCCTGAAAATATTGTTTAAAAAGCATTCCATTAGTAATTGACATTTCAATTTTGATACAAAGTCAGTCTGTTAAACTTAATCTTTACTTTCTTTCATTAAAATAATTATAATTCAAATGTCACCTTTAATAAAATTAAAACATTAAGTAAAGAAAGCATTTGAAACATCACAAGCTATATTTCAAAATGTACTTTCTTCTAAGGTCATCTTTAACTGCTTTACTTTTTATTTTTATAATCACTTTTTTGGCAATTGATTTGTAAATATTTTTTTCCATCATGGAATAGAAAGGAATACATACTTTATTATTCTTTTAAGATACCAATATTGATGTAATTAGGAAAAAATCTTCAACTCTAGATAGCTTGATTTTACTGTTTAACTTCTGCAAACATAATGTGAAAGTCACGAATTTCAGCATTTTCCACTTCAGTGACCAACTGAGTCAACTACTCCTATGACCCATTACATAATGTCAATCGAAATATAATCTTAAGAAAGGTCACTGAAATTAATTGAGGGAGGAGACAATGTTCTGATACTTATAAAGGATATATTTTATAATCAAATGTTGATTAAAATTGGAAAGTGTAATTGAAGCAAATCTTTTCTTAATTTTATTCACCTCCAATATACCTACCTAAGTATTGCAGAATTGTTCTGACCACAGCATTGTAAGTTAAGAGATAACTGGGGAGGATTTTGGGAAGGTGGCAGATTGGTAAATTTCAAGCTCTCCAGATATCCCGAGAAACAGAACAAATTTGCACCTCAGGCAAAAAAAGACTGGTGAAAAATCAAGAAGACTTGGCACATAACAGTCTGAGAAGATCTATGAAAGACCCCAGTCCTGGGCAAACTCTTCCAGACTAGCTCCACAGAAAAATCAAGTGGAGCCCTGGGGCGAGCTGGGTTTAATTGGGGCCTTAGCAGGAACCACAGAAATTTTCACCTCCTGGACTGTTTGTAGAGTTGAGGTTTGAGTCTGGAAAGATTGAGTGAATCTTGGTTCATTAGGATTCAGCCCTGGAACCAGCACTTGGTGAGTGCAGAGGCAGTGGGAAAGGGACATTCCAAGCTACAAGTACTTGTTAGAGGGTGGAGCTCTTGGTTTGGGATTCCAGATCAAAGGGGAGAGCTCCTGAAGCTAGAGGTACTATTACTCCATCCCAGGATTAGAGGTTCTTACACTAATACATATTGTTGTTTTTTTATATGATCTATCAAAGAAATGTATTCTAGAAATCACAGAAACTTACTAGGGAAACAGGGAAGACCAGGGTTCATCTTTAGAATAGGGCACTGAGGAAAAAAGAGTCCCCTTTTCCCCAGAGTAATGTGAAATGGTTCCCTGCCCAGAGAGTATTCATAGAAGAACTAAAAAAAAGAATTTAAAAACAAAACGAGAGACATTGAAGAAAAAACTAAAAACAAAATAAAAACCATCAAAGAAAAATAAGAATAATATGAAAAAAAATGTTAACCAGCTAGAAAAGGAGATATAGAGTTTCAAATATGAAAATAACTTTGAAAATTAGAATTTGCCAAGGGGAAGTCAGTGAAACTATGAAAGACCAAGAAATAAAAAATTAAATTCTAAAGAATGAAAAAAGAATGTGAAATATTTAAAAATATGACAGATTTGGAGAAGACATCAAGAACAGAAAATATAAGAATAATTAGACTGTCTGAAAGTTGTGACCAAAAAAGGATTCTTGTCATAATGATGCAAGAAATAATTCAAGAAAATTGTCCTAGTGTGAAGAACATGAGAAGAAAGTAGAAAAAGGAAAAATCCATCGATCACCACCTCAAAGAAATCCTATGTGGAAATACACAGAAATATTATTGCCAAATTTTGAAAACCTCATATCAAAGAGAAAATTATTATGCATTTGATTACTTCCATTCAGATAGTTATTCTCCAAGTTTGAGAAGGTAAGAAAGGTCAGAAAGTTGTAAATCATTTTTAGCCCAATTCAACCTGCTCACAGACACACAAATATACACACATTCAAAAATCTCTTTTTTTCATTAAAATGAAATGCCTTGATTCCAAATATAACTTTTAGTCATTATGGAAAGAAACGGTCCAATTCTACCAAAAATAATAGTAAAGTGATCCAGCATCCTGGATTTTTAATTACTAGTTCCTACTGAACAAACTTCATACATGAGTTAATGCCACCATCTCTAATGTACATTGAGCCTAGTAATAGGATATATTAAAAAAAAAAAAACTAATTCAAAGCTTATGTATTCATTGAACTTAGGAAAGAATACTTTAGCTCACTTTAGATATATTAAAGATGTAAAGAGACGAAACCTTTTAAACTACTTTGAGTTAGATTTCTCAGCATTCATTTTTCATTCATGGCCACTGAGATCATATTAGAGACTATAGAGAATTTGGTTACATATTTAGCTTCTAAAGTTTTCTTCAATGTCTTGAAGGTCTACTCTTGTGTTTTAAATCTATTATTTATTTTAGCCTAAATGATATCTAGAGTTTGAAAAGGAAAAAGACTTAATGGGAAGAAATACTCCTTAAGAAATATAGTTGTTCTATAGCTTTAAGAATACTCGAAGATATTTTTCTTTCAAGATAACTCCTTTTAGTATGAATTATTTTCTCAGGCTTCTCTTTTTGTCTTTTAAAGGAAAAGATTATAAGGAGAAGTTTTTCTTTGGGGCTAAATGATTTAATTTTAAAAAGTAATTCCTAAATCAGGAGGATAAAAAAAAATTTCCAAAAAAAAGAAAAGCTTTAAATTGGATCCAGGAAGCTAGAGGTAAATGGCCTGGTAGTTCTGTAAGATAAACAAAAGCAGAATGTTTTTGATCACTTTGATCACTACATGTTGTGAAACTATGAATAATATTTTCAAGATAAGAAAATCAATACTAATTTTCTTCTGTAATAATTTTTAAGCTATGTTGAAAGCATGAGAAAGATCAGATAATGGACAGAACTATAACTCAGTTGCAATGAGATAATGATGGATGGATGGAATGGCAGCAAAAATTTCAACTCTAATTCTTCTATTTTCTTTGTCAAATAGAACAATTCATGGACTGAGAAAGATAGGGCAAAAGTGCTCAATCAGAAGTTAAAATCACAATAAACAACAAATGTAAAGAAAATACCTAACTCTTCTCAATGAGTTTAAATTATCAAGTGCAGACAAACATCATCTTAGGGTACTGAAAGAAAATTCTAGTTGTGAATAACAAAAATGTTTCCAAGAATGGGAGTTTAGCCACAGGACTAGGAGAGCTCAAAATATATGAGCCCTTTGATCTCAGAGGAGAGATGAATGAGGCGGGAGACTCATAGGATGTGAAAAGAGCTCCAGTTTATTATGCCATACAACCTTGTTGATATACATTTTTGCAAGTATGATCAGTGCATGAACAGTAGGCAATCCCCAGTCAAAATTCAGAGAAGGAATTTGTGGATTCTGCGTATGCATGGTATCTGCCAATGGGAGGAGAGCCAATCCAACAATTTAGCAACTCGCTCACAGGCGAAAGGCCCTGTTCAGACATCCCTGTACACATAGCCACTGGCTGTGACTCTCTGGCTCACTCGTTCACATGATCACAAATCATTGCTCCTTGCTCAACAAGGGCAGTTCTGCAACATGGCAGAAAACTTATTGTGCATCAAAGGTTGAGGTGGCCTTGGTACTCCCTGTCAGTAGAATCCCATACCCTTCCAATTCCCTCTTTCTATCTTTTAGATAAAAAGTCCATTCTTGAGCCTCTGAAAGGATGGTGGAAAAAGATCTAAAAAAGAATCCTAATATTACGGGCAACAACAAAGCAGTAACAACATAACACTCAGGGCAATGCATGATTCTAATTTTAACCACCATGAAAGAGGTAGAGGTATTATCAAACCAATGTTTGATTTTTTCAGCAGTTTTATCTAGATTCACATTATAATTGAGCCTGGAGTTTTAATAACTGTACTTCTGCTCCTATTTCCAATGATACTTCTCTTTTTTCTAATGGAATTTAGGTCTTTCTCACTTTTGACAGAAAGCATTGATACATGAGCTCTAGTGATCACAAATACAATCTGATTTTCAATTTCAGGATACAATTCCAACAAGTATCATTGTAAAAATCTAATTTTTCTTTGGTAACAGAGAGTCTCCCCACATAAATGCATAACTCCCCCCAGACAAGATTTAGTATAAAACTGATAGTCAATTCTCATGCCATTTGTCCAAAGAACCAGGCCCCAAGATGTTTTTCCATGTGCCAAACTGCCAGCCCAATTCTTGAGTGACAAAAATGTGCCCCATGGAGGCTTGTGTGGGGCCAACCTGATATGATCCATTTTGTAGATATACCACTGCAACCCTCCCATGTGGAAGAGTGTGTGATATGACAGGGCATCCCCTGCATGCCCAGCATGTGTCACATGATACAACCCACCCCCCATGAGACAATCCTAAACCATGGTGGGTCCAGCCCACCTTTTGGCCTCTATTGCCAGTCCTGATTCTGTGTAACACAAACCCATATATATATATATATATATATATATATATAAAAGCATCTTGCTAGTGATCTTGGGGGCAAGTATTCTCCTCCTGTTGAATAGTCACCTCTTCTTCCTCCTTTTCCTCTTCAGTTCTATGGACAACTTTGAGATGTCTGGTGGGAATCCACTGCTGAAGCTTTTATCCTTGTGGAGATACAAGCTTATCCTGGCCCTCACATTGGAACCTTATAGAATTCCCATCCTTCAGAACCCTTTTTCATTATCATATCTCATTCTTTGGAGGCCTTCTTAATGAAGATGGGGTATTATCTTTGAGTGATTCTCTATGTTCAACAGAGAGTATTTCATAGCTGGACTTAAATCATTTGAATCAAATTTTAAGTAATTTATTGTGTACACTGCTTTGTTTATATCTTTCTGAGTGCCCTACTATCATCTCCCCCCCCCCTTTTTTTTTTTTTTTTGATAAATCTCTTGAGGAGCTGATTAGTTCTTTCTACAATGACCTATCTTGTAGGGTTGTAAGGAATCTCAAAAAAAAAAGGTATATAGAGAATTCCTGTAAAAACTGTTTTAATATTTTTGAGGTATATGAGGATCCATTATCAGTCTTAATGGTGTGTGGGATACCCGTAGAGGCAAAACAGTGAAATAGGTAATTTATTACATGTGAAGCAACTTCTTCTTGTTGAGAGTATGCAGATACAAACCTGAATAAGTGTCAACTGTAACATGAATGCATGTTTTTCCCATATGGTTAACACCCATTTGCCATATATCATTTGGCCTGTAACCTCTGGGGTTAGTCCCTAGCCTACAGGTCTTTGAGAATATGGTATACAAGCTACACATCTTTTTACTATGCTTGCTGCTTCTTGCTGGAATTGTATACTATCTTAGAAGAGATCTGGCAGACAGATAATAATGTCCATGAGTTTTTATTGCTTGTTCTAAAGGGCAGTGAAGAATACATTGTGTAAGCAGACCATCCACTATTTTATTTACTTCAAATGTAGGTCCCAGGCCATCTAAATGAGAGTGGATGTGCATTATATAAAAAGGGTGGACTTTCATTAAAATCACCTCTTGTACCTCCTGAAACAATGAGAAGATAGGTCCTGTTTGAGGCTTTATATATGCTGTCTCTATTCTCTGGATCACCCCAACTGCATAGTGACTACTATCTGAAATGATATTGATGGATTGGTCTATTTTCAATACTTGTATTTCTCCTGGGCATTGCTTATCATAAGTGGTGAGCTGTTTACCAAAAACAATCCATCTATCACAATTCTAACAGCCTTCCTCGTGTAACCAGGGAGAAACTTTATAAGCAATGTCCAGGAATTTCCTAATGTCTCCTAATTGAACTGTGCACCCCTGCTTTTTTAGACATTTATATGTAGTGCTAACATATGCTTCCCTGTCTGAAGGGAGTATGGTGCCTATTTTCTGCCCCATTAGGTTACTTAACCATCTCTGCCTTAACCATCTTAACCAGAAACAGGGCAGTTCAGTGGGCTCTCCCTCTGAAGTCCTCAAAGTTGTCTTGACCATGTATCAGTGCTTGACTGAGAAGTGGTCGCTCTGGCACTCTTCTTGGTTTCTGTCCCTGTTCTTGGGAGCCAGTTTTGCAGCGTCTTTTAAGAGCTCATAGCATATGAGCCCTTTAATCTCAGAGGCGAGATGAATGAGGTGGGAGACTCATAGGGTGTGAAAAGAGCTCCAGTTTATTATGCCATACAGCCTTGTTGATATACATTTTTGCAAGTATGATCAGCATGTGAATAGTAAACAATCCCCAATCACCATTCAGAGAAGCAGCCTATAGGCTTTGCTCATGCATGGTATCTAGCAATGGGAGGAGAGCTGATCCTGCAATGCAGCAGCTCAGTTCACAGGCGAGAGGCCCTGTTAAGACATCCCTGTTTATGTAGCCACTGGCTGTGACCCTCGGCTTATACTTGTTCCCCCGATCAAATCAATGCTCCTTGCTCAACAAGGGCATTTCTGCAACATGGCAGAAAACTTATTGTGCATCAAAGGTTGAGGTGGCCTTGGTATTCCCTCTCAGCAGAATCTCATGCCCTTTCAGCAAATGTTCTAATATTCAAAATATTCTAATATTCAATGTTCCAATATTCATATAGAGGGTTAGATTCTTTAATGTATATAATGATGAATGTGAATTTGATTCCTGATGAAATTCTGGTAATTATTACACAGAGTATGGTTTGTGAACATTTAGAAAATTAGGCAGCAATACTTTGGGATATAAGGGAAAAATCTTTTCTGTTTTGGTAGATAATAATTTCCTGATAACTTGAAGTCTTCAGATTGGGCACTGAATTATTTTCTGGAGATTATTGTTCAGGTTAACATTGGACTATATTAAATGTATTAATGTATTAAATACTTACTATAGGCCAAACATTGTGCTAAGCACTGGGAATACAAAAAGAGGAAAAAAAAAAAACAAACCCCACAGTCTCTGCCCTCAAGGAACTCATAGTCTAGAAGAGACAACAAATATCATAAGCTTCCATAGATTTAATAATCATACCTATATAGATGATTCTCAGATTTACTTTTCTAGCCCTAATCCGTCTTCCAAACTTCAACCTACTTCCCCAACTGTTTATTACTAACAGTATCTACTATTAATAGTATCTAGTAATAGATACTAATACCATAAATGAGAAAAGGATGATCAATGATTAATTGAAAATTGATATAAGATCAAGAAGGAAATCCCATAATTTAAATTCAACATGTCTGAAAATGAACTCATTTTTTCCCCCAACCTGCTATTTCTTCTGTACTTTTCTATTATTGTTAAATGTACCACCATCTTCCCTATCACCCAAAATGGCAATCTATGTTCATTCTCAATCCTTCATTCTCTCTTACCATCCAATCTTTTGCTAAGTTCTATAAATTTTGCCTTCATAGCATCTCACATATGTTATTTTCTCTCCTCTGACATTGCCACTACTCTGGTGCAGATTTTCTTCAACTCACACCTGGATTACTTCAATAACCTTTTAGTTGCTATCTAAGCCTCAAAACTCTTATCACAGTAGTCCATTATTCATTTAGTTGTTAAATTAATCTTTCTAAAGTGCAGGTCTGACCGTGTGACATAGCCCTCCTCTCCTCATTCAATAAAATCCAGTGATTCCCTATCTCCAAAAGCAACATAAACTAATCTATTTGGCACACAAATCATTTAAAACCTGTTCCTTCTTCCTTTCTATTCTTCTAGCACCTTACTCCCATATCCTCTGTGTTCCAATGACACTGTTTCCTTGCTGTTCCTTGTAGAAGATACTGTGACTCTATACTTTAGGCATTTTCACTGGCATTCTCCCAAATTGGGAATGTTCTCTTACTTTCTCCTAACTTACCTTGTTTCCTTAAAGTCTCAACTAAAAATCTTTCCTTCTACAAAAAGTTTTCTCAACCCCCCTTAGTGATAGTACCTTCTTTTGGGTTATTATTTTAAATTTAACCGTAAAGTATCTAATTGAGAGGTGGAAGTGATTGGTTGTTGGTTTTTCTTGGGAAGTTAAGTGGTACAGTGGATAGACTGATCAACCTGGTGTCAAATTCTTGGGTTCAAATTTGACCTCAGACATTCAATATCTGTGTTACTTTGAGTAAGTCACTTAATCCTGTTTGTTTCAGGATACATTGACACTTAAATGCTTGCTGACTTGACAAATTTAACTAGAGATATGGAAAATAAAAGTGCTTACAATGGGGTCTGAGGAGGATTAGTAGTAACTGGAGAGATAACTGCTTCTTAAAGGTGGTGATATTTGACTTTGGCTTAGTTTAAAGTATCAGTAAGAATTCAATAAGTAAAATGGTAATAAATGTGTGTGTGTCGGGGGAGTTAGCAGTATTTTAGTCACAGGAAACATGTAGAACAAAGATCTGAGACTGAGAATACAGTTCATATTTAAGTGGCAAAATACAATCAATTTTTATTGGATAATAGAGCTCATATGAGGATAACATGAGATAAGGCCAAAAGCAAATGGTGGTATGAAACTTTGGAGGAACTTCACTCCCAGTGGAGAAATTTGGATTTTATTCAGTAGACAATAGCCCTCTACCAAAAATATATGGGCAAAATGGTAATGCAGTCAGCTTTATTCATAGAAAAGATTCTTTTGGTGGAATTAAAAAGGATACTTTGGGATGGATTGGAAGCCAAGGTGGAATAATCTCTAAGGAGGCTACCAATAATTCAAATGGATGGGAGTAGAAATTTGTCTTAAGGGAAAAACTATTGGGAAAGATAGCTGGAGGTTGAAGTTAAAAAATATTATGGAGATAGATTCAGCAGTAGGTAAATGAATGGATATGAGAAGTAAGGAGGAAAGAAGTTTTCAAAGCTAATTGAAAATTCCAACTATTGGAAAACAAATGAATTATAGTGCTATAAGAGGAAAAAAACTAGTTAAATCATAAAGGAACACATCTAAGGAAAAAGACAATGAACTAGGTTGTGAATATATTGAATTTTTCAGGTAAGATCTCAATTTAAAGTTGAAAACCAAGATGTAGAGCTCCTAAGAGAGGTCCAACTTAGATATATAGTTTGGAAATCTGATGCAAAGATATGGTACTTAAAATATATGCTTAAATAAATAAATAAGGAGAGTAAAGAGAGTAAAGCATGGGAAAGCATCTTGGAGAATTCTCGCATTGAAAGGTTAGGAAGATGATGCAGTAAAGGAGATAAAGAAGGAACAATTATAAAGGTAGATGGAAACCATCCTCCTTCCAGGTAGATGGAAGTTATGCTGACTTTGAAGCTACAGGACAAATATCTGATTGCAGGAAATGATCAATAGATTAAAAACTGCAGACTTCAAGGATGAGGACTGAAAAAAGGTCACTGGATTTGGCAATTTGTGAAAGTCACTGGTAACCATAGATTTCAATAGGTTTATGCAGTAGAGGTATGAGTTTTATAAAGGATTAAGGACAGTATAGATAGGAAGGACACAAAATTATCAGTTGTAAACTTTTTCAAGAGGTTTAGTATATAGAATAAGAGATAGGTGGTATAGGAAAAAAAAAAAACTGTGATTAAAGAGACCACCATGTTATGGTCAAAAATGTCAAATGATGGAGAAAAATAAGAATATTAAATACAAAATACTAAGAATATTAAATTTGGCAATTAGGACCTGACCTTTAAGAGTAAATCGTTTCATCAGAGCAGTGATGGCAAAAGATACATTGCATTTTGTTTAAAGATGACTGACTGGGGAGGAACAATGTGAGCTGATTACCTTTGAGAACAGGAATTCTTAACATTTTGTCTCATGGATCCTTTTGGCAGTCTGGCAAAGACTAATACTGTGGCATTTTGTTCCCTATACTCAAAATGGACTGGGAATAATTTCAATTTCAATTAAGAAATTAGTGAAAATAAGGAAGCCATTTTTTATTATCCAAGTTCATGGACTCCACCAGGGTTGCCATGAATTCCAGGTTAAGAATTGTTGGGAACTGAATTGTAGGATCATGAGATACTGGTTGAGAGCTAAGAGGGATCTCAGAGGCTATTGAATCTAACCCCCTCAATTTTTAGAAGAGGAAACAAACCTAAGGGTAGTAGTGGTGGTGAGGATGTGCGAAGTGGTTTTCCCAAGTTAGCACAGATAGTAAGCATCAAAAGTGGAGTTTATTATATTCAGATCATTTTTCCTCAGATCAGTGCTATTTGGAAGCTAAAAGAAAAAAGAGAAAGAAAATGAGAGAGAGAAAAGCAGATAGAGTTACACAGAGAGAATTAGTGGCAACATTAAGAGTCAAAAAGTTTGAAAGAAAATTTTATTAATTATGGATTGGGATATGTTTGTAGTATATGAGCTATCAGTCACAGATGGGAAAATCATTAACAAAGCTCAAAGGTGGAAAAGATAAATTCACTTATCAGTATTCTCTATAATAAGGGAGATATCGTTCCATTAATTCAAAGAAGGGACATAAATAATCATTTCATTCTCTAAAGATGGTATAAGTTTAAGAGGCTTTTAAGAACAAACCTAATGGATTAGGCATGTTATAAGAGGTTTGTATTGAGGTTTAGAAAATATCACCTTATTCATGATACCTGAAAATGTACAATAACAATCTGTTGTAATGGGTTCCACTGTGATTTTCAACACTACTGTGCTACTTGTTCAACTTCATTGTGAATAATTTTTTTCTCCCTAAAATTTAACTGTATTACTTGCATTTTGTTCTAATTTTGTATGTCTTACATTACGGAATTTAAAATGAGGAATGCTATACTTTTTTTCTGATTGGACCTGTTATGGACGACTGTGGTATAGTAGATAAAAGGCTTAACTTTAAGCTATGAAGCCCAGGTTTCAAGCACTACATTTTTCATACATTGTCTTTAATGTCACCTTACTACTCAGTGTTCTAGGAAACTCCCTAAAATTATAAATTTCATATATATATATATTTCATATAAAAATATAAATTATAAATTTCAGAGAAAGTGATTGCTTATCTGCATGGCAAGAAAGAGTTTCCTCACCTGGGAGTTTCCCTCTTCCAGGAAATCATGATTCCAGACCCTCTTCCTTATCTCTGTTGATTTGCTCTAAGGAGCAGAATTACAACCAAAGGATATGTCACCTAGAGCGACATATCTAGGTTCAATTTCAGGAAAAAATAGTCCTCTCTCAAATATGTAGCTGTAGAAGCTACCTTCAGAGGTAGGAAATTTTCTCATCTCAGGTAATATTCAGACAGAAGTTAGATAAGCACTTGTATGCTGAGAGGTTAGTATAGAAAATCTCAAAGGTAATTTCTAACTCTGATTCTATGACTATAAGTAGACACATATTTTCCTACCAAGATGACAAATTATTATGTATTATATGGGAGAAATAGGAATTGCCAGAGTAAATGAAATACATAGATAACCTTAAAAACCTCATTTGAGCCAGTATAGTAGTTTTAACCTCTTTCCTACTCAAATTTCCACTATTGTCACAAATAAGTAACCACATTGCCAATTTTGAGTTTTATATCCATTTATCATGGCTGGTTGAAATGCAAAAGTTCAATGAAATGTCAAAGAACAGACCTTATTTTTATACAGTTTTTTTAATGTTAAGATGGTTTTATCATTTTTTTTTAAGCCTGAACCTGAAATTTCATTATGTAGAAGTTTCCTCTATCAATTACAGATCTGCAACTCCTCTTCAACCTTCAGTTTTAAAGAACTGTCTGGGGACACTTGTCCAGGGTCAGAATCAGTATATGAAAGAGGCAGGTCTTGATTTCAGGTATACCTAACTCTTAAGGCCCTCTTTTTATGCACTCTTCTATGTTACTTTTCTTCACTCTGGGTTTGAAAAGATAAACTGGGGCAATTGAATAAGTAAGCTATTTCATTTATTGAAGCTATTTCTGTCTCCAGAAATCTTGGATAACATAGAGGTGAGGTAAATAAAAATAAAATACAAGCACATCCATTACATTATTAAACTTCTCAAAGTAAAAGTAGGCATTAAAATAATTTGGTAGGTAAATTACTGCTAAATTATAACTTGTCTGCTGACACATGAATTTTATGAACATTTTTCATTTTTCTATTGCTTGAAAAATGTAGTTTCCAGATACTCAGGTTACCACTGGGATATTGAATACTCATACCAATATGTCATGAACTTCTACACTTTTTATGTTTTAAATGAAAAATGTGGGTAACACTTTATTTTAATGGTATATTAATTAGTGGTAAATTACAACGGAAATCCTATAACTGTGCATAAAATATGACATCTACATGAATACCAAATAAATTCATTATGATCAGTATTATCACAATGAATACTAAATGAATTAATAATGATGAAAGATCAAAAGAATTACCAGTGGTGCAATAAAACATGAAGAAAAAGCTGGAAGATTCTAGTCACTTAATCACCAACTAGAAATAAGTACTATAACCCACATAACACTGTATTTGTGAATGTGAATCTTTAACAGTCATAAATTCACTGAACATAAATATAATAAAAACACAGTTAAACTTATTCCCAGTAATATACACATACAACTATGTTCGTGTACTAATTCAGAACTGGAAATGAACTTCTGAACTCTCTAGAAAAATCCCCTCATTTTAGAGATGAGAAAACTAAAACCTAGTAAGTGGAAGTGACTTATAGCAAGGTTGGACAAATAAATAAAGAGTTAGGAATTTAACCCAAATTTTCTTTAACACAAGGTCATAAATATTATGATTCCATTGTTCAGAACACCTCTAAACTGTATGAACATTGACAGAAAAGGAATATTTAGTACCTAATCAATTTATGAATGTGTATTCACCATTTATAAACACATTTGAAGAACTGTACTTAGAAGTCAATTCTGTGTTTTTTAAAATAAGTTTAGCTTAGGCTAGGGTAAAAACAGCAGATAAAGAAGTAGAAGTTCTGGGACTGACATAGGCATACCCTGGTCATCAGCTTTCTCTGAACCATAGTTTACTCAAATGTAAAATGAAAATAATAATTATACAATCTACTTGACAGTGTTGTACTAAGGAAAGTGTTTTGCAAACTGTAAAATAATATAGAAATGTCAATTATTATTATTAGGGCTTAAACTTTAAATGCCCGAAAGATTTTGAAATTTCAATTTCCTTAAAATTGGAAACGACTAACCTATATTCTAAACTTTAAGAAATCCCATATTATAATTTTTTCACCTCATAATGAAAGAATCTCAGATTTGGATGAGATTTAAGAGGCCAATTATTTATAGTGAATTCTCCCTTTTGGTGGGGCAGGGAGAAGGGCCCAAGATCTTTCAGGTTCAGGTGATGCTAGCTCTTTCCACTTAACTCAATAACAGCAGATCTATTCCTCTTTTGATTCTCTTTTCCTCCAATGTAGTTTTTAAAATCTTCCCTTTTTTGGTCACTCAGCTTTCACCACCACAATCAGGCCGTTGTGATTCTTAACACATTAGAGATTATTTTTAATGACCATAAACGATTGCACATTTTTATTCTGTTGACTGCCTTTTCCACTGCATTCTATATAGTATTTCTTTTACACCTTAAAGTTTGTTGAAGTTTCTTGTATAAACATATTTTCTCTTCAAACAACTCCTTTGTCTTCATGATTAAATTTTTTTAAAAAGAATATCTTTACCTCTATAGTTCCTGAATTTCTTCATATAAGTATGTTATATGTGTGTATGTGTGTATTTATTTTACAGTCCTCCTTTTCTTACTTAACCTATTTCTTTTGCACAAAGTACACTTTCTTTCAGAGTCATATTCAATGCCCTGGGTAGCATCCCATCAAATATAGACAATATTTATATGGACTTTCATATATATGAAGGATATATTAGGATTTCTAGTATGTCCTGCTTTCCCTCAACAGTTTGTCTTACTTCTGTGCTACAGTCTGAAGCCATGAATTTTTCTTTAAAAATTTGTTGATTACTTTTTTGGAATTTTTCCCTTTTAAAGTCTAATTATCTCAATTATTCTTCCAATAGTTTACTGTTCTCTGTAGTATTTAACCAATGTAATAATATTAGCATCATACATTCTATTCAGGCAGTTCCAAAATTATCTTTATATACTTTCTGCCAAATGAGAATCTCATTCCTTTGTCATTCTCGCTAGTTGTTCCAGGGGAAAATTTCTGTATCATCTTGCTTTGGCTATCTTCCACTGTAGATTCATCATTCTTTTCACATCATTTCCACCTCAATAGTAAATCCAATGTCCTTTCCCTTGTCTTACAAACCCTTTACTTTGTCCATAAATTGTCTTTAAAAACAACTCAGTTCAAATTCATCAAGAGTTTTCCAGATACATTAGACAAAAAGACAAAAATAGTTTATAAAGTGTATATTGTTCAGTGGGAAAAACATGTAAATAGGTAAGTAAATACAAAAACTTGGCTAACAATAAGACATCACAAATCTAGTTCCTTTCCCCTTAACTTTTCCTTTTGTTGTTCTCCACCTTATAAGTTTATCTATTTTTAGTCCATCTCAAGGCAACAAACATTTATTAAATGTCTATTATAGGCTAGAGCTTGTGGTGAGTTCAAAGAATACAAAAAATGCAAAACAAAACAAAAATAGTCCTTGCTCTCAAAGAGCTCATACTTATATAAGACACACGATGAAAACCTCTACAAACAAAACACAACAGAGGATAGATTGAAGATATTTAATAGAGGAAAAGCACAGTTATTAAAAGGAATTCAAGAAAAATACTTATTTATTTTCATAGTATATATTTCTTTTTTTAATTTTATTTTTTATTATAGCTTTTTATATACAAAACATATTCATGGGTAAATTTTCAACACTGACACTTGCAAAATCTTCTGTTTTAACTTTTCCTCTCTTTCCCCCCACTCCCTGCCCTAGATGGCAGGTAGTCCCATACATATTAAATATGTTAAAGTATATGTTGAATACAATGTATGTATACATATTTATACAATTATCTAGTTGCACAGGAAAGATTGAATTTAGAAAGAAGGTAAAGATAACCTAAAAAGAAAAAAAACAAAAATGCAAGCAAACAGTCACAGAAAGAGTGGAAATGTTACATTGTGGTCCATACTCATTTCCCAGTGTTCTTTCTCTGAGTGTAGCTGGTTCTGTTCATTACAGATCAATTGGAACTGATTTGGATTCTCTCATTGAAGAAAGCCATGTCCATCAGAATTGATCATCATGTATTATTGTTGTTGAAGTGTATAATGATCTGATTCTGCTCATTTCATTTGGCATCAGTTCATGTATGTCTCTCCAAGCCTCTCTGTATTCATCCTGCTGGGTCATTTCTTATAGAACAATAATATTCCATAAAATTCATATACCACAATTTATTCAGCCATTCTCCAATTGGTGGGCATTGCTTCAATTTCCAATTTCTAGGCACTACAAAAAGGACTGCCACAAAAAATTTTTGCACATAAGGATCCTTTTCCCTTCTTTAATATCTCTTTGGAATACAAGCCCAGTAGTAACACTGCTGGATCAAAGGGTATGTACACTTTGATAACTTTTTGAATATAGTTCAAATTGCTCTCCAGAATGGTTGGATCCATTCACAACTCTACCAACAATGCATCAGTGTTTCAGTTTTCCCACATCCCTTCCAACATTCATCATTATCTTTTCCCGTCATCTTACCAATCTGACAGGTGTGTAGTGGTGTCTCAGAGTTGTTTTAATTTGCATTTCTCTGATCAACAATGATTTGAAACACCTTTTCATATGACTAAGAAATAGTTTCTATTTATTCATCTGAAAATTGTTCATATCATTTGACCATTTATCAATTGAAGAATGACTTGATTTCTTATAGAGTCAATTCTCTTATATATTTTGGAGATGAGGCCTTTATCAGAACCTTTAGCTGTAAAAATGTTTTCCCAGTTTATTGTTTCCCTTCTAATCCTGTTCTTATTAGTTTTATTTGTACAAAAGTTTTTTAACTTAATATAATCAAAATTTTCTGTTTTGTGATGAATAATGACCTCTAGTTCTTCTTTGGTCACAAATTCCTTCTTCCTTCACAGATCTAGGAGGTAAATAATTCTATGTTCTTCTAAATTTTTTATAATCTCATTCTTTATGTCTAGATCATGAACCCATTTTGATCTTATCTTAGTATATGGTGTTAAGTATGGGTCAATACCTAGTTTCTGCCATACTAATTTCCAATTTTCCAGCAATTTTTGTCAAACAGTGAATTCTTATCCCAAAAGTTGGAGTCTTTGGGTTTGTCAAACACTAGATTGCTATAGTTATTGACTATTTTGTCCTGTGGACCTAACCTATTCCACTGATTAACTAGTCTATTTCTTAGCCAGAACAAAATGGTTTTGGTGACCATTGCTTTATAATATAGTTTTAGATCTGATATAGCTAGGCTGCCTTCATTTGATTTTTTTTTTCATGAGTCCTCTTGAAATTCTTCACCTTTTGTTCTTCCAGATGAATTTTGTTACTTTTTCCTAGGTCACTAATAGTTTCTTTTGAGAGTCTGATTGGTTTAGTATTAAATAAATGGATTAGTTTAGGTAGTATTGTCATCTTTATTATATTTGCTTGGCCTATCCAGGAGCACTTCATATTTTTCCAATTGTTTAGATCTGACTTTATTTGTGTGGAAAGTATTTTGTTGTTTTGCTCATATAGTTCCTGACTTTCCCTTGGCAGATAGATTCTCAAATATTTTACACTATTGACAGTTATTTTAAGTGGAATTTCTCTTTGTATCTCTTGCTGTTGGATTTTGTTAGTGATGTATAAAAATGCTGATGGTTTATGTGGATTTATTTTGTATCCTACAACTTTGCTAAAGTTGTGGAGTATTTCTAATACTTTTTAGTAGAATCTCTGGGGCACTCTAAGTATACCATCATATCATCTGCAAAGAGAACCTCATTACCTACTCTAATTCCTTTAATTTCTTTTTCATTTCTTATTGGCAAAGCTAGCATTTCTAATACAATATTGAATAGTAATGGTGAAAATGGGCAATCTTGTTTCACTCCTGATTTTACTGGGAATGGTTCCAATTTATCACCATTACATATGATGTTTACTGATGGTCTTAAATAGATGTTATTGACTATTTTAGGGAAAAGTGCATTTATTCCTATACTCTCTAGTGTTTTTAATAGGAATGGGTGTTGGAGTTTATCAAATGCTTTTTCTGCATCTAATGAGATGATCATGTTTTTTGTTAATTTGGTTATTGATATAGTCAATTATGCTAATATTTTTCCTAATATTGAATCATCCCTGCATTCCTGGTATAAATCCTACTTGGTTGTGGTATATTATCCTGGAGATGATTTTCATAATCTTTTTGCTAAGATTTTATTTAATTTTTGCATCGACGTTCATTAGGAAAGATTGGTCTATAATTTTCTTTCTCTGTTTTCATCCTACCTGGTTTAGGTATCAGTACCATAAAAGAAATTTGGTAGGACTCCTTCATTTCCTATTTTTTTCAAATAGTTTATATAACATTGGACTTAATTGTTCTTTAAATGTTTAGTAGAATTTGCAGGTAAATTCATCTGGTCCTGGGGAATTATTTTTAGGGAATTGATTAATAACTTGTTCTATTTCTTTTTCTAAATTGGGACTATTTAACCAATTTAGTTCTTTCTCTGTTAATCTGGGCAACCTATATTTTTGAAAGTATTAATCCATTTCATAGAAGTTATCTAATTTATTGGCATAAAATTGGGCAAAGTAACTCCTAATTATTATTCTAATTTCCTCTTCATTAGTGGAAATTTCTCCCTTTTCATTCTTAAGACTAAAAATTTGATTTTCCTCTTTCCTTTTTCTAATCAAAATTACCAAGGGTTTATCTATTTTGTTGGTTTTTTCATAAAACCAACTCTTAGTTTTATTTATTAATTCAATAGTTTTTTTTTTTACTTTGAATTTTATTGATTTCTCCTTTTATTTTTAGAAGTTTAAGTTTAGTGTTTGATTAGGGGTTTTAAATTTGCTCTTTTTCTAGCTTTTTTAGTTGTAAGCCTAATTTATTGATTTTCTCTTTCTATATTTTATGCAAGTAAACCTCTATAGAGATAAAATTTCCCCTTATTATCGCCTTGGCTGCATCCCACACATTTTGTTATGATGTCTCATTATTGTCATTCTCTTTGGTGAAATTATTAATTGTATTAATGATTGTCTGTTGCACCCAATCATTCTTTAGGATGAGATTATTTTGTTTCCAATCACTTTTTGGTCTATTTTCTCCTGGCTTTTTATTGAATGTAATTTTTATTGCATTGTGGTCTGAGAAAGATGCATTTACTTCTTCTGACTTTATGCATTTGAATTTGAGGTGTTTATGTCCTAATACATGGTCAATTTTTGTATAGGTTCCCTGAACTGCTGAGAAGAAAGTATACTCCTTTCTGTCTCCATTCAGTTTTCTCCAAAGATCTATCATACCTAACTTTTCAAGTATTCTATTTACGTCTTTAACTTCTTTCTTATTTATTTTGTGGTTTGCTTTATCTAGTTCTGAGAGTGCAAGGTTGAGAACCTCCCACTATTATAGTTTGCTGTCTATTTCTTCTTCCAGCTCTCTTAACTTCTCCTTTAGGAATTTAAATGCTATACCACTTGGTGCATATATGTTTAATATTAATATTGCTTCATTATCTATGCTACCCTTTAGCAAGATACAGTGCCCTTCCTTATCTCTTTTAATTAGATCAACTTTTGATTTTGCTTGATCTGAGATCAGGATGGCTACCCCTGCTTTTTTGGCTTCACCTGAAGCATAATAGATTCTGCTCTAGCCTTTTACCTTTATTCTGTATATATCACCCTGCTTCAAGTTTGTTTCCTATAAACAACATTTTATAGGATTCTGGCTTTTAATCCAGTCTGCTATCCATCTCCGCTTTATGGGGGAGTTTACCCCATTCACATTTTGGTTAAAACTACTAATTCTGTATTTTCTGTCATCTTATTATCCCCAAATTATGCTTTTCTCTTTCTTTTCCCCCTTACTCCCCTCCCCACTATTAGATTTTTGAGCACCACTTGCCTCATGCAGCCCTACCTCTTTAGAATCCCTCCCTCCCCTTGAAGTCCCTCCCCTTTTCTTAAATGTTTTCCTTACTATTTCTGTATTCCCTTCTATTTACCCTAATCCTCCCCTTTTCTTCCCCCCCCCCCACACTTTTCAATGAGCTGGGACAAGTTTCTTATGTAAACCAAATAAGTATAATATTTTCTCTTTGAGTCAAATCTGATGAGAGTTAAGATTCACACTATGTTTCTCCCCCTCGCTCCATCCTCTCAGCTATAATAGGTTTCTTTTGCCTTTTCATGAGATGTAATTTCCCTTTTTTTACCTCCACTTTTCCCTTTTTCTGGTACAATTTCCTTTCTACCTCTAGTTCTTCTTCTTTTTTTTTTTTATAACAGTAAAACCAAATTATACATATATTCTTTATGTATACCCATAATAGAAATACAGTTCTCAAGAGTTCTTTTTACCTTTTTATGCTTCTATCAAGTCCTATATTTGGAGGTCAAACTTTTTGTTTACCTCTAGTTTTTTCATTAGGAATAAATGGAATTCACCTATTTCATTGAATGTCCATCTTCTTCCCTGGAAAAATGTTCATTTTGTCTAGGTAAGTTATTTTTGGCTGCATACCAAGTTCTTTTTGCCTTTTGGAATATCAGATTCTAGGCCCTTTGATCCTTTAATGTGAATGCTGAAAGATCCTGAGTGGTCTTTAAGGTAGCTCCTTGATATTTGAATTGTTTTATTTCTGGCTTCTTGTAGTATTTTTTCTTTGGTCTGATAGTTCTGGAATTTAGCCACAATATTTCTTGGAGTTTTGATTTTGGGATCTCTTTCAGTAGGAGATCGATGAATTCTTTCAATGTCTAGTTTGTCTTCTCTTTCTGTAACATCTGGGCAGTTCTCTTTGATGATTTTCTGAAAAACAGTGTCTAGGCTCTTTTTTCATCATGATTTTCAGGGAGTCCAATAGTCCTAGATCTATTTTCCAGGTCTCTTGTTTTCCCAAGTAGGGATTTAACACTTTTTTCTATTTTTTCTTTTTTCTTTTCTTTTTTTTTTTTTTTTTGCTTGACTGATTTTTGGTGTCTCCTCATTTCCATTTGTTCAAGTCTGATTTTTAATGAATTATTTTCATTTACTTTTTAAATTTTCTTTTTGTATTTGTCCATGAGTTGTTTTGTTCTATGGATTTTTTTTTCATTTTGCCAATTTTTTTTAAAGAATTATTTTCTTTTTCCAATTCATAAATTCTGTTTTCCTAGGAATTGTTTACCTTTTCCAATTCACAAATTCTGTTTTCCTTGGAGTTGTTTCTCTTTTCCAATTCTCAAATTTTGTTTTTCAGGGAGTTGATTTCTTTATCCACTCTATCTTTCAATGACTTTTCTTGACCCTCTTGCAAAGCTTTCCTTTCCTTTCCCCATTTTTCATCTAGCTCTCTTCTAAGATCCTTTTTAAATTTCTCCTATAAGAGCCTTGTGTGATGGGGACTAGATCATATCCACCTTTGGATCTAGAGACAAACTGTTTTTAGTTTTCTCAGGGTTTGAAGTCTGCTCTCTTTCCATATGGAAGCTATCAATAGTTTAGAGCATGCTTTGCCTTTTTGCTCATTTAAAAAAAAAAGAAAAGAAACCCCAAAACCTACAGTCTGCTTATCAGGGGCAATGGGGTATTTCCAAGCTTCTTCTACAGAAAATAGACAGTGGCAGTGAAGAGGCAGTAGGACAACACTCACTGGCTGTACTGGGACCTGAAATCATGTCCTGAAGTCAGCAGCAGAGGAAAGGAAGCTACTAGGGCTACTCTGGGACCAATTATTGTAGCTGCGACCATGCTGAGTCACTCCAGATGCTGGGTGGGTGTGACCAGGTCCTGAGAGGCTGTAGCATTTTGGGATTGTAGTCTTTACCCCTTGGGTTTATAGCTTCTCTGCTGATCTACTGGCTTACTTCCAGAGTAAAGTAGCTCACACTGTGGTAAATTTCTCCCCATAGATTTTCTGCCAGCAAAGACCACATCCTCCTCCCCTCTGGTCTGCTCAGCTGTGAGCTGTTCTCTTAGCTCTCACTGCCTATCTGCCTGAGTCTGTGCCTGACCTACTCCCATTCTGTCCCTGCCAGCAAGCAAAAACAGACCTTTTTTGGAGAATTTCGAGAATATCTTCTGTTGGTAGTGTGTTGTACTCCCAATATTTGTGATTTTTGGCAGTCAAGCACTAATTCCGAAGCTGAATATCATTAAAATAGATTGAGGGAAAAGGAGAGTTTAGGAAGATATGTGTGTCCTCTCTACCATCTCGGTTCTGCGTAGCTAGGATTTTAAAACAAGAAAACTAGGATATGGAAATGAGAATGGAAAAAAAAAGTCTGTATGAAGTACAGCCAGTAAAAATTTATTTGAGTAACAAAACACTTTTAATAAAAATAAAAATCTAAATAATTGGAGAAATAGTAATTGGACAATCAAGCACTAATTCCAAAGCTGAACATCATTAAAATAGATTGAGGGAAAAGGAGAGTTTAGGAAGATATGTGTGTCCTCTCCACCATCTTGGCTCTGCCTAACCAGGATTTTAAAACAAGAAAACTAGGATATGGAAATGAGAATGGAAAAAAGGCTGTATGGACAAAACAGTCAACAAATATAGCAACCTAGTCTTTGACAAACCCAAAGATCCCATCTTTTGGGATAAGAACTTACTGTTTGATAAAAATTGCTGGGAAAATTGGAAACTAATATGGCAGAAACTAGGCATTGATCCATACTTAACGCCGTACACCAAGATAAGGTCAAAATGGGTTCATGACCTAGGCATAAAGAATGAAATTATTAATAAATTAGAGGAACATAGGATAGTTTACCTCTCAGACCTGTGGAAGGGGAAGGTCTTTATGACCAAAGCAGAACTAGAGATCATTACTGATCACAAAATAGAAAATTTCGATTATACCAAACTGAAAAGTTTTTGTACAAACAAAACTAATGCAGACAAGATTAGAAGGGAAGCAATAAACTGGGAAAATATTTTTACAGTCAAAGGTTCTGATAAAGGCCTCATTTCCAAAATATATGAGAATTAACTCTAATTTATAAAAATCAAGCCATTCTCCAATTGAAAATGGTCAAAGGATATGAACAGACAATTTCTCAGATGAAGAAATTGAAACTATTTCTAGTCATATGAAAAGATGCTCCAAGTCATTATTAATCAGAGAAATGCAAATTAAGACAACTCTAAGATACCACTACACACCTGTCAGATTGGCTAAGATGACAGGAAAAATAATGATGATTGTTGGAGGGGATGCGGGAAAACTGGGACATTGATGCATTGTTGGTGGAGTTGTGAACGGATCCAACCATTTTGGAGAGTAGTTTGGAACTATGCTCAAAAAGTTATCAAACTGTGCATACCCTTTGATCCAGCAGTGTTACTACTGGGATTATATCCCAAAGAGATTATAAAGAAGGGCAAGGGACCTGTATGTGCACGAATGTTTGTGCAGCCCTTTTGTAGTGGCTAGAAACTGGAAACTGAATGGATGTCCATCAGTTGGAGAATGGCTGAATAAATTGTGGTATATGAAAATTATGGAATATTACTGTTCTGTAAGAAATGACCAACAGGATGATTTCAGAAAGGCCTGGAGAGACTTACATGAACTGATGCTGAGTGAAATGAGCAGGACCAGGAGATCATTATATACTTCAACAACAATACTAGATGATGACCAGTTCTGATGGATCAGGCCATCCTCAGCAACGAGATCAACCAAATCATTTCCAATGGAGCATTAATGAACTGAACTAGCTATGCCCAGAAAAATAACTCTGGGAGATGACTAAAAACCATTACATTAAATTCCCAATCCCTATATTTATGCACACATGCATTTTTGATTTCCTTCACAAGCTAATTGTACAATAATTCAGAGTCTGATTCTTTTTGTACAGCAAAATAATGTTTTGGTCATGTATACTTATTGTGTATCTAAGTTATATTTTAATATATTTAACATCTACTGGTCATCCTGCCATCTAGGGGAGGGGGTGGGGGGGGTAAAAGGTGAAAAATTGGAACAAGAGGTTTGGCAATTGTTAATGCTGTAAAGTTACCCATGCATATATCCTGTAAATAAAAGGCTATTAAATTAAAAAAAAAAAAAAAAGGCTGTATGAAGTACAGCCAGTAAAAATTATTTGAGTAACGAAACACTCTTAATAAAATAAAAATCTAAATAATTGGAGAAATTGTAATTGCTCATGGATAGGCTAAATCTATATAATAAAAAATGATTAACTGCCTAAATGAATTTACTTATTTATTGCTATACTAATAAAATTGTGAAATAAATTACTTTGCAGGGCTAGAAAAAAATAGCAAAATTGATCTAGAAAAAAGATCAAGAATGTCAAGGGAATCAATGAAACAAAAACATAAAGGAAGATGACTTAGCAGTATAAGATCTAAAATTATCCTGCAAATCAGTAATCATAAAAACAAGAAGATCCATTCTCAATGCAAAAAAAAAAAAAGTGCTTGATGCATGGAATATGTTAAGTACACAATATATATAAGTAAATACAGTAACATTGGCAAGAAATATTATAATGATAGTCAATCATGAACGACTTAATAATTGATCAATATAATAATTACAATAATTTTAAAGAACTTATTATACAAAACACTATCCACCTACAGATAAAAAACTAATGGACTCAGTATATAATGAAACCTATTTTCTTTCACCTTATTTTTTTCCTTCCTTCCTTGCTCCTTTTACAGAAATATGTTTTATATGGTTTCATATGTATAGTGGGCATCATATTACTTGCCTTCTCAATGGGTAGAGAAAAGGATAGAAGGAGAAAAATAATTTGAAACTGAAAATTTAAAAAACATATTTTTTTAAAAGTAGGAGCCAACAGAGCTAGAATATCATTATACACTTCAACAGCAATACTATATAATGATCAGTTCTGATGGACGTGGCTCTCTTCAACAATGAGAGGATCCAAATCAGTTCCACAGTTGATCTGTGATGAACAGAACCAGTTACACCCAGAGAAAGAACACTGGAAAATGAGTATGGACCACAACATAGCATTTCCACTCTTTCTTTTATTGTTTGCTTGCACTTTTGTTTTTTCTTCTCAGATTATTTTTACCTTCTTTTTAAATCCAATCTTTCTTGTGCAGCAAGATAACTATATAAATATGTATACATATATTGCATTTAACATATACTTTAACATATTTAACATGTATGGGACTACCTGCCATGTAGGAGAGGAGGGGATGAAGGGAAAGAGGGGAAAAGTTGAAACAGAGGTTTTTACAAGGGTCAGTGTTGAAAAATTACCCATGCACATGTTTTGTATATAAAAAGCTATAATAAAAAAAGAGAAAAAAATAAAAGTAGGAGCCAAGAGATGGAATGCCATATATCTTATCCTTCTATTTCGTTTTTCTTTTGGAAGATAGGTAGAATCATACATAAAACAGTGGATCAGGAATAAGGAAGACCCGAGTTTAACTCTGGTCTCAGACTCTTGGCAAGTAACTTCAGTTTCTTTACCTGTAAAATAAAAATAATAACACTTACCTTCTAGTGTTGTTCAAATAAAATAATAATTGCAAAGGGCATAGCATAATGCCTGGCACATAGTAAGTCCTATCAATATTAGCTAGTTATTACCATTCTTTCCTTCATATCTTTCTGTTTTCCAGTACATTCAGATCTTAACGCCTCTGTTCTTTTCTATCTTCAATTTGTCTTCTTTTCCTCTTTCAATTTCTCCTAAATATCCCTTCTTCAAATCTAATATCTACCTTTCTCAAACTTCCAAAGCTCTCAATCACTTTTATAACTCTCAACCACTATAAATATATAATTCTTTATTCCCCTTTAGCTCTTCTTCCATGTAAGCCAGACTTCTCAGTACCTCAATTACTTCTCATTCTAAAACCAAAGATTCTTTATATGTATTTCAAGTGGAAATAATTTTAAAAGTGTAAATTTAAAATGTATAGAATTACAGAATCTAGGTTTGAATGAATCATAGAGGTCTTCTATCTAAAATCATAACTGAATTCTCTTTCGTACAGACCTAATAAGTGTCTTAATGAGGGGGATCTATTAATTTATCCTCATAAAACTAATGCCATTTTTTGATAGCTCTAGCTTTTTTCCTCTTATATCAAGCCTAAAGCAAAATACCTACCTCTTTCATACAGTTTTTATTCCCTTTTGGGTCAATCAGAACAAGTCTAATCTTCCCCCCACATAATAGGCTTTCAAATGCATTTGATAGACTCCTCTTTTCTTAGTTAAATATCTCCAATATTTATAACCTAGCCTTCCATGATAGTCTCCAGGTTCTGTGCTATCTTGGTTGCTTTCTACTACATGCATTCCTATTTGTCAATTTCCTTCTAAAAATATAGTGCTCATAATCTAGAGTGGATAGGGTATGGATAAGGAGCCCTGAATCTCCATTGGACAGGCAATCCCAAGAGTTCCAGGAAAAGCAGTGTCTTCCAGACCATAAACCGTATTTTCAGCCCCGTTCTCATTGCTATTGATTAGATAACAGAAAACATTTCTGTAAGTGCTGCAACCATAGTTTCCTCGGCAGTCATAGTCTGATTTTTGCTATATCATAACGTCTTTGGGGCCTTTATGTCTAACTTGAAATTTAAATCTCCTGTTTGTATTGTCTTCTATTAAAATGTGAAATTACTCTTCTTAATTTTCAATTTGCATTCCCAATATACCAGTAAGTGCTTAAGATACTTTTTCAATGAACACAATACTTCAGAATGGGTCTGAAGGATATTACTACTTTAAATGCATTAGCTTTAAGGATTGCCATATCATACTCATATTGTTGGTTATATTGGCCTTTATTGTTGGCTGAAATTCCAGATTTTTTTTCACACACTATTTGTCTAGCTATATTTTTACCATCTTGTGGCAATGATACATTTTGAAAATAGTAATACGGTCTATTCACCATTCCAAACTATCTACACCTCTGATCAGAAAAAAGAATAGTCAACAAGTCTTTAATAAAGCAAAGCAAAATGAAACAAAACAAAAACCCAGTAATTATTAGTGCAATAATAAAAATAGAGTCTATGTTTCATGTTCTAAAGAGTTAAATAGAAGCAGTAAGGTTCTGATTTCTTAATTACATATAATGTAAGTACAACTGAGGCTTATGAAGTCTTTATAAGTAGCACTTTTAGAAATTGATTGTGTAATCATAACTTTCTTGTTGCTATCATAATTAAAATTATTTTTACACAATGTGTTACATAATTATTAAAATATACTTTGCAAAAATATTCTTGAATCTACTTTACCAAATAATTGAAAAATCTATGATCACATTAACATGCATGTTCCCTCAAAGATAAAGATGATGATGATGATGATGACGACATTTATATTGTGCATTAAGTTTTGCAAAGCACCTTAAAAATATTATGCCGTTTTATTCCCCCCTCCCAAAACCCTATGATATTCCCAATTTTTAGAATCAAGGAAACTGAGATTATCAAGTAAAATGGGTTTTGCCTGGGGTCATGGAGCCAATAAATGTCTCAGAAAGGTTTTGAACTTCCTAAGTCTAATACTTTATTCTAAATTTGCCAAAAGCAATAAAAATAAATAAAGAACTAGGAGTTACCTTTCTGTGATGAACCAGAATTAAATAATAGAACTATTAATATTTATTTATTTTGGTATAACTCAGATTAGCATATGATATTTTTGGAGATTTTAGTAAAGGGAATTCTAAGAAAATACAGGCATTAGTTATGAGGCAAGAATGAATGGGAAGTATATTTAGGATCTCAATCTATATTATGAAGATAATATTATCAAAGAGACAATCTTCAAAAACATTTGGTAGTGATTAAAAATTAAAAATAGGTTAATCAAGGAAAAATTAGAAATATATAAACTCAATGATATAGTATTTGGTAAACCCAAAATTATAAATTACTCAACCTAGAAAAAAACACTCTGACAGAAAGTGCTGTCTGTCAGAAATTTGGTTTAGATCTACATTTATATCATATTTCACAATAAATTAAAAAAAGGACATGGCCTAAATATTAGAGAGACCATATCATAAAACTGAAGAAGAAAACATAAATCTTTTGTTGATATGGGTAGATGAGTTCTTTATCAAAAAAGGGATAGAAGCAATTAAAAATAATAAAAATGATCATTTACTTTATGTTTAATTGAAAAGCTTTCACATGAGCAACATTAATGCATTTAGGATAAGAAGAGATTAAGACCAATGAGAAAACATTATTGCATTATATTTATCTAAAATTTGTAGTGCTTACTATGTGCTGAGCACTAGGCTAAACACTTACAAATATTACCTCATTTGATCCTCAGAGCAATTCAGGGTGATGTTATTGTCTCTATTTTACAGATGAGGAAACTGAGGCAAATAGAGGTTAAGAGACTTGTCCAGAGTCACAGAGCTAGTAAGTGTCTAGGATTAGATTTTATCTCAAATCTTCCTGATTTCAGTGCAGCACTTTATCCACTGTGCCACCTAGCTTCTATTTTGTATATTATTATCATAATAAATAATTTATTAATGATATATAACATATATAAAATTATGTAAAGTTGAAAGCCATTATTCAAGAGGTAACTGTTCAGAGGCAATAAGGAATTACAACTTAATAATAACAAAATAAAAAATGCTCCAAATTATTAATAAGTACAATTAGAATCAAAACAATCCCATGGCTTCTCCTCAAAATTAGTAAAGTGAAAAAAGGTAACAAAAGAAGAAGGCAGTATTGGAGATATTGTGGAAAAATAAACACATTAATAGATTTTGTTGCTGTTGAAATCTGAATAGGACTAGCCACTTGGGAAAACATTCTGGAATTCTGGTTAGAAAATAACTATATCCTTTAACTCAAGAGATTCTATTGTTAAGCATATAGCACAAAGAGATCAATGATAAAAAAGGCCCTATGAATATTAAAATTTTCATAAAAGAACTTTTATGGTAACAATGGATCCTTAGCAGCCATTAGTGGGAGAGAGAGTATTATTCAGTAAAAGTAAGAGGAAGAAAAATGTAGTGCTGGCTAAATCCCTGACAAAGCTTTCAGATTTGCAAACACAAGAGAGGTAAGCTGTCTTTCCAAGGATGTATCCAGGATGTGACAAAGAACCTTGCAAGATGTATCAAACCAGATGAATACAAGTCATATCTGATGATAAACAAGAGCACAGATTATGTGTGCAGAAAAAACATCTAGAAAGCATTGCTAATATAAATTATTGGATAAAAAACTAGAGATGGTAAGGTAAAGCAACAACCATTCCTATTAATGCTTCTATTGAAGACAAGGGAATTAGAAAAGAAAGATAAGCCTGAAAATTAACAGATGGCTATGAAAATGGTGTTTAGTACAGGTATTCAAATTTGTGACCCAAGTTTAGAATACAGAAATGGCAGTCTCCAGATCAAGGATGAAATGTATCTACCAAGAATGTATTTGGCTGGTCTTGCAAATCTAATCAAAAGTCTTGCTTTAAATAAGAAGGCAAAGGGAGGCAGGAAACTGTTAAGATAGAACTAGCTATAATGTAGCAAGAAGAAAGGCAGGAGGGATACCTAGAATTGAAAGAGACAACAATTTGAGAAAAGTATCCAATGCTAAAGCCCTTAGCTTCAAATGCTTATATACCGATATACAGTGAATGAATAAGTAAAGCAAAAGAAAAATACTAGTGCAAAGACAAATTTGACATGAATAGGTATCATTGGAATTAAAATGTGTCATTTAAAGAGCAATATACAGTATGATGGTTCTGTATATTCTGTATATGTGACCAATTGCGAATTACATTGGAGAAACAGTGTAAAAGATACTATCATAGAGAAATGTATGACTGGAAAAGAATGAAAACTGGTTATGTAAGCAAATAGGAATAATCAATGGACAGAATGAATACTCCATTGCTAAGCATGTAATGTCACAGAATCTAAAGGAAAACATCAGCACTTGGGATGGACCAGTTGAGAAAGACAGGAAGGTATAAATCAAGAATTAAACAAGATTTTAAAAAAACGGTAAATGAGTTGCAATCTGTATTCTTGAAGGGAGTATTTATATTGAAAATATGGATCTGAAAGAGTATTACTTATTCAAAATGAATAAGAAAGATAAAAAGTTAAAGATAAATATCACTGTTAAAATACATATTGACATTATAAAATTCAGGAAACAATGGGAAGAAATAAGAAGCTTGAGGAAAAGGAAATGAATAACGATCATGGGTATTTTGAAAATCTCATCAGGAAAAGGGAAAGAGGGAGTAAAGAACATCAGAAAGTAATGGACTTAGAATCAAGACATCTGCGATTTCCAAGAGGTTTCCAAGCATATGTGGTCCAACCCTCTCATTTTACAGATAAGAAACCTGATACCAATGAGATTCTTTGACTTGAAGAAACTCATATGGTTGCTAAGTAATAGATCAAGAATTTGAATTAAGTCCTTCAATTCCAAACCTACTGATTTTCTTACTGGATTTAAGTCTTGGCTTCAAATTTTAATAGTTTTGCAATCATGGGCAAACTAACTTTTCTGAATCTGTTTTCTCATTTAAAAAAAATGAGGATAATATTATACTATTTACCTCACAACATTGTGAATCAAATGGTACATAAAATGCCAAGTTCTGTAAATATATTGAAGTTTTCAATCTACTACAATGGACATAATTGCTTGTCATAAATACTAAATTATTAAATTTACTGATGTTTACAATAGTTCTATTTTTGGCTCTCAATTCCCATCACTGGTATTCATTTAAAGGAGGCACCATATTAAATACATCTAAATGATATAGTCTGAGGAATTCATTAAGATATCACCTGCCCCTCAAAATATCCCCCCAATTTGCAAGGGGTTCATGCTTTTAAAAAATATATCTGGCCTAAATTTTATTTAATTAAAATCAATTCTTTTGATTACACAACAAAGGCAGAGTATTTGCCTTCTCCCTAACAATTAAAATGGATATTAATTGTGAGGAAGGAACTGAGGGTTTTGAGGTAGTGCCCTTCCATGAACAACTTCTGTAGCTATCTCTACTGATAAAATTGGCTTTGTTGAATTCACATTGAAAAGCATAAAGGGATTGTCTTGAATTTCCATTACCTTCTTTCCCTGGAAACAGACTAAGAAATAGACCAGCAAATTCCAATCAGTATATCCTATTAGTAATAGGCTAGTCCAGAATTGCTAAGGATCTCTGAGGTCCAGGAAGGGTAAACCCCAGGCTACAAAGGTACCAGAAATGAGTAGTTGGAGCTTGTAAAAGATTTCATGAACATGGGGGTGCTGATGAGACAGAAGACAAAACACAATTTTGCTTGCAAAGACCCTTATTTAAAGGGTACACATGTGGTTCAGGGTCTTCCAGACACCAGCCTCTTCCCTTAAACTTACTTAAAGTTAGAAAGACTCCATGAGCTCAGAAGGCATGAGGCATGAGGGGGCAGGATTCGATCATAGTTACTGCTTTTAGGGCATGGGTGGCAGGAAGCTCCAACATGTGTTTCGAGACCTGCTAGCTAAATTTCTCGTTGGTGCCTTCTTACCTGTTCCTATAGTAGTATTGGCTTTCAATGAACGGGAGCCGATTTTGAAGAGTGACTAGAGTAGCCATGGCCTTCCCCGCCCCCTTGGCGCCCAACTGGTGTTACTCTCTGTCCCCATGGCAACCGGGTCATACCATGTTCTTCCTTCAAGAAGGGCGTGCTCCTTTACCCATCTTCCTTTTTTTCTCAGGCTTTATGGGCCAAAGAGACGGCCTTTGGGATCAAAGAATTGCTCTTATTTAATCCCTCAGTATGTCTAGCTCCATAACAGCCGGGGAAGATTTTAGGGACGTTTGACCCAGCGGGTGTCCGGGGTGAGGGTAGGGGGGAATTCTATTTAGTCTCGCCCGGCTTCCGTTTTCCGCTAGCCCGCTGCTTCCGGAGTTCCCTCTCAAAATGCTAAGCCGAGAGCGAGCAGTCCCTTCGGGTACCGGAGCTGGAGCCCGAGTCGCGGCCAGAGCCGGAGCCGAAGCCTCCCCTCGGGCCTGAGCCTCGGGGCCCGGTTCCCGGGTGTCGTTAATGTTCGGGGCGGCCTGGAGCCAACCGATCGGAGCTCGAGCCACGGCGAACCGCTGGTGAGGCTGGCGGGCCCGGGGACAGGGTAGAGGCAGAGCGAGTACTGGAGGGACAGACGGTGACCGGAGGCCGCGGAGGGAAGGCAGGGAAGGGAGCGTCCAGGTGGGAGTGACAGGGTTCTGCAGGTGATGCCCGGTGAGGAGGAGGCTGAATCGTCCGAAGACTTTGACCTTTTGGTTTCCCTTTCCCCTCCTGAGGTGGAAAGAAGTTTGAGGAAGATGAGACCTGCTTGGAGGAGGGCACGGGGACGAGCAGGACGCTCTTGAACACCAAGCGATGCTTGTTGATTGAGTTACATATTTGAGGGATTTGAGGACAAGTCTTGGAAAGGTGTTCATGTATCTGCTATTGACAAGAGTGGGGACAGAGACTTGTGTTTTTGAATCCCTTACCGCAACCCCCTTGTCTCACTCCCCCGAGTTAAATAACATTAAGTACTAAATCCTCCTAGGATCAAAGAAGTATGAATCTAGAAGGAACTTTAGAGATATATCGCTTTTGAGACTATTAGTAAGCATTTATTTAGTGTTTACTTGTGTGTGTCTGTGTGTATTAGCCGTTGTAAGCCCTGTGAGAGAAGGAAAAAAAATATATAAATAAGAAAGTGGTCCCTGCCTCTCCTTCTGATAAATGGGAGAGACAACGTGTAAATAACTCCGTTCACAGTCAGTTAATAAACATTTATTAAACTCCTGCTGTGTGCCGAGCACTGTGCTAAGTATTGGGGATACAAAAAAGAGCCCTTGAGCTTACATTCTAATAGAGGAAACAACAACTTAATAAATGTGTTCACACAATCACTCAATAAACATTTATCAAACACCATCTCCTTGTAGGACTTGTACTAATTCTGGGGGTACAAAAAGAGGCAAAAAACCTATCTTTGCCCTTGAGCTTGCAGTTTAGTGGGTAGACAACATATAAACAACATGTAAACTGAATGAAAACAATTATTCACAAAGTTGATAAACATTTATTAAATATTTGCTGAGCTGAAAGCTGAGGATAGAATAAGAGGCTAAAGACAGTCCCTGCCCTCTAGGAGCATACATTCCTTTACATTAGCCATTGTGCCACCTAGCTGCCTAAAATAAAAAATATCTACAGAACTGGCGCTCAATGAATTCACTAAGTGAGAGTTAAAGACCTTGGGCCTTGGCAAGCTCCTTAGTGTCACAGCCACTAGAACTATGTTCGTAACTAGAACAAGTCTCTTTTCTCCCATTCCAGTGCCTTTCTTCCTATGCATTGTTGCCTCTTAGTATAATTTAAGAATTTGAGTTCCAGGATCTTAAAGAGAGCCTCAGTAGCAGAAAATGATACAATAGAAATGAAAGGTAAATACATTAGATAATCCGTTCTTTGCTTCCAGATGATCTCTTTTTACTTATCTAGCATGATCCTTAGGCCAAGCCTTTCATTTCTTTGATCTTCAGTTAATTTTATCTATAAAATTAAAATTTGAGCCCCTCTAAATGGAATCATTCAGAGATAGATATAAACCTTATTTTATAGAAAAGGAAGCAAACTCCTAAAGATTAAAAAAAACTTGCATGAAGTTTTATGGTGCATTCAAATTGTGTAGGTAGGAGTAAAATCCAGATATGATTTTTCCAGTCCTGAACTCCAGTTGTCAGAACTCCTGCACATGGTTTCTTTGTATTAAAAAATAAAACAAGTTCTTAGTTGTTAATATAATGTATATTTAAAGTTGGAAAGGACATTAGAGGTCATCAGTTCATCCCACTTCATTGTACATATAAGTAAGTTGAAGCTCAGAAAAGTTAAATGACTTCTTTGCTGAAAATCACTCGTCGTACCTGGGTTTGAACCTAGAATCTCACACTTGAAAGCCATCTACCAATGTGTGGGTTAGTAAGCCAATATCATTTTGCTTTGCACTCAGAATCTGAGTTAGAACTATAGATTTGAAAAATATTTATTAAATATTTATTTTGTGCTATGCATTAACATAAGTGCTGGGGATAAAATAATAATAGTATATATTGTCTTAAGGGTTTATAATTTTTTCCTTACAATAACCTTGCGAAGTAGGTGTTATTTTTATTCCCAATTTATAGTTAAGAAAACAAATTAGGGGAAGTTGCTCTGGGCTCAACTACTTACTAGCTGAGACTGGACTCAACATAGATTTTGCTAAGTGTTTAGAGTCAGATATTCCTAACCAAAGTCCCACTCTAGCCACTTTTCTGCCTAGCTGCCTAAAGTCACAAATAGTAACATCCTCAAAAAAAAATCACATCCTAAGAAGGGAGCTGTAACACACAAAGTGAGACTCAAAGGAGTTCTGCTTTGGCCTTCTCTGTAGTGGAACAGCATAGGTTCTAGTCTCCATTCTGTTACTTCACTGATGTGACTTTGGGCATATTGCTTAACATAGTTTCCCCACCTGTAAAATAGTTTTCGAAAGTTGTTTTTTTTTTTGGTACAAAAATTCTATTTTGTTATATAATTGGCTCATTATTAATCCCTTGTAATTAAACCCTTAGGTACTGACTTATCTGAATTGACTTCTGATCTTTTGAGTCTTTTGAGTCAAAGGAGGTATAACTCACGTTAGCTTGTTTTGTTATTGTCTTGTCTAGCCACTGCACTAGGTTAGGTTAGCTAACTCTAGAATCTATTTGTCAGTTTCAAAGTCTTGAAGTTAAATATTCATTAAAAAAGAAAACACAATAATTTGTGAGATTTCTTTTATTAATATGGAAGAGGAGTTCCATTTGGAGATAAGTTTGTACCTATCTCCTGATTTTAGTGATATATGCAACCTGGATTATTTTTCAGGCTCCCTTTGTAAGCATATAGTGTAATAATATTGTTACAGTATCTTTTTTGTAGTTATTTTCACTTAAATCATAATTAGCTAGCAAATGGTCAATACTTAGACATTGTTGATAAATCCCTATTGTCTCCTCTCCAAATTCCTTTGAAGAGAATAGAAGACAGTTCATAATACTATTTTTAGGGACAGGTAAACTGATTCACAAAGAAGTTCTGACAGGCTGTAAGTAATAAGAGGACACTTGTTTTCTGTTCCTTTCATCCACTATGTTTCCATGTTGTAGAAAGTGTGTGTGTGTGTGTGTGTGTGTGTGTGTGTGTGTGTACTTGCATGCACATGCTTGAGCATTCACACAACTGAATTTTGACCTAAAAATAATATTATCCATTTTTTAAAAATAAGAATTATAGATGATTCTTCTTAAGAGAATGAACCCATCAAGTGTCCATTTTTGTAAAATCATCTTCCTAATTTTAACTTACTTTTGAAATTAAAACTAGCAGATTAAAAGAAAGTAAGCTTTAGAATTCAGGTTAATTTCTTGGTACTATTTCCCTTAAAAAAGTTTATTTAAGGGTTTGAGAAGATATAATTTCTTTTAAAATATTAATTTTGGAGGTAATATCAAACCTTCAATTTTATTGATATAGGGAACTCTTGATGAGGAAACTACTAATGTAGAAATTAGCATCTGTTCTTGGTGTGATACATAGTTTTTGTGAGTTTTATGAGACATTGAAAAGTAAAAGGACTTATCCAAAGTCACACTATCAATTTTTTTTAATGTTTCTGTGCTTTAAATAAAACAATAATAAAAATAAATAAATAAAATATGTTAAGCTAAATATGATTTAAATTTTTCTTTACTCCAACTCCAGCATGATAGCTTAGTATTTCTATCCATTTCCTAATGAAGCATACCAAATTTAAATCAGAATTTATATAGAGAGAAATCTAATCTATGTAGAATCTCATTCCTTTTTTTAAATTTTGATTTTTCACATTCAGTCATTTAAAAAATAAAATTATTAGGTTGAGCTCTCCCCTTTTGGCTTTTTGGTTTTATTTTATTATAGAAATGCACTCTATTTTGTAACTTTCGGGAGGTCTTAGGCTATACTTTATTGGTACTACTATCAGAGTTGTATAGTGTGAGAGTTATTTGCATTTCAAATTATAAGGAAACTAAGCCATGGTATAGTTAACTTATTTCACCAGAGTCTGAACAGAACTGTTTTTTCTCCAAACTAACTCCACCTGCTGCCTTCTGTATTTTTTGTTATCCGCAGCATTTTCCCAATTTTTAAATTCTCAGTATGACATTTGCTTTCCTTTCCCTTATTTTCCCAATCCAATTTAGGCCTTTTGGTAATAGTATGCTTAAGTTATTATGTATATTAATGATGAAGATAGCAGGTGTTGTTTATATAGTGCTTTTAATTTTCTAGCATGTTACATATTTTATCTTCTCCTTGGAACTTAACATCCCTTTGAAGTTAGATATCATTCCTTTTATTAACCATATATAAATTAAGATTCAGTAAGAAGTAACTTCCCTTCTTTTATAGCTACTAAAAGTTAGAAACAAAATTTGAATTCAGAACTTTGCTCACCACAAGGCAGGTTCACTTTCCACTATACCAGGATGAACCAGGTAATGGATAAAATGATGAACTTGGAGAGAAAAAGATCTGGGCTTCATCTTACTACTTCCTTCCCTCCCTCCCCCCCCACCCCTCCCCTTCCACCTTACTTAATAGCTTTGTGACTATGAACAAGTCATTGAAATTCTGTAATTCTGGAGCAACTTTCTTAATACTATAAATCATAGACCAATTATTCTTTATGTCCTCTGGTAGTCGAAATGGTCCCCAACTTCCCACACCAAGGAAATCTTAAGTCCTTCATGCATTCAAAGGCTATCAAAATTCACTTCAATTGCCAAGAAGGTGCTCCTGGACCTCCTTAATTGTAATTGTGGGGTTTGGATTACCAGAATATTTTTTAAAGATCACTTTGCTCAAATCATAATTTCCCTAAAATGTTAATCTCATCATTGCAAAACATTAGAATAAACTAATTGGCTTCCCACTCTCCTATAGGACAGTCTAAAGAGTCCATAGTTATTCTTTTAAGTTTTTCCACAGTTAGTACAAAACCTTGTTTTATTACCTTATTTTTTATTATTTCTCAACTTGAAACTTTAGGGCCACACGGAGGCAGAGGCTGATGTCTTCCTATATCCTAAATATTTCTTGCCTTATTTATTTATTTATTTTGCAGAGGCAATTCGGGTTAAGTGACTTTGCCCACGGTTACACAAGCAGGACTTAAGTGTCTGATGCTGTATTTGAACTCAGGTTCTCCTTACTTCAGTGTGGGCACTCTAGTGCCATCTAGTTGCCCCTGCTCATTTATTCTTGATTCCACATTTTGTTACTTTTGTTTCACTTGTCTGAAATGCCTTCCTATGCCCTATGCTTAGTCAATTTGTTTTTCAAATTTTCCTTTTATATATTTCTTGTTGATAAGAGTTCTGTCTCCTATGAAAGAACTATTTGTGTCAAAGATACTTTGTATCTGTGAGAATTCCTAATAATACTGTTCACATAATAGGCACTTAGATAAATTTTGTTGATTGACTGACTACATGTTAGGTTAGGATACAATATTCTTTTAATAACATTTTACTTTAGTAACAATTGGAGTTAAAAACATTTACTTATTCAATATGTTAGACATATCTAGAGTTAATATAATTTGCAGACTTAGGTTAAAGAATGAAATCTCAACATGTTTACTATCAGAATCCTAGTAAACTTTGAAAAACTAAAATTTCTTTTAGATGAATTTAATTTGTAGGAGTTGGGAAGTTCAGATTAATACTTGAACATTAGCAATGTGACCTTGGAAGAGTTAAAATCTCTGCCTCAGTTTTCCTAACTGTAAAAGGGGGATAAGAATAGTTCCCACTTGGGGCAGCTAGTTGGTATAGTGAAGGGGTCCTCAAACTATGGCCTGCAGGCCAGATGCAGCAGCTGAGGACGTTTATCCCCCTCACCCAGGACTATGAAGTTTCTTTATTTAAAGGCCCACAAAACAAAGTTTTTGTTTTTACTATAGTCCGGCCCTCCAACAGTCTGAGGGACAGTGAATTGGCCTCCTATTTAAAAAGTTTGGGATCCCTGGAGTGTATAGAGTACCAGCCCTGAAATCAGGAGGACCTAAGTTCAAATGTGGTCTCAGACACTTAACACTTCTTTGCTCTGTGACCCTAAGCAAGTTACTTTAACCCCAATTGCCTCAGCAAAACAACAACAACAACAAAAAGAAACAAACTCCCACCTCCCAGAGCTATTGTAAAGATCAAATAAATTCCTCAGTACTGAGCAGCTTAGGACAATGGTAACACACAGAGTAGATACTTAATAAATGCTCCTCCCCCCCCACCTTCTTTTCTTTTTTCTTTTTTTGCTTTTCCCCCCTTCCTCTATATTGTAGACATTTTCATTGTATCCTTCACACACCTTTCTTCCATATTTTCTCTGGTTTATGATTAATTTTATCTCTATTCTATATTTTTTCATTTTCATAGATAAAAATTGTCAATCCTATTTCAAGTTAGATATGCTATGCTGCATATTTGGCCAGGATCATATCCTTGCTATATTTTAAACTAGGCTACAAAAATCCAAATCCTGATGTCAGACATTTATTGATTCTCTTTGTTTCCTTTATTTTCCAATCTCTCCAGCCTTTCACTATTTCCCTATTTATAGCTTTCAGGCTTCCCAGAGACTGATGTTTTATTCACTATTCCCTAAACATATTATGGTTATTCCTTATTCTAGGCCTTTGTTGTTTCTGATCTCCTTGTCTAACAAAGCCAAAATAAAGCCTAGCTTTAGCCATGTTATCTATCTACTTAGTAAACTCCAGTGGCTCCTTAGAATTAATTATAAACTCTTTTGTTTGGCATTTAAAACTCTTTATGATTTCATTTGTATCTTTTCATTCTTCTTACGCACGTTGGTCCCTAGTAGAAACTGTCATACTTAATAATTACTTGCTATTACTCCTTCACAATATCCTTTGTCTCTATTTCTTTGCATTCTCTTTCCCCTGTAGCTGAAAAGTCTCTTTCCTCACCTCCATCTCTTAAAACCCTTGACTTTCTTTAAGATTCAACTTGAGTTACTTGGAGCAGGCCTTTGGTCTCCACCAGCTGTTAATCCTCTTCTCTCTCAAGTTCTACCTTCATTCTCTTCTGTATTAACGGATTATTTGGTAGTGGTTGAGTCGTTTCACAGCTCTCCAACTCTTCATGACCCATTTGGGGCTTGCCATTTTCTTGTAATTTGATAGATGAGGAGTTGAAGCATTCAGTGTTGAATGACTTGCCTAGGGTCACACAACTAGGTGTCTGAGGTCAGATTTGAACTCGGAGAACAAATCCATAATGCCTTAGAAATGCAGCTTTCTATTTTTAATTTCATGGCATTCAGAGAGGTTATCTATTCAAGAGATGAACTCTTTATTTATCTTTTTCTACCTCTTTGCTTAGCATTTAGTAGACTTGGTATTAATGCTTGAATTGAAATCATATGACCATTAGTAAGGTACTTTGATTTTTCTGATCATTTCTTTTTGTATTATTTCATAGCCAATGTTTGGTTGGTTGTTTTTCCACTTAAGCAACTATCAGATGAAATCAGATTTGTTCAGTTATTCATTCATGATATAGAGAGAAATAAATCACACTGTATTTTACTTTGGGCTGACCCAATTAAATTGAATTTGAGGTTTATTGAACACAGTTGGTATTTTGATGTTTGGAATATGCAGCTTCCTCTTCTAGCCATAACTTCAGTTCTGTTTTATCAAGTGTCAGGGGGCATCCATTTAAAATGAGTTTGATCTTGATAGCATTTGTCATGCTGTTGGCACTTTTCCCATATGGGCACTTAGATAACAGTAATCACCCAAGGCCATCAAAAATACCTTGTCCATATTACAAGCTTTCTGAGATCAGAATTAATGGGTACCTAGAAATTGTTTGATAACTGACCAGAATTTATAAAGCGTTCAGACTCAATGCTAAATAATTTACAAGGTGAAAATGACTTCCATATAGACTAAGTGGGCGGGGGGGGGGGGGAGGAGTTTTCATATCAGTTTAAATTTAACCTTTAAAAAAAGAAAGACTTGTTTGTGGACCTCATAGGTCATTTAGTCAAATTGTTTCACTTTACAGATGAGGAAACTGAGATACAGAGAGGTCAAATGATTTGCTCATTGTCATACTAGTTTTTAGTAGATCAGGAAGGAAGGGAAGAGAAAGTTCTGCTTTTTAAAGTTCAATCATAAATGGCTTTGATTTTTCCAAAAGGAATTGCATAACAAATTAAAATAAGATAATGAGCCTTGTAATCCATTTGTGCCCTTGTTAACTGAGAGAGGGTGATAGTTTAGTGAGCTTTTCTTTGGTACTTTTTGAGAAAGAGATTCTAGTAGGAGTTAACATTTAATAAACTTAGCATACAGTTTTGCTGTTCAAATAAGTAATTAGTTTTGGGGTGTGTGTGTGTATGTTTTCATCTCAAAACAGCAGTATAGCCATGGACTATGAAAGATAGCTGTTTCTTTTTTCCTGTTGTAGCTATCTTAATGTTAATTGGAGATGAGAACAACAGAATTGCAGTGTGATAATAATTTGTGATGGTGCTTCTTGCTATTTCAGGGAGAAAATAATCTTTTAAAATGTCAGCTGAACTCTAAATTTTAAACTAACATGCAAGGTTTTAGGCATACTCAAATGTGGGTAATCCTAATGCTCTAGAGTGGAAATTGGCATATTATGGCTTGAGCTGTTTTTGTACAACTTGCAAGTTGAGAATAGTTTTGCATTTTAAAATTTCACTGTCTTTAAAATGATAAAAAACATCCTTATCTTGAAGTCCAGGTTAGCTCCCTGGAGGCCTCAGAATCGGCCAGAGTCTGCATAATCAAAAGTCGTTGGTCTTTAGGGGGAGAAGTGAAGGAGATCAACAAAACTTCCACATGCTCTCCACTGACTGACCTCCCTTCTCCTCATCCTCTTCCAAAGTGACTTTGGTTTGTCTTACTCCCTCTAATCCCTCTTATGATTATCTATATACACCAAAAGATCCAGCCAGCACAGAATAGTGAGAAGAGCCATTTTCCCAAGCATATGCCAATAGAGTATTGTCCATTAGCCTTAAGTGCTGGGTTGTCTGATTCCAGTGCACCTATTCAGAGTTTCAGCCCTTTACAGGGCTACAGAGGAGGCAGTTTGTCCTACCTTTGTTTGCTAACCCTTAGAATCATTCCATGTATTTGCAGTCCTATTTAAAAGGTAACTAGCCCCTTTCAGATTGAGTATAATATATTTGCCCTGTGCTTAATTTTATTCCATAAATAATAGTTTAATAAAATTATAGTATATCATTATGCTTGGTTTTTAATTGATACAAAGGACCAACTTCTCACTGAGGTGTGTTCATTAGAATTTTTTCTCCTCAATAATAATTTTTAAAATTCGAATCAAATATCATTAGGTAAATTATGATACTTCTGAAATAATTAGGTTTATTTTTTTCAAGAGTGTTTCTATTAAGGATTTTCTCAAATCAAATACTACTATTTCTCTGATATGACTCCTTATATATTTAAATTTTAAAATATTAGTAAAAAGCTTACTAGTACATTGGAGCCTAGATTGTCTGCATAAATCTCTAAATGGCAGACAGTCTGGGTCATGATTTTTGGGGGGAATGAAAGGGTCCAGAACTGTGATTTTTACAGCTCCCAGATTGTAAACTCTGTAAATTGATGTACATTGGCAGTTATAGTTTATAGTTTTAAGGTGCCATCTGAAGGCACTGAGAGAGCTGAGTGATTTGCCCATGGTTACATAGCACATATATATCAGAGGCAGTAATTGAACTCAGGTTGTTCTAATTCCAAGGCTGGCCTTCTATTTGCCAATCTCCTCTCTCTTAATAGCAGTACAACAAATGTATGATTAATGCTATATTCATTGATTTAACCAGCATTTAGGAGGTCACTGTCTTCTAGTCTGTTTTAGAACCCTGCATGTCTAAAAACAAAAGTGAGACAGCCAAACAAGAGGGAGGCAGATTAGTAAATAAAAGCTGATTTCTGAGGGAAGGATGGGAATGGACAAGCAGTTGGAGAAAGATCCAGTAGCTTCCATGGGAGAATTTGGATTAATTCAAAGAAGGCTGGCTGTGGAGGCAGAAGACCCACGTTTAAATGTGGTCTTCACTATTTACTATTCATGTGAATAGTAAACAAATCACTTAATTTTGCTTAATTTTCTCATTTGCAAATTGACTAGAATCAAAAATTGGATATCAGATTTACTACATGTTTTTCTGCAACTGGCCACCTAACAATGTTTCTAAATTTTTCATTGTTTTAAAAAGTAAAATATACCCAAAAACTTTTGAAACTGTAAAAACCATTTTTAACTGGGAACTCTTCATAAACAAGTAGCTACAGAGTCCCTCTGGACTGGGAATCTGAACGTGAGGCCCTTTCCATTTTTCAATCGAAGATATTTTGCTTTCATATATTTATACTATTTACATAAACAATTCATAGATTAGTTTATGGCATTATACTAGCTGAGACTTTAAAAGAAGCTAGAAATTCTAGAAGAAGTGGAAATGAAGAGTCTGGACTGACAGATACAAGAAGAGATGAAATATCACCTTTTTATAGGCAGGTAGGTGGACAAAGTGTGTAACCTAAAGTAGGGAAATTTAAATCTTGAGTCAGATATTTACTGGCTATCTGACCTTGCAAAAGTCATTTAACTTCTGCCTATTTCACCTTTAAAATGGGTATAATAATAGCACCTACTTCACAGAGTTGTTGCAAGGTTCAAATAAAGTATTATTTGGAAAGCCTTTAGTATAATGTCATAGTAGGTGCTCTGTAGCCATCATGATAATGAAGAAATAGCAAATAGGCATTTTAATTTGACTGGAACATAAACTATGCGATTTTTATTATTCAGTTCTTTTGCTTATGAAATAATTATAAGGGAAATTAGTTTTCTTAGGAGTTTTTTTATTCTAATTCATTGAAATTGTGTAACTCAATCTTCTAATAGTATAAATTTTGATGTTTCTTTCCTATAACGATCCTATTTTGTGAAAATTATTTTAGCAAATTACTGTGTCCAAAATATCTTTGAAAATGTTGAAATCTAAGAAATTTAGTATAAACTTCAGTGTGCCCACCACAGTTCTATATTTGTCATGTTACAAAAATGTTAGACTAACAAGATATGGAACAGAAGTAGAAGATAGCATGAATTTATGAAACATTTTAAAATTACATACAAAGTAATTCAAAATCAGGCAGAATTAACAGGGCCATTGGTGATGGTGAGTATGCCCAGTATACATTGTCCTTTATTTGTTTTTTGTTTTTTTTTTAAAGATTAAACCATATTGCTGTTTATATAACAATATAATATCAACTTTTCTGGCAATAGCCTAGTGTTTCCATTTCCTGGGTCAATTTTGGAATACACTTAACATATACTTTAAGAAGGAATTTTGCTAACTAAAGAATTTAAATTAAATATTTGAGACTTCTGTTTGTTTAGTTAACTTTTAGTTGTAGATCTGACAGTTTAAAAACTATCTTAATGGGTTTAATTCAACCTATTGTAACAATAGTTTTAGATCTTCCTTCATATTTCTTTTCCCCTTTATTCCTTCCTTGGCCATGCATATTAGAGAATGTAAAACAGATGAAAGTCATTCTTTGAATAACATAAAACAAAATATGTCTTCCTTCTGTATCTCTTCTTTTGAAGAAGTTGGCTTTATTTTTGCCAGATCCAGATTAAGGGTTAACCCTCTCAATGGAACAGTGAAGGAAGAAAATTCCTAGGTTATTGAAGTTGGAGGAACCTCATACATTATCTAGTCCAGGGATTCCTAAGCTTAAGCTTTTTGTGTGTTATGGATCTCTTCTCAGAATTGTATTTTAAAAAGCACAAAACAAAATACATGGGATTATGAAGGAAATAAATTACATTGAAATAATTATTTTTAAAAATTTTAAACAAGTTTGCCAAACCTTAGATTAAGAGCTCTTAATACATTTCTCTCACTTTTCAGATGAAGATTGATACTCAACCATTTGCCCAGTCACATAGGTTCTAAGTGACAGAATCTTTTCATACAAGATATACATACTTTTAAATTAATCTTAGAGGGCAAGACATTAGCAGAACGGTTTGGTGGGGCTGAAAGAGACTAACAAAAAGTAGGATTTTACTTTATTCTTTTGTCTTAATTTTTTTTATATTGAACTTATATATGAAAAGAATATTTTCACAAACACAGAAAAAACACATTTTTACATGAAACTAAATCTCAATTTCAATTCACTTGCTTTTAAAAAAGTATGTAATAATTTTTTTCAATAATCATTTTTTTATTATGACCTTTTATTGACAGAACATATGTGTGAGTAATTTTTTACAATATTATCCCTTGCACTCATTTCTGTTCTGATTTTTCCCTTCCCTCCCTCCACCTCCTCCCCTAGATGACAGACAGTCTTATACATGTTAGATATTTTATAGTATATTCTAGATACAATATATGTGTGCAGTTCTCTTGTTGCACAAGAAGAATTGGATTCAGAAGATAAAAATAACCTGGGAAGAAAAACAAAAATGAAAGTAGTCTACATTCATTTCCCAATATTCCTTCTCTGGGGGTGTAGCTGATTCTGTCCATCACTGATCAATTGTAACTGAATTAGATCTTCACTTTGTTGAAGATATCCATTTCCATCAGAATACATCCTCATATAGTATTGTTGTTGAAGTGTATAATGATCTCCTGGTTCTGCTCATTTCACTCAGCATCAGTTCATGTAAGTCTTTCCAAGACTCTCTGTATTCATCCTGCTGGTCATTTCTTATAGAACAATAATATTCCATAACATTCATATACCACAATTTACCCAACCATTGTCCAATTGATGGGCATCCATTTATTTTCCAGCTTCTAGCCACTACAAACAGGGCTGCCACAAACATTTTGGCACATACAGGTCCCTTTCCCTACTTTAGTATTTCTTTGGAATATAAGCCCAATAGTAACACTGCTGGATCAAAGGGTATGCACATTTGATAACTTTTTGGGCATAATTCCAGATTACTCTCCAGAATGGTTGGATTCGTTCACAACTCCACCAGCAATGCATCAGTGTCCAGTTTTTCCACAATCCTCTCCAACATTCATCATTATCTTTTCCCATCATCTTAGCCAATCTGACAAGTGTGTAGAGGTATCTCAGAGTTGTCTTTAATTTGCATTTCTCTACTCAATAGTGATTTGGAACACCCTTTCATATGAGTAAAAATAGTTTCAGTTTCATCATCTGAAAATTGTCTGTTCATATCCTTTGACCATTTATCAATTGGAGAATGGCTTGATTTCTTATACATTAGAGTCAGTTCTCTATATATTTTGGAAATGAGGCCTTTATCAGAACCTTTAACTGTAAAAATGTTTTCCCAGTTTTTTGCTTCCCTTCTAACTTTGTTTGCATTAGTTTTATTTGTACAAAAGCTTTTTAACTTAATATATTTGAAATTTTCTATTTTGTGATCAATAATGGTTTCTAGTTCTTCTTTGGTCACAAATTCCTTCCTCCTCCACAAGTCTGAGAGGTAAACTATCCTATGTTCCTCTAATTTATTTATAATCTTGTTCTTTATGCCGAAATCATGGACCCATTTTGATCTTATCTTGGTATACAGTGTTAAGTGTTAAGTGTGGGTCCATGCCTAATTTCTGCCATAGTAATCTCCAGTTTTCCCAGCAGTTTTTGTCAAATAGTGGATTCTTATCCCCAAAGTTGGGATCTTTGGGCTTGTCAAACACTTGATTGCTATAGTTATTGACTATTTTGTCCTGTGAACCTAACCTATTCCACTGATCAACTAATCTATTTCTTAGCCAATACCAAATGCTTTTTGGTGACCGCTGCTTTATAACATAGATCTGGTACAACTAGGTCGCCTTCATTTGATTTTTTTTTCATTAATGCCCTTGAAATTCTTGACCTTTTGTTCTGCCATATGAATTTTTTTGTTATTTTTTCTAGATCATTAAAATAGTTTGTTGGGAGTCTGATTGTCTTGCACTAAATAAATAGATTAGTTTAGGGAGTATTGTCATCTTTATTATATTCGCTCGGCCTATCCTAGAGCACTTAATAGTTTTCCAATTATTTAAATCTGACTTTATTTGTGTGGAAAGTGTTTTGTAAATTTGCTCATATAATTCCTGACTTTCCTTTGGTAGATAGATTCCCAAATATTTTATGCTATCGATAGTTACTTTGAATGGAATTTCTCTTTGTATCTCTTACTGTTGGATTTTGTTGGTGATGTATAAAAAAGCTGAGGATTTATGGGGATTTATTTTGTATCCTGCAACTTTGCTAAAGTTGTGAATTATTTCTAATAGCTTTTTAGTAGAATCTCTGGGGTTCTCTAAGTATACCATCATAAATAAATAAATAAATAAATAAATTTTACATGCTATTTTCAAAGCTGTCCTGATGTGTGCTTCCTTTTGAACTTTCTTTTCTTTTTTACATTAAAAAAGATACAGCTTTTCTTTCTCTCTCTCTCTCTCTCTCTCTCTCTCTGTCTATGCCTCTTTCTGTCTTTGTCTTTTGTCTCTGTCTCTCCCTACCACCACCCTCCCCTTTCCCTCTTCCCTCTGCCCTTCTGTAGTTTTCTCCATCTTCTCCCTACTCCCCTTATCACTACTGTTAAATTGTTTTGTATTTCAAACTTCCTACTCTTTTTTTTTTAAATCAGAAATCTTTGACTGTCTTCTATCCTATTAGTTATTCTGTTTTGTAAATCTTTTTCTTTGCCTTGGAATATTGTATTTAAACTTCTCCTGTCATTTATAGTAAAAGCAACCAGGTGTTATGTGATCTTGTTTAAAAGATCTTAGTTTTTAATTGCTTTTTTCTGAATGCATGCAGTGTTTTGTTTTGTTTTGTTTTGTTTTGTTTTGTTTTTCCTATGATATGAGAGTTGGGATTTGGATTATGACATTCTCGGAACTTTTCCAGGATTGCTGTTGAATTTCCTTTTAAAAACCAATAGTTGATTCTTTCGATATTTTTACTTTGCCCTGTGTTTCTAATGAATCTGGACTATTTTTATCTATTATTTCTTGAAATACCATGCCTACCTTAAAAAAAAAGGTTTCAAGACTTAGGCCAATGAGTTTTAACTTATTTCTCCTGTTTTCCAGGTTTAATAGTTTTGATATAAAATACCTTAAATTTTCTTATAGTTTTCCAGGCTTTTTATTTTGTTGTAGAGAAATTGGTATTTGCTATAGGAAGGGCAACTTCTCTTACAAATTTGAAGCAAGGAAAGAAGAATTGGGATTGAACTTTTGGTGATTTTAAATGTGGAATTGAACAAAAACAAGAGCATTCCACAAATGGCCTCCCATTTTTTTCTTTTAAAAACTATCTGGTGAGGGGGGAGGGGAGTTGAGAAGATTAGGCATCTGAGGTAAGGGCTCAATTGGAATTACATAACACTAATCAAATGAGATAATAAATGCAAAATGTCATAGAAATGTTCTCGATTATTATTAAATATGCAGTAGACTCCAGTAGCAAAGTTATTTGACTTCTTCCATCAAGAGAATCAGCAGCTTATATGTAGGAGTGGAATAGACTGGTTGATGACAAGAGTAGTGCAGGGTTAGGGTTTGTCAAGAATTTGGTAGGATATAGGGGTAAGAAACTTGAGGTAATAGAGTTTAAGAAACTTGAGGTAATAGAGTACAGTGTAAGATTGAATGATTTATCCAGAATAATTATTTTGAAATGAGAAATATATGACCAGATCAGAAATCCTGGGATGGACTGGGAGAGCATAGAGGGGGTAGAATGATTAGAGTTTGTAGTATGAATGGAGAATAAGTTTAAGATGAGACATAATGAGAGGTGGAAGGATATCTGTTTATGGTCAGAGGATCATCAAAGTCCTTTAACAAAGCACAATTCCTTCACATATTGAACATGATTAATAACATTAAAACATACATGTGTACTCTTCTGAAATAGACATTACTTGATAAATATCCTTCACATATTCTGTAACCCTAAATATAATGTAAATTTTCAGAATTGGCCTTAATTATTATCAGTCTTTCAGAGACATTTACTTATGTGTTTAAAGTTCTTCTGAAGTAAGTAATAACTCTTGTAATTATATTCTGAAATACCAAAAATGGAGACATTGAAGAAACATAAATTTGAACTTAGAATGTTCATATTTTTAAAGTTTCCTTTTTTGTCAACTGCATCACAGAGTCTTATTTGAGAAAATGTCTTTAGGATAAAATGTTGTTTCAGTATAATGGCCTCCTTCTGATGCTTCCACCTAACTGCCAAAGCAAATGAAATAAATGAGTTATTGATCTTGTGATGTTCTCTTATAATGACTTTATTTCTGTTAGGCCAATAGATGCCAATTTAACCCAAGAGATGTTGAAGCAGTTTGACATTTACTGACTATTATATTACTTTGCTGTTAGGCAGGATCCTTTTAAGTATGGACATTCAGAATTGTCCAGTTGATTGACAATCAAGATAGTTCATAATTTAGACAATAACTTAATCTTTTATAAGTGATTTTTTCATGTGTATTTTAGATTTTTAATTTATTGGTGAAACTAAAAAATAAGAAATTTTCAATGCATTAATTCAATAGATGAACAAAATTTGATTGGTATAATAATGGATTGAGATATATATTAGTATTTGGTCATTTTACTTACATCTGAATTGTTGTATAATTTGTCTCTCTTTTTCTTTTGGTTGGGGATTTCAATATGGCATTTATCTTCCACAGTTTGATTGGGATCATATAAAAAAAAAAATCTCATTTAGCCTTTTTTTCAGGTTGACTATAATCTGTTTATCTTAATTACACCATCAAGTTACTTTAAACAAAAACTGATTTTAAAATTAGCCTAACTCAGTTGTTCCTGTATAGTGTAAGTGGTTTTGACCTTTCTTGTTTTAAGAGACCTCAAAATACTTTTCTCCTTTTTTCACTTAGTATTTCTGTGACTTTTGACATGTCACTTAATCTCCTTCTGCTTGAGCATCTGGAACCTTAAAATGAGGAGTTTGGACTAGATATATCCCAGTGTTCCATAAGGTCTCTTCTTGTTCTTAGGTTATAATCTTGGGAACTATAAAAATATTTTAAACTACTGATAAATCTCCTATTACTATTTGAAAATGAATATTTACCCAGTAAGAAAAGATATCAGCAAATGAGAAATAACTAAGTCTAAGTAACATGCCTTTTTTAGACATTGTTTCCTAAGAATGTAAGGGAGAATGCATAGAATGTTAGCTTTGGAGAAGAATATAGTGAGCAGCAACAGTGCTTATTAATTTACAGCGAGAGTTTTAAGGTCTCTTTGTGCTACTATGACTTCATCCTGAATTTATTATAAAGAAATGATGTTTGTTCTCTAATGAACAAATTGAAGAAAATGCACTATGAATACTTCCTATGATATCTGTAGTAACAGTAAGCATAATTATTACCAGATAATAACTACTGAGAGAAACAGCATTTATTTGGCTTTGCAATATGGCCAAAAACATAGTTATCTACTATTCACTTAATCCTGACCCTCGAATGACTACTTAGCCTTATTGTCTCCATAAGTAATGTTTTAAGAAGAAAGTTTCCATAAAGCCTTGTTCAGTTTGGAAGATTTCAGATTGTAAAATGCAATAGAAATTTTTGATCAAATTTAGACCAATGAAAAATATTAATTCAACTTGAATATAATTTGTTTCTCTGAGTATGTGATTCATGTGATTATGTGCATAAGGGAAAAAAAGCTGATCAGTCCAGCAAATGAATGCTATCATGGAGGATGATAGTAGTTAGACAATGAACAATTGGCAGTACTTTGTAGAGAGGGGAGAAAGAGTTTATCATGAGATGGATATAGGAGTCTTGGCTTTCTTCCTGACCTAGAAAGAAGCAGAGGTGAGTGGACAGTCTGTCTTTAGTGTGATAAGAAATTGGCTTAGAGTGACATGCAGGAATAAACACCATTGTGTAGTTGAGGAAAAAATGCTTAACATTGGAAACTTTTATGTTTTTTTCTTTTCATCTATTGTAAATGATTCTTTTATGTTTAATAAGAGAACCACTGAATCAGAAAAGAAAAGGACTTAAAATTGAGTAAATTTTAGTAAATTTATAGTAAATATATAAATATTCAAAATCTATATTTCATACCCTGACAAGGAAAATGAAAGAGCTTTACAAACATTTCTTTATAATGACAATGTTATTTTTAGATCAGTTTAGAGAAGGGGCCTGATTGGCATATAAAATTGAATTTTTTAGGCTGATTAGTTCTTTTTCTTTTCCCTAAAATTTGCAGGCATTTTAGTCGAACTATGGAGGAACTGGTTCATGATCTTGTATCAGCCCTAGAGGAGAGTTCAGAGCAAGCCAGAGGCGGATTTGCAGACCCAGGAGATCACTCTCGAAATATGACTTGTCCACTGAAACGTCAGGCAAGGAAAAGGAGAGGGAGAAAACGACGGTCATATAATGCTCATCCACCTTGGGAGACAGGCCACTGTTTAAGTGAAGGTTCAGATTCCAGTTTAGAAGAACCAAGCAAGGACTACAGAGAAAACCATAATAACAAGAAGAAAGATCACAGTGACTCTGATGACCACATGTTAGTAGCAAAGCGCAGACCATCATCCAACCTAAATAATGTTAGAGGTAAACGACCCTTATGGCATGAGTCAGATCTTGCCGTAGATAATGTTGGTAATAGAACTCTCCGTAGAAGAAGAAAGGTGAAACGTATGGCAATAGATCCACCATCTGAAATCTCTAACCCACTAACACTGACCCAACAACATGAAAATAGAGATCAAGAAATGGACAATGACTGTAGAGCTTACCAACACCAGGAATTCAGTAAAAACAAAATTAAAAAAAGAAAATTAAAAGTCACTAGACAAGGACTAAAAATCCAAGATGATGGACTAGTTTGGGAAAGTGAAGATTTGGTCCAAGCTAATAAGGATAAAATGGAATATGAAGAACAAAAAGGCTCAGATGAAATCATGAGTGAAAGGTGATTTTATTTTTCAAATTCTCTTAAATATGAATTATTTTTCCTTTTTATTTTTCAGTTTCATTGAACATGTATGCATTTAGCTATTTAGTAGTTTCAAAAAAAATCGTAATATGTGCTGATTTATATTGCATTGTTTAATTAACAAGTGCAAATTTCCTAATGTGATAAGCAGTTTGATTTGTTACAGTCATTTTCTTATTTTATCTTTAGAGATTAGAGATTCTTAGAACTCAAAGTCTGGTTTCTTGTAAAATTCAATTCTCAGTTATCTAATTACTTAATTTGTTAGCTTTTTTTTTTTTTTTATTTAATAGCCTTTTATTTACAGGATATATACATGGGTAACTTTACAGCATTAACAATTGCCAAACCTCTTGTTCCAATTTTTCACCTCTTACCTCCCCCCACCCCCTCCCCTAGATGGCAGGATGACCAGTAGATGTTAAATATATTAAAATATAACTTAGATACACAATAAGTATACATGACCAAAACGTTATTTTGCTGTACAAAAAGAATCAGACTCTGAATTATTGTACAATTAGCTTGTGAAGGAAATCAAAAATGCATGTGTGCATAAATATAGGGATTGGGGATTTAATTTAATGGTTTTTAGTCATCTCCCAGAGTTCTTTTTCTGGGCATAGCTAGTTCAGTTCATTACTGCTCCATTAGAAATGATTTGGTTGATCTCATTGCTGAGGATGGCCTGATCCATCAGAACTGGTCATCATCTAGTATTGTTGTTGAAGTATATAATGATCTCCTGGTCCTGCTCATTTCACTCAGCATCAGTTCGTGTAAGTCTCTCCAGGCCTTTCTGAAATCATCCTGTTGGTCATTTCTTACAGAACAGTAATATTCCATAATTTTCATATACCACAATTTATTCAGCCATTCTCCAACTGATGGACATCCATTCAGTTTCCAGTTTCTAGCCACTACAAAAAGGGCTGCCACAAATATTCGTGCACATACAGGTCCCTTTCCCTTCTTTATAATCTCTTTGGGATATAAACCCAGTAGTAACACTGCTGGATCAAAGGGTATGCACAGTTTGATAACTTTTTGAGCATAGTTCCAAACTACTCTCCAAAATGGTTGGATTCGTTCACAACTCCACCAACAATGCATCAATGTCCCAGTTTTCCCGCATCACCTCCAACAATCATCATTATTTTTTCCTGTCATCTTAGCCAATCTGACAGGTGTGTAGTGGTATCTTAGAGTTGTAATTTGTTAGCTTTTTATGTTTTGATATTTTAGCGGTTGGAATTTGTCAGAGCATTTTGACTGTCTAAAAAGTACAAATTGCTAGACCATCTCTGCTCATTTTGTTGCGTGAACATAAAATGTCTCCAAGTTGTCAGGAGTGTTGATCATTCATAAATTCTAGACAACATATTATAATTGTCATTAACCATAATTGTTTCTAAAGCCTATTTTAGGTGATACAAAGGAGGTAAGTAATTTTTTTCCATATCACAAAAGTACTGTTTCCTTTAAGACTGGGAGAGCTTGGCTATGTTCATATTGTCCAATATATGTCTATATTAAAGTTGGATGTAGAACTATCATTTTGCGGATTTTTTAAAAAATTGGTTTGGGATAGTTAGTTATCATTGTTTCCTAAGAAGTGTCTTTTTTGACTTGGAAGCATGCAGAACAAAGACACTGAGTACAACTTGCTGATTTTCAGTAGGAAAATGCTCACATTCTTTTCAGCTGTTCTTCTGCTTTGCTAGTTGATAACATAAGAAGACTATGCAAAGATAGTCATAGAACCGTATTATATGGTTTTTCTAGAATTGCAAACCTAGATTGTTTATTTGTTTTCAATCTAGATTTTGTTAATGTAGGGACTCTAGTATGGAAATTCCCTCCCATAATGCAGGTGGGCAGTTTATCTATTACTCATGGAAATAGACATTTTGCATCTCAGAAACAATACATGATTTGGTTAGTCTAGGATGTATATCCATGTATATCCAGATGCAAGACTGAAACCCAGACCTTTTATCTCTGAAACTAGCAGTTTGACAAATACCACATAATGACTCAGAATATGCGATTCATGTGCATAAGGAAAAAAGTTGATCAGTTCTTGAAAAGGTTTTACACTGATCCAATAATGATTATATGAATAAAAAGCAGCATTTTATCTCTAGGGTATTTTGTTATATTATCTGTTTCTTCTTGAGGAATGATAGCATTCTTGTATCAATTTGCTTCATTTTTAATTCAGCAAATATTCAGGTTGGTTGTGTGTAGAACACTATTGTAAAGTCAATATTGTGACTTTGGTAGAATAATCACAACTTTAATAATTTCTAACTGTAATAATGAATAATAGTAAATCATAGTGCCATGAATTTCACAAAGCATAGCAACTTTGTGAAAGAGATATTATAAGTATTAACTTCAGTTAAAAGATGAGGAAACTGTCTTGGAGATAGGAATCTGGTTGTTATGTAGCTTGTAGTGTCAAGGTTGGTAAAATCTAATATTAAACTGATGGCTTTTTTTTTTTTTTTCCATTACTCAGAGTACTTGATCTCTGAAGCTGTTGATATTCTAACTTCTTGTCTACTCTAATAATTTCTTGGCTTCAATGACATTTCTCTATCCCATTTTCTCCCTTCTTTTTTGACTTCTCTTTCTTGGTCTTTTTTTCTAGATTTTCATCTATTTCTTGTCCCTTAACTTTGGGTGTCGCCCAGGCTTTTCCTTTTTTTGTTTACGTTTTTTGATAATTGTTTACAATTTTTTATAATTAGAGGAGAGTGATCTCCTCTAATGGATTTGTTTACATTTCTACACAGATGATTCTCATATTTATATATCCACCTTAATCTCCCTTCTGAACTTCTATATTATACCACCAATTCCCCAAACGAATGTAACTGTCTTTCTGCAATCAAACCCAATCTTTCTTAAAACTTTCTAATTCCTACTGAGAACACTATTTTAAAAAAAATTATTCAGATTTACCTATAAAAATAACAAATATTTAACACCCCTCAAAACTAAATCCATTGTTTATGCTATGGGGGAAGGGAATACATCATTGTGGGCTAGTCACCTATGATATTCCAAGCTTGAACCCAGCAGCAGAAGGAAAAGACTCTGTGGCAAGAAACAACCAGTAGACAACTTCTAGCATAAAAATAACCTCAAAGTCTTCCAGTGGAGTGATTTAGGAAAGTGAAGAATCATCTTGTTTAATTAGCAAGTGCATATTTCCTAATATGATAAACAATTTGATTTATTATATCCAGGAAAGCTCTTGTCTGATTCACTATACTCAGAACTAGGCAGGTTCTACCCAAGATTTTCAGTTGTAGAGCTTGATCCAAATTTAGGTACTGAGATGGATGAGATAATTAAACCAAGGAAAAATCTTGGTTTGATTATCTTAATGCCTTTGAGATTTAAGAAATGCCTTTGAGATTATGACTACATACTAAGTTAAAGTAAAGCAACAAGGGAAAAATATCTTGGTCTGAAGGACTACATACAGGAGGGCCTGGAAAAAATGAAATATGAGACATAGAATGGAAACGTTGAAGAGGAAAGAAGGGCAAGGAAAATTGACATCTGAGAAACAGTTGAAGGAAAACCTCACCTAAAAACTTTATGTCCTAAAAATTATTATAAGTCAGTCTGAAAATGACTTAATGAAAAAAAAAAAAGTTAAAAAAAAAATATATATATATATATATATATATATATATATATATATAAACAAGTAGAAAACAGGCCAAGGAAGAAAAAATTATCTAATCTAAGAATTATTGGAGTACATGAAAACTGGTTTTTAGAAAGTATGGATATCATATTTCAAGAAATGGGTAAATGAAATTTAGTAAGTAAGTAAGATCCAAAGGACAAAGTGAAAATATAAAGAAAATCTGCTAATCATTTGGAAAGTAGCCTCAAAATGAAAAATCCCAAGAAGGATGTAAACAAAAATCCAAAGCTCTTCCAGGTCATATAGGAAGTACAACAAGCATCTAAAAAGGAATTTAAATACAAAAGAGCCACAGTAATAATAAACTCACAAGATTTAACAGATGTCAGCATAAAAGAGCTCAATATTTAGAACATGATGTCATAAAAAAGTTGTTTTTGATGTCTTTCTAATATTTTTTCTTTTTTTTCCCTTTTGGTTTTATTTTCTCATTGACTCATTTTATATTAATTTTCAGTACATTCAGTTTTTAAGTGAGGTTTTTCTCCTTTTGTTCTTGCGTGTCAAAGATAAAAGCTTACAACCAGTGATAACATATCTATGAAAACTAAGTGTAATCCTTTCAGGATAGGGAAGGGAGAGAATGAATTTTTAATACAGTAAAATATTTCCAAACATTCATGATGAAAAGTCCAGAACTTAGCAGACATTTTGAAATGAAGACAGTTGACTTTTATACTTAGAAAGGTACACATATTAGTTTAATTGAAAGAGAATATGTGGGTATGTATTGTTCACACCTTAATAGGGGAATAAGAAATATATGTCATTAGAGTTCTAATATCTTTAAAGGTCACAGAGAAAGGTAAAAATGACAGAGAGTCTATGGATGGTTTTGTTCTGTTTTAATGGAGAAGGACCAAAATGGAATGAATATAGTCCTAGACTAGAGAAGAAAAGAAGGGAAGAAAATAATTCATGCATAATAGAAGTATATAAAGTTATATATTCATGGAAGAATACGTGGGAAGAGAGAGTATCCCATAAACCTCATTTTTACTGAACCAAATAAAGGAAGATTAACCACAATTTCTCTTGTTTTTGTCTCCTCTTTTTTCTTTATGTCTTTTTTCCATGTCTGACTTTGTGTCTCTATCACTGGTCTCTCTTGCACACATTTCATTGCAGAAATATATTAAACTCAAAATGGAAGTTGGAGAGAATAGGGACAAGTTGAAGAGAGAGAAGAGGGGTCTAAGGAAGAGGCAAGAAAAAGTTATGGGAATATTTGTAAACAAAACAAACCTGAATGTTGTAGGAGGAGCATGAAGTGGGAATTAAAAGAAAAGGAAAAAAAAGAGTAAAAAAATATGGAATTGGAAGTTGAAAAAGAAGAAAAGAGCTGCAACACAGATAGAACAAGTTTTTTCACTTAAAAGACCAGAGGTACCAGGCAAAGTCCCTCTATTTTAACACTGTTTGTGAAGGTGTGGAGAAGGGGGAAGGTATGAGAAGTCAATGAGGAGAAAAAATACAGAATGACAGGATGAACACATTGTGAATATGAATGGGGTGAATTTACCCATAAACCAAAAGAACAGAGATGTTTAGAAAAAAAATCTAAATCTAAGTTGTTTTTAAGAAATATGCTTGAAATACAAGTAGACACAGAGGTTTTTGAGATTAGAGATTATATTTTACCTTTCTTTTTATCCTTGGTGGTTAGCAGGTTAGCATAATGCTTGACACATAGTAAGAACTTAATGTTTATTGACTAGATGATTTTAAAGAAAAATTAATTGAATTGGAAGGAGATATAGATAGTAAAACTTTTGAGTGAAGTGAACTTTTCAGAACTAGACATGAACCAAAAGAAACAAGAACGAAGTTGAGGACCTCAATAGAATTTCAGAGAAATTATAATGGACTGATCTTTGGCTGTTACTGAATGGAAAGAGGATTTTTATCTTTCTTAATTATAAATGACATCTTTTTAAAAATAGAGTTAAATTGGATCATAAAGACCTCACCAAAAATATAGAAAAGAAAAAAATAATAAGCATGTCATTTACTCATCACAATGCATCAAAATTATATGCAGTAAAGATCCCTTAAAGAAAGAATATAAGAATGTTGATAATCATTGCCTGAAATACTGTGAAATAGTTTCTGATTTATTTACAAAACATTTTCTTCACTTCCTTTCTAATGTAGACCCAATTTCATCTTTCTTAACAGATAGTCATCATATACTTACCACATGTTGAGAAATTTAATGACCCCTCTAAATATGTTAGTTACTTATTTGTACATCTAATTTGTTTATTGTAAGGTGTTTATGTATGTATACATGTATATATCTAATGATATGCTCATAAACATTCACAACTTGTCTTATTAAAAAAAAAAAAACCTAAATACTTTTGAGGTTATCAAGCAATAAGGTATATTTGCTGAGGGGTAAAAAGGCTATTATGAAATCATCTCTAGAGAATAAAGAACAATTCATAGATTTAAATTTTATTGAACAAGTCACCTCAGGGTAGCCATAACATTTTTCTGTCTTTTATTATAACAAAGTCTTTGATTTAGTTCAGCTTTTCTAGCTTTTTTCATTTACTGGAATACATAAAATAAGTCCAAACAGTGAAACCATTTAAGTGACATCTTCCAGGAAGAGTTCATACCTGTTATGGTTCTGAAATCATAAAAGCATTATAATTCCTGAATTAAACTGAGTTTTACACTTCACGTCAATAAGGGAATTGTCCTAAAACACTGTATGATCCCTTGATATATCTATATGAAATAAGGATATGTGACTCTTTTGAAAAACATATTAACTACTTCTATTCATGGAAACTTTTCCCAGTGGTATGAAAATGTCTTTTGAATTCAATAAATGTAAATTTCCAGTTCAGCGTGAAGCCTTTCCTTTTACAATTATTGGTGTTCTTCCAATCTTCCAATCAGCTTATATTTAATCTTTGTATATATTGTACCCTACCCCAACTTAAGCTCATTGAAGGCAAAGTTTATTGTTGACCTGGGCCCTCAACTTCTAGTACTTCCCCTTGCACATGGTAGTCACAAAATTGTTGGTGAATGAATTGAATTTAGAACTACTATTGGATATTTAGTATTTTTTAAATTGTAACATTTATATGAATTTAAAATAGTCATTCATACCCAAGAATCATGACTAATGGGACATAACTAGAACATTTTTAATACACCTGAATTTTAAGGTAATCTTTATTAATCGGTTAAAAATAAAAGGCCAAAAAACAGCGAACTTTTGATTATTCATTAATTTGCTTCTCAACATAAGGATTTAAAATTCTCTCTCTCTCTCTCTCTCTCTTTTTTTTTTTTTTTTTTTTTTTTTTTTTTAGGTTTTTAGATTGCCAAGGGTAATAGGTAAAGGAAAAAGTTTATGAAATTAGCTATTCAAGGAATTTATTGTGTCCCTTAGATTCAAATAACTTTTACTATTAGCACCTTTGGCTTTAAAAAAAGAAAAAATAATGAAATGTTTGTTTAAAATAAAAATAAAAATATACATTTTTCCTTTTCTAGTACCAAGCAAAGTGTTCTTCTCATTTCATCTAATGTTTGAACATAATAGTAAAAAGTCTCAGACTTCATAACTAGCTCCCTGTTACTTCTATTTCAACTGAGTAAAGTATTTGTAATTTATCAGCCTCCCTAAGAAACTAAGTATGTTAAAGTTATAAAGAACTGCCTCCCTTAATCTAATCTTATTGCATGTCATCAAACATGAACAGGAGAAAAAATAATTATGTAGTAGAAATGTGTATGTTAAGTACTTTAGGAATACTTTAGGTTCCAAAGCAAAAAGCTTTCCCTGCCTATTATTTTTTGAAATGTTTTTAAAAATTATGAATTTTTCAATCCAAAATAAAAATGTTTACACATACAAAGGACAGAAAAGAAACCATGGATCTCTTATGTATGTCTTATTAAAAAAGAAATTTTTTAAAAGAGTTAACTCCCACTTATTCTGAGCAAAAGTGTGGCAAAGCAGCTCCATCAAAATTAAATGATTTACTGTCTATTATAAATGGTACTCTGTTTCTTATTTAATGTTGAGGGTCAGTGGAGAGCAAAATCATGGGAAAATCTTGAATATAATCTCAAGCAAACCTGGAAGAAAGACCAAGATTCAAGGGAAATATACTCAAAAATTGTACTTGTAATTTCTAAATGCATTTTTATGTATCGGTAGGTGATGGGGAAGAACAGAACTAGGATGCTATTAGTGTTAAAGTATTTCTAAATAAGTGACTAGTGCCTAAATAATAATGATTAGGCAATAACAGCATATCAAATTCAGGGGGCAATAGATAATCTTATATTCATTGTTTTAAGAAACAAGTATTTGAAACTGAGCAACATCTAAACACTATCTAATGTACCTGAAATTTTAGTTTTGGGGAACAAGGTCTTGTCTGTTTCTTAAGAAATACATTCAATTCTTATAATAATGGCCAAATCATCATTTGTTTGGTAAGCATTTATAGTACCTATGTGGTATAATATATAGTGGTATAGTAACAGAACTACCTTAGATGTTAGTTTGGGATTCGGGTCTTGCTTCTGACATATATTAGTTCTTGTGACCATAGACATCTCAGTGTCCTGGGAAGATCTCAAAGAGTCTAAGATTCCGAGTAGACACTAATCTGCATTGATAGAAGGAGCTCTCTATCATTATGATCTTCAAGATCTGAATCAGTGTCTTAGTGTAATACTGTAAGTGTTGCAAGTATGAAAAATTAGAGATCTCAAAGTAAAGTCTTAAAATACACATCCTGGAAAGTCTCTAGGATCTTAAGAACTCTTAATTTTCACATAGAAGAGCTAAGCAACTGTCAAAGAGGAAAAAAAAAAGACATGGCCACATGGAAAAATTGAAGAGCAGATTTAAAAAAAAATGAATGTCAGGTATGTATTTGGATATTTATAAAAAGTGACCCTGGAGATCATATGTTTCATCAACCTCATTTTATGACATGGGGATAAGTCTAAAAATTGTTTGACCTTTTTACTAAGTGATGCATGTAAGTTGCAAAACTAGGATTTGAACCCATGTCTTATCCAGATCTTTCCATTATAATATAATCTCTGCCATTGATGCAATGAGTTTTGGGGTTTTGGTTTTTTATTTGTTTGATACAATAGATATTTACTAACAAACTTTACATTACATTCTCTGGAATATTCCAGATACTGGTTGTGTCCAATGTCCAATTACTTTCTACTTTCATATGATGATCAATTGTTGACAGGGAGAATGTATTTTTAATTTGATTAGTATTTTGTCAACATTAATTGTTGTATTTGACCTAAATTATGTTGTTTCTTGTATTGGCTTAATTTGCATTGTTGTCATTATTGTGTGGTTCTTTTGTTCTACTTCATTGTGTGTCAATTCTATCAAGTCTTACTGTGCTCTTTGATATCTTCATTTTTTTTTCACTCTTTATAATACAATAATATACTTTACATTTATATATCAGTCTGTTCATGTTTCAGTTACTGAACTTGTTTGTTTCAAGCTTTTAGTTCTATATAACTTGTTTTGTAATTGTATAAGGTTGTATGTATCTTGATGTTAATTACCAGATATTTAATGCATTTTGTTGCCCTAAATAGAATTTATTTTCCTCTCCCCTTTACATTTTGTTAAGAATATATAGAAAAAAGTTAATGATTTTTATGTACTAATCTTTTATATTATTACTTTGCTAAAGCTATTATTTATTCATTTTTGGAGAGTAGTTCTTAAGAAAAAATGCCCAGCTAAAAGCTAATAGAGAATAGATTGTGTACAGACAAGTGTTAAAAAGTGAAAAGTGAGAGAGGTAATTATGTGCCCTTAGAAAGAGTTCAAAAAGGAAGTGAATCTTGATTTAAGCCTTCCAGAAAATGAAAAATGTGGAAATATAGAAAGAGGAGGAAAGGCATTTTAGATAGAATAGCAAGAGCAAAGACAGGTTAAAATGCATGTGATATATGCAATAAAGAGAAAACAATCCACTTTACTACATATATAATGTCTGTGCCTAGGAAGAAAGGGCCATTGATTGATGATAAATTCTTGAATCCAAACTCAATTGGCTCAAAAAATAGAAAAATATTTGGCTTTTTTTTTTTTTTTTTGCTTTTGTTGCATTTTATTTGCCACAAAGTGTTGTACTATTCTTTTAGAAAATACGGAAAAACAAAGGTTAGACAATATTACTGTTTGGTGATTTGAAACCTGTAAGATGTTTTCTTCCTAAGTCTTTACTTATCATGAATGTATTTTTTAAAAATAATTTTTTGTCGACAACTATTGTCAGTAAATCCTTCAGAATCAGTCTCTCCTGGAAAGCCCTTCCATATAAAAATCAATACTTTTCTTTTTTCTTTTTTTTTTTTAATTTAATAGCCTTTTATTTACAGGTTATATGTATGGGTAACTTTACAGCATTAACAATTGTATTTGGCATTTTTTAAAGCAGAATAATGGTTACATAGGTTAGAGGAGAAAGAAACTGGAGTTATATAATAATACTATGGTAATAACCCAGATCTGAAATGATTGAATTCCAGATTAAAATGGTAGTAGAAAGGAAGAACCAGAATCAGTTGTCCTTGTTGATTACTAGATATGGTTATCTAAAAAATAGAAAGAAAAAAGTAAAAAATTACAATATGTTCATACCATTGATATAATTAGTTGGCAAATGGGGATCAGATTTGTTTGGCAGAAAAGATTTGCTTAATGGAGATGGAAGTCATTGGTTTTATATCTTAGATCTTAGTTTTATGGAGTTTTACTTAAGTATGTTTCATAGTGGAATAAAGCCAGTTCTTGAATTCCAGATGATTGCATACAAAAATATAGATTTGCATATGTACAGTGATGAAAAACCCAAGGTGATGATTCAAGAGAGCTGTTATTTTTTATCATTGTGAGTACTTGTTCCATTCCAGTGCAGCTCAAAAAACCTCTGTGCCTTAGTTGATGATTTTATGATATGCCTGTGACCAAAAGAATTAATTACCTGGTGACCAGCATTCTGTTTATAAACTTCTCCAAACTTTGCCAGGCTGGTCTTCCATAATTGGCATTTTAAGTCTTATAGAACCTGTAGTAAAAAAGGCTTTTTATCTTGGTAGAATCAGTTAGAACTCTTACTCCACTGAGACCTCAGTATTATTTCTGTGCTATATTGAAGAGTAGGAAGATTTGATAGAAATATAATGCTACAGTATGAATAAAGAGTAAATGCTTGTTTTATGTTAATTTCTTTTTGTTGTTTAGTATTGACTTAAGTGATTGGGAATCACTGGGGAAACAATGTATTACAATCACTTAATTTGGGCAAAACAATGTTAAAGATGACATTTTAGATGGAGGGAAGTATATATAGTAATGAATGCTCTCTTTTTAAATGTTGTAAAGAATTTAAAGGGCTAAGTAAAACAAATTGTAGAAGCTAAATGGCAGCATTTTTATTCAGTATTTAGTAGCTGGGTATAATTTGCTTCTTGGTTGATTTTAAGTTGAGTAGATTCTAAAATTTAGTTTCAGCTTTTAAAGAAATTATAATAGTAGATTTTTCTAAGCTTCATTACAAAGCATGGTATTTTCAAAACAACCTTTGTATTTAAAAATCCATTTGGTTCACTATTATCATTTTTATTATTTGCAAAACTCATGATTGTATAATTTTAAAATTCCAAATCATAATAATGAGAAAGACAAAACAGTTTGAAAGCATATTTCTTAAAGAAGAGTCTTTTCCCATTCAGAGATAAAACCCACTATTGACAAATAGCTTGTAACCTCATCCTATGCTGTATTTTAACTAACCACACAGATTTCTCATCTTCTTAAAAGGACCACAACTTCCGTTAGCACTAATGAAAATCATTTATGTGCGTAAAGAAAGAGTACCTATTGACTTTAATTCATATGCTGTTTTGCTATATGTATTCTACTATATATCAGTTCTACTGTAACTCTTGAACTTATACTGAAGTAATTGGAACCTCTGTTTTTCTCCCATCATCATTATACTGGTCATATGTATCTTTTTTCCCCCCAGGGTGACCTTAGATTTGATTTTATGGATTTTCATTGTTGTAAACTTTTTTTCTCTAAGTAAGAGAAATATAGTGAATTCTTAAGGTAATGTATTTTCCAGAATATTTGCAAATGTTGTTATGAAAAGTAATTCCATCTCCAGGCCCTTGTATTTCATGTGCTGAAAAAAGACTTAGATTGCTTTTGATTGAGATTTTTCCCATTTTATTGAGCAGTGGTGTTCCAGGATCAAGCTGAATTGCACAGCATAAGAAAAGAGCAGTGAGCATTTGATGGAAGCAGATAATAAAATGCATCAATTGTGTCAGCACCTCGTTGCAGTCACATCTGGCTTACTGTCAGGGTCCCATTAGATTCCTGTGGTTTTATGTGCCAAAAATAATATGCTCTGTAGTTAATGGAACCAGGATATTTGCAGTTTGATTAAAAAAAATCATCTTATTTTCTTTCATATCTTTGTCAGCTTAAGTTCCATCTGAGCACCACCTTGTCTCTTTAAAATTTTACGACTGAGAGATCAATTGTTCTTTTGATCCATTTCTCTCTTTTCCCCCCCTTATTACAGTGACTCCAGCAGCCTCAGCAGTACTGATGCTGGTTTGTTTACCAATGATGAGGGAAGACAAGGTACTGAAATGTCATTAATTTTCTCTTCCTCCTTTGGAAAAAAAAAAAAAGTTGTGTTCATTATAAGTTATTTTATGAGTTGATGACTTATATAATCCATTTTACAGTAAACGTATGGCTTAATAGACTTGAGATTCCATTTCATAGCTAGTCTTTTAGGTGCTATGAATGGTCATGTCCTAAAGCAATTAAATCCCTTGATTATCTCCTACAGCTAGTATGCAAAGCTTATAATATTAGGAAGGATTATCTTTCTTTTTGAGACTAGTATTCTGAAAGCTTTATGTACCTCAGTCTTTTCAATTTTGTTCCTCTTTTAACAAGTTCACAAGAGAATGTTTCTCATTCTCTAACTGATTACAATTGTCTTTAAAATTGTTAAGCATTAATATAGCTGGATTTGCAACTCATTTGTCATTTTTATTCAGCTGTGACATTTATTCATCGTATTCATTTTTATAAGTAATTAGATGATTTTCTTGAATTCAGATTTCAGAATGAGGAAATGGAAATAGTGTTGTCTATTTTTTCTTCTATCTACCTTCTTTAAGAAATGCTTTAAAATGTGCTTTCCTAAATTTTTTTTCATTGTGACAACAATATTTTAAAACTACCCATCTTAAAAAATATGAAAGAATCTTAATCATTAATTAGGATGTGTTTAAGAATCTCACAAAAAATTTATCTTGTTGAAGTTGCTTCTAATCCATTTATTGTTACTAAAAAAAAGTGGGTTTTTTTAAAAAAATCATTTTAATCATTTTGTGCTTTCAAACAAGTAAACAGTTTAATTACAACTTTAAAACAAACTGGAAGTGTTACCATATCACAATCACTTTTTTCCAACCCATCTATCCCTATAGTGATATTTTTGTAGTAAAATGAATGAAATATGATCATTAGTTTTATTTTTAGTATAAATTATTTGTTCCAAATGATTAGGCTTATAGTTAATTTCAAAGATAATTTTAATCCACTTGTAAAACTCATGAGAACTTTATTTTGAACTTAAACTTTTTTGGTGAGAAAAATAGATTCCAATAGCTAGGAGGGAACTGCGAAGTTTCTTTCCACCTTTAGTTAAAGGTTAACTAAATTATGCCCAAAAGATAACTTCCTCTAAATCAGATCCCTATAAATTTCTATTTGTGTTAATTTAAAAAAACCAGCCTTCCAAATCTTTTAAAAGCTATTAATCTCAGAGAAGTATAGTATAATTTAAGAAACTTCAAACCTTCCATTTTTTCTGTCACATACCATTTTTTCTGTTCTCTCCAACTCTTAATCACTTCATTTGGAGATTTCTTGGTAAAGTTATAGGAGTTATTTGTCATTTCTATTCTAGCCTTGTCACTAGTGACAAAATAACAAAATGCTTTAAAACTATAGTTACTGATTTACTCAGCTTTACACTCATTGAGATCTCCAATTTTTCGAGATGACTTAGCTATTCTTTCCCTCCCTTAATTACATGTAAAATTTTTTAACATTCCCTTTTTTCAATTTTGTTCCAGATTTTCTTTTTTTCCCTCCCTCATCCTTGAGAAGACAAGCAAATTGTCATAGATTATATGCGTGTAGTCATGCATAACATGTTTCCATGTTCTCCATATTACAAAAGAAAATAGACCTCCCCAAAATCAACAAGAAATCCAAAAAAGGTATTCTTTGATCTCCATACAGCCTCCATGATGTTTGTTACTTCTCTGGAGGTTTATAGAATCATTCGTCATAGTCTTTTGGAATTGTCTTAGATCATTGTATTGCTGAGAAAAGCTAAGTCATTCCTAGTTGATTATCCTACATTGTTGCTTAATACAGTGTTCTGGTTCTGCTCACTTCTCTTAGAACACACTAATATTCCTTCACAGTCATATACCACAATATGTTCAGCTAATCCACAATTGATTGACATTCCCTCAATTTCTAATTCTTTACCACCAAAGAGCTGCTATAGATATTTTTGTATATAAAAGTCAACTTGACTGTTCTTGAATAGGAAGATGATATTACTCATTAAAATTCAGTCTGACTCCAGTGGTTTAGTTCAGTATCTTGTTTTCTAAAACTTACTTATAGAATTTAAATATTGTTAATAACAAAGTATGCATTGTTTTGAGTTTACTCATAGTTTTTTATAAATTAAAAAGAGTTTAATTGTTCATATGAATCATGTCAGTGATACTTATTATCTGATAAGAGAGAAATGTATGCTAGTATTATAATTTAATTGGAATAGGAAATTCTCTGCACCAATGCAGGTCAGTACCTTTGCAATTCATAGACTTAATGAGTTGCCTAGAGCACTGAGGTTATGGGGTTTACTCAGAATCACATATCCTTTAATTCAGACCTTCTGGCTTCAAAGCCAACTTTCTATCTACTATGCCATGCTGACTCCATATTATTTGATATCTCCTATTAAATTTATCTATTTTATATGAAAGTTATTATCTTAAAAACTGTGTTTATCACTTAAAATTGAATCTTAGACCTTTCATAAAGAAAAAGAAAATTACTTTCAGTTGAAATTTAGGATTATTTCCTGTGCATCTTTGGTAAAGTAGACTTTGAAATCAATAAAGAGATTGAGATAATTTTCACGGAAGCCAACATTAGCTAAAAAAAAAAAAAAAAAAGACTATTGAAAATCTTAGGTTTAAAGTCCCAAATTTCATTTTGCTATATGCTTTATATTTTTCATTTAATCATCTGTTTTATTCCACAAAATTACATATTTAGACATTTTAGAGGTCTGATTACCTTTCATTTCTTGTCTTAAAATAGAAGGAATAGTCGTTATTCTCAATAAAGAAATATTCCTTAATTTTAAATTAATTGTTCCCCTTAAATTAGACTTTTAAATATTCTCATATGTCATATTTGCTAGTTTGTGTTTGTGGCAGTATAGCATAGTATTTCTCAATATACCCCATGCTACTGTCACTTTTCATTTAAAATCAACTTTTTCAAAACTATTTCTTAATGAACTTAATCAGATTAATTTCATTTAGTCACATCTGTTCATGATTGTTTCTCCTTTTACATTCCATACAAATCATGAAATTAAGCTAATTATATACCATTATCAGCTGCAAAGAACGAGTTTCACAGTTTTATACCTTTTAATTCCCTGCAGGAGATTAAGGCTTGTTTCTTCTTAATATGGAAAGGGTAGTAACTTAAATGGATTTCTCTGCAGTTATTGCCAAAGGATTAACCAGTTTATTATTGTTTTTCACATTTCTAAATTGGTTCTAAAACATTACATTTTATGTGTTCTTATTGATGGCAATGTTTGTCATGCCATTAAAAACCATTCCTGGAATGGAGCTGCTGTGTAAAAGAAAAATGTATTTTCACCTTTTGTTGTTGTTGTTGTTGTTTTAATAAGTGTGCATTGTCTTGATGTTAAACTTGAATCTTTGGGGTCTGGGTGGGGTTTTGATTTATTATCTTTGTACAGGTGATGATGAGCAGAGTGACTGGTTCTATGAAAAAGAGTCAGGCGGGGCTTGTGGCATCGCAGGAGTCATTCCCTGGTGGCAGGCTGAAGAGTCTACAGAATTAGGAAAAGAATTACCAGATCCCGTCTTTCAAAGTATCTTAAGTGGTTCTTTTCCTCTTATGTCACCTTCAGGCAGAAGAGGTCAGTAACACTCAGACCCTGAGAGGTAGGCAAAGTGCTTGGGAGTATACTCAGAGGTGAAATGTACACTTAAGTATGTTATTTTAGTCCAACTGCTTCTAACTATCCTATTTCCTGATGTCTTATAGTGTTGCTACTAATTATTGGTTAAAATAAAAGACCAAATTTCACTTGCTTTTCTTTTACTTCCTGTATCCCCATGATAACAGTCAGACTTAAGGCCTTGGAAAAAAAAAATGTGAGGAACATATGATGAATAGACACTATTATAAACCAAAGAGTAATCAAGAATTGACTGTATTATAAATAATCCTCTTTCAGTTTCTTCTAATGCTTACTAAATAAATGTTTTCCTCATATATGTTTTACTTTCTTTTTATTTTACATATGTACATTAAATTACTTTGTATGCATAAATGTATGTATATGTATGTATTCCCTGCAACCACTCAGTATTTACTAAATTGAATTCTTTTGTTTCTAGGTTTCCAGGCTAGACTCAATCATCTACATGGAATGCCCTCAAAGAACATCAAAAAGTCTGGAGGAAATTCTACTGCAATGGTAGGAATTTTTTTTATATATTAGTGGTCAATATTTGGAAATGTTCTTCTCTTTCTGTGGAATAAAAAGCCACATCCTCATCCCTGAAGTCCTAATGTTATAGCTAAAAATAATCCATTTTCTTGTAGGCTACAAACTGGACCAGTGAGATTCCCCTATAAACCAAATCTTCTATTGCTAATTAATTAGATATCATTTTGAACATCTGGGGAATGACATTCGAGGAAACCTGTCTCCTGTCCTCTTCCCTGGAGATAGACTATTGAAGTCAGAGCCTGTCTGGTGGAAAGATGAGACTGTTTTTGCTCAAGGACTGGTATTCTTTCCTTTTAGTAAGAAATGAACTAGATTGAGGAGCTTTCTTAGTAATTTAGGTTGAGTATAAGAAGAGGCAGAAACTATCATAAATAAATTTATACTCTTTTTATTCCACATTTTTTCAATACTTTTATTTTTTTATAGTTTTTTTATTTTCAAAATACATACATAGTTTTCAGCATTCAATCTTACAAAATCTTGTGTTCTACATTTTATTTTCCCCTATCCTCTCCCCTAGATGGCAAGTAATCCAATGTATGTTTAACAAAAATTAATATTATTATAAATTTGTTTTGGACTGAGGCAATTGGGATAGGGAATTGCCCAAGATTATAAGTGTTAAATATCTGGCTACATTTGAACTCAGGTCCTTCTGATTCCAGAACCAGTGCTCCATTCCAGAACCAGTGCTTCCAACCAGTGCATAATCACTGCACCATTTAACTGCTTCCCACATTTCTTTTAACATTGAAACTTCATATTATTTTCTTTTGTCAAAATCTTTCCTAGAGTTAGGAAATTTAGAACTCTTAGCTTTGATCCAAGAATTCCTTACTATTTTATATTATGACTAGTGAAAGAATAAGCAATATCTGTCAGAATTATTCCAAGTGAATTGTGACTAAGTAGTGCATTGGCATTCATGGTTACATATTGGGTGAAGAAGTTTAACCAGGATTGATCATAATTTCTGAGTTCTCACTGTATTTTCAAAAGAGGATTAGATAGGAATGATCTTTTTTAAAATAAAGTTCACATTTTACATAAAATGTGCATTCTATTTGAATTATTGGCTTTTTTATCTCTGTGTTTATTGAAAAAATATTGTATAATATTGTTATATTAGTGAAGTGGTCCCAGTTCTTTTTTAGACCATAGAGTGTAGTTTAGAAACCATCAGCCTAGAGAATGTTGAACATTATCTAGAGCTATCAGTTTTACTTTTTATATTAAAACTGATTTTTTTAAATACTATTTTTTAAACAACTTTGTAAAATAGTACTGCCCTTCCCCAAAGAGATTTTTGGAATGAAAACTACTCTTCAGATATCACAGATCTCCAGAAAATGTTGATGTAGAATATATAAAAGCATTATGTAAACTAATTTTCACCAAGTTAAAAAAGAGTTATCATTTGTGAGCTAGTATATCATCATTTTGTTCAGCATATAGCAGCTTGCATAATTATAGCTGTAATTGCATCAAGTGATTAACTTTTATTAAGTGCCAACAATTTTTAGTAATCATTTCTTTAATATGTATTTTTATGTTATTTTATACTTGCATTGTCATAACTTAGAAGTTAAGATCAATTGAACTATTAATTGAAATGAAATTGAAATTAAAATTGTCTTTACCTCACCTTTATTACAAGGAAAAATTTTTAGCATATACAGTGTTTCAGACTGATTAACAATCAGTCACCTTTTTTGCTTGTGGAGACTGAGTACAGTTGAATCACAAATGTAAAGCTGCTCCTGCAACTGGATATTTTTGCTTTTGCTTATCTAAGGTGAACACTAATATTTTAAAATTAATACAGGTATTTATAGATAATGTGGTTTTGATAATTGCAACCTATTTTGTGTAGACCATTATGTGTTATAGACTGGAAATTCAGATAATTACTTCTGAATTATATATATATATATATATATATATATATATATATATATAAAGAAATTTTTCTTAATGACTGCCTTTCAGATATGAATAAGACACTTTAAAACCTTGACCTATGAACTTTGCCTTACTGATCATGAATCGAGATGAATGCTCTGTAGTTCTTGGTGCAGTTCTACCTATTTTTATTTTTGGTTCACTGCTTGCTTGAGCATAGCTGGGATTTGTAGCCCATTTTCTAGGCTTATTGCAATCTCACTCTGGTATTTTATAGGAGCTATTACAACTGATAGGTTAGCTTCATGGTATTGATGATACATGACTTAACTATACTAAAAGCTGCCTTCCCCTTCTAAATTGTAAAAAGGTGATTAAGTTTCAGTTGATGGAGATATACTGTATATATGTGTTTATAACGGGACTGGTGCATTAGGTCATAAACTGTTTCCCTGGCCCATTTTTTTGTATTCAAAATTTAGCTAAAGACAGTGGTTGCTTCTTTTGCTTTTTATCCCTTCTCTTATTTGTAAGACATCCTTTTAGGAGCTTCAATGATATAATTTTCTTTTTAATAAAATGCCTAGTTTGGAAAAGAAAGTTATGAGTTCAGATTCATGAAGGTATATTAATAATATTAATTGTTCCATAATATTTTACCCAGTTTTTATCATTTAAGAACTCAAATATTTGAAAAATGAAGGCATGCAGTGTAATAATCTATGTAAAATATGATAAATTCCTACACCAAAAATAAATTGGCTTTTAGAAAGACATTTTTGAATAAAACTAAACATATGTAGCATTGACTCATTGAACAGAATGACACCTGATTCTATTCAATCAGTGGTTGCACAAGTTAAGTGAGAATTTTTATAAGAGTTATTATCACAGTTCCTATGGAAGATAGAGGAAAAATTTTTGACTATCATTTTAATATGAAACAGAGGTTCCTAACCTGAGGTTCAATTTCAGGGAAGCTGCGAACTTTATGGTGAAAAATTACATCTTTATTTTCACTAACCTTTGGTTTCCTTTGTAATCCTATATCTCATTTTATGCATTTTAAATCATTCTAATAATGTAGATTTCACCAAGCTACCAAAGAGGTCTATGACACAAAAAAGGTTAAAAGACCCCCTAATGTAAAATAAAGCATATTTGAGCATTGGTCAACAAAGGGATAGGAGGAATTTTGTAGTTATAATAAATATACTCACTTATAATAGCTAGCATTTATATAATTCTTTAAGGTTCACAAAGTACCATTATGTGCTGAGCTCTGGTTATTTGTATTTATTTGGGCAAGCTTCACCCATATCTCATTTGAATCTTATCTTTATTATGAACTATGCAGAATTATTTTGATAAATATCAGATTGAAACTCTATACACTGGCTTGTCACAATACAACTTTTATTTTACACCAGAATCTTCTTAGAAACGTTTATTTCTTTTTTTCTTATTTATGAAGTTATTCATTTGAAATAATAACCATACTGTCATGATTTTTCTCCAGATAGATCTGAGTTTTAAAATACCATATAAAAACAAAAACAAAATAACATGTAAATAAGATGGAGTATGAGTAAACAGGGAGCTCTGAGTGTTATAAATTCAGAAAAATAAGTATTATTCTTATTACATAAAAGTTTGGGCTAACAGAAACCCAGGGAAATAGAATACTCAACTAATTGTTCCCTTTCTCATTCCCACACCATATTTTTAGAGGGGACGGTAAGGGAATGGAATGAGCCTTTATATAATACCTACTTTTTGCAAGACACTATCCTGAGGGATTTATAAATATTTACCTCATAAATACATCTCCAAACATTATCTTCAGTTTTTAAGTAGAACTCTTTATAAATATTGATCCTCACAACAATCCAGTGAGATAAGTCCTATTTTCATCCCCATTTTACAATTGAAAAAACAGAGGCAAACTGAGGTTAAGTGACTTCTTTGAAAACCAACCTACTTTATTAGAAATGCCAGTTCTTTTTATAAATATAGATATAGGGGATACTCATATATGTCAGGTTATCAGTCTGTTATCCTATGAACTTGATAAATACTAGACCTCTTCCTTTTTTTGATCATGTGTCTATACTGGTAATTTTATGACATTATTGGTAATAAACTTTGGCCTATTTATACATGCTATTTGTCTTTCTAGAGCTTCTTTGTTAGGATAATTGTTTTAAATGGACAGTTTTAAATGATATGTGAAAAATATATTTATATTAAATAAAAATTGAATAAACATGTTTCAACCAGAGTTATGCTCTTAATTACAGTTTTATTGTAATCTACATGTCTAAAGAGCTATCTACTAAGTAACATTTATATAATGCTTCAGGTATATAAGGTAGGATTCAATTTCAGGTCATATTTATTCTATATGCCATTAGAGAAGAATAACATTTCAGTAATAAGTTTGTATACATAGATGCTTATGTGTATCCTTATAATATTTTGGAATATTTTATAAAGCTTAAATTAAATCATAGCCCTTAAGTAGTTAGCTTCCAATCTAAAGAACTTTGCTATTATCTTTTTCAGGTTAGAATATTATGTTCTTTTAAAGATTTTAGTAAATTGAATTGTGGAAAAAACAGGTACATGTTTTTAAGCTATGATTTTTCCCAGTAAAATATGTTACCATGCTATTAAAAATGACACCATATTTGCTTACTATTGCATGTTCTCAACATAACTTATTTTTCTTTTCAAAATTCTGTTGGTCAACCCTGAAATTAATTAGGCTTATTCTGTCACCTTATACTCATATTTTAATATCATCTTTTTTAAAAAGTAAATAAAGATATTTATTGACAACCACTCATGTCCACTCATCTTAAAAATATTTTATAACGCCATATATTTTAACCACTTCATTTTAGAGGCAATTTTCATTAATCCTTCAGATTAAACAAAGGGATGGCATTTCAATTAGAACGTATTATCACCCAGTTCATACCACTTTATTTTTTTCCCAATAGTATTTTATTTTTCCAAATATACATTGTTTTCAGCATTCATTTTTGTAAGATTTTATGTTCCAAATTTTTCCCCCCTCTCTCTCTTACCTGCCCCTCCTCAAGAGAGCAGACAATCTGATCTAGAGTATGCATGTACAATTTTTTTTTTTTTTTTTTTTTGTGAGTCAGTGGGGTTAAGTGACTTGCCCAGGGTCCCGCAGCTAGGAAGTATTAAATGTCTGAGACCAGATTTGAGCTCAAGTTCTCCTGAGTTCAGGACTGGTGCTCTATCCACTGTGCCACCTAGCTGCCCCCTACAATACTTTTAAACATATTTCCTTATTTGTCATGTTATGCAAGAAAAAAATCAGACCAAAGGGGAGGAAACCATGAGGAAGAAAAAGCAAGCAAGCAAACAAACAAAAAAGGTGAAAATACTATGCTTTGATATACATTCAGTCTTCATAGTTCTCATTCTGAATGAGGATGGTATTTTCTATCCCAAGTCTATTGGAGTTGTCTTGAATTACCACATTGCTGAGAAGAGCTAACTCTATTTTAGTTGATCATTATATAATCTTGCTGTTACTGTGTACAATATTTTCCTGGTTCTCCTCATTTCACTCAGCATCAGTTTTTAGAAGTCTTTGCAGGCTTTTCTGAAATTAGTCTGCTCATCATTTTTTATAGAACAATAATATTCCATAACAATAATATTCCATTACATTCATATATCATAAGTTATTCAATCATTCCCTAATTGAAAGGCATCTACTCAATTAACAATTCCTTGCCACAGCAAACATTTTGCCAATGCTACAAATATTTTTGGACATGTAGATTCTTTTCCCTCTTTCATAATCTCTTTGGGATATAGACAAAATAGTTATACTGCTGTATCACTACTGCACTGCTGTACTCAAGTTTTATAGTTCTTTGGTCATAATTCCAAATTGTTCTCCAATATGGTTGGATCATTTTACAACTCCACCAATAATGCATTAGTGTCCCAGGTTTCCCACATCCCCTCCACATTTATCATTATCTTTTTCTTTTTCAACCCAATCTGAGTGGTATGAACTGATACCTCAGAATTAACTTAATTTTCATTTCTCTAATCTCTAGTTATTTGGAGTATTTTTTTCATATGACCATAAATGACTTTAATTTCTCCATCTGAAAATTGTTCTTATTCTTTAACCATTTATCAAGTACATATGACTTTATTTCATGGTATGAATAAAAGTTAAGTGGGAAATGCTTTCATTTGTCTATTGTCAAATCCCTATATGTATAACTGACCATATATTTTATCTTATTTGTAACTCAAGAAAGAGCCATTTAATGGAATCTGAATCTTTCTAGAAGTTTGATTTTTGTGTATTAATAGTGTATACCTTATCATATCCTATCTTGCCCAGATCCCCTTTTAAAACTAAGTATAGTTAGACTTCATAGGAGCCCAAATATACTTAATAATGCTCTTATATATCATGGTTGTATACAAGAGAGAATGATGCTTTGGAGCCTGGAGTAGCAGGGAAACTTGTAGATCTAAATATAAGAAAATTCTGGGACACTGATGATATATAAAGATCAAGGAAAACAATATAGAATGTTATATAATTAAGAATTAAGATCTATAAAGTTATTTAAAACAAAGTAAAAAAGCATTAATTATAATATTGTCATTTGATTACTTATTTTTGACATATGTAGAATTAGACATTTGTAAGAAATGCATACTTAGATTTCTATATTAATCTTCCATTATATCCTTCTTACTTAATGTTAGAATTAGCCCTCATTTTCAGATGTGATTGCTTGAAGTGGAGATAGATTATCTAATTCAGTGGTCATCAAATAAAGTTTATTACATAGAAAGTTATATAAAGTAACTTTGGCATGTGAGTGTAATGGAATATTACTATACCCTAGAAAATGATAAAATATAAAAAATACATAGGCACATGAGAAAACATATAAGCTGATACAGAGTGAAATAAGTAGAATCAGGAAAACATAAACATGTGTACAGTATGATACATGTGCATATATAAATGACTTCAACAGCAATAGATACTGTTAATTTGTGCTTTTCTGAGTCAATAGCAGTCTACAAGGATCTGTTTCTATTTGAGCTTGACACTACTGGTCTTGAACACTGTGTAAATGACACTAAAATCTTTGGTTCCTATCACTTCATGTCCTGTCAAATTCCTAGGATGTATATTAGAACTTGGCCAACACATCTTGATATCACATCTGAGTCTCTTGGATTACTCAGAAGATTTTATGAGACAGGGATGGGGAAGCTTTTTTCTGCCAAGGGCCCATTTGGATATTTATAACATCATTTATGGGCTATAAAAATTATCAACGTATATAGAACTCAAGCAGTGGGAGGTTGTTGTACCTAGCTTTTAGCTTACCACCATTGCCTGCAATTGCCTTAGCAAATGATTTTATGGCCTTATATGGCCAACATGTCAGATTCCCCACCTCTGATCTAAGAAAATATGATTAATTTCATGAAAATTCATATTAATTACTAGGAAAAGCACTCAAAATACAAAGTGTTTTGATAAATCAGAAGTATTATCTTGACATACAAAAGGTAATATTACAATTAATATTTTTTTACTTTGAATTTCAACAATTTTACAGGTTCTTACTTATCAATTCCAGAATATTCTATATTTTTTCCATAATCCTTAGTATCATTAGTGCCCTGGAATTGTGATGTATTCAGAGTTATTTTTTCCCTTGGTGAGAAGATTTAATCAATTTCCCTATTTCTATAGGTATTAAGATCATATTGTGTTGAAGTAATTCTTTTTATCATAATTTTATAAGGGGTGCAAAGTATGATAATTTCTGCTTTTAATCTTTCTCTTATTTATAAAAATATTTCTAGATAATCTTTCTGTTTATAATCTGGAGACATGAGTGTGCTTGTGACCAGTTTTAGAAAGCCAAGGTTACAACGTATATTCTGAATTTCTCTAAAATGTTTCTCACATAAATTTTCATTCTGCCTTTTGTTCTAAATATAAGGCCCTCTATAAATATGTTCCACAACTATACTGTTTGCATTCATTGATATTACGACTACAGGTTGGAATCCATTTGATTCTAAAGAGGGAGAAAACATGCCATCTTTTCAATCTTGCCCTTTAAAAGGGTGGCGACATTGCCAGAGTATCCATTATTTTTGCCATCCAATTCAAAGAAACAGAAATGCTGCAAACATTTTACTTTGCAAGAAGCTTCAACTCTGGATTTCTGCCTTTTATGTTACTGATAGAATTATTCTGATGGTCTATAAAACTCAGTTTTCTAATTTGCCTTCAGATATGTCAGATATCTAATATCAGAAAAGTTCAAAATCAATGATGGGTAGAACACTTCCAAGTAGTATTTAACAAGCACTTACTTTACTGTAGTTGCCTGAAAATCCTCCAACTGAAGGTCAATTTGAAGAACTGTGAATGTACATGTAAGTCATATAGATTGAAGAGGCTTTTCTGTCATTGCCAGAAACATTGCCCAAGGTAATGTTTAAATCTATTAGTTACTGGTAATCAGGTATGTTGAAAGAAAGCTGATATTTTTAAATTGAAAACTAGAGGTGATCATTGCAAAATGTATGTGTCCAAACTTTAAATCAGCAAAGATCAAGTTGAGAACTTTTAAAACAATTGTTGTTTGTTGTTCGGAATTGTCCAGAGCATCAACAATTCTCAGAACTGTTTAGAAGTGGGTGTTGATCATTTCCATGTATGCTGGAGAAATTGGTTTGACATTTTGGACTATTTATATAAAAGTCATCATTTTTCATTTTGAGTGTTTTATTCACATTATAGATAGGCTAACTAATCCTCTTTTTTTTTATCACTACTTTTCCTAATTTGCCGCTTAGGTCAGAATTAAATATGGTCTTAGAAGAATTAAATATAGTCTTAGAATTAGCAAGTATTTGTTCTTTTTTTTTTTTTTCCCCCTGAGAAAATTGGGGTTAAATCACTTGCCCCAGGATCACACAGGCAGGAAGTGTTAATTGTCTGAGTACAGATTTGAACTCAGGGCCTCTTGACTTCAGGGCTGGTGCTCTATCAACTGTACCACCTAGCTGCCCCAAGTATTAGTTCTTTTTGAAGCCTTTCAGTTTATTAAAGTTATGCAGATTCTTGCCTTTTCTTATTGTAGAAATTATGGTATCAAAATATAAAATATCACTTTATTTTTCAGGATCCTTTTGTGACCTTAATTTTTCCCATGTCTAATGTTTTTAGTTATTGAAATGTCTAAACTGTTGATTGAATTACATACAGATGACCTTCACTTAGTAGATATTTTCTAGTCTTGTTTTAAATTTATTCTTCTCACTTTAGAAAAGTTTTATGAAAGATTTTTTCTTATTCCCAATTTGAAATTTTCTTTTAACAATTTATTCTTTGTTCTCCTTTTTTCCTACTTTATCAGTCATGAAAGCCCATCTGAAGTCTTCTGTTGACCACTTTCTTTCTACTTCCACTGCATCTACCTGAGTTTTCATTTATATTTCATATCTGTTATTACAGCTGACTCCTAAATAATCTTCTAGCGTCCAGTCTTGCCCCCACATTCATTGTGTCTTTACCCCAGTGATATGTAAATTTTTCTAAAATTTCACTTGCACATAAAGAAATCACTTGGCCAGGGAACTTGAATGATTTCTTCTCATCTATAGTTTAAAATCTAAACCTTAAGTTAATTTAAGAAGTTTTTAAATAGCTACTACATGTCAGGCACTGGTAATATTAAAAAAAAAAAAAATTAAAGTCACTTCCCTCAAGGAGCTTACTTTCTTGGACTAGAGTCAAACATTACTTTGTAATTTGGCCTCTATCCATATTTTTACCTTAATTTCCTACTCCTTTCTCTTATGTACTATCTACTTCAGCTGCATAGCTCCATCTTTGTTCACACTGTGACACTGCATTTGCATTTGTTTCTCCTGCTGAACTTTCTGCCATTCCTTGCCCTTACTTTAAAGCCCAGCTGAAATACCACCAGAACAAAGCTTCCCTATCACCCCAATCCTCTGTGATCACTTTCTATAAATTCCATCTAAAGTATATCCTGTATTCATTTGACACAGTCTATGATTCCAAGTGGTATTATTAATTTTTAGTACATAATGTGAACTGAATAAATGCTGATAACAGTCTCTGGTGTTATCCTCTATTTTTTTCAAGCTCTGTTTCCCTCATCACATTACTAATGTAGCTTCAACAATTTTATATTTCCTTCAAACATAAACCTAAAGCCATTTATTAATTTTTAATGTCCTTTGACAAATACAGAGAATTTTTTTATAACTGTTATGAAGAGCCTCAGATTCAGATGTGTTTCATGGAATCATAACATTTTAGAGCTTGAAAGAAACTTGGTGATCATCCTTGTCATTTTACAGATGAGGAATCTGAGGTTGAAAGAGAAAACAATTTGTCCAAGAGCAGGGTTTCTTAACCTTTTTGTATATGTGCGTCATGAATTTCTTTGGCAGTATAATGAAGTCTATGTACCTTTCTCAGAATAATATTTTAAAATACAAATAAAGGGGAGTAAAAATAAACATAATTTTTTCCCTATCTATATTCACAGTTTCCCTGAAATCTGCATATATATATATATATTCTGTGGACTGTGGGTTAAGAAGACTTTGCCTTGAATATTATAGATTAGTTTTGACTCTTCTTCTCTAGCAAAGTACATCAATGTATCTGGAGTCTAATGGAGATTGTTTGAAAGAGAATTGTTATAGAAATGATCCTGTATAAACAAAGCCATTGCAAATAATAATGCCATCGTAGCTCATCTATCTTAGATATCTACTTCTGCCTAAAATAATTTGAGTCATAATTATATCTTGATACATTTATCTCAGAAAAATAAAAATAAAAAGATGCTAGACAATTTTTATAATTGATCTTATCTTTTAATATGTCTTGAAATTTATACAAGATGTAACAAAAGTCTTAGTAACATTTTAATCTTTAATCACTTTATATTTTTCTATGTGTATACACACACACACACACACACACACACACACCCCTGTTATCTCAAGAATATATAATTGAATAATATATATTATACGCATCATAAGTGCATATTTTAAGACCATTGTTGGGGCTGTTTGGGTTACGTGTCATTAATAGTGATCCAAGTTTTATCTCTTCTTCCTTTGTAGTCTACCAGTTCTTCCACGTTTATAGTCAATTATCAGATAGCTTTCTATGTAACATGAATATGAATTCAAAAGCAGGGCCCAATGCCTGTGTTAGTATTACTTTGTACTTCTGAAATATACATTGATTTTGGCAAATTAAGATATAATTGAACACCATTGTGAAGCCAATTAAAGGGATATATTAAAAATTCCCCTTTTAAGGAAAAAAAATATGAAATATTAATTATATCTTCCATATATCTTTGATTATTTTTTATTTTCACATATCTAATTTCCTTGAGGCTTGGTATAATGATATATAATATTGAAAATAATTGTTTTCAGTGTTATTTTATTTTTTTTTTCTGAGGCAATTGGGGTTAAATGATTTGCTCAGGGTCATACAGGTAGGAAGTGTTAAGTGTTTGAGTTCAGATTTGAGCTCAGGTCCTCCTGACTTCAGGGCTGGTGCTCTATCCACTGCTCCACCTAGCTGTCCCCATTGAAAATAATTGAACCAGAATTTGAACTATACATTTAAAACCTTTTTGTCATTCTTGGTAGCTTTTGTTACATTTCTAATTTTTACAGGTAAATTAGTTTATTACCTGTTCTGTATACCTGTGATAACAACATTTTCTTCTTTGCATTTACGCAGGTACTTCACCTTATGGCTTTCCTTGCCTTGTTTGTATCCCTAACTTCCTCTAAAACACAACCCGGGACCTAGTTTGTTTTTTCTTTGTATTTCCATTGCCTTAAATATAATATATTGCCTAAGTACTTAATAAAGATTTATTGAATTATATTTTTATGGATGCAAGCATCATTTAACAATAGAGGCAACTCTTGTCTTCATTGAACAAAAAAATTTGTTAAAAAATATAATAATTTTATAAGTAAATTCCACTGAAGCAAATACCATTATATTGAAGGATTCTAAATGAAGCAGTTATGTTGGTAAGCTCATGACTATAATAACAGTGTTTTGTTGTTCTGGTTAAAACAGATTCTCTACTTTGAATAGCACAACATGTCCTTTCTCCAATTCTTATCATTTATCAGTCATTCTCATAACAAAAAGAAAAAAAAAATTAAATCTATATACTGTTTGTAATATAATTCCAGCTTGCTAATTCATACTGAAAATTAAAATTATTCAGTTCAATTCAGTAAACATTTATACATTAGGTAGCTACAGAAAACAGGACTACTTGTGTAATAGGGCAGATAAAAAATTAAATAAAAATTTTCCCTACTTTCATAGACTATATAAATACCATGATAAATATTCATATGCAAATAACATTACTGTAAAATAATGCATGACAAGTATGGTAAAATATGTAAAGTGCTGGATTAGATTTGATAGTAGATAAGTCATTACAGATTTGGAGTGACAGAATCAAGGAAGGCTTTTTGGAGGGAGTGGCAGAAGGCAAACGTAAAAAATAAGCTTATACCTGCATATAACCTCCTCATAACACTTGTTTAGTAGATACTATTCAACTACACACTTTTATTCCCCTAAAAACATACAAGCAGATGCTTATCCAAAGGAAACTATATTTAGCTTGGATTTCTTGAGAATGGTAGTTTTTTTTTTTTTTTTTTTTTTTTTTAATATTTCTGACAGAATTTCAGTCTAGGTTACTACCACACAATGGAAAAAAATTATACATATATATGTATATATACACATACTGTGCAAAGAACAGAATTTATAGAAATTATTGTCACAACAAACAGTATATCGGTATGGTACTTTAGATAATCAAAGAAATAAATTTTATTTATACATACATATGCATATACACTACAAACATACACATATATATATTGTGTGTGTGTGTGTGTGTGTGTGTGTGTGTGTGTGTCTTTGGAAAGAGACCCAGAATCATGATTTTATGTTTACAGTTTTCCAGTGCAGAAGCTTTCTACCAATACAAGCAGCACCTGCTCTTCAACTTATACTTCTGTGTGTTGCCTGAGGTCCCAAGGGGTAAGTGATTTGCTCTGGGACAAGTATCCTGTGTATCAGATGCAGACTTAAACCTGGTTTTCTCTGCTTCCTCTAATCTTTGTACATATTTATTAACTTTTTAATCACTTTTTTTTTGTAGTGTAACATAGACCTATCTTAAGAACTATTGACATATATCAGTTTTCGTCAGTGAGTTTGGAAAGGCATAAATTAATACCCTCAAAGAATGGAAAAAAGCCAGATTTGTTTTCATCTACCTCAAATTCTGGTATTATTTGCCCATGTATTTGAAGTAGGCATAAGCATTTAAAAGGTTCACGAATTTACTGAAATAAAATTTATAGATATTTACCTCATTTGTCTCTAAATAGCATCTACTCTTTGGTTCAAAAATAATATATTGATATTTAATAAAGCAAAATTTATTTTTTAATTTTGAAGTCAGTGTTCATTATAACTTCCCAAATAGTAGATTAGAGACCATTTTACTTCAGTCCTTTTAATTTAATATAAGAAAAACATCCAATTACACAACCTTTAAAAATTGATCACAAACTGAAGTCCTGATTTTAATATGTGGTTATAACAACAATTCTTGAGCACAAAACATTATTGGCAATATGCTGTAATGTACTCACAGCTATGTGTCCCACCTCTGCTTCTCAAGTTACTTGCAGTTGTACAAGTGTACAAGTATTATACACTGATTGTGGTATTTCATGATTCAAGCCATACAGTACATAGAAAGAATTTTGGTTTTAATAATAATTTTTATGTCAGGGAGCAGTTTGGGAATTTCTCACATATAGTCAGTCTCATTCATTCTCTTCTTCCTGTTAAATTTGGGGCCTTAATCATTATTATTCATTTAATATGTCTGTCAAAAGTATATTTAATTATGGATGGGTAACTTCTTGAATTAGTACAACTAATTTTCTAGATAATAGGCATTTCTAATCTATTTTTTTTCCTGTGTAACTGTAATATTCTGGAACTTGCTGTAGTCAGTACAATGTTGTCTGTAAACTGGAGTATCTGGAAAACCCAACATCAAAAATAGTCCTTCTTATCTGTAGATTTCATACAATATATTCTCTATGATAATGGTGAATATCTTTGTTGAACATGTATATCCACACATTTAATGTCTTGTATAATATTGATAATCAGAGGATCAATTCAGTATCAATTAGAATAAAAACACAAATCACAAAATCTGGAGAAAAAGCTTAGAAGAAGATTCTGCATGTAATTATAACAGTCTCTGTTTAGACAATAAATGGAATATGAAAAAAAGAAAAACACATTGACACAGACTGTCAGCATTTCTAAAAAGAAAATTAATGGAGGAGCAGAGAGATGAAATTATATATATGATACCAACTTCTTGTTTAATAGTTGTGGACAGTAATACAGTGCTAATAATGACAAGGTCCTAGCTACTGGTGAGTTCATGTTGATATTTGGTGACTACATTCCAGTTTATATGTAGTAGATACATCTTAAATATATATAGTAGAAACAGTACACTTTCATATTTGAACAATTTACTTGTGTGATACAAAAATTTGTGTTACAAATCAAATTTTAATAAATGACACTTTAGTGAAAGATTCTATTTTACAAAATAATGGTAAATTCCTTTTTTCATAGTAAGATTATTATGTTGCTGTTCAAACAGTAGTCAGAAATCAAACCCCAGTATGTATAAATCAGCCACAATTTATGACAACTCTTGGGACACCAGGTCAGAGTTTGTAATAGGCCAATTGTATTTTTCTATTAGAAAAAAAAAAAAGCTACATGAAACTATCCTCCAAGGATAATTAACTTCGGGGACTGCTGTTATAGTACTCTAGAATAAATAATAATAATAATAGACACTTATATAGCAAGTTTAGGTTTTGTAAAGTACTTTGCATATATTATCTTATTTGAAGCTCACAACAATTCTGTAACATAATTCCTAAAGGTAGTTTTATCCCCATTTTGCAGATGAGAATACCAGACACAGGGAAGTTAAAAATATTGCCTATGGTAAAATATTTGAAACCAGGCCTTCCTGATTTCAAGTACTCTTGTCTGCTGAGGCACACTATGGCCCTCTTTTCTCCCTCCCTACCCCGCAACTATATATACCTGTTAGTGTTTTTTCTTTTTATTCCTTTCATTTCTTTTTGTTCCTTTCTGTTACTATCTTTCTTTTTTTTTCCTCCTTCTAATTATATTTGCTCATGGTATCCATGGGCTTTGCATTCTTGACTAAAGTGTTCTGATTTCTGACCTTATTTTTGCTGAACACTTTAGGATCATAAGATTTAGAATTGGAATGCACTTTTGGAGATAAAGTGATACCAACCTCATTGTGCAAATGAAATTGAGAATCAGAAAAGTGAAATTTATTCCTTAAGTTCACACAGGTAATTGAGAGCCAAAATCCTGATTCTAGTCCTCTGGCTTCAGTGATTTTTCCATTATAATATTTCCATATATACGATAGTTATAGAAACAGATAGGCCAAAAATCACACTGCTCTGAAAATTGGAATGTAATTTAAGCAATAGATTCGTTACAAAAAGTTCTATTTAAAATTCAGAGGCTAGAGGGATTCATCTAAATGGAATTTCCTGTGCCTTATTGTCATTATTATTATATTCCTTAAAAAATGTTAAAAGCAGAACTAGATTTAATTGGGAACAGAATGAATTGCTGTGATTTCAGTCATCCTACTATTGGATTTTTACTGAAGATTCTTTACAAAAATCTATGAAAGATGATTTTATATTCTCATACTTTGCTTCAATTATAAAAAAAAGCAGTTATTTTATCTGTGTATGCAGTAATTCATGGCATATAAAATATAAAAGAATACTAGCAGGATAGTGACTTATCTCAGGATTAATTTTCTTTGAATGGCATTCAGTGAAATAAGGAAAATTAAACAAATATAATCATAAATGGCTTTAATATTTGCAAAGCATTTCATATACATTATTTCATTTGAATGTCTGAAAACTGTGAGGTTCCTACTGCAAATATTGATATATCCTCACTTTACAGGTAAGAAAAATGAGAATTGGAGAAGTTTGGTCATCAGTCTGTGGTATTTGAATACATCTTCTTGATTCCAAAGTCAGCACTCTAATCCATTATATCCCACCATGTCTCAGGAAACAACATGTGTCTACATAAAAAGATGATTAGTAATGCAAAGTAATACATGAATGTCAGTTTAGTAGTAAAAAATAGTCAAAAATCAAAATATAAATGTCTGAACCAGGAGAAACATCGTTTCATAGTAAAGGTGGGCTTTGAAGAATGGATTGAATTTATGTGGATAGAGAAAAATTGTTCCTAGGCCTGATGAAAGAATTCATTGTCTGGACTGGATGAAACATCAAGTTTCATAGTAAAGGTAGACTTAAAGAATGGATTGAATTTATGTGGATAGAGAAAAATTGTTCCTAGGCCTAAAGAAAGAGTGCATTTCAGGCATGTGAGATGGTAACTAAAAAGGCCCAGAGAACAGAAATAGAGTGTTGCAATTGATAGAGAGAAGGTTCAATCTGAGTAGATCACAATGTGAGAAAGGGGGTAATATCCAATGAGGATGGAAAGACAGACTTGCCAGTGTTCTGTAGGGTTTAAAAAAATCAATAGGGGAGTCTCTAGTTGATCCCAGAATCTTTAGAAAAGTATTGTAAAGATGTAGATGGTTAATAAATCTTGGTTTGAAATTGAATAATGGCTGTGGGTTATGATAGAAAAAATCCTAGTCTGGGAATCAGAGAGATGTTTGTTTTAGAGCTAGGTCTCCTATTAATTAACTTTGTGATTTTGGGTACTTTGGGATCTCAATTTTCTGGAATGTAACACAAAAGGATTGAACTAGGTGATTTCTAATGCCCTTCTAACTCTGATCTTGTGTTCATCTATAAGTAATTGCATCATGAACTTTAAGTTACATAAGATTTAAAACAATTAAATTAACTTGTCTCTGAATTAGTCAAAAATGTTATAGGGGAAAGATGCAAATTAGAACATGTATAGATATTGTAACAAATTTAAAATTTTGAAAATATTTTAAATTAGCTTTTTGCATGGATTGTTGATTATTCTTTTTACCTTGGATAATCAAAACTTCTTTCTTCTTACTTCTTAACCCTTTTTATTCTGAATTTCAAACTCCTAGAAACCTACTCTCCAAATTTATCAATAATAACTTAAAAATCAAATTCAGTGATATTTTCTGTCTTTCTCTTCCCTGACTTCTCTGAAGTTTTTGACACCATTTATTTGCCATCTTTTCCTCCTAGATTCCATTTCTGGGTTTCTGTGACTCTTTCTTCTTTTTTTATTGCATAGCTGGCTGCTTTTCAGTCTTTTTTGCTGGATTTTCTCTCTATTCTTTACCCACAGCGCCACATTGCTGGTCTGTATGCTTTTACACTAACCAATGTAAAGGCACTGACCATCCCTTGTGTTTGGAATGTGCTTTCTCCTGGCCTCTTCCTCATCCTTCTCTTTCTTCAAGAAGCATCTGAAGCACCAACTTTTATATAAAACCCTTCTGGGTTCCTCTTATTGTCTGTCATTTATTTATTTTGCATGTATTTTTATACATGTAGTGTTTCAACTGATAAAATACCAGTTTCCTTGGGAGTAGGAATTGTTTTTGTTTTTGTTTTTTGTATCTATATCTTCAGTACCTAACTTAGTACCTGGCAGTCAGTCAATCAATAAACATTTATAAAGTACTAGGGATTAAAACAAACAAACATTAAAGAAGGAGGTCACAGTTTAATGGAAGGATAACATGCAAACAACCATGTACAAACAAGATATATGCAGAATAAATGGGAAATAATCAACACAGGGAAGACCCTATAATTAAGAGGAATAAAGAATGGCTTTCTGTAGAAGGTGGGATTTTAGCTAAGACTTGACAGAAGCCAGGGAGGTGAAGAGGGAGTTATAGTAAGGCATGGAGAACAGAGAGCAAAAATGATCAGTGTTAGGAGGACATGCATCTTATTCAGAGAACAGCAAAGAGGCCAGTGTCATTGAATCTCAGAGCCTAAGGAGGAAAAAAAATTAAGTGTAAAAAGGTAGATGTTATGGGTTGTTTAAGAAAGGTTTTGAACATCAAAATACTCTACATTTAATCATGCAGATAAAAGTGGCCACTGGAACTTGTTGAGTGGTATTGGGAGTGAAGGTGACACTGGCAAATTTAAAATTTAGGAATATCACTTTGGCAGCTGAATTGAGGAAGAATCAAAGTAGGGAGACTTAACCAGGAAACCATTCTATATAGTCTAGGTGGGCTTCTATAGGGGAGTGAATAGAGAGTACATGAGAGATGTCACAAAGGTAAAATTGACAGGTCTTGGCAGCATAATGAATTGAGAGGGAAGAAAGAGTGGAGAGTTGAGGTTAATACTTGGTTTAGAAACCTGAATAACTGGAGGATGGTGGAATCTTAAATAGTAATAGGAAAGTTTGGAATGGTGGTAGGTTTCAGGGGAATGGAGAGAATAAGTTTCAATTTTAGATAGATTGAATTTAAGGTGCCTAGGAACCTTCAACTTGAGATTCCCAACATGCAGTTGAAAATATGAGTCTAGAGGTTGAGAGGACTAGATAAGTAGATTTGAGACTCATGAGCATAGATTTATAGTTCAGTCAGTGGATATGCTGAAATCACTAAGTTTATTCCTGAATTCCCAATACATAGCCTGGCATAGAGTATGTGTGAAGATCGCATATTTTAAAATCAGCAGGAGTCAGGAATTCAAGTTAGGGGAAAATCGTCAGTCTTTATTCTCAGTGAAGAAGGATCAGAGGTGGAAGATAATTGGCGATAGCAATGTGTGCAGCTGAGTCAAGAAGCTAGCTAGATCAGCAGCTACACGACCAGCAGCTAGGAGTATGGAACCCAGGCCCAATCTCTCTCAGCTTCTCTTCCTGTCTCTCTCTCTGCCTCCACCCACCAAAATCGTCTATACAACACATCAGGACTTGCACGGAGAGTGGGCAGGGACCATTATCCAATCATGTATATTAATAGAGTATAGCCCAATTACTATTTAGCCTCACATACTTGGGACCTCAGTGCATCAACTCAAACTTAAGCCCATTACAAGTATGCACTTGTTAAATGCTTTTTGAATAAATAAACAGAACAGATTCAGCCACATATTTTACTGATTGTTTTAGTTTACTTTTCGAAAGAATGTTGCATAATAACTGATGATGATAATAAATAATTGTGATTTAATTAATTGTATGCCTTGGGGAGGTCATTTGATTATTGGTAATTGATATAATTGTTGCATAAATACATTTTCTCTCCTTCTGGACTTTGGCATTCCTTAAGGTAGGTTTAAAAAAATGTTTTGTTTTGTTTTTTTGCAAGATTAAGGTAATATGTAGGCTTATCTCCCAGGTTTATTAAAAGAACCTAGTGAGCTACTGTTTCTGAAAATGTTAACTATAAACTAAAAAAAAAATCCAATGAAAGATATTATAACATTAGAAAGGCAGAGATTCAGCAGATAATAACATTCAGATTTATATAGTGCTTTCCTTTTTGCAAAGCAATTTCATCAAAATCATCTGTTATTAGAATGATTTATTCCCCATTTTACAGGTGGAGAGACTGAGAACTACACATGCAAAGTACTTGCAAATGTCATACAGCAAATAAGTGTTTTTACTGGGATTCAAATCCAGATCATCTGACTCAAGTTTAATGTTGACCCACAGGCAAGATGTATGTTTCTCTTGCTTTTTAAAAATAATTCACATAAACTTTTTATGCTGCTTGCACTTATAGGTCATCAAAATGTCCAAACAATTCCATCAAAAATTTAGTCAAATCATTGAATAAAAAATCATATGTTTGTTGTTCAGACAACCAATGAATAATTCCAGCCCGCTGTTTGACTTTTATTTAATTTTTTCCCAGCATGTAGACATGACCTTTCTTTCTTCCTTTCCATACCATCGCTCTAATACCCATTCAATTCAATTCAACAGTCATTTATTAAGAATATACTATGAGCCAGGCACTGTGCTAGATAATCACTGAGGAACACAAAGACAAAAATGAAGAAGTCCCTGTCCTTGGAGTTTACCTTTTTAGATTCGGTTCAATCCAGCGATCATTTATTAAACTTATCTACTATATGGCAGACATTGGGCTAGATGGTCATTGATTATACAAAGACAAAAGTGAACCTTCTATGTCACTGGGACTTATTTTCTCATTTGGAGATTATAAAACAGTAGGCAAATAGCAAAATATTTTCTAGTTTGGGAATTGATGAGGCTAAGGATAAGAAGAGTTAACAAGAAAGGCTTTTTATATGAAGTGAAACTTTAACTGAGCTTTGATTAGAAAAAGCACAAAGATGAGAGATGTTGATGGAATGTAATATAAGAGGATAGGCAGGGAGACTAGTTTTTCTTTACTTTGGGGAGGGAGGTAATAGGATAGGAAGGGGAGACATATGAAAGCAGTGTGTAATGATAGATTGGAACTAGATTATAAAAAGGTTTTACATGCCAGATTAATTATTGTGTACTAAATTAACTCTTTCTCCTCCAAATTTTATTTAAATAGTGTCATCCTTTTAAAATTAGCTTTACCCATGTTAGTTACCCCTATTTGCCTTATAACATTAAATAAGATAATAATTATTAATAATAAGCTGTTATTATCATTGTTTGTTTTCAGTTATAAACCTGTATTCTGTTGAATTCTGTTTTCTCAGTTTTAAACTAAATGACACATTTCACTAAAAATTCCATTTTTAAAAATATGAGAATTTCCTTACCTCTATGGCTTTACCCTCTAACAAATGCCTATTTCAAGGTTTGGTTGCGTTTTAATTCTGGAAGATGACTTAGAGAGAGTCTTATTTTGTCTGATCCTTAATTTAGCTTTGTAAATGGTTTCTAAGACTTGCTGTCAGCCATAATTTAATGCAGGCTACAAAGTTGGCATTATCCTTTCCAGATTTATCAGTATCACTTCTTTTCCTTCTTAACCAGTCACATTCCTTAAAACTGCTCCCCAGAACACTAACCTATTACAGCACTTGAAACTTTTAAAATAAGTCAATTCATTCTTTAATTCAAAAGCACAGCCTTTGATAATCATCTTCTCTCAATGAAGTTTGGTAATTGATATAATTGTTGCATAAATACATTTTCTCTCCTTCTGGACTTTGGCATTCCTTAAGGTAGTGACTTTAAAAAAAAAAAAAGAATAGCTCCAACCATCTGGTAATAATGATACATATTACTGGTAATTACTTATTGAATTACTGATCCTTAGAATTTCATCACAAACTTGAGTTTTTGTGAAATGTGTGTATATTATTACTGTTATTATCACACCTATATTGTCTGATTTTTAAAGACATGTCTTTATTTTTCCAAACTCAGTGAGGGTATGAGCTCCTTTTCCTAGTTACCCTAATTATCTTTTTTAAGTGAACTAAGGCATGGATGTGTTAGGAGACCAAAGGGCCAGTTTTGATCTTGTGGTTTATGGTGTCACTATATCTTGAGTGAATTACAGACTTTACTTATTTCTGGGCCATTTGTTTTACATATAGATTAAACATAGATAATTACTTATCTGACAGGTTACTTTATTACTTTGATGTATCTCACACTACCATATACAGTTATTATTATTACACTTTTATTCACTTCTGACCCTTTTTAATCTTAAAGGAAGGTATTACAAGTTACATTTAAAGTTAGAAAAATTGATTTTATATTTTAAATGATTACTTTAAGTGATCACTCCTTTATATTGATCTGTCTTTTATATTGATTTAAAAATGAAATATCTACTTTTCTCTAATAAAATAAGTCCGTAAGTAGAATCAAATCCTTATAACAAACACAAAACTAAATTATATTTCTATCTCAAAACCAAGCAAGGAAATAAAGAACCTCCTGTAGATTAACAACACTTGTCATGATTGCTTTGCTTACTTGAATTAAATATAGAAATAATGACTAACTTTAATTTTTTATATTTGTTGAGGGCATAAATGTGTCAGAAATAATACATTCACTTAAGCATTTTAGTTGAAATTATTTTCTCTTGATATAACTGCAATTGAAATTATTCTGGAAAGGTGAATTCCTGGAAATTATTTATACATATTGTATAATCAAGATTATAACAATCAAGATTGTTTATCAAGAGATAGAAACTGAGAGGAAATGTCATATTAATATAATGTCTCCCTTTTTTATCTTGGATTTATTTTGTAAAACATTAAGATATCCCTAATTCTGATTTGGGGTGAACTTTGCTTGTTGTTTTAGATTCATACAGTTCTCCTGGAAAAGCAAATGCATTCCAACTATGCAGTGCTTTTTATTTAATTTTATAGTTTTATGGTATCATATATTAAAGATTGCCAAAAATATAGAAAAATTTTAGAGAGCATTTTGGGGTTTGATGGATTACTACTCTTGAAAGGGAAACAAAACACTAAATATTTCTAATCCCGCATTATTTACCGCATGGGTGGTTAAATGCTACTTTAAGCCTCATAAAATTAAAAGGGAGAAATCTGCCAACTGTAGCAGGAATTGGATTTAGGAAGAGTGGTACAGAGCCAAAATATTGCTACAGAATTAAATGTCAAAAATCTTCTTTAATAGTAGATATATAGTTCACAGTGCTTGGTTATGATTAATACATTTAATCTAAATCACTGAAAGTTGCTCTCTCCTTTTCCATAAAATACAATAGGACACAAATCAGTTTTACTGTAGGTGGATAACAATTGGAAAATAATGCATCTTCCCGCCCAATAAATTGTCAGTTATACCTTTTAACTAAAATCAATTCATCTTTCCAAAATTTATTGCAATTTCTAATAATAAATCTTCTCAAATGTTTATTCATTTGCTTTTTGATACATTTGTGCCACTTTTGCTATGGTCTAATGTTTTCTCTTTTGATTCATTGTAAATTACAAAATCTATTTTGAGTCAATTTTCTAGTTAAGAAGTTAAAATCTATAACCCAGCCACTTTTTCAGTCTCCTTTATACATTTTAATACCCTTGAACTTGAACTTAAATGCAATCCAGTAAATTCTGATCAGAAGGTGATTAAAAGACTTTTCAATGTAACTTCTTGTATAGGGGCCAGATTCATAAAACAAGCGCTTATGTTCTTGTTAAGTCCTTGTTGTCATATATCCATTTTTGATTCAAAAATATAAAGAGAATTATTGCAGTGCTTAAATACATAGGTCTAAAGAACATCACCATCCATAGGCAACTAATCTAAAGAAATGGAAATTCCTTATTGAATTAGATTCCAATTTTGTTCATAAGTAGAAGTCCCTTTAATTGTCATTTTGAAACAGTGACTCAGTAGTTGTATTGAAGAAAATAGGAAATGTCAGAAGCAGTATGTCTAAGCAGTTTTTCTATATTACTATTCTCAAGATCCTTTTTCAAGTTTTTTAATGTTTTCTAAGTACTTGAAAACATGGTTTAGTGGAATTAAATAAGCACAATTATGAAACTTCCATAAGGTGATAATAATTTAAATAAAAGGCTTTTTCAGATTTTTAAAGTCCTTTTGTATAGATAAAGTTTAACTCCATATCTTTCTCTTTAAGTGCTTTTAAAATATCTTTTTTACAATAAAATATTTTGGTTTTTGAAATTTTAGTATCTATTAGTTATGACTTTTTGTCATTGAGAAGGGAATCTCCTTTCAAACCCATAATTGCCTAGAAAATTCTTAATCTTTTTCTTTCCTTTATTTCCCAGCTGGAAAATCAAACTTTAAAAAAAAATGAAAATGATAACCAGATTTTAAGATCATAGCATTTTAGAATTTGAAGGGACTTTCAGAAAACAATAGTCATATAATCATAGAATTTCTTTTTTTTTATTATAGCTTTTTATTTAGAAGTTAGATGCATGGCTAATTTTATAGCATTGACAATTGCCAAACCTTTTGTTCCAATTTTTCCCTTCCTTTCCCCCACACCGTCCCCCAGATGGCAGGTTGACCAATACATGTTAAATATGTTAAAATATAAATTAAATACAAAATAAGTATACATGTCCAAACAGTTATTTTGCTGTACAAAAAGAATTGGACTCTGAAATAATGTACAATTAGCCTGTGAAGGAGATAAAAAATGCAGGTGGACAAAAATAGAGGGATTGGGAATTCTATGTAATGCTTCTTAGTCATCTCCCAGAGTTCTTTCGCTGGGTGTAGCTGGTTCACTTCATTACTGCTCTATTGGAACTGATTTAGTTCATCTCATTGCTGAAGATGGCCAGGTCCATCAGAATCGATCATCATATAGTATTGTTGTTGAAGTATAAAATGATCTCCTGGTCCTGCTCATTTCACTCAGCATCAGTTCATGTAAGTCTCTCCAGGCTTTTCTGAAATCATCCTGCTGGTCATTTCTTACAGAACAATAATATTCCATAATATTCATATACTACAATTTCTTCAGCCATTCTCCAATTGATGAGCATCCCCTCAGTTTCCAGTTTTTGGCCACTACAAACAGGACTGCCACAAACATTCTTGCACATACAGGTCCTTTTCCCTTCTTTAAGATCTCTTTGGGATATAAGCCTAGTAGTAATACTGCTGGATCAAAGGGTATGCACAGTTTGATAATTTTTTGAGCATAGTTCCCTAGCTACATGTATTCACAATTCCAACAACAATGTATTAGTGTCCCTGTTTTCCCACATCCCCTCCAATATTCCACATTATCTTTCCCTGTCATTCTAGCCATTCCGACAGGTGTGTAGTGGTATCTCAGAGTTGTCTTAATTTGCATTTCTCTGATTAATAATGACATGGAGCATCTTTTTATATGGCTAGAAATAGTTTCAATTTCTTCAGCCGAGAATTATCTCTTCATATCCTTTGACCATTTATCAATTGGAGAATGGCTTGATAATCATAGAATTTCAAAAAAGGAAGGAACTTTAGTAGCCTTATTTCCCCAAAAGAATCCTTTCTATAACATATTTGACAAATTGTCATTCTCCCATTGCTTGAAAAGGAAACTTCGCAACTCTTAATGCATCCCATAGCTCTAATTTTAGGAAATATTTTCTTACATCAAAACTAAAGTGGATTCTTTGCAACTTCCACCCTTATCTCCCAGTTTTGCCCATTCACTCTGAAGAAGGAAAATCTAATTCTTCTACTTCACAGTTCTTCATATACTTAAGCATAGTTGTCATGTACTCTCTTAGTCTTCTCATTTTCAGACTCTAAACATCTTTAGTTTCTTTAATTAATCTTTGTATAACATGAAATCAAGACCCAACATCATCTCAAAATGCCCTTCTCTTTAAACTTTTCAGTTTAATGTCTTTCCTAAAATTTGGTACCCAAAATTAGACTTAGTACTCCATATATTCTAAGAGAAGGGACAACGGTACTTTTGTTCGGTTTGGTCTTAAATATTGTTCTTCTCCCAATTCAAACCAAGGTCGTCATAACTTTTTTGGCTCCCATAGCAAACCAGCAACATCAAAACATGCAGCGATTATTTTTTTAAAATTATGCTTCCTTCTGAATTCAAGACTTGTATTCTTATGAAATTTAGTGTTTGGTCTTGTTAAGATCTTTTTTTGGATATTGACTCTATCATGCAATGCTCTTTTTCCAAGTTTTGTATCCATTGAACATTATCTGGTAGGCCATCTCTGCTGTTGTCTAAGCCAGTGATACTAAGTTCAAATATCAATAAAGATCAACAATCTCTACCTAAGGATCCCTGTCAGCTACATATTATCTTAATTTGAAAATGTAATGTTATCTATATTTTATTGTATTTTTATTTTGTTAAATATTTCCCAATTACATTTTAATCTGATTTAGGAACTGAAGAGTGTTCATGTAAGCAGGCAATGGAGCTGAGAAGTCTAATCTAAACCATTTATTAGAATGTTAAACAGCAAACTAGAGATTAAATTATGAGTAACTACTTTTTTGAGTTTTACTAGTCAACAACTCCCCTCCAGAATTTCTCTGTTGCCTATTCCACAATTCCACATTCTTCCATTTTTTCATAAGAATTGCATACCACTTTGTTAAATGTTTTGTTGAAATCTATCTAAACTGTATCTGTTATATTGCATAGATACAGTTTAGAAACCCTGCCAAAAAAGGAATTAAAGTTGGTCTTACCTGACTTTTATTTTTACAAAGCCATGTTTACCCTATGTGCCTTCCTCTTTTAGAATTTTGCTAGGAATTAGACTATTGGAAGATATAGTTTATCTAAATCAGGATAATGAAACTTATCAAGAGTATCTCCTTGCAATATGCTGGAGACTTTTCTTGGCTTTCTTCTGGTGTCTTGAGGGTAGACACATTTTTTTTATTTCTTACCATCAACATATAAACAGTCCATCTTTTTTCTGTAATACATTTCCCTTAAAACACCTTTAACTCATTCTTTTGGGTACCTCATTTATTATATATCAGCCTGCTTAGAACTACTATACGTCTCTCCCTTGAACATCTGTGTGATAGTTATTTTCAGTTCTTCAAAAACTGTTTTCCATGTTTCATTGCTGTATAGCAAAAGTGAATAACAGAATTTTTTTTTTTAAGTTCCATGTTTCTTGTTCATGTTTAGGACAATTAAAAGAATTTTGTGTTATTCTGGATGCAATTTAGCCCAATCTCTTCTTCCTGTTTAATTCTTGATCCAACTCATTATCCATTGTACTACCTGTGCCAAGGTTTACATACTGATGTCCAAATTCTATAAGTTGTTTATCCAACTGCATGTCATAGATATTCTTTATCTACTTGTTTTCCTGGTGTTTGGATAAACTCTACAGATTTTTTGTAAAAGTTCTGCAGTATTCTAGGACTTGATATAGCCAACATTTTGTTATAAACAGCAACAAAAAAGCATCTTGAGGACTTTGCCATCCATAGAGAATCATTCTTCAAACTTGAACTTGTTCCACAACTCCTCCATTTTAGTAGTGAATACCCTTGGGGAGCAAACACCTTTCTGCTTTACATTTTACCTGATTTTTCTTGCAATATGATTAAAAATATTTTGTTTTTCTTGTTGTTGGCTAAATCCTTCATTATACAGCTTTGAAAACTGACATCTAGAGGAGTTTTAAAGGACTTGCTCAGTTTCATATGAAATGTAAGATCTGAGCCATCCTTTATCTTTCACTTGTACAGTGGTTTTGTACTTTGTAAGGCTTATGTGAATTTTGGAATTTTAGAACAGAAATGGACCTTAGCAATCATCTATTTCATTCCCCTTTGTTTAGACAAATGAAGATCTACAGGCATACAGAAGTTAAAAGGAATTTGCCTAGGGGCTCATGGTTTAGTGGCAGAGCCAGAATTAAAATCATTTCAGACTTGGAAAGAAATTGTATAACATCACAAGTGGGAATGAAAAGAACATAATCATAATTTAAACCAGATCTGTTAATTACTTGCTCATAGTAGGTACTTCATTTGAAGTGCTAACCTGAATTGTTGGCATATTTTCATAATGTTTGGTACTTGGGTTGTTGAAATAATTCAGAATTTTTTTAAGACCATTGTATGGATGGTTTAAAATGAATTAATTACATGATGAAACAAAAATATGTTTTCTTGGGGAAAGATCAAAAATTAATTACAAAATTTATGTGTGTTATTTGAAAAACGGTCAGTATGTTCACTATAATCTTACAAAATGTATTATGTAGATAAAATTTAATGTTTTGTGTTTTTTGGTTTTCTGAATTCTTTTTGCTTATCACAAATGATAGTTTTAGTGAATATTAACAATTACAATTACAGAAAATTAGCACAGATCAGTCTGTAATGCCAGAAAACTGAGACAAGATAGAAATCAAAAATCTATTTTGATAGAAATCAAAAATAATATTTTATTTGAGAGGGAGAGATTGTACTGGGAGCAAAACAGGATCCATCTTACCCCCAGGACTGAATAAATCTCAAAGTATCCAGCAATAAATGAAGAATTCTAAGGATTTTTCATAGGACTTAAGTGGTAAGGTAAACAAAGGCAGAAGGAGGAGAGCACTGGTTGTGATGATCGTGTATTTTAAAATCAGCCGGAGTCAGGAATTCAGGTTAAGGGAAAATCTTCAATTTTTATTCTCAGTAGAGGTGAAGAAGGATCGGAGGTGAAGAGGGATCGGTGGTGAAGGGGGGATCGCGATAGCAATGTGAGCAGCTGTGTCAAGAAGCCAGCCAGCCGGCTCTTTTCCGCTCCTCTCTCCACCCCTCTGCCTCCACCTACCAAAATCATCATTACCTATACAACACATCAGGACTTGCACAAAGAGTGGGCGGGGGCCATTCTTTCTCCAATCATGTATATTAATATAGTCCAAATACTGTTTAGCCTCATATGCTTGGGACCTCAGTGCATCAACTTAAGCTTCAGCCTATTACATCTCCCACTTTCTTTTGTTTTAGAACACAGGTGGTCATGCCATCCCTGACTCCTCAGGGAGGTCAGAGCCCCCAAGGGGAGGTGATCATACCCTCCCTGATTCCTCAGGAAAGGAGGTGAAAGCACCAAAAAGGAGATGATCATGCCCTCCCTGACATCTCAGGAAGGGAGATGAAAAGCACCAAAGGGAAGTGGGGGTTGCTAGCAGGTTTCTGGGCTGAAGGGTCTTATTATGCACAAACCCATCAGCATGGGAGGTATTACACAAGCACATAGCAATGACGCAGAGGCTATTAGTGATGACCCTCCCCTCAGTCAGTGCAAGCTCGATGTGGGGTAACAAACATGAATTGTACACGCAAATAGCGGAATAGCAAACAATATAAATCAACATGGTGTTAGAAAAGATCACCAGAAGTCCTAGAAGGAGGGTATGCAAACAACAGTCAGACATACGCCTTCTTCAGCAGCCAAGAGATAGTCCAAAACCAATCTATTGTCCATTGCTTCAGGTGTCAGGGAATCCAATGATCCCCCTGAGTTTTTGAAGTCCTGCAAAAGTCTTTTTATGTGTTAGGGAATCCAGTGATTCCAGCAGATTTAGAAGTTCTGTAACAGTCATATCATTTCTCAGAGAATCCTATGATTGCTGAGGGTTTTCAAGTCCTATGTCTCAGAGAATCCAATGATTCCTGAGGGTTTTGAAGTCCAGTTTTCGATGTTCATGAGTCAAACGCCATAACTGCCACGCTCTTTCAATGGTGAGCACAATCAGCAACAGAGCCACCCAATATTTCTTGGGTCTTCTCCTTCGTTTCAAGGGTCTGCTCCATCTCTCTGCGGTGGACAAGGTGAATACAGCTCGTTGGCACCCATCTGATTCCTTCTCCACCTGTAGAGATACAAACAAACCCTCTCCCCAAAGCAGTTAGCCTATCTGGTCCCTTCCATTCACCACTTTCTGGGTTTCTCCACATCACCTGACTATTATCTAAAGATAGTGGAGCTGCTTGCACTGGACACTGCCCTTCCGGTGAGTTATAAAACCTGTCTGCCGGAGCCAGTGCATCTTTGTCAAAAATCAAGAAGTTAATAGTATAAAGGGTTAGATTTAGAAGTTCTCTAGGGTTACCTGTGGCTCCCCCTTTCTTTTGTTTTTGGAGCAACGTCTTAATGTCTCTGTTTCTCCTCTCTACTATTGCCTGTCCTTGAGGATGCTTTCTATAGCGCCACTCCTGGTGGGGGTTGGGGTGGGAGATGGAGAATCTTTAGCTAGCATCTGTCCCATTTCAGCCAACAAAGGTTACTAGTTTAGTCTTTAAGAAAATAAGTTCCCTGTTTGTCTATTATACTCACCTAAGTTCCTGGTCACCAGAGACTTCTTCAGTGAAAGAGTGGGGTTCTTGGGTCCCACATTGGGCACCAAATGTGATGACTGTGTATTTTAAAATCAGCTGGTGTCAGAAATTCAGGTTAAGGGAAAATCTTCAATCTTTATTCTCAGTAGAGATGAAGAAGGATCGGTGGTGAAGGGGGGATCGCGATAGCAATGTGAGCAGCTGTATCAAGAAGCCAGCCAGCCTTCTCTTTTCCACTCCTCTCTCCGCTCCTCTGCCTCCACCCACCAAAATCGTCATTTCCTATACAACACATCAGGACTTGCACAAAGAGTGGGCGGGGGCCATTCTTTCTCCAAGCACATATATTAATAGAGTATGGTCCAATAACTATTTAGCCTCACATGCTTGGGACCTCAATGCATCAACTCAAACTTCAGCCCATTACAGCTAGTGAGTAGGAACTTTTCAGGAATGGACCATAAATTTGGTTCTGACAGGTTGGGAGTAAGGACCATAAATTCTTGATATCTTAGGAGGACCTAGGAGCCAGAATGTCTGAAATAGAAGATATGCTTATCTATCTCTAAATAACCTATCTACAATTTGCAACTCTATGGAATGCTAATGACCAGGGCTAGCTATCTCTGTCCTAATTTATATCGGTTCTAATGGTCAGGAAGGGGGGTTGTAACCAGGGGGATTGAGGCAGAACAATTCAGGGAAACTGAGCACAATTCAAGGTAAATGTGGCATAACAAGTCAACAAACATTTATTAAGCATCTGACAGGTTCCAGGCCTTATATTAGATACTTAAGATAAAAGACTAAAATGAAATAATCCCTGATCTCCAACAGCTTATAGTCTATCAGAGTAGGTAACATGAATATATATAAAGATTGGAGGGGAAAGGCACAAGCAGCTTAAGAAGTCTTCATGAAAGAAGTATACTTTTTTTAAAAAAAGTTTTAAAGGTACACTTTTTTATGAAAATACACATGATATTATTTGAAGAATCAGAAATTTTAGATTTCAGTTCATTTGCTCTAAATATTTAATAAACCTTTTTTGCTGTCACAATTGTGTATGATAAAGATAGGACTAGAATTCACATTATTTGGCTAAGAGTCCAAAGTTCTTCTGATGCTGTGATGCTGCTCCTCTTTTTTTTTTGTTGAAATAATTTTGTTGAAAATAATTTATGCTAAAAGAGGACTTTATTTACCATCTTAGCTGCTACCAACAATAGTTTTAAGAGACTTGAATGTGGCATTTATTTCCCTAGAGTTTAAAAAAAATGAACTTTCTCTTTTTCCATAGAGTATATTAAATAAAATATTAATCAACTTGATGAAAATGTTTTATCTTGCTTTTTATCTCTACCAGTATCTTCTATTACTATGTATGTGATAGATATTTATTAACAGTAATATAATAAACCTTAGTTTAGTGGAGCTTTGTTTTAAGGAACCAATATAAATAGGGAATGTTTTCTTTGCCAAGTCCTTCCCTGACAACTGCTAGTATCCTTGTCTTTTCCTATTTGTTTTTGCCTTAGGTGAAAATATTCCTAATTGTAGCCTAGTTGACCAATGTTTTACTTAATTGAATACTTTCCATCCCATTCCCCAAACATTGTTTTGATTAAAGCAAAGACATTTCCTTTTCCATAAGAAGTGTTCTCTTTTCCTTTCTATTCTAATAGATATATTCTAATATGACAGTTTGTAATGCTTTTGATGTTTTCACAAACTACCTTATATTAGAGTTTTCTGTATAAATATCCCCCCCCCAGATAAAAGCTTCTTGAGGTCCCCAACCATGCCTAATTAATTTTGCATAATTATTTTTATTTTTATATCAAATGATGCCATATCTATTGTCAATGTTCAATAATTAATGAATGAAATCAGAGAGTCACTAAACATTTATTAAGTGCCTACTATGTGCTGGTCACTGTGCTAAGTTCTAGTGTTGCAAAATTTACAAGACAATTCCTGTCCTCAAAGAACTCATAACCTAAAAGGAAAAAAAAAACCAACAAGTAAACAAATATGTACAAACAACCTATAAATATAAACTAATTGATAGGGGATTTGGAAAAGCTTCCTCTAGATGATATTTTAGTTGGAATTTGGAAGAAGTCAGGGACAATAGTAGGTGAATATTAGGAAGGAGAGAATTCCAAGTATGGGTAACAAAAATGCCCAAAGCTCAGAGATGGAAAGTCTTGTCTGAGGAATAGAAAGGAGGTCTGTGTCACTGGCTTGATGGTATGTGATGGAAGAGTAAAGTATTAGAAGCATGGAAAGGTAGGAAAAGACTAGATTATGAAAGTCCTTGAACACCAGACACAAAATTTTATATTTGGTGTTGAAGACATTATGAAGCCACTGAAGCTTATTGAATAGGGAGGTGACCTGGTTAGATTAGCACTTTAGGAAAATCAGTTTGGTGGTGGAATATCAATTTTGAGATATATGAAAGGCAACTGTAGATATGAAATTTGGGATCAAGAAATGGGTTGGGTCAGGAGATAGAAGTGAGAATCTAACCAATAGAGATGGTAATTCAATCCATGATGGATTGATGAGATCACCAAGTGAATGTTAGAAAGAGAAGAGAAGGCTCAGGATAGAATCCTATGGAACACTGACAGTTAAAGGGAATTATCTGGAGGAGGTTACAACAGTGGAAACCAAAGAGCAAATAAGTAAAAGGAATATGTAAAGAATGGTATTCCAAAAACCCAGAGAGAAGCAAATATGGAGAGCAATAGTAGCAAAAGCTGAAAAGTGTTTTAAAAAAAAGAATAAGGATTGAGAACAGGACATTGGATTTGGCAATTAAGAGATCTCTGGTAACTTTAGAGAAAGCTCCTTTGGTGAAATGATTAGGTCAGGACATAGATTGTGAAGGATTAAGAAGAGTAAAAGGAGAAAAAATGGAGGCACCTGTTGTGGATGAATGAATGAAATAGAAAGATTTAACATGGGAAATCAGTAACATGTCATAACTTATTTTAATAGCTGAGAGTAGAAAAATAATCTGAATTCATAGATCCTAATAATCAAAACAAACTGATGAAAAATGTTTTTTTTTTTTCAGCCTTAAATTATCTCCTTTACTCTTATTCAAATCTTGGGTTTTTTTTTTTCCTTTTGTTTAACCATGACATCAGGAAGATGATGGCATGACTTTGCAAGTAAATTGAATTTAAGTGAGGGAGGGCTGTGCAGAATTATCATTCTCACTCTCTTCTTTGGAGCCATCTGGTTCTAGTGACAAGATATAAATATGACTGGAGATGCCCTGGTTGCACTGGATTTTTTTTTTTTTTTTTTTTTTTTTTAAGATTTCTGGCTAAAACAAAAACAATTGCTATTTAAATTCATTCTAAGCCAATCAGACCCCAAAATAATGACTAGGAGGGAGGGAAGAAGAGAGCTGTGTTGTTCAACTTGAATTGGACAGTTGGGTCCCCATTAGGGCAGCTCCTCCTCCTCACAGGTTGTTGTTTGCCCTGGCAATATATAGATCAGAAGGACTGGAGAGAGAGATATCAAAACACCATAATTGTATATTATCTTAGGGACTTTTCATTTTTAACTCTAATTTTAAATTTTCCCCAATGATCATCCATTCCAGACTGGTTATATAGCATACTAGAAGTGAAAATATAGGCTGCATAGACACAGGTGTGCTGGTAAATGTTTAATAGTCATCTCTGGGGGGAAAATGTCATGACACACTTTTAAGTCTAATCTCTATTATTAACATTTTCTCTGACATTTTTTGGACTAGACAGCAAAACAATAGCCCTGATTCTAGCAATTGTTGATTACCTAGATGTAAATGTTCATATTGAAAGTTTAAAGAAATGGGTAAGAGCTGATTGCAAAATATCCCTTGTAAAGGGCTGAAACTTTGAATAGGTGCACTTGACTCAAACAACTGAACACTTAAGACTAATGACTCTATTAGCATATGTTTGGAATTGCTCTTCTCACAGTTAATGCTGACACAATGTTTGGGGTTTAGACAATTGTAGGTAAGGATTAGAAAGTGGGGGATGAGAGGTGAGAGAACTTTCACTTTAGAGCTGGGAGAAGGGAAGTTGGTGGAGAGCCTCATGTCAGTTTATTTGTCTCCTTCACTTCTCCCCCTAAAGACCAAGAACTTTTACTTATCCTGACTGCAGCTGTTCCTGAGGCCTCCAGGGAGCTAGCTTGGACTTTACAATCCCTGAACCTTTTTATTTTTGCCTTCTCCCTGGAACCTTGAAGACTGATCACCATATTTGAGAGTCTTGACTTTTGTCTTGTGCACTGGACTTTGAAGACTCTGGAGGAGAAAGAGAGGATGATGACTTTGTACAGCTCTGATTTTGTACAGCTCTGCCTCACTTTAATCCAAATCACTTGCAAGTAAATATGTCACCCCCCCAATGTCATTGGTTCTCTTAAAGAAGGACAAACAGTAATGACTAAGATTTGGTGATTTGTTGTTGTTATTGTTTTTATAACAAGGAAACTTTATTATTAGATTAATTATTAGATTCTCTTTTTTATGTAGTAAAGTATGCTAAAGTTACTCCCATGATTTAAGAGCCATTTTCAAAGATCTTACTAAAAAGTATACTATGGTTCATTCTTATGCTTCAAAAAAGGAATTAAATTAAACAACTTAGTATAGCCTCCAAGTTCTTTTATTTTTATTTTTCCTTGCTGGGAATTTTAGCCCAGGGGTCCCATGTAACCTTGATAAAACAGGATATTCCATAGGGTGACAAAACTGATGGACTATTTTGTAGAACTAATCAAGGCAGACACACACCCCAACCACTTAACAGTACAAGTAAATACAAACTTGTCTGGGACCAGATTATTTAAATGCAAATAAATGAATGCATTAGAATTACTTTAACACACTTTTTTTTTTAATGGTACAATTCCAACAGGAAAGAGCTACAAGAATCTTTGATCACATTTAATCTCCAGGATATCTAAGATGGAAAAAATGTGTCTTGGCACCCTTCATAGAGAAGGAGGACCATTGAAACTATTAAAAGAAGGGTCTATTCCTCAGCAAGTGATTTGACACAGATTGAGTTAGTAGAAGCCTTTCTTAAAGCTTTTTCTACTTCACTTTCCTTCTCTTCTCCCCCCCCCCCTTCCATTACCCTCCTTCCCTATATGTGTATGTGTACACACATATACATTAGCATATACATACAATACTTCTAATCACATTCTCTAATAGTCTTAACTCATATACCCCACCCTCATTATCTGTGCTTATTTTCCTTTAATCTTTTCTCCTAATAATCTTTTTTTGTACAAGCAAGTAAAACTGACCATACAGAAAACTTGTTCTCTTTTGCTTTTTAAGCTTTTAGGTTTCCCACTGCCCAGAAATGGAAAGTCTTTTCTCCTTGTTACTTTTGTAACATTAAATTACTTTTGTAGCTTTCCCTTCTGTTTGCCAAAATACACACATACCTTTATTCTAAAACTACTCAGAACTTGGTAGTGCACACCATTAATCTCAAGTGGTGAGGAGGCCAAACTTGGCAGATCTCTTGAGCTCACAAGTTCTGAGCTGCAGTGGATTGTACCCATCAGCTGCCAACGCTTAAGTTCAGCAGCAATATGGTAAGTATCTTCTTGTGTGCATTCTTATTTATTTGCCATGTGTATTTGTGTAGAAATAATATCATATTAGTTGGAGGACACTCTCTAGAACAAGAAAACCTGTGCTCAAGTTTTGGCTCAGCCAAGTACAGTTAATAAAGACATTTATTTACTGTCTGACCTTTGTTAAGCCACTTACTTCTCTGAGTCATCTTTCTTATTGGCAAAATAGAACTAATGACACTAGTATTGCTTACCTTGAGTGGTTATTTTAAGCAAAGTGCTTTGAAAACTTTAATAGATTTTGTATATGTAAGCTATTATGGCATCCTACAACATTTTGCCCAGTGGCCAATTAGTGTTGTTCTACAACAATTTATGTTTGTCCTAACTATCTTGTAATGTAAAATTTGTAGAGATGATTATTTTTTAAATTATTGTACATTGCTTTGTATCGAGCATATCGTTCACATATACTTTTGATGATAATTGTTTATTTTAAAAATTTCAAGAAAACTTAAAAACTGATCGAAGTTCTTGGAAATGATTTAAAGAATAGTTATCTACTGGAGGATTAATACTCTAGTGATATGAGTAGTTTTAATGTCAATAATTAAAAAGTGTTTCTCTTACCAAAAACACTGAAAACAATTCTTTTTACATGTTTGTCATTTATGTTAAAAAAAAAAAAAAAGGATTACTACTGATGATAATTATTATTGTATTAGGTAGAACATGTGGCGGAAATCAGTGTTTGGAAAATATTGTTATTTGATGTATATGCCTTTTCCTCTTGCAAGCTTACTCCCTCCACCTCACCCCACCCATCACATACATGCTTCTATCATAATTAAAAACACCTCGGGTAATGGAGCTTAGAGAAAACTAATTCTTGTCACATATGAGTGAGTTCTGCTCAACCAGCAGCCTTCTTTAGCTGTCTTTCTTTTTGTTTTCTGACCTGGCTGAATTTGTGGATTGTTGCTTTTAGATTACCCTGGTCACCTCTGGGTTAAGGATCTCAGCTTGATTAGTCTTTTGATTACTCCTTTCATATCTTTATGTCAACTACTGGACTATGACTGATTTATATGTCCTGGATAGCCCTAGTGACACTGCCCTTTGGGGGAGGAGGATTGACAGTAGGTAGAATTTGTAGATGTCAGTGTTATTTGTGCCCCTTAAATGTTTCTTGTCTTGCTTATAAATAGCCCTTATATGTAAACCATTTTCTGCATCTGTCTAGTCTGTTATAGTTATTTTGCATCAAGCATAACTGCAGGCATAGTAGATTAATTGTTTACTAATCATTTATTATTGGTAGTTCTGTCCTACTTTTAATGTTAAACATGATTTTAGGTGATATTTAAGATAAAAATCAAACACTCAAAAGTATATAACATCTGGGACAGGTATAATAAATCCCCAAATCAGAAGATTGCTGCATAATACTATCATACTATTGACTCATTTCATTTGTAGCTTGCCTGCCCTATTTTGTTTGCAACTTTACAAAAAGAGACAATTGTCCATAATGATTATTATCCCTGGGTGTCTGCTGTCTAGATATCAGAATTCAGTGACGGTTTTTAGTTTTATTTTGCCACTAAAAAGTCTTGAGGGGTGATTTCCTGGTATAGTTGGAATATGATTTTTTTCCTTAGTTTTATAATATTCTATGGTATATCTTAGGAAATCTAAGTTATCACCAACATTGTCCTCTAGGGGAGAAAAAGAAAATTTATAGTGACAGCACTTATAAAATTGTTCACAACTCTCCATTGTTCCTAAAATCCCAACTCTACTTTGAACATAATTCACTTTTCTTGTAGGTGAATTTAATTTTGCTTCATATGGTCAAACTTCTAAGAAGGCTTATCTTTTTATTTTTTATGTTTGTGAGTTACATAGTATAGTCTAATGTTAATATATTAATGTTAATATACTTAATATACTTCTTAAAACATTAGCAGAATTATTTAGAGACCCAGTGTTGAATGCACCTTATTCACATTCTTATAACATTCTAGTTTCTTTCTACATTTTATTTCATATCATGAGAGCTAGTTAATTTTATATTGAAATAATAGATTGTGTTAGTCAATTTTTCTTCTATAGAATAAATTTAAATTCAATTGGCCTTCCAAAGAATTTTTCCAAATAGTATCCGAGTATAGTAATTAGGAACAATAAGCTACTGTATAGGTATAGCTGATGATGCTTATTTTTACCTTTTCAGTGATTGCATTTTACCCAATAAAAGGCATTTACCATGTTTAGGGAAATCTAATAAATGCTTCATAGATAATGTTTAATCCTTAGTGAGTGGGATCGATTCTCTACATTAGCCTTATTTTGACATGGTATACTTGAGTGGTTTTCTTTCAATTGGAGGGAAAAAAAATCTATTGTAGTTGAAAGATTTAAGCTTTCATCTTTTGCAGCTTCTACACCTTCTTTCAGACTCAGCTGATCTTGTTAATCACAGTTTGAATATGTTTTTATACACCATTGTTGGGTGTGAATAGGGTACTGAATATGTAGGAAACAGAGCCAGCTATTCAAACTGCCACAGATCATTCTGCTTCTGGGCCTGCTGGCTGAACATTTATAAAACCCTTCTAGTCATACTGTGTAGTTGTTTCCACACCTGTCATTTTATTCTACTCTTTGATATGATATGACTTAATCCATTTTCTACAACAGGGCATTATGTTGATTGCAGAGAATTCATCCTTAAGATATGACTGTGATTTTCTTTCCTTTTTTTTGTTTTGTTTTGTTTTTGTTGGTATTTTTCACAACTTTGCTATTTCTAAGAATTAATTAGAGTTGCTTTTTAAAGTGAAATTTTCTTCTGACTTTGTATCTCTAGACTCAATATATGAAACATCATTTTCTTATAAGATTAAACCTCTTATTATCTATTTTTAAAAGAAGCCAAGATGTATTTATCATACTAGAACCATGACACTGGAATAAACCCTGGTTGAACTGTCATGATCAAAGTTTTCATCATCATTTTAATACAAAAAGAATTAATTTGACAAATTACTGGATTTGAACTCAATAAATTTTACAAGGAATTCAAGTATATTTTTTTGATTCTTTTAGCAGTAGGGAGTAGAAAAGGAAGATGAAGAATAGGACTACCAAAGGAAAGATGAAGTGGCAACTCTAAAAATAGCCATCCAATTAAAACTTTAATGTTAATTCCTTATGTTATAAAATAACTTTGCATAACCATTTTTGTTAGTTGTTGGTTCTAACTTCCCAAATCACCAAGTACAGACAACACTATATTTTAATGAGGGAGGAGCAAATGATAATACTAACATTTATATCACTTACTGTGTACCAGAAACTGTTCTTTACAGTTATCATCTCATTTGATCCTTACAACCACCTTTGGGGGATGAGGAGGGAAGAAACTTTCTTAGGCAAAAAAAAGGAAAATAAGTACAAAAGAAGCTAGTAGAGAGGAGAGCAGGTAGTGCAATAACCTTATTCTCATTGGGAATGGATTAAAGAGGGAACAACACATACATATAGGAGGGTATAAAAGTTCTAAATTCAGAAAGAAATAAGACAGCAAGGGCATAGGCTAGGGGAAGAGGATAAGAGAAATTTTAGAGAAGTGAGTAGATTAAGGAATAGGAAAATGAAGTAGTAGGTAGAAGGAAAGAGGATTGAGGAGGGATGGGAATAGGATGAGAAGGATAGAGAGGAAAAATACGAAGGAGAGAAATAATGCAACAAGCTTAGCTTAGAATGTGAATGGGATGAATTTATTCATATATAAATATAAACATGAAATACTTTTTTGCACAAATAAGCTTAGATGTAAATATTTGAAGTAATATTTATTGTTCATGAATAGTCAATATAATTTTTAAAATGATAATTTTACCTAAGTAATCTATTTGTGTAATGTCATCCCAATTAAATTACTATAAATGTATTTGACTGAGTTAGAAAAACAATAGCAAAATTCATTTAGAATAAAAGGCCACAAATTTCAAAGAAACTAGGGAGAAAGGAAGCAGATTCAGTAATATCAGATCTTAAACTATATCTAAGGTGAGAGCATTATTGAAGTATAAAATTGATCATTTTGATTATTTTAAATTAAACATTCCTTGTGTAACTAAAAGCTATGCAGTCAAGAATAGAAAGAATGCAGATAAATTAGGGAAATTTTCCTAGAATCTCAGATAGGATGTGATTAAGTTGGAGTATTGTTGTGGTTAAGGAAATGATGATTTGGTTGACTTAGAAAAACTTAAACTCATGAAAGAAGATGCAGTTTACTTCCAGAGAAGTAGATAACAAGTGAAACAAGTAAAATACAGCCTTAACATAAATGGGTATGAGCGTACATGTTTATATATATATATATATATATATATATATATATATATACATATATATGTATATTTATACATATGTAGTAGTATGGGTATAGATATCTGTACATGTGTATATGTATGTAATGTGTTTATGTGAGTGTGTGTGTGTGTGTATCTGTATCCAATTATAGCTTCCTTTTTGGAAAGAACCTATTGGGGAAGGGAAAATAAAGTAAAAAGTAGAGAAAAAATCTACAAGGAAGCAAAGAAAATCTTGACAACTATGAAAATAATTTGTAATTATTATAGGTTTTCTTGAAATGGAAATTTATAGCTTTATATGGAATCTTCTCATGTTCTGCTGTGTACTTGACACCTTTTTCTTTTCTTATTTTTTATTTGTGTTTGAATGTTAGGTTATAACTTAAATTATTAATTTATTAAATTATTGTTTAAATTATAATAATGAAAAATAACAAAAAACTTTAAAAGGAGGAAAATAATAAAAACAAGTAGAATATAGAAGATGATTTTATTTTGCACCTTGTACAGTGAGAAAATCAAAGCAGGAAGTGAAAAGCAGGTCATTACTTGTTGAATAACTGGAACATTCAGTTACATTCTTCTTTTGAATATAAGGAAATATGCAACGTTACATAAGATATATAACAAATATAGAATTAGCAACTTCTGGTATTTATGCTTAACTCATATCCTTGCTTTTTATACTTCAAATACTTTTGATAGAAACTACTTATACTTTTAAATACAAACTTTAGCTTTACTTGAGGTAAACACATAGTGAAAGTTACATGGCTGTTACCACTAGAAGTCTGGAGTAATTAAGAAGTGTGCCTCTTTTAAAATGCTCTTAATTTACTTTATTTTGTATTATAATTGTTTTATATCTAGTACTGGATTTTAATTTTTTAATCTTGTAAAGTGTCTTTTTTTGCTTATGTTTACAAACTTGTTTAGGTGCTTAATGTATGTCTGTAATTGAATAAGACAGAATTAAAAAAAATTAAAAGTGTGTCAAATCATTTCAAGGGATATGTAATTCTTAAAATGAAAGCTAAATGGATAGAACATATGTGCTTAATTAAATAAATGTAAAAGCAGTACTAGTTGGTGAAAAGTAGATACTGTTTTTTCCTCTGTGGAAAAATGCTATTTTATTTTTTACAATGACCCAGTTTAAAGTCAGAGTAATGGTTACTATATTTTTTATTCCTTGATGAATCTATGTTTTGATAAAATTGTTTAAGCAAACATACATAGAGATGAAGAAAAGCATGAGATTTGAAGTTCTAAAAGAGGTGGAACACTGTTAAGTCATCTACAAAGGATGACAATTTTACAGCACACAATTGCTTTGGGAATAATTGGAGGAAAGCAAAGGGAACATTCTTTTAACATCTCTAAAGAACTCTATGTAACAACCTGTGATTTTTGAGTGCAAAAAGTAGTCAGAACTTTTTGTTAGCATCAGGTAGGTGGTGCACTGGTAGCAGGGTTTGAAGGGGTCTCTATTCAAAATGCCACTTATCCAAAAGCAGTAAATATCTTTCAGAATATTTTGAAAAGACTACTTTGTATTTTTATAGTTTTTTTTTTTTAAAGCCCAAGTTCACAAAGCTTATTATTCAACATTCCCTTTTGAATATTGGCTTCTATCCTCTGCTCAATCTTTATTATGCCTCAAAAAATTTCTAAGTGCAAAGATTTATCTCCTATTCTGAATGTATTGATTTATTCATCCATCTGTCAATAATAAGTTAAGAGTATTTGTCAGTATTATCTGCCAAGGCAGGTTAAGTTTACTAGAATTAAATTTCTTTTTATCTGTTTTTTTGTTTTATCTGTTTCTGATTCTTGATAACAGTATTATTTCTGAGGATTATAACAGCAGTTTAACAAAAAGATCAACCTACTTGGGGCTCAAAAGTGTAATTCATTTGAATGAATCATAATTTGGTACACTTTAAAAAACATTTTTATTTCTAACTTTGGCTATTTTTTCTTCAACACTTTGTGACAAAATTTTAATCTCTGCAATATTTACATTTTTGTGAGTTTTTCATGAAATAATATTCTTTTGTGTTTGGCTCTCAGGATCTTTTTAAAAAATATATTCAAAGAAGTTGATGTTAGCTGCTGTAAACATATGTAAAAGCAACATTAGACTGTTAGCTCATTGAAATATGTAGATTTCCATTAGAGGACTCTCCTTTTCACTAGAGCTGTGGTCTACCATAGTTAAAAAGTATACAATGAAAAGATCATTTTAGCACTGGGATTTTACAAGATATAACTATATGCATGTTGGCATCTCTTGACTAACCAAGAGTATCATTTCTCAAGTCCTTAGGGTGACAGAAGCATTCAGTCTCTGTTCACTCACCCTAAGAAGACAGAAGGCGATCCATTTGATTAACCAAGTGATGCTGCTGCACGTCCATTGATTTACAGAGTAGATGATAATTTTGCATAGTTTTTTTCAAGCTGACAGACATCAGCTCTTGGCTATTATGTTATATATCATTACTCTGAAGCTGAATATAGTAAGTCCTTATAGACATTCATAATGTTGGAATGAATGTATCACATAAGAAAAGTTTGGATGATAGTCTTTTGTTTTTTAATACTAAGATATTCAGTAATTAAAAAATAACATGTTCAAGCACAAGAAAGATAGAAATTTGGTTACTTTTTGATGCTTAATAAATTGTGAAAGAAAGGACTATTTAGTGGACTTTGTCAAACTGGATCTCATTTCTACTTTATCAAATCATTTCATGAATTTGAAATAGAGACTCAAAATCTACATCTTGGCTTTGCTATTTCCAAAAGGCAGCTGGCGTTCCTGTTTAGCAATATGAATATATATGCATATATATTTATAGAATATATATATTCCATATTTATATATATATGTAAGTCATTATTTCCACAGATGATTAATAAAATTTAACTTTGGGCACAATGTTCTCTTGGTAACTAATTGCCATTTAAGATAAAAGTTTTAAGTATAATCTAAAAGTAAATAATCAAACTTCATTATGTCCTATCTAAATCAAAATGTTATGGTCTAATTTGAGGAACTGAAGTAATCTGCCCCCATCACATTTTTTTTTTTTTTTTTTTTGCTTTTTCTTTTTTAAAGACAGGATATGTATTTTAACAAATGAACATAAATTTCACTATTAAAATGCTTACATTGTTCTACAATATAGACTGTCCCTAAAGTAAAATCCCTTTGAAAGAGGCAAAAAAAAATCAAAGTCAACATAAATAAATGTGTACTAGGAGTGTTTTTTTTTTTTAAAGTTTGATTTCATTAAACAAAAGTGTTTGATTCATTTTTGTCATCAATATATCATTATATTCCCTGTTGTTCTATCATTGAGATTGGTTATACTCAGATTTTATATAAGACAGTTTTGGGAGAGCAATTCAATCCATATTTGAAATAATATAGTGTGTCTTTAAAACAATTTTGTATGGTTTGAGAGATTTCTTTTCTCTTCTCTTGACCCCTTCCAAGTCTTTTTATTCATAGACAATACAGTTTGATGTTGTTATAATGTTGTTAAACTGTTAAATGTAACCTGTTATGTCAAATGCCTTAGAAGTTGTTCATGTACTTATGCATTAGTGAATATTATTAACATTTGTCGGTCTAAGATTTATAGCAGTTCATTTCACATAGCAAATTTCAAGGTTTTTCCCTTCCTAAACTTCTGCAGCAAAAAATTGGAACAGCAATGTTGGCTATATACTCAGTCATCTGCTTAATCCTTATCCCCTTCGCATTGTCAATACCCATCTAATTCCACTTTAACAACAGTAATTGGCTGATGGAGTAGAAGATATAGATTTGTTTTCCTGATGACTCCTTGACTTTTTTTCCTCTGGTAATACTAATAGAATTCCAAATCCGTACTGGTGTGATCATGTCATGAGTAGGTCAACAGTCATGTCAAGGTCCTATTGGAAACCTCATAGCCAACATCTTAATTTAGACTTAGCTATCTTTTTCTCTTGTATGTGCAATTGTAAGCAATTCTTTGAAGTCCCAGCTCTCATTTCATTATAACAGAATTCATTTAATTCAAAGGGAGGTAGTTCTGCATGTGAATTATTTGGACTCAACTACAATTTATTAAATACAGTTGCAGTAAAAAGATTTTGTTTTCTTTTTAAAAGTTATCTGAGGAATTTAAAGGAAAAGGAAAGTCATTCCTTTTCTTTCAGCTATATTCTTTTTGTATTTATGAAATTTATGATGATGAAACATAAAAAAGTTAAAGAGAAGATTAAATTCAAAGAGATAGTGGTAGCAGGAATGCTGCTTAAATGTATGCTGCTTAAATGTATATGCAAGCTTTTATAGTATATGCAAGCTGCATGTTATCAGTGTTCTGCTTATATTTCATTACAGTGATTGGAGAAAAGCATGTAATAAGGAAGATAAGTAAGAATTAGAAAATATTTAACATAAGTGATAATTTTAATAATAAAATTCTTAAGAATCCTTAATGTTGAAGTATAAGTATTAAAATCTCTTAATATTTTTTTTCTTTTCCCTTCAAATAATTGTGATTACTAAAAATAATTCTATCATATTAGTTTTTCTATATAAAGGGCGGTTTCAAGGAATTGGAGAAAATACAATAAATTGCATTTTGGTTAATAATTGATCATCATATCATCATAACCTGGAGTTATTAGCATCAAATTGAAGAACTAAGAAGTTTGAAAAGATACTGATTAAAATGAAGAGAAATAAAGATCTAATTATTGTCATTTTTATCCTTAAAAACTTTGGAAGGAAATTCTGAAGGAACTTGGATAATAAAAAAAATCTTATTCGGATCATTGTTTTAAGGTTTATGTTTTATTCCATTTATTACTTCTAATATTGGTTATTATTTGTAGAGTTATTTGTCCTGCAGAAACATTTTTCTCATATTAGCCAAGGCATATATGGAAACTATCCATATCAAATATAATATATTTATTATCATACTAATAGGTTTCTGGTGCTGACATTTATATATTTGGAAAGCCAAGCCAGTCAAATTGGAGAACACATAAAATTTCAGAAATGATTATTCATATTGAATACATTGGCTATTATTAATATCAGTTTATAGAAAATTCAAGCTATAGGACATTTTGACCAATAAATTAAATATATGTACAAAATTAGCTGTGCTATTATTAATTTTTTTGTCTTTAATCATTCATATTCTTTGCTTATTTTGCAAAATAGCTTATTGATAAAACCTAGCTAAGTTGATTCTACTTTACCTGGAAACTAATGTAATATAGTTCATTTCTCTAATGAGATGTCAGTATTTATATTTCCAGAGGATTAAATGAGGGAAAAAATGAATTAAGGAAAGACATTATGGTGTAGGAAAGCACTGGGTTGGCACTATATAATGTAACTTTGATCAAGTAACAGCCTTTTTGTGTGTGTGTTTTTAAATTAACTTTGAGAAAATTAGCTGTCTCTAAAATTATGTATTTTGAGGCATAAAGTTCAAAAATAAGACTTGTATAATATCTCCTTGCTTGAAAGCAAGCTTCTTTAGATCTTTATGAATATTCAAAGAGAAATTGGCATTATCTGCATACCTTTTTACATAGCATTTATAGAGCTATTTGAAGAATGCAAAGCACTTTACAAATATTATTTCATTTTATCCTCACAATAGCTGGGTGGGTGCTATTATTATTCTTACTTTGAGATGATATAACAGACAGAGAGATGTTAAATAACTTATCCAAGATTACACAGCTAGTAAATGTCTAAGGCATGATTTTAATATAGCTCTCTCTGAGTTTAGGTCCAGGACCCTATCCACTATGATAACTTGCTGCTTATTATATATTACATTCACTTTTATTTATATCTTTGTATGTCACTTCCAAGGGACAGAAATTGACTTCAGCTACATTGAGTCTTCCTAGTGGCATCCATAAGGATACCATTCCGTACTATGTAATGTAGGAATCTCCACCAGATTAAGGCAAGTCCTAAAGATTTATCAGCTCCTCAAGAAAATAGATTACCATCAGGTTCTTCCCAAGACTATCATGACCATCCTGATCTCAAGGTTTATTTCTTATCTCCAGGGTTTACCTGTTTTAACCACCACTTTTCAACATTGAGCAGACCATAACCTGAAGAATAATTCGACAAGATACAAATATACTATTATTCCTCTATCTTGTCCTTCTTAGTCACAGATCATATTGTTGGGAGTGACATTATTTGTATTAATCATAATTTCTATCTTGTAGTCAACAAGACTACCCTGGTTTTTCTTTTTCTCTTCTCTTCTCTTCTCTTCTCTTCTCTTCTCTTCTCTTCTCTTCTCTTCTCTTCTCTTCTCTTCTCTTCTCTTCTCTTCTCTTCTCTTCTCTTCTCTTCTTTCTCTTCTCTTCTTTCTCTCTCTTCTTGGTGGAGTATCAGTTTTATAATACATAATTTCTGAAAATAAGACCAGTTCTCATGTACTGTACAGATTATTTAGATCTTATTTAGGCAATCAATAATTGAATTCTGATTATAACATGCTCTTTATGTACTTGAATCAGGCTGTTAGCATTATTTAAACATATTTCTGTAGTATAATTAACAGCCACAGTAGGTTGGTCCCAAAAAGGACATCCACCGGTTTTGACACTGAGAATTAATTACAAGTGAAAAGACAGATTTGTGCTCCGGCTAGAATTAGCTAGCAGTTCAAAACATAGCAGTCACCTTGGAATCTTATAACAAAAAGTGACACCCTTTCTTTTACTATGGACTAGATATAGCTTGTGAAGTTTATTTAGCCAAATCAGCTGCTTGTCAACTCTATCTGTTCAGTTTAATTAAATTTAGAAAATAGTTTTTGGTTCCCTTTGACTGTCAACAAAGTTCATGGTTATTGAATAATAATAATTCCCCTCTTTAAAAAAAAACACACATTTTGTATGTTTGTGTCTAAATAGGTCAGATAGTTATCACAGTTCATTCATTCTAAGTGGGAAAGGGTGACATTCAACTTAACATTTCTACCTACTTTTAAATACTGATTTCAAAAGAATAACCTTTTTTAATTAAAGAGGTGAAAACTGTACTAGTCCTTTGCATGATATGTCTCACACAAAATGCTGTCACTGTATTTTCCTGATGTTCGAAGTGATCCTAGATTTTTTTTTTTATTCTTTTAATGCAAGTTTACTCATTCCAAGACAACAAAGACCCCCTCCAAATATCTTACATTGGTAAATTCAGAGAAACACTATGATAGTAGGTTAATTTTGAGTGCACAAAGAGCTACTGGAGGATACAGAGAGGGCATCTGGTGGATAAGCTTTCAATATGATGAGAATGATAACAGATCTGCCACTTGTGCAAAAAACTAGGAATCTTACAGTATCTGACTTTTAAAAGTATGTCATTTTATTTGTTTTTTAAAAAACATATTTTAGATAAATATAAGAATTTAACATTAGAATATTTCCTCAGGTTACCTTACACTAAAAATAATAATAATAAAAAAAATATTATGATATTTCTGAGTTTCTCAATTTCAAGATATGTATCCTAATCCTGTGCTTAAATTGACGTAAAGCATAAATGTATATAAAAATGAAATGGAGGATTTTTGTGTTGATGACTTTGAATGCTTGACATTATAAATGGTGCTATCATCATTGACTGTTTTAAAATTTTTGATTTTTTAAAAGAAAATTGTTCAAAGTTTTGTGACTGTGTTACCATGGTCTATGCTCAGATACCTGAAAGTCACATCCTGCCCCCAGATCAGTTCAGTTCATTCCAGGCATGATAGACAGCCTGTACAAGTTACAAGATAGGAGCTGGCAATGTCTTGTGCTAGAAATAACAGGAAGTACAATCTGACTGTGCCACAGAGTTCATGAAGGAGAGAAATGGATAATAATGCTGTAAAAACAGATTGGGACCAGATGTATAGGGTTTTAAAATCTGAACAGTAGAATTTGCATTTTATCCTAGAGGTACTAGGGAAAAGCTTGAATTTATTACTCTCTGTATTTCTGGAAACAAGGTTATGAGTATAGTAGTTGTTGCTATTGTCTTCTTTGTCATCAAAGTAACAGCACTATATGGTACTTTTAAGATGTACAAAATGCTTTACAAATCTCATCTTATTTGACTCTCACAGCAAACCCAGGAGGCAAATGCTATCGTCATCCCCATTTCTATACTTAGGCAGACAGAATTTAAGCGGCATACTGGTAGTAAAATTCTGTGGCAGGATTTGATAGGTCTCCATGATTTGAGATTTGCCAGATGATTGGAAATATGTAATGAGAGAGAGAGGGGAGAACAGAATGACTCCAACGTTTCAATTCTGGGTGATTAAAAGAGTGATAATGCCCTGCATAAATAGGAAAATTTCTATATTGGGAAGAAAAGTAAGGAGGTGTTTTTTTTTACATGTTGAGTTTGAGATGTCATACATTTCAGTATTGATTAGCACTATAGGACTGAGTTCAAGAATGAATCTAGGGCTGAATATATAATTCTGAGTATCATCTGTCATGTCAAAGTAGATCCAGTATTTCCTTATTTTCTATCCAAAACTCTAAAATAACAATTTACTTATATTTCCTTGTGCCACTTGATAACATAGGTATCAAACATGCCATCCTTCAATGCTCCAAAGTATGACCAGAAACAAATGAGAGATATTTAACAAAATAAATAAAAACATAATAAAATGTAGATAATATTGCTTTTTAAAACTAAGCCAATGTACAGACCACAAATATCTATATGTATGTATTATGACACCACAAATATCTATATGTATGTATTATGACACCATAAATATCTATATGTATGTATTATGACAACCATTTCTATTTGACTTTGATACGCAATATTTTTGTGTTTTCCCACAATATTTTGTAGATGAGATATGAATATGGACTAAATGATAATAGTCAGAATAGGTATTTAAACAGTTTAAATCATGTTGATTCATAAATAAATGCCAACCCCAAGGTTAATTTATAAAGGAATACCAAAAGAAATAGGTGTTAAAATATATATTGTGATATTAAACTATGTCACCATCTATAGAATCTTCACATTGTGGGAGCCAGTAGTCCCACTGTAATATTGTAGTCTTCTGTGACAATTGGAAACTGGCACTTTGGTAAGAACTCGAGATAAAGATTTGAGAGGATCAAAGGATAATAGCTCTACAATCAGAAGAAAGAATTTATAGGTCATTTGATGTCCAGAGAGTTTAAGCAACTTGCCTGAGGTCACCCAGATACTTAGGAGCAGAGCCAGAAATCGAAAGTATAACTCCACGTTCTCTATGTTGGATTATATTATTCTGCTTCTATGTAGCAGTTTCAATTGAAATACTAGATGGAATCAGCTAATCATTAAAGTTCAGAAGGTGAAGAGGAGATTAACAAATGAACCTTAAAGAACATGGTTAAAAGTTAGTAGAGAAACACAAAAGAGGTAATAAAAGAGCAAAGCACTAGGAGGAAACTTAGGAAATTAATGTTAGTGTGTTACTTTTTTAAATGAAAATTTTATTAATGTATTTGCCTTTTTTCCCCAACTACATTTCTCTCTATATCCCTTCTTCTCCTCTACCTCCACAATCATCATATACAACTTTTTTTTAAAAAGGAAAAAGAATTGGAAAACCAATTAACATATTGAAAAAATCTATAATATGTCTCTCACTTATGCATAGAGTAAGGGACAGATATTCTCATCTTTCTTCTTTAGAGCCAAAAGTATGTTTTTATAATTATATTAATTTTTTATTGTTTTATAATGGTTCTTTGCACTTACATTATTGTGAACACTGTAATTTTTTTTAGTTCTACTTATTTTACTTTGAATTGGTACATGTAAGTTGTTTTCATGCTTCTCTATAATCATCATACTCATCATTTCTTATAAAATATTTCATTACAACTCTATACCAGCATTTGTTTCTCAATTGATAAGCATTTCTTTTGTTTCCTATCCTTTGCTGCTACAAAACTTTGGTTTAGTGTTATGTTAAACAAAACAAAACAACAAAGAATAAAAAACATATGACATTGGTTCTGACAAAAATGAAATCATTCTTGAGAGTTTATTTTCAATTAGATGATGAGGATAGAAGCCAGATTTCAAGGTAATTAAACAGATGTGGTATAGAAATAGAGACAATGGGAATAGTTATATAATTTAAGAAATAAAGTAGGAAAGCAAGATTGTAGCTGGAGAAAACAAGACATTCAAGTGAAGATTTTTTTGCGTATTTTTGTTTCTTTTTTCTTTTTTTTCTTTTTTTCCCCTGAGGCAATTGAGGTTAAGTGAGTTGCCCAGAGTCACACAGCTAGGAAGTGTTAAGTGTCTTGAGGTCAAATTTGAATTCAGGTCCTCCTGATTTCAGGACAATGTTCTATCCACTGTGCCACCTAGCTGCCCCTGTTTCATTTTTCTTTGATGGGAAAAGTATATGAATGGTTCTGGGAAGACAGGGAAAAACTGACAGAAAAAGAGAAAAGATCTTAAATATTTCTAGGAATTAAGAAGAGAAAAGCTTGTTAGATCAGTTTGGGGAAATATGCTAGAGGGAAACACAAGAGCACATGTATAGAGACAGATAAGTTAAAGATGAACAAGATGCTAAGTCAAGCTAGATGGCCTAGAAAGCAGAAAATAAGATCCTGTGCCAAGAGAGGAAAGAAAAAAAAAGACATGGGGGCATAGTGAATAGAGAGAAAGAGGATTGTGAGACTCACTCTGACTGTGGTGAGGACTGGGGCAGTTGCTTGGTAAGGACTTTTTTAGGGGAATGGTTAGGATTCAGCACAGTTGAGAATATGGATGCAAATGATTTAATGTAAATGCTTTTAAAAAATTCAACATTTTTGTCCCAATGTCATTAATTTCTTGAGAAAAAGTTTCAAAATAGGAAGAGACTGTAACCCTATCTCCATAAATATCAACAAATCATATTATTAATTTTGAATTCAATACTATAATGCAAAGTAGAATTTATTTCTTCTGTTTCTTAGGTAACTGATCAAAAGACAGGTCAAATTTGCCAGGTGTTCATTTGAAAGTGATAGAATAAGCATCTCACCAGAGGATTTTGATTCCTTAGCTTTCATAAAATGGGGCAAAGCTAATTCTACTTACTGTGATTTTCTGCTTAAAAGATTTATCCTACATTTAACATGCAACCAACAAAATAGTCAGAATATCACTGGCTCACATTACATAGGCAACGAAATTTTTACTGTAATATATACAGGCCCTAGGCTTAATGCTTTCTTTTATGATAGTTGAAGAAAAAAAAATTATTAAAATGGAAAACCTTTCCTAACTTCAATTCTATTCCTGGTTTTTCATTCCTGTAATCTAGTGAGAAATCTAGTGATTGAGTTAGGGTCAGAAAGAACAGAAGAACTTAGCTGTATTTCTAATCATGGAGATGTTATAGCTAGTCATTTTAATCAACTTTTCATGCACATATTTCATTTCAGTCTTTAAGGAACAGAATCTAAATTCTTTTCCCAAAAAAGAATACCAATGCTCAAATGAATTTTGAGCTACTGTAGTTACATCATGTCTGTCATATTATTTTGATTCTAGTTATTTTCAAAATAAATTTAGTGAGTCTGCAAGTCTCAGTTGTGCCTAGGCCAAATCAAACAAACCAAAGCACAAAGTACTGATTTCATGTTAGTCTAGAGATTGTTTATAATTGATGATGTTTCATCATTTTAAAAATTAATATAGAAACCACAGCAAGGAAAAATTAAATGTCTCCACCACCAAGATTATATGGTAAAGAAGTAAAAGCTGTTGCCAACTCTATAATTAACTTATTAGATTATTATAATTGTTAGTGATGATAATAATAAGGGCATTTATGTATCACTATAGTTTGCTTTACAATTATCATCTCATTTTATCCTTCCAACAACTCTGGAAAGAAGGTTTCATTATGATCTCTGTTTTTCAGCTAAACAAAGGCAGATAAAGCATAAGTGACTTGACCAGGTTCACATAGAATAAGTATCTGAAGCTGGATTTAAATTTAGATCTTTTTGCTTCTGGGTTTTAGCATTTACATAGTTTCTAAAAATTGGTTTATTTCCCTAAAGTTGGATTAATTAAAAATATGGTGGTTCCAAAATAGTGGTTCCATTCCCTTCAATTCCCAGGTAGGGGTCTTGTCTCATTATGTATAGTTTTAATTTCTTTTGAAACTGAAGTGAGAAGAGGAGCCAAGATGGCGGAGAGGATACACACTTCATTCTGACCTCCCCTACTACTCTTACTACAATTACAAATTTGAGCCTCTGAACTAGTGCTTGATGGGTAGAAACCATGAATATTGGGAGTACAACAAATTACCAGCAGAAGATAATCTGGAAGCGTGCCAGAAAAGGTCTGTCTTGATCAGGCATGGGAGGAGGCCAGCACAGGCAGGGAGGCACTATATGGAGGCCAGCTCCTGATGAGCGGACTGGGAGTGGGGTACAGTCTCCAGTGGGTGGAGAATTTGCAGGGATGACCCTAGCACAGGTAGGCTGCTCTGCTTTGGTGGCAAAGCAGTAGATCAGCAGAGAAGTTACACAAACGCCAAAGATAGAGTGACCCCCAAACACCAGAGTTTCATGGAACTTGGCCACAACTACCCAGCACCGGGAGTGCACAGCCCCTCTTTGCAAAGTGGCTGCCCTCCACAGCACAGCTGCTCTTTGCAGCCAGTTTGCAGCCTGTTCACAGCACATTTGCAGCACAGCCACTGTCTGTCACTGTTCTGTAAAGAAAGCTTAGAATTTCCTTGCCCTAAAGCAGATCCCAACATTAAAAAAAAAAAAAAAGAGTAAAAAAGCAGAGAGCTCTAACTATAGATACTTTCTATACTGAAAGAGAGCATATTTACAACCCTGAGGAGACTAATAGCAGACAGTCCCCAGACGAAGTCCCAAAGGGGGAATATAACCTGATCCCCACAACACAAGCTCTCCTAAAAGAAATTTAAAAAAGGATCTTTAAAAAGAGCTAGAAGAAAAATAGGGACAGGCAAGGAAAGTTTTGCAAGAGAGTATGAAAATGGCATATAACTCATTAAAAAAAGATTTGAAAAAGAAAACAACTCTCTGAAATGTGAAATGCAAAAGATAAAGAACTCCCAGGGAAACAGAATTTGTGAATTGGAAAAGATAAACAACTCCCAGGAAAGCAGAATTTGTGAACTGGAAAAAGAAAATAGCTCATTTAAAAAAATATGTGAAATGGGAAAAAATTCTGTAGAACCAAAACACTCATTTAAAAACTCAATTGGACATATACAAAAAGAAATTTAAAAAAAAAGGAAAAGAAAATAGCTCTTTAAAAATCAGAACTGAACAAATGGAAATGAATGATTCAATGAGACATCAAGAATCAGTCAAACAAAACCAAAAAAATGAAAAAAATAGAAAAAAAGTTAAATATCTACTTGAAAAAAACAACAGACATGGAAAATAGATCTAGGAGAGAGAATCTAAGGATTATTGGACTCACTGAAAATCATGATAAAAAAAAGAGCCTAGACACCATTTTTCGGGAAATCATCAAAGAGAACTGATGTTATGGAATCAGAAGATAAAATAGGCATGGAAAGAACTTACCGACCACCTCCTGAAAGAGATCCCAAAATAAAAACTCCAAGAAATATTGTGGCTAAATTTCAGAACTATGAGACTAAGGAAAAAATATTACAAGCTATTATGGGCCAGAACTCTGAACTTGAAAGATTCTTACAAGGTACTATAGTCAGTAGAATTGATAGAAGCAATAGTTATCTAATTTAGCATGGTTCAGTATGATTGGTTTAATCCTACAAGGAAATGTTATGGGCCAGAATTTGAAACAAGGTACTAAGTGGAATTGAGGAGACAATGATTAAATCTAGTTTAGCATTGATTTAATCCTACAACAAATAATGGTTGGTTTGTACTCAGTGTGGAGGATCTAAGCTAGAAGCCTCAGCCAAAGAGATTCAGAGACAAGCAGACAGAAGGCTGGAGGTTGAAGGCTGGAACACAAGCCCTTGGACTTAGATAGATTCATCCCATCTCACACCACCTCGGTGTCAGGCTCCCCTCCTTCACTTCTCCACTGAAACCAAGACTCCAGAAAGCCTCCAGAAAACTAGCCGAGTCCTAAGTGAAGGAGATAGGACTTTGAAAGAGACAATAAAGATTTGGACTTTTAACACCTGGCTGCACTTGTGATTACTGAATTGAAACAAAAGCTGCTGCCAGAAACCCCAAGAAAACCTCAACAGAGAACATTACATTTTAGAGAGAACATTACAACAAGCTGCCAGAAAAATATAATTCAAATACCGAGGAGTCACAATAAGGATCACTCAGGATCTAGCACTTCCACATTAAAGGTTTGAAAGAACTGGATTCTGATATTCTGAAAGGCAAAGGAACTTGGAATGCAGCCAAGAATTAACTGCCCACATAAGCTGAGCATTTTCTTCCAGGGAAGAACATGGACATTCAGTGAAACAGGTGAATTCCATTTATTTCTAATGAAAAAAAAAAAACCGAGCTAAACAAAAATTTGACCTACAAATATAGGACCTCTCTCTCTCTCTCCTTGGTTCTGAGAGCTTGAGCTCCTGCCACCAGTCCTTTATGTAATCTGCCTCTGCCAGCTTCTTGAGGTCCTCCTGAATGTGTCTTGGTTTCTGTGGGGGAGGCAGGAGAACCACGACCACGGGGTCTGTCTTCCAGATCTGCATGTCTGGCTGAGTTTGTCTGAGCTTATATGCTCTCTTATAATAGGTGTGAATCTTGTGGAACTATATTAAGTACTAAATACATGTACTGAACTCTAGAGAACTGTTAAGCACCATGCTAAACAACCATTGTCTCTATCAATTCTACTGATTTAGATTGTAAGAATCCATTATTTCAAGTTCTGGCCCATAACAGAACCTACACAAAAATTGACCATATATTAGAACATAAGGACCTCAAAATCAAATGCAGAAAGGCAGAAATAGTAAATACATTCTTTTCAGATCATGATGCAATAAAAACTACATTCAATAAAAAGACAGGGGAAAATAGACCAAAAATAATTGGAAACTAAATAACCTCATCCTAAAGAATGAATGGGTGAAACAGCAAATTATAGACACAATGATTTCACTCAAGAGAATAACAATAATGAGACAACATACCAAAATTTGTGGAATGCAGCTGACATGGTAATAAGGGGAAATTTTAGATTTCTAGAGGCTTGCAAAAAATAAAGAACAAGATCAGTGAATTGGGCTTGCAACTTAAAAAGCTAGACAAAGTAAATTAAACCCCCCCTAATCAAATATTAAACTTGAAATTCTAATAATAAAAGGAGGAATTAATAAAATTGAAAGTAAAACTATTGAATTAATAAATAAAACTAAGTTGGTTTTATGAAAAACACAACAAATAAATAAACCTTTGATAAATATGATTAGAAAAAGGAAAGAGGAAAATCAAATTGTTAGTCTTAAAAATGAAAAGGGAGAACTCTCCTCTAATGAAGAGCAAATTAGAGCAATAATTAGGAATTACTCTGCCCAGTTTTATGCCAATAAAATGGAGAACCTAAGTGAAATGGATGAATACCTTCAAAAATATAGGCTGCCCAGGTTAACAGAGGAAGGAAGTAAATTGCTTAAATAGTCCCATTTTAGAAAAAGAAATAGAACAAGCTATTAATTTCCTAAGAAAAAATCCCCAGGACCAGATGGATTTACATGTGAATTCTACCAAACATTTAAAAAACAATTAAGTTCAATGCCACATAAACTATTTGAAAAAATAGGGAATGATGGACTTCTGTCAAATTCCTTTTATGACACAGACATGGTGGTGATACCTAAATCAGGTAGGTTTAAACAAACAAACAAACAAAAAAAAAACAGAAAGAAAATCTCCCTAATGAATATTGATGCAAAAATCTTAAATAAATTATTAGCAAAAAGATTACAGAAAATTCTCCCCAGGATAATATACCATGACCAAGTAGAATCTATACCAGGAATGCAGGACTGCTTCAATATTAGGCAAACTGTTAGCATAATTGATTATATCAATAACCAAATTAACAAAAGCCATATATCATCTCAATAGATACAGAAAAAGCATTTGATAAAATCCAGCATCCATTCCTATTAAAAACACTAGAAAGTTTAGGAATAAATGGACTTTTCCTTAAAATAAGAGCATCTATTTAAAACCATCAGTAAGCATCATATGTAATGGGGATAAACTGGAACCATTCCCAATAAGATCAGCAGTGAAACAAGGTTGCCCACTATAACCATTACTATTCCCTATGTATTAGAAATGTTAGCTTTGTCAATAAGAGATGAAAAAGAGATTAAAGGAATTAGAATAGGTAATGAGGACATCAAATAATCATTCTTTGCAGATGATATGATGGTATACTTAGAGAATCCCAGAGATTCTACTAAAAAGCTGTTAGAAATACTCCACAACTTTAGCAAAGTTACAGGATACAAAATAAAATACTCCACAACTTTAGCAAAGTTACAGGATGCAAAATAAATCCACATGAATCATCAGCATTCTGTATATCACTAACAAAATCTAACAGTTAGAAATACAAAGAAAAATTCCATTTAAAATAACTGTTGATAGCATAAAATATTTGGGAATCTATCTGCCAAGGAAAAGTCAAGAACTATATGAGCCAAATAACAAAACTCTTTCCACACAAAGTCAGATCTAAACAATTGGAAAAATATTAAGTGCTCTTAGATAGGTCGAGCAAATATAATAAAGATGACAATACTACCTAAACTAATCTATTTATTTAGTGTTAGACCAATCAGACTCCCAACAAACTATTTTATGACCTAGAAAAAATAGCAACAGAATTCATCTGGAATAACAAAAGGTCAAGAATTTCAAGGGAACTCATGAAAAAAAAATTAAATGAAGGTGGCCTAGTTATACCAGATCTAAAACTATATTATAAAGCAGCGGTCACCAAAACCATTTTGTTCTGGCTAAGAAATAGACTAGTTGATCAGTAGAATAGGTTAGGTTCACAGGACAAAATCGTCAATACCTATAGCAATCTAGTGTTTGTTAAACCCAAAGATCCCAACTTTTGGGATAAGAATTCACTGTTTCGCAAAAATTACAGGGAAAATTGGAAATTAGTATGGCAGAAACTAGGCATTGACCCACACAACACTGTACACCAAAATAAGGTCAAAATGGGTTCATGATCTAGGCATAAAGAATGAGATTATAAATAAATTAGAAGAACATAGGATAGTTTACCTCTTAGACCTGTGGAGGAAGAAGGAATTTGTGACCAAAAAAGAACTAGAGATCATTATTGATCACAAAACAGAAAATTTTTATTATATCAAGATAAAAAAGTTTTTGTACAAACAAAACTAATGCAGACAAGATTAGAAGGGAAGCAATAAACTGGGAAAACAATTTTACAGTCAAAGGTTCTGATAAAGGCCTCATTTCCAATATATATAGAGAATTAAATAAAATTTATAAGAAATCAAGCCATTCTCCACTTGATAAATGGTCCAAGGATGTGAACAGACAATTTTCTGATAAAGAAATGGAAACTATTTCTAGTCATGTGAAAAGATGTTCCAAATCATTATTGATCAGAAAAATGCAAATTAACACAATTCTAAGATACTACTACACACTTCTCAGATTGGCTAGGATGACAGGAAAAGATAATGATGAATATTGGAGGGGATGTGGGAAAACTGGGACATTGCTACATTGTTGGTGTAATTGTGAATGAATCCAACCATTCTGGAGAGCAATTTGAACTATGCTCAAAAAGTTAACAGCAGTATTACTACTGGGCTTATATCCCAAAGAGATCTTAAAGAAGGGAAAGGGATCCACATGTGCAAAAACGTTTGTGGCAGCCCTTTTTGTAGTGGCAAAGAACTGGAAATTGAATGGATGCCCATCAATTGGAGAATGGCTGAATAAATTGTGGTATATGAATGTTATGGAATATTATTGTTCTGTAAGAAATGACTAGCAGGATGAATATGGAAGGGCTTGGAGAGACTAACAACATAAACTGATGCTGAGTGAAATGAGCAGAACCAGGAGATCATTATACACTTCAACAACAATATTATATGATGATCAATTCTGATGGACATGGCTCTCTTCAACAATGAGGTAATTCAAACCAGCTCCAATTGTTCAGTAATGAAGAGAATCAGCTACACCCAGAGAGAGAAGTATGGGAAATGAGTGTGGAACCACGCAACTTAGCATTTCTACTTTTTCTGTTACTGTTTACTTGCATTTTTGTTTTCCTTCTCAGCTTTTTTTTTACTTTTTTTCTAGATCAGATTTTTCTTGTGCAGCAAGGTAATTGTATAAATATGAATAAATATATTGGATTCAACATATACTTTAACATATTTAACATGTATTGAACAACCTGCCATCTAGAGGAGGGGGGGGGGTAGGAGGAAGGAGGTGAAAAGTTGGAAGAGAAGTTTTTGCAAGGGTCAGTACTGAAAAATTACCCATGAATATGTCTTGTAAATAAAAAGCTATAATAAAAAATAAAATAAGAAAAAAAGAAACTAAGTGAAACATCACTGAGAGATGTCGATTCATTTGCATAAAAATTTTCAGAGCAACTATGAGCTATTATATATGAGCTATGTACTACAAGAATGATTCATTTCTTAGATAGATGAACACCAAATTATTTGGTATCTTAAATGTTAAGTTAAAAGATTTAAGTTGTATTATGAATTTATTTGCTGTTAACATAGCCCAATAATTTCTAATTCTGGATTTGCAGCACTCAAAGTGTTTCAAGTTATCTTTAATTCATGAAGCTCTTTAAAAATTCTATAAATAAAATGTTTTTTTTAATTTAAACAAATAAGACATAGCACTTTTAGAAGAATATAGTTAAAGATTTATGCAATCATCTGATATATAAATTATCTGGGCATTTTCCTTGGCAGTACCTTCTGCTGGAAATATTCTCCCTTCTCATCTTCATCTCCTGCCTTGCCTGACTTTAAGTCCCAACCAAAATCCCTCCTTCTTCTACAGGGCACTTTCCAAATCTATCTTCATTTTATTGCCTTCTTCTATCCCAATTTTTCCTTTCCTTATTCCTTGTGCCTTATTTGTACATAAGTGTTTGCATAATGTCTTACTCATTAGCTTCTTGAGAACAGGGAGCTTCTTCTGCCTTCCTTTGTATCACTAACACTTAGCACAGTGCTTAACACATACCATATAAGTATTTATTGACTATTGACAGTGTATAATAAAATATTCACTTGCCAAGATGGATAGTATTGAGTGGGAAAAGATGAGATGGAAATAGGAGAGGAGTGCTACTCTTTAAAGAGGAGAGAGGAATGGTAACTTAGCAAGTAGTAGAAGAAAAAGCAGATAAATTAAGAAAAATGAAGAAAAGAGAACAAAACCAGATTCATGTGAAAGTAGCCTACTGAAAATCATAAGAAGAGTACATGTAGGAAAATGTCAACTTTAGATTCTGAGGAAAAATCAAAGACAGTAATGGTTGAATAGATATCATTGAATTTGACAATGAATAAGTGATAAGTTTGAAGGGAAAAGTTTGAATAGAAATGATAGAGATATACACACGCACACACGTATTAAAAAATGTTAAAGAAAAAAATTGCTTTATGTTCTGTGTTCATCAGTTCTGTATCTGGAGATAAACAGGCTATTTGATCCTGAGTTATTTGGGGTTGCAGTGGGTCATTGTGTTGAACAGTTATTAAGTCTTTTAGTACTGATTATTTTTATAACATTCCTATTAATGTGAAAATTGTTCTGGTTCTGTTCACATCACTTTGCATGAGTTCGTACAAGTCTTCCCAGGGTTTTTAAACTATTCTTTTCATTATTATTTACAACATAAAAGTATTCCTTTGCATTCCATGGCTTTTTCAGTTATTTGCTAGTTTATACGCATCCCTTCAGGTTCATTGTCACCAAAAAATGAACTGCTATGAATATTTTTGTATAAGTGAGTACTTTTCCTCTTAAATATATTTGGGGTATAAATCCAGTTGCAAGATTTGGGCATAGTTCCAAATTGCTTTCCAAAATGTTTGGACTAATTCATAGCTCCATCAACAATAGATTAGTGTTTTTTTTCCCCCGTATCCTTTTCAGCATTTTTCATTTTCCATTTTTATCATCTTAGTCAAAGTACTGAGTAGCTGGACTTAGTTATTGTTAAGTCAGCTGGGAAGTTTTACAGGTTCAGATTGATGCTACCATTTGGTCTTGGTTTCTTGTCCTAATTACTCCATTTCAGGCTTATGGTCAGCACTTAATGTTTGAACCAAGTCTCTTCTCCGTCTGTGGACTCAGAGCCACGTAGCTAAGATTTTGGAATTGTTTCTTGCTCTGTTCACAGCTATGGTTTTTTTTTGTTTTGGTTTTTTTTGTTTTGGTTTTTTTTTTGTCTTGTAACTACTAGACTTCACCCTAGAGTTGTGATTTGTAACTGGGTAATGAGCAACAGAACTGCTAATTGGCATTCATTCTTGTTCCCAATGCTGTTTAAGAGATCTCCTGAGATCTCTTTTTGTTCCAATGCTTCCTACCCTCATATTGAGCTTTTCCTCCCTTACAGTTCCTAAGCACTAGAATGCTTCCTGTTGCTAAGCATTAGAATGCTTCCTGCTGCTGCTGCTGGTGCTGCTGCATTGCATTCTTACCCTGTTGTCTGTAGACCTCTTTGTCAGTCTTCCTAAGGTGCTATGGACTGGAAAAATGATTCACTGACTTTTCTTGGTTTTCCTAATGAGAATTTGGTCTGGCTCATTTCCTAGTTTCTTGTGGAGGAGGTATGTTGGATCAGCTGCGTAAAAAATACACTTTTTATCAACATGGTCTATCATCTACCATCTTGACTTGGTGTTATTAGAATCAGATTTTAAGGAATTGGAGAATAAGTGGGATATAAGAAAATGAAGTTAGCAGATATGCACTCTACTTTTCCTGTGAATTGAATAGAGAAGCAAATAGAATTTCAACTTGAGTTAAGAAAGGATGGCAATAATTATTGGTCCATTGGATTATAATGTAACTGATATTAAGTTTTACAGTACTTTTCCCCGACAGCAGTCTTATGAAGTAGTAGTACCTCAAGTTTTCTATCTCCATTTAACATTTGAGGATGCTAAAGGTTAAAGAAGGAAAGTGACTTGCCCGTAGTCACAAAACTAGTTAAGTGTTGGAGTCAGAATTAATTAATTAAGCACTTTGTCTACTCTACACCATATGCTGCCTCCATGGATACAGGACGAAAAAAAAAAAAAAAGGTCTCAACAACTTAGTTGTTGGCCAGACTAACCAAATGAAATTAAATAAGGATAAATGTAAAGTACTATATAGGTATTTTTTTTTTTAAATAATCAGCTAGGTACGCACAGAGTGATAACTCGGCACCCATTTAAAAGATTCTGAACAAATCATTGACAAAAATTAAATTATACTTGTGCTCTGGCCTTGCTGCATTCCAATATGATTCTATGCATTCTTCCATAGTAGTCAGTGGGCATGAAAATATTACATATTCTCTTTGTCACAATTTGAGAAACTTGCTTCAGGAAGATCCCATGCTGCCAGTCAGCCAGTTCATCTCTATATTCATACATTGTCTGCATAAATAGAATCACTCTACTTTCATCTTATCATCTTAGGCATGGCAAAAGAATTCTTGCTACATGGTAGCATTTGTAAATCTTCCTTAACGTTCTGTTAATTCTGGATTGTTCTGTCCTTAACTCACAGGGACAGACTTAATACATCAGAAAGTGTTAGCTATTAATATCTCTGGGACTTTGTTTCTTATTCCATAAAATACATATTGTACTATATTACCTCCCAAGATCTATTCCCTCTCCAGATATAATCTTATAAGGTTTTTTAAATTGATATGCTGTTACAATTTATTTTTTGTGCCTGCTCTTTACTTTTTAATTTTTAAGTCACACCTCCTTGAAGTCTTTTCCTCCTTTCTTTTTGTTTTATTTTTAATTTTTGCTTTGTTGCAAAGCATCATTTGGTTTCGTAAAAGGCAGTATGTTAGTGCCAAAGGATGAATGTAGATAAGCTCCACCACTTATTACTATATGGCCTTTGGTAATTTGGAGTAATTTTGGTATGTTGTGTCTTTGCTGTCTTTCTCTTTAACGAAATTTTTGGTTATTTCTGTGATTTAGTCTTTGATTCATTCTTTAGGATTAGATTATTTGATTTTTAATTAATTTTAAATATATCTTTCCACCACCCTTTGTTGAATGCAATTTTTATAGAATTATGATCTGAAAAGAGTACATTAATACTTCTGCCTTTCTATATTTGAATTTGTCCTAATATATGATCAGTTTTTGTGTAGATGCCATGTGTTGCTGAGTTTTCCTTTCTTTTCTCTAAATGTCCATCATATCTAACTTCTCTAAAATTCTATTCACCTCCTTAGTTTTTTGTTTATATTTTAGTTGGATTTATTAGTTCCAAGAAAGAACAATTGAGGTCCTTCCACTAGTATAGCTTTGGTTTCTATTTCCTCTTGTAACTCAGTTAACATTTCCTTCAAGAATTTAGATACTATACTGTAATGTTCTCTAAAATATAATATTCTCTGGGAGCAGATTTCTTGGGGGGCTTCTGGAGGCAGCCTTAATTTCAGTTCAGAGGAATAATCACTTCAAATACAGCCAGGAGTTAAAAGTCCAGATACTTTATTTTCTCCTTCAAAATAGCTGGTTAGCTTTCTTAGAGCCCTAACTCTCTCCTTGGTTCCAAGAGCTCTTACCGCTAGTCCTTTGTCTCTTCCAGCTGAAGCTGAAGCTTTGTCTAGCTCTTTCTGAATCCAAAGCCTCCAGCCAGCACAGAGGTGAAAAATGGAATGAATTGACTCCACCTCCCAGAGAGTGGGCTTGTGGGTTTCTGACTTGTGAAACTCCCGAAGTCTCCAGTAGGCTTGTCCTTTAGTGGGCTTCTCCTTATATATGCTCTCGTAGAGGTGTGAACTCTAATGTGTGAACTCTCTTAAAAGTGTGAACTAAGTACATAAGCATTGTCTCTATGGATTCCAGTGACTTAGCACCTTGTTTCAAGTTCTGGCCCATAACACTATACTGTATATATGGTGGTGTATACATGTTTAGTATTGATCAAGTTTCATTGTCTGTGGTACCTTTTATCAAGATTCCTTCTCATTTTTAATTGATCTCTTTTTGCTTTTACTTTGAGATCAGGATTGCTATCTCTGCTTTTTTTAAAACTTCATTTGAAGTATAATATATTCTATTCCAGCTTTTTGAATTTACTTGTGTGTATCTCTTTGTTTTAAATGTGTTTCTTGTAAACAACATATTGTAAGATCTTGTTTTTTGATTCATTCTGCTATTCAGTTATGTTTTATGGGAGAGTTCATCCCATTCACATTCACAGCTTTGATCATCACCCATATATTTTCCTCCATCCTATTTTTCCTCCTGTTTGTTCTCTCTCTCTTTTGCCCATTCCTTCCTCACCAGTGTTTTGCTTGTTTTGCTTGTCTACTACCTCTGCCTTTTTTTCTGTCAGTGTCCCCATTATATACTTCATCTTCTCCCCTCCTACTTCTTTGCTGGATTTCTATATCCAACTGACTGTGTACATTATTCTTTAAGCCAATCTTGATGAGAGTAAGGTTCAAATGATGCCCATCATCCATCTTCCCATATTTCCCTCTACTTCAGTAGGTTTTTTGATGCTCTTCATTTTATGTTGACTTTTCTTTTACATTCAGTGTACTCTTTTTCTCATTCTTTAATTTTTTTTGTCATTCCCTCAAATTTGCCTTATAGAATGAATCCTATTTTTTGACTCCTTTGAAGTTATTAATGTTTAGTTTCATCAGATAAGTGATTCTTTTTCCCTCCGGGGACAATTGGGGTTAAATGGCTTGCCCAGAGTCACACAGCTACAAAGTGTTACGTGTCTGAAGCCAGATTTGAACTTAGGTCCTCCTGGTGCTCTATCCTTGTGCCACCTAGCTTCCCCTATGATAAGTGATTCTTGATTGTAATTCTAGCTCCTCTGCCTTTTGGAAAATCACATTCCATGACCTCTCATCTTTTAATGATATGGCTAATAAGTTCTCCATAATCCTGATTGTGACTCCTTGATATTTGAATTATTTCTTTCTGGCATATGCAGTATTTTGACTTGACTTTGATATCTATGAAATTTGGTTATAATATTCCTTAAGAGTTTTTTTTTTAATTTTGGGATCTCTTTCCTGAAGACTCTTTTAATCTTTTTTTGCTTCATGTTCTATGATATCCTTGATAATTTCTTGAAAGATGCTGTTCAGGTCCTCCTTTTGATTATGGCATTCAGGTGGTCCACTGATTCAGATATTGTCTCTTTTGGATCTATTTTCCAAGTCATTTGTTTTTCCCCTGAGATATTTTACATTTTCTTCTATTTTTTTTTCATTCTTTTGAATTTGATTGATTCTTGATGATTCATGGAGTCATCACATTCCACTTGCATTCTAACTTGTCAGTTGTTTTCCTCAGTAAGCTTTTGTACTTTCTTTTCTATTTGACCAAATGTACTTTTTAAGGAGTTGTTTTCTTTTTCCACCCTCTTTTTAAAAATAATTTTCTTGCCTCATCTCATTCTAAGCTCTTTTTCTCATAATTTTTTTGCATTACTCTCATTTTTCCAACTTTACTTTTACTCATTTATATGATTTTAAATTTATTTTTGAATTATTCCATGAGTTCTTTCTGAGCTTGAAAATACTCCCCAATTATTTTTTTTTTGGGGGGGAGGACTTTGTCCATAAGTGTATTGACATTGGTATGTTTTTCTAATTTGCATCTTGATCTTCCCTGTCATCATAATAACTTTCTATGGTCAGATTATTTTTGTTGTTGTTTGCTCATCTTTTAGGGGGACATTTTTCCTGTTAAATTTGAGCTCTGCTTCTGAGATGAAAGGGGAACTGTCTTAGGCTTCTTGTCAGGAGCTATAGACCCCAGCTATTAACTTAGTGCTGCATTGATGTTGCCCTGAAACCCAAGGGGAACCCTTGTGTCTGGTTCTATACTGAATCCATGGAATGGAAGAGGTGGTTGGTGCCATAAGGGTCTGGCATCTTACCTGGTATTGAGCTTGGGATCCTAGTGTTGATGTCTGTTGTGTGCTGAGGTTGGTGTGGAGTTTCTGTGTTTCTTTGGGATACACTGAAGCTCATGAAAAGGTCTCTCCTGTGGAGGTTATCTGTTTGCATGGGACTATGCTGAATAATGGCAGTCATTAATAGTTAAAGTCCTCCATTTCCCTATCTACACTGAGGTACATGAGGAATCGTGATATTGGCATTTGCCTGCTCCACCACCTGGAGCTCAGGATCTACTGCAGATTTGCTGAGATGAGGCTTGCTGCAACACTCCCTGATTGGACTACTCTCTTCTTACCCTGGTGAGAGAGCTCTTTCATGCCAATCTTTCAGATTTCTTGAGCTAAAAGATTGTTTTGTCCTGTCTTTTTGCTACCTCTGCTCTTTCAGGACTTGTTTTGGGATGCTAATTTATGGTTGTTTGGAGATAAATACAAGGCAGTTATGGTGATTTATTGATTACTCTGCCATCTTGGTTCCCTGAAGTCCCTTCTCTAAAAGGCATTTTTATAGTGATTCAGGTGGGCCATTGTGGAGCAGAGATTATGTAGTAAAACACTGTGAAGTAAGACTAAAAAGATGAGTTAATGCCAGAATTTATAAGGCCTTGAATGTCACAAGAAGCAAACTTGAAGTCTGTATTAGTATTTATTTGTTCTAGCTCTCCAGATTTCTTTAACTTTAATTAGTAAATCAGCACAGTATAGTAGAAGGAGATCTGGATTTGGAATCAGAGATTTTAGTTTTGAATTTTAGCTCTGTCAGTTACTAAATGTTCTAAATACTTTAATCAAGACATGCCTGCCATTCCTTTGGGTCTTAGTTAGAATCAGGAAGACTACTCTTCATTAAGACGCTTGCTTGCTGGGTGAGACTGGGCAATTCATTTAATTCTACCTCAGTTTTCTCATCTGTAAAATGAACTAGAGAAGGAAATGGCAAACCACTACAACCACTTGGTCTTTACCAAGAAAACCTCAAAAGGAATCAACAAAGAATTGAACATAAGTGATGATGAATCCAAATAAACAAGGGCAAATAAGCTGCATAGCAATGAAGTCTAGAACAAAGTAGGTAATATTCCTGCATTCTAAGACCCTGGTCAAACCACATCCATAGTATTGTGTTCAGTTCTGGGCATCATATTTTAGAAAGAACTTCAATAACTTAGAGAATATCCACAGGTAGATCATAAAGATCATAGATGTTGTTACCTTTATAAAACTAAATAGATAAATGTTTTTTGCTATCTTCTGTATGTTGCCAAGTTTCAATCAAAGAAACTGATTAAATTAATTCTGTGAATAAAACTAAGCCAAATGTTTTGTTACTCTTGAAAAAGGATATATAGATTATATATATAAAGAAATAATTGGTGTATACGATTTTATATCCATTTATATTGACTAGTGCTTAAAAAGATGTAGATACAACTAGTTTTCATAATATGTAATTTTTTGAGAGTACAGAGTAACCTAGTTTTCACAGACACAGCTTCTGCTGACTGCTGTGATAATTGAAATAAAACTACTGAAAGGTAGCTATTGTTTTTTTCTTAGAATCATTTACATTTAGGGTTCTGTATTCCTAAGTATAATAGTTCCTTTTATTTTAAATTATCTATATAAATTTCTCAAATGTGTGTGTATGTATGTTAAGAAAAAAGTGTAATGTATTTAGCTTTACATAACTGTTTGGAAAAGACAAAGTAAGCATTTCTAGGACCCAAGGTTCTTAGTTATCAATAGTAAATAATAAATCAATAAGTAAAATAGCAATTAAATGGGTACATAATTTAAGACTGCTATGATGAATGTAATCTAAATTTTAATATGATAAGTCTATAAAATATATCACTGAGATTTAGAAAGCCCTCCTTCTGGAACTTTGTACTTTGTAAAATACATCTTTTTATACAACCAGCCCCAATGTTTTGGTAATGTGCTTTGGTTGATTCTAAATTCATACTAATGGCCATGTATAAATGCGGATGCTGAAAAGAAAAGGAAATAGATGAGGATTTTTTTTTCATAGCAGCTAAATCCATAATTAACTTTCTTGTCTGTATTCCCTTTGAATTTATTTGCCTAAAGTATGGTGATATCTTTTTAACTTTTATGTGTATTTACTGAATATAATAACAATAACTTTAGGGTGTGGCTGTTATGACACCTAAAACAAATCAAAATTCTCATCTTGATGGTAAATTATAAGGGTTTACTTTTAGTTTCTAAAATAAAAACTTTCTTATCCTTAGTCAGTATGGAAGAACCTGTTATATTATTTGGCTGCAAACCAATAAAAAGTTTTAGTTAAAATAGAAAAATGAAGTATTATATCAGATTTCAAGTGTGCTTTTTCACAGAGTTGCTGGAAGCAAAGCACTGAGTGGATGATGTAATATAGAGAGTCAAACTGAGTATTTGCTGTACTGGAGAAAACTAATGGAAACATTCACTTGGGGTAAGACAAATGGTATTAAATGAGAAAACACACCATGAATTGCAAATGGAGCTGAGTTAATTTGTTGCTACAGTAGTGTTGCCCTACTGTTAAATGAAGGCTGTGTAATTATCTTGCTGGCAGAGATAATGTCAAAACCTCATTTCTCCTTACATGCCTCGTTTTTACATGAGGGCTAATTGAGCTGCAAGGTGACAACTGATTATATATGGCTATCATCGGGTCCTCTTGCTCAATTTGCAAATAATGTTATCCTTTTTAAGTGATGATTTTTATCACATGTCAAATGAGGTCTTAAAGAAACTTTTTGAGCTATTTGAGTAATTTATATTTTTATATCTCTAAATTATTCTGGAATATACAGATAAAATGTATCAATTATACACACATATTTTTAAGGGCCTTTCTGTTTCTCCTCTTGGCATGTGGTTACAGCAGCATATAGGAGAGACCAATATTTGTATTGTCTTTATAGTAGTTAAGGCTTTAATTACTTCTGATCAAATGGATTTCAATGTTTTTATGTCTTTAAGTTTTAAAAGGAAGTGTTCATTCATTCTTAATACCTGAATTTTCAGTGACTAAAAACTTATAGAGGCATTTCAAAACTTGTAAAGTATGAAAAACAATTATGCTTAATAAATTTCTAACATAGAAATTTTAAGGATGCTTAGATTTTTGATGATATTTGATCATCACATATTCCCTATGGCACTCCTCTCTAAATACAAATGTTGTTTCATGATAGATTGAGAGAGAGTTTATTATTTATTTTCACTATCCATCCTTTGTAACTTTTTTTCAAACAATGACTTTTTTTTTTCACAATCATTAGCATTTATTGAATAACCAAAGAACAATTATTGTACTGAATATTTTGACTTAAAAGTATATGTTAGAAATATACATTTGACTAATGCATTAGACACAACAGATGGGCATATAAATAACAACAAAAAACCAACAAAACAAAAATGACTGCAAACTTAACAGAAAGAGAGATTATAATTGATATTGGCTAAGAAAGTCTCTAGTCAACGATCGTGAACTGAACCATGAGATGTGATTTAAAAAAGAGAAGTCTAGAGTGGTATGGAGCAGTAAGAGGGTTTATTCTCCATAAGGGGGACAGGTTACATTTGAGAATAAAATTCTATCTTGACTGTTGTGAGAGGTCATATTTGAACTCAGGTCTTTATCCCAGGGCCAGCACTCTATGCGCTGTGCAACCTAGTTGCCACCACTCAGTGAGTTAGGTGATCATTAGCCAGTCCAGTGAAACAAGGCATATTTCAACTATGAACAGGTTAAAATCTTCTAGCAGTTAGTTTCTGGTCCAGGTGGCATGGTGTCTGGTTTTAATTCCAATAGGCCTGGAGGTCTTCTTGTTTGCTATTAGGAAATGATGAACTCTGATAAGTCTGTTGATATATTCAAAAGAAAAAGTATTTTCTATTTATTGGAATCTACAAATTGAAGTGGGATTCTGCCATGTGACTTTGCACTATGCCATGTGTTAAAAATGATTTAAGAAATTTATTCAAGTAATGGAAATAAACATTATTCAGTGCCCTGGGAATTTACCTGATTTAACCCTATTGCAAAATTTTGTCCTTTATATAAAACTCAATTTGGAAAAAGGAGTTAATCATCAAAGGTATGGTGGTCCCTTGTTAAAAAAAAAAATTCCAAAGAATTAAACATAATGACTATTTGCAGAGGAGTAAACTTAGTTCTAGGTAAACACAGATAAGGCTGTCTCACAAGCTCAGGTCAAAGGATAGTAGGATTCCATTTCAATGTTGTGTTTTATAAACTTATAGAAGTAGCTCAACCAATTGTAACTCAAAGTTTTTAAAGCAGAGACTTGGTAACAGAAGTATTAGATAACACATTATACCAGTTAAAATGCTGGAAAATCCAAAGCAATGTTGAAAGCCAAGGAAAAATTAAGAACATCAAAACACACATGGGTAGACAACATTTATGATATATAAGGAAATTTCAGGAACTGAAATTTTACATTCTTTTTGGACTCAAACCCCATATGTTGATAGTTACATCAGTGGAATCAGCAGTAATGGGTTTGAAGTTAGAAACCTCTAAACACCCGATGGCATTAGCCCTATGAAGACTATAGTTCATAACAGTGAAACAAAGTGCCAACTAACTAGCACACTTAAAATTTTAATGCAGTTAATTTTGGCTCTGCTGATATACCTAAAAAGCAGCCCCTTTAAAAAAACATTTGGTACCAAATTGTTGGGGATACAGACAAGATCATATCTTCTGCCTCCAGTAAGCCTCCTCTTATGTCTGCCCCACTTCCCCTTAATACACACACACACACACACACACACACACACATACACTCCTTTATTAATTAAAGGAGAACTAATGAAGAATCTTATTTAAGATTTCTGGACATAGAATCCAAAATTGAAGCTACCTCAGCATTTATTTTTGATCTGGAATCTAACTAAACTTAGTATCCTGATGAGTCAGTGCTGAGAGTTACCCAGCTAAAGTTTCACCACTGTGAAATAAATTAGAATTTTAAGTCTAATCTTAGGTTATTTAGTCCTGTCAAGTGGGATTGACCAAACTGAGTATGTTTATATTCAACCATAGGTAACTTATACTACCTACCAAATTCTTATATTTAATAAATTAAATTTTATGTAGTAAACAAGTGAATATGTGATACATTGATGACCTAAAGTGGAAGATCTTCATATGGTGCATGTGGTCAGTGGAATTGTATTAAACAATAGAGAGAGCTTGTAGTCTTTAATCACTTCAGTTATGTGGTGGTTCTTTGATCAGAGGTAAACATGGGGAACATTGTATTTGCTTTTATGATCAGATTGTGTAATGTGCCATCAAACAAGAAGGTTCTAGAGCTGACAAAAGTAGTCCAAACTCAACATTTGATCTCCATGACAGTAAAAACTTATTTGAAACAATTTTGATAAAAAAATACAACAACAATGGTAAATGTTATTAGCTATTACTAAGTGACCTAATAAGTAACCTAGTAAAGTAGTATACATAGAAATGATTATATGTGCAAGCATTTTCAAATTAGAATCATTTTTCTTTTTATTTTGGAATTTCTTGGGTTTTCTTCATCTGCATTACTAAATTCTGCCATCAAATTTTGGAGGAGTTTTTCTGGAAGTTGAAGAATGAACTGGATAATGGCCCTTTCTAACCCCATGATGTATAGTCTTTCCTTGAATGGTACTTAAATTCTTGAGCCTTTCTTTGGTCATAAATTCCTTCCTATTCTAAAGATCAGATTGTTAAATTATCTCTTGTTCTCTTAGTTTGCTTATGTATCATCCTTTATTCCCAAATTATGTATCCATTTTGACCTTATTTTGGTGTGGAGGTGTGAAATGTAGGTTTATGATGTTAGCTTCTAACACCTTATTTTCAAGTTTTCCCAATAGTTTTTGTCAAATAGTGAATTCTTATTCCAGAAGCTGGAGTTTGGGGGTGTATCAAATATTAGATTATTATAAACCTTGATCATGTATATCTAACCTGTCCCACTGATCCAACATTTTATTTCTTAGTACCAAATGGTTTTGATGACTGCTACTTTATAATATCGTTTTGGTTCTGGTACGCTAAACCACTGTCCTTTTTTTTTTCTTTTTCTTTTCTTTTTTTCATTAATTCTCTTGATATTCTTGGCCTTTTGTTTTTCCAGATGAATTTTGTTATGATTTTTTCTAGTTCTACAAAATAATTTTTTTTGGCAATTTGATTGGTATGGCTGAATTTAGGAAGAATTGTCATTTTTATTATATTAGCTTGGCCTACCCACAAGCAATTGATATTTTTCCAGTTGTTCAGATCTGATTTTCTATTTGTGTGAGAACTGTTTTGCAATTGTGTTCATATAGTCCCTGGCTTTGTCTTGGCAGGTAGACACCCAAATATTTTATTTTGTCTACAATTATTTTAAATGGAATTTCTCTTTTTGTCTCTTGCTGCTAGGCTTTGTCAGTAATACATAGAAATGCTGATTGATGATTCTGTGTATTTATTTTATATCCTACAACTTTGCTAAAGTTGTTCATTGTTTCCAGTAAATTTTTGGATAATTTTCTAAGATTCTCTAAGTATGTCATCATATCATGAGCAAAGAGTGATAGTTTTATTTCCTCATTGCTTATTCTAATTTCTTTAATTTCTTTTTCTTCTTGCTAAAGCTAATATTTCTATAACAATGTTGAATAATAATGGTGATAATGAGATTCCTTGTTTCATCCCTGTTCTTATTGGGAATGTATCAAGCTTCTGTCTATTACAAACAATGCTTGTTGTAGGTTTTAAATAGATACTGCTGCTTATTTTAAGGAAAAATTTATTTTTTGTATGCTCTCTAGTCTTTTTAATAACAATGGGTACTATATTTTGTCGAAAGCTTTTTCTGTACCTATTGAGATTATCATATGATTTCTGTTTTTCTTGTTATTGATATGGTCGATTATGACAATAGTTTTCTTCATACTGAATCAGTTCTGAATTCCTGGTATAGATCCCAATTAAATTAGGGGTTATTGATTCACTCATTTTTTTTAGCTTTTTGGCCCAATTCATTGATCTTCTTTTTCTCTATTTTATTCATGTAGTTATTTTGAGATGTAAATTTTCCCCTAACAACTACTTTGGCTGCGTCCCATAGGTTTTGATGTTTTCTCATTATTATCATTTTCTTAGATGAAATTATGGGTTGTTTCTGTGATTTGTTGTTGGACTCACTCATTCTTTAGAATTAGATGATTTAATTTCCAATTGGTTTTTAGTCTATCTTTCCCTGGCCTTTTATTGAAATATCATTTTTATTGCATCATGATCTGAAAAGGAAGCATTTACTATTTCTGTCTTTCTGCATTTGATTGGTGCCATGGGCTGCCTAGAAAACAAGTGTATTCCTTTCTGTCTCTATTTAGTTTTCTCCAGAGGTTTTATCTAGGTTTTCTAGGATTCTATTAACTTCCTACTTTCTGTCTTATTTATTTGGTGGTTAGAGTTGTCTGATTCTGAAAGGTAAGGTTGAATTGTAAATATAGTTTTGCTGTCTTTCTTTCTATAACTGGCTTCTTCTCTAGGAATTTGTATGCTCTACCACTTGGTGCATATATATTTAATATACTCCAGTCTTTTACCTTTACTATGTATGTATCTCTCCTTGTCAAATGTGTTTCTGGTAAACAACATATTGTAGGATTGTGTTCATTAATCCATTCTGCTATTCACTTGCTTTTTATAGGAAAAGTCATCCCATTCACATTCACAGTTAGGATTACCAACTCTGTATTTCCTTCCATTTTATTTTCTCCCTTATATATACTTTTGTTTTTCCACTGTCCTTAGTAGTGTTTTATTTTTTCTGAATCCAACCCACCTACTACCTTATCTTCTATTTCCCCTCCTCCCTTTTCTTACCTTTTTTCCTAGTGTTTCTGTTCTCCTATCCAGACCCTCCCTTTTCTTTCCTCTTTTTCCTCCTAGTTCTTTACAGTTAGATTAATTTCTATACCCACTTGAATGATTTATTCCCTCTTAGAGCCAAAAATTATGATTTCAAGCTTCAGACAATACTCATCCCCCTCCCTTCTTTCCCTTGATGGTAATAGGTCTTTTGCACCTCTTCATGTGAACTAGTTATCCCACTCTACATCTCCTTTCTTCTTCTTCCACACTTTAGTGTCTTTTTCTTTGATGTCATCACATCAGAGTCCATTCACAATCATACAATCAGTTCAAGTAATGCCCTCCTCAGTTTCCACCATTGATAGATACAGTTATCAAGAGTTACAGATATTGTTTCCCCACCTAGAGATTGAAACCGTTAAACCTTTACATATATATTTTTCTGTTTACCTTTTTATGGTTCTCTTGCATACTATATTTGTAGATTAAATTTTCTGTTTATTCTGTTTGTTTGTTTGTTTGTTTTAATAGAAATGATTGAAAGTCTCTTACTTCATTGAAGATCCATTGCCTCCCATGAAGATGATGCTCTGTTTCACTGGGTAGTTAATTCTTGATTTTTGTCCCCAGATCCTTTGCCTCCTGAAATATAATATTCCAGGTTTTCTGATCCTTTATTGTACAAGCTGTTAAATTCTAGGTTGTAAAGGGCTGAAACTCTGAATAGGTGCACTTGAATCAAACAACCAAGCACTTAGGGCTAATTACCTATTGGACAATTATTCTATTAGCATGTTTGGAATTTCTCTTCTCACAGTTAATGCTAGCTCAATGCTTGGGGTTAAGAGAATTATAAGGAGGGATTAGGGGGTGGAATGAGATGAGCCAGAGTCACTTTGGAGGTGAACGAAAAGAAGGGAAGTTGTGGAGAGTTTGTGGCAGTCTTGTCTATCCCCTTCACTTTTCCCCCTAAAGACCAAGGACTTTTGCTCATACTGACTCTGGCTGATTCAAAGGCCTCCAGGGAGCTAACTTGGACTTCACACTAGGTAGTAGTATCTGTTGCTCCTTGATATTTGAATTGTTTTTGTCTGGCAGTTTGCAGTATTTTTTTTCCTTGAGATTATAGTTCTGGAGTTGTGCAACCCTGTTCCTTAGGTTTTCCTTGTGGGATGTCTTTCCAAAGGTAATGGGTGGATTCTTTTAATGACTATTTCCCCCTCTATTTCTAGAATATTGGGGCACTTTTCCTTAATGATCTTTTGAAGAATATTATCAAAGCTCTTTTTTGTCATGACCTTCAGATAGACCAATAATTTTAAAATTATCTCTTTGCATATATTTTCCAGGTCAGCTATTTTTCCAATGAGGTATTTTACATTTTCTTCCATTTTTCATTCTTTTTTAGTTTGTTTTACTGCTTTTTGATGTCTCATAGAGTCTTTAGCTTCCATTTGACCCATTCTAACTTTAATGTGTTATTTTCTTCAGTTAACTTTTATATCTTTTTCCATTTGATTAGTTCTACTTTTGAAAGTGCTGTTTTCTTTAGTGGGTTGCCTTTCTTTTCCAAGCTGTTGACTCTCTCTTGCATATATCTCATTTCCTTTCTCATTTTTTTTCTTCTTTCTCTATTATTTGTCTTTTAAAATCTTTTATGAGCACTTCCATGAAGACTCTTTGGGCTTGAGACCAATTCATATCACTCTTTGAGATTTCCTCTATATACATTTTGTCCTCATCTGAGTTGGTGTTTTGGTTTTCTATGTTACAATAGTAGCTCTCTATGATCAAGGTTGTTTTTTGCTGCTTGCTGGTTTTCTTGCTTTTTGTTTTGGCATTTCCTTTTTTTACTTTTATAGTCAAGCTCTCCTCCTAGAGTAAAGGGTATGCTGTCCCAATCTTCCTGTGCAACTCTGAGCCTTGGCTTTGAGCACAGTTACCCCTTGTATTTGCAGGGAGTAGCTTTATCTGCTCTTTCCAGGAAACAGTCTGGTTTCCCAGATTTTGTCTTTTGAGCTGAGGTTAAATGCTGCCTCATTGGTCTGCTCCTCTGCTGTGCCAGGACCCATGGTCTCAGTTGCTAAACTGCTTTGATTAAGACATCCTCACTAGCTTTTCCAGACTCTGTTTGAGCTCTGCTGAACACCCTTTTCAACCCAGTGATTGACTTTTCTTGAACTTTATCCAGTGTACCTTGAATTGGAGAGGAGTTTCATTCTGTCAGTCTCTGTTCAGAGATTTGGTTTCATGTGATTTTCTAGGGAAACAGGGAAAGCTAGAGAAGCTTCCTAGCTTCACTCTGCTATCTTGGCTCCAGCACTTAAACTGATCCCTGTTTCATAAGGTCCAGCACCCACAAAACCAGATTGTGTATAGAAATCTTTTTCTAACCCTGCTCTGGACAGCTTTGGGGCAACTCAGAAGTCGAATGGGTTGCTTAGCTCCATCCAGACTACACCTCTATCTTCCAAAGGTCCCTTCCTATCAGCTCATGAATGTCTGTTGTTTAGAGAAGGATAATTTAAATCTTTGGGAGGTGTGGAAATCTTATACCCCTGTTAATTTCTACTTATTTTACTTAGATTCTCTATTAGTCACAATAGCCTGAGGGATATCTAGAAGAAAATACGAAAAAAATGCCACAAAACAAGATTTGAGAATATTGAAGATAGAGGAAATATAGAAACTTACTAATCAAATCTTGAAAATGAATTTAATATATATCGAAATTTGAAAATTGTAAATAGAAAAATCCTATGCCAAGAAAAAAATCAAATCCATGTTGAGTCAACTGTGGTAGAATTGCCTGAAATACATTTAAAAACCAAAATGACAAATGTCATTGTAAATTCTCTGACTGCTTGAAGTGTCACATATTTTTCAGTTTTTACTGCACAAATTTAATTTTATCTCAGAGTGACTGCTGTGCATACATTTTTCAGATAAACCTTTTTTTTGCAGGTTTAATGACATCAGAGCCCCTCTTGTCAGCAAAGCAGCCATGTTTATTATTATTTTATTAAGTTTTGTAGCAGATGCACAGTTATTCCCCCTTATGTCTTATGTTATAATTTAAAATATCTGTTTTGATGCTGTATGGCAATGGGGGAAAAAATCAAATGCCTAACAAAAAGGACTGAAAAAAGGAGAGTGCAAAAAAAAAAAAAAAAAAGTATGCATTATATGTGTCTTTACAACAAAATTTCTTTCTCTTTACAAAATATACTGAACTGGATAATGTGATGTAAATACAGTTTTCCTTGCCTTTTCAAATGATAATTATGTTGCTTTTTGTGTTACAGTATCATTTATCACCAATTCTAAGACAACCTTCTAAGTTTAAAAATAACCTTTAAAATGGATTTGCCTAATATGTTAACTGAGAAAAGATAAAAATCATCCCATAAATCTGAACAAGGTGAAGACAGCTGGAAATAAGTTGAGTCCTAATTTAAAATAAAATTACATTCGATAAAACTTTAGTTTTGATTTGAAAACCAAAGCAAAAAAACCAAAAAATCACAGCAAAACCAGTGTCTTTGTGATTTGTATTTTATTTTGCTTACAAAACTGATATTTTTATTTGCAAATCAAAACATTAGACATAGTTGGAAGTAAAGAGATTTCTTGCTTTTTTTAGCATAGTACAGGTGTTTCCTTTATAGGTGCAAGAAAGCAAAGGGAGTATATTCATCAATAAATTAATAAAATGTACACATGGCATATTTTTTCAGAGCTACTGAGTTCCCAATTTAGAGATAGGCTTAGCTACTCTGGATCTCTTTCCTCCCTAGAAACAGAAGACTAAGAATGAGATTACCCACAATTTTTGACAGCTGCAACACTTTCATGTTCCTTATCTCTTGAATCTTTTTGTGTTTTATTTGCTGTTTTATAGTGTAAAGTAGATGTTTTCCAAAACAATAGTTGATATCTTGGAGACTAGGGTAGTTGAGGTAGAGATGAGAGCATTTGAAAGATAATTGCTACTTTTTGTTTTCAGGGACCTCATACTTAACTGATTTGATTAGGGGATATTGGGGCTAAGAAGCTGACCAGAGCTAGAATTTTGATATTTTAATACAACACTTATTTTGAGTAATATCTTTGATATTTTGGGCATATCTTGCTGATTCATTAGTTTTCATTCTGATGGAAAATAGCTATATCTTTCTCACCTCAGCTGAAAAATCTTTAATTGTTCTCTATTTCCTACAGGCTAAAATTCATACTACTTGACATCCAAGGCCTTCCATAATTTGACTTTATTTTACTCATATCCAGTCTCACCTGCTTCCTTCAAAGGTGAGACAATAAGGACCTCATAAGGAATCCTTCCTCATACACATAGCTCTGTGAACCTGAGCAAGTCATTTAAACTCTCTGTACCTCTGCTTCTTCATCTTTAAAATGGAATATTATTAATACCTACCTTACAGGATTATTGGAAGGATCAAATTAATTTCTGTATAGAGTACTTTGCAAATCCTAAAGCACAGAATGTATGCTAACTATTAATTTTCCACCATAGTTTGAAGGTAATCCTAGCCTGTTTAAGACTATAAAGTAAAAAGCAAGGTCTCAATATATTTATCCTGTGCTTAACTCAAAATTTTCTCCATAACAACCTTTTTTTTTTTTTTTTTTTTTTTTTTGCCAAGGCACCATTTTCAAATTGTAGTGATTCTTCACTATTCCATGTTTCACATAAACAGTTCCTAGCATAGTGCTATACTTGGATACTTAAAAATACTTGATGGTTAAGTGATGTTGACATTCTTGAGTACTTTTGATTTTTTAACCCCACAATATTTCATAACTGTACTAATTTATTATTCAGAGTTAGTTCTCATTTCAGATTGTAACATCTTCCCACACTAATGTAGAAATCTTCTAATAAGTTTTTCCATGCCACTCTTCTCTCTCCTTGAATACATCTTTCACACAACCAGACTGATATTCCTTGTACATAGATTGGTCATGTCTCTTCTGCTGAAAAATCTTTTATTGTTCTCTATTTCCTACAGGTAAAATTCATACTACTTGACATCCAAGGCCTTCCATAATTTGACTTTATTTTACTCATATCCATCTTTAACTCATATTATCTATCTCTTTTTATGTACTCTATGTCCTGATTAACCTAGATGATTTTCTCTTCCCTGAACATACTGTATATATATCCATATCCATACCTTTATTCAACATAGTTTCCAGTACCTAGAACAGTTCTTTTCTTTATTAAAAACATGAAACCTTTTCATTGGAAAATAATCAAGACCTATAGCAATTTAGTATTTGACAATTCTTCAAACTTCAGCTTCAGGAATAAAAATTCATTATTTGACAAAAATAGTTAGAAAAACTGGAAAATAATATGTCAGAAATCCAGCATGGGCCTACATCTCACACACTTTGATTACATCAAATTAAAAAGGTTTTGTACAAACAAAACCAACAGAAACAAGATTAAAAGGGAAGTACAAAGCTGGGAAAAAAGCTTTACCGCCAGTGTTTCTGATAAAGATCTCATTTCTAAAATAGATAAAGAACTCTGTCAAATTTATAAGAATACAAGTCATTTCCCATTTGATAAATGGTCAAAGAATATGAATAGACAATTTTTAGATGAGGAAATTAAAGCCATATATGTGAAAAAAATGCTCTAAATCACTATTGATTAGAGAAATGCAAATCAAAACAACTTGAGCTACCACCTCACACCTCTCATTGGCTAAAATGAAAGAAAAAGGTAATGATAAATGTTGGAGGTGATAGGGAAAAATTGGAATACTAATGCGCTTTGTTGGTGGAGTTGTGAAATGCTCCAACCATTCTGGAGATTAATCTGGAACTATGCCAAAAGGGATATAAAACTGCATACTCTTTGACTCAGCAATGCCATTCCTAGGGCTGAATCCTAGGGAAACTTTAAAGGAAGGAAAAGAACTCACATGTGCACAAATGTTTATAGCAACTCTTTTTGTGATAACAAAGCAGTGGAAAATGAGTAGATGCTCATCAGTTGGGAAATCGCTGAATAAGTTGTAGTATATAAAAATAATAGAATTTTATTGTTCTATAAAAAATGATGAACAAACTGATTTTAGAATGAATGGCCTGGAAAGATTTACAAGAACCAATGGTGAGTGAAACAAGCAGAACCAGGACTACATTGTACACATTGTACACAGCAAGAATGTGCGATGATTGACAATTAAAGACTTGGTTCAGTGATCTAAAGTAATTCTAATAGACTTCTGACAAAAAATGCCATCTGCATTCAGAAAAAGAACTATGGAGATTGAATATAAATCAAGATATGCTATGTTCACTTCCTTTTTCTATTTTTTTTTTCTCTCTCCCATGGTTTTTCCCGTTTACTCTGATTTCTCTCTCTACATAAGTCATAAAGAAATGTGTATTTAAAATAAATAAATTTAAATTTCCCCCTCATATTTCACTTAGTATTTTGTTTTTATATTTTCTACAACAAAGAAATATTTATCAAGTTCATAATATATATAGAACACTATGCTAAATAATAAGGGAGATGGAAAATTTACATATGAAATTATTCCTATAGTAATGGAAGATATGTATAAAGATAAAACATAAATCCTGATATGTATTATTTTATGTTAAAATATATACATATAATACATATGTGTTTATATGTATGTTTATTTCTATGCAGTAGAGAAGGAAAAAATGAAATATATAAGGCCTTAGGGGAAAACGGTATTACTTATGGATAAATCAAAATAATAATACTTGAAAAAGTTGGTATTTAAGCAACAATTTAAAGAATAAGTAGCATTTAGCAGAGATACTGAGGTGAACAAAGACAGAGATGGGGAAGTAAAGGGCATGTTTGTATTATAGTTAAATTTGTATGTTTTATCCACTAATGAAACTATATACCCTCCAAGAGTAGTAACTGTATTTCATCCAAACTTTTAATAGCCACACAATTCAGTGCAACTCAAGTTATTAAGAAATGTTTGTTGAAACTGAATTAAATTGGGAAAGGAAAAAGGAAGGAAGGGAGTGAATCCTTATTATGTTTAAAATACTGAACTAAGCAATGGAGATAAAAATAGAAAAAAACAAAATAGTCTTCTATACTCTGGTAGTTCATATTTTGATGGGGAAGATGTTAAATATAGATTTTTCAGCTTCAAGTCAGTCCCCATGATACTTAGGGTACAATGGCAAAGCAGATGGCATTGCACTTTTAACATCATTTTAACATTATAAAGTTATATGTTTCTAATGTTTAATTATTTGATGGTGCCAAAGACGTTGCTGGCAAGTATTTTATTTTTTTGAGTCATCATAGCTACAGTTACCTGTAATTGGGAGGCCAGGTGGGAAACCATACTGGTGGTGTAAATGCTTCAATTCCCAGGGTACTTTTGCTTGCCTAAATTTGGAGATTAGGTAATTTTGTTTGCCACCAGGTAATGGATTTTTTGTTTTACTCATAACAACTCATAAAACAATATAAGAAGCTTTAAAGGTTGCAATCTACATTATTGGATCATTATATTGTTGAAATCACAGTTGCTCATGTGCTGAAATCAGAAAACATAACCGATAAAGCTAATTTCTGTGATTTATGGAATTTGTTTTGGAAATAGCACTGATACAGTAGTCTGTATTCTCTATAACTATTTTGGTTTATTCATACTTTAACTGTCCATTGTCAAAAACCAGGACATAAGGCAGCATACATTTGTTTACTTAAAAAAAAAAAAGAAATTAGAAAATGGATTAAAATATCTCTGTTGTATAATAAATAATTATATCTTTACTTTCAAACTACCTAATTCATCTCCCAGTTATTATAAGATGTTAAATTTGAATGTGTTAAAATGACAAAATTATACAATTTTATGGACCTCATTAACTCTATTGCTGGCCATTCAGCTTTGCTTAAACTTGGAACAGAATCTTTTTTTCTCTCTCATGGAAGTTCTCTAATTTTAAAACTGGTTGAATCATTTAAAAACATATCATTTTAATAAATATTTCTTTAAACTGAAAATAAAACCTTGGATTTTTATTTAGTGTGTTAACATAAACAACTTTAAAGAGCATCCAATTTAATCTTTATCTAAAGTAGACATTTTTAAAATAACATTGCAAATTTTTTTTTCTAGCCTGTCTTTGTACACTCCTAGAAGTGATGGCAAACTCACATACTTACTGAAACATCTCATTCCATTTTGACAACTATGATTTTTAGGAATTTCTCCCTGAGTCAAAATCTGGCCACCTGTAACTGTCATCCTTGTTTTGGTCAACATTTCTATTTATGTATCTTAAAATTACTTTAGTCATTTCTGTTCCTATGTCCCACTTTCATTAAGCTTTTGAAAATTATATTTTATCTCACTCATATTAAGTTTACAATCTATCAAACTGACTTCCCAAGTCTTTTTTATATGAAATTCTGACATTCTTAACTTGCCTTTGCTGTTGATATTTTTAAGATCATATCTATCCATCTTCTAGGTTTTATTAAATTTCATTTACTAGGTTGAGATCTTTTTTTGTTTATTTTGGTTCCTTATTCTCAGTCATTGTCTTAATTATACCTACCAGCTCTCTAGAATCCTAGGTATTCAACTTTAAAGGCCACTTCCTTTACAAGGTCTCCATCTTTGTTGATTATGGTTCTTTAGCTACTAATACCTCCCTTTGCCCCCCAAAGCCTTCCTTATAATTTGTAAAAATTTGAAATGAGTGGGGAAGGTTACACAATATGATAAACTTCTACAGAAGGTAGAACTTGATCTGAAACTTAAGAATCCAGGGAAACTGATGGGCAAGCATTCCAGGTAAGGAAAACAGCCAATGAAAAGGGACAGAAATGAGAGATGAAACACTATGCCTTAAGAGAAGTAATTAGGTCATTGTAACCAAAAATTTACAAATCATTTTGTAGTTCTCATTGCTTTGGGAAAATTTTGAGGCATATCAATGATACACTTTCCAGAAGAGAAATCAAATCAAAATTTTCTACTTAGAATTGTGTTTCTTGATTTAATCTTGTTTCAGCAACTTCATTTACTACTGTTAGATTTAGAAAAGCATAATAGAATGGCAATCTTTATAAACAGTTTTGTTTTATACTTCATTAGCATCCAAACTTAGTTCTGCATTATTTGCCAGGTTGGTTTTGTAAACACGACATGAAACAACAAAATATTTATTGCAGTAAAACTGAAGTACCTATAACATCATGAAAACCAAATAACAGAAAGTGCTAGCTTAGTTAGAGACTTGAGGAGGAAGTATTTGTTGTCAGAAAGTATTAAACCATGTATTTACTGTATAGAATAATAAATGAATCAGGTATGTATATGTATTGGAATTATACCAAATTTGAAGTAATTTATCTAATATATCTAATGCTAACTACTAGTGTAGGCAGAATCTCACAAAGTTGTTTCAGCTGTGTGCATTATCACAAATCATAGAATATGTAATTTTTAAAAATTCATTGTGGGCTTATTTTTCAGCCAATAGATGCTTTCTTTTATAATTGACTTTTTCTGATACTCATACTGTAGTGATGTTCAAATCCACACTATATGGATTAAATTTTTCTTAAAAAGAAATTAAACTATTTCTTGTTCATATTTGATCTCAACTACATTGAAAATTTTGTCAAAATACTAGTGCAATTTTTGAAGATTAGGTTATAAAAAGACTATATAAAGAAAACGAACCTTCTTGATGGGTTTTTGCATTACTGAAACAGTACATAGTAACTATAGCACTTTATAGTAGTAATATTACTGTTCAGATGGTAGGAGTTTTAATAATTTCAATTCTAACATTTCTGCAGCTCTAACAATTCACTGTTTTGCCATAGCGCATATTATACTGCTGCTAAATTTAAGTCATTTATTTAATAATATATTAAGGCATTTCTAAAGAAATGGTTCCAAATGCAGGTAGGGACTGGTATTTTGCCCTCACTGGTGGCTGTCATGACTTGTAGAGCTCAGTGAAGACTAGACTGCCCTAGGCACTGACCTCATAATTTCCAGAAGCAGGTGGAGGTGGCAATTATAGCGATGGCCACTATCTTGAACTTTCTGTAGTATGTGATGAATTGCAAATGGCTAGACCCAGTGCACAACAATAAACTCAAATAAATCTTCAATGTGTAATAATGACAAGACTGAAAGACTGGCAGCTATAACAAGGCTGCTGTTGTCACCCACTTTGCTGTAGCCTTGATATCCATCATTATCAGCTGGAGCTAGCTCAAGAGCTGGACAAGAAGGTCCGAAGAAGGATGAGTTGTTTGTGCTGAAGCGTCCAGTTGGTCCCATCTGGCAGAGAGTAAATGGGATTTTTTTGCCTGTTCACTAGGCCAGAGCTGTCCATCATTTTAGGCAGATATCTGATCACTTCATGCTGAGGAACAATATGGCTTTGCACTGTTTGGTATACTTTTGGTACTTCAATCTGATTTTTTGTTATTTTGAAAGCTTTTGCTTATTTTGTTATGTGAGGAAATAGATTTGCTATTTTTCCAAAACTGATGTTTCTGATAATAGTGTTAGCAATCATTAACACACAATCTCCAAAATGATATAAGTAAATCTTAATCAAACTTGAAATCTTTATTTTGAAATGCAGTATGGTCTTCAGTAATTTTGTGTCTCTATTATATGTGCAGTTCCATCAGTATACTATAGATTGCCTTAAAATTTTTTTAAAGTAATACAGATAATTGAGTTATAATAATCTTGCCTATGAAATGTTGAAATGTATTTTTATGATAAATGTTACATTGAGCTTCCCAGAAGAATATCTTCATTCTATATATATTTCTATTGATTAAAATAGCTTATGCTTGCTGGAGATTGCAGATTTGACTTTAAAAAAATAGCAGGAAAGTTCTTGACAGTGAAACATATGTTTGTGTGTGTCATACACACATATACATATGTATACATACATCCATATATACATATACATGCACATATATGTAAGCATTTTTACATATATACATATATGCTGTCTATACCTGTCAGGTTTTAAAATTGATTACTAAAGTTTAATACAAGTCTTATCTTGAATATTCTTTGGTCTTTAGATGTTTCATCAAAATGAAATAAAAAAGCAACATAGCATGTTAATAAGTGACTCAAATTGCTTTTCTCTCTTAGAAGCTATCTTCTATTTAAAGATAATTCTTTAAAATAGCAGAGTTCATCAAATAACAATTTATTAAGATTACATGATTTAATTAGGATTTTTTCTTTTATATTTATATATATATATTCCCAATATAGAAATAAGGAATTTAATAATCATTGAGTTACTTCACAGAAGTTGTGACCAGGGCTATCACAAGAAAGCTACTTAACATCTTCTGTTTATTTCAGTATCTTGCCTGTCAGGAGACAAAAAATTGGGGAATTATTTTTAATAGACTTTAGTTTCATTGGTTTTTTCTTTTCATGAAAAATTTGTCAACATCCTTGAACTTTTTAAAAATTAAAATGTTTTAAAATATTTATTTAAATATTTGCAATAACTGATTCCTGAAATTATTAAAATTCCTCAAATGATTTTGAAATCTATTTGTGACCAAGTGAAGTCTAATTCTTTCAGACTAGGCCATATGACATGACCTCATTCATTTTGTCTTTATTTCATTATAAAGCTTGAATATTTAAAGTAACAGATCCTTTATAGATTCTCTGCATGTAAGTATCTTCTTGGGATAACAATTTCCAAATTAAACCAAAGCATATTATATTGCATCTCTGTAGACTTAGCTTCAAACAGCAGTGGCCACTTGAAAATATATGTCAAGAACACTGTTTTCTCATATTGGAATTTAGGCAATTTGTTTTTAGACAGTGAGCTGTTTTCAACCTATTTTTGGAGTCCCTCTGTGGCCTGACCATTCGTTCCAACATAATTTATGGTGGCACTATAACATATGGACTTTTCATCACTGTCCAGCTGAAATCCTCTGTTGGACATGGGCATTCTTCCCTTCCCCCTCCAGTGACTCCCTCTCCTACTCATAACTTAGCAGCCTCTGGAGCAGGTAAACTAATGTTGAGTTTTTATAGGAGTTTTTATACTGTATTCAACATAGTATGAATTGTTAAAATATATAAGATATATATTGTCCTTCCTACTTGAATATCATGTTTATAATGCAATCATGCTTAAGAAATGTTATTTAAACTATGTCTTTTACAAATGGGAACACTGAACTTTGATTGTCAGCTTTGATAATTTAGTCAATTCAGTAAAATTGCTTTAAGATGAAGAAATATCATTCAACTCCAAACAGTCATTCTAGTTTTTAGAAAAAAGGTCTAGCAATATGTTACAAAACATATTCTTATTGCGTTTAATAATAATTTTAAATTAAGTATTGCAAAATAACATCTATGGTGTTTTAATGGTGATAGCAAAATTGATTTACTATTTTTTAAGAAGTCTATTTGATTATTGTTGGAAATACTCTTAATTGTTTAGTCCACCTATCAACAGCTTTCTGGCCCTAAAACAGCTGTGGAGAAGGAAGCGCTGGTTCCAGAAACCATAGAAGGAGCTCATTAGGTTTTCATTTGGTTTCATCTAGACTCCTGCCCCAGCAACTCTTAGCAATCATTTCTGAATGTAACACAAATAAAAAGTTAAGAAATGTAGAGAACATAGAAAGTGACATCCCTAAAGCAATATAGAATTTAACAATTGAAAATCCTATTGAGAACTTTATTTTCCTAATAAATATTTGAAACTATTTGGATAAATGAATTCTAGGTGGAGAGGCAGCTTACTTAGCATTAGGGATAGAAAAATGGACTCATAGTCAGAAAGTCCTGGATTCAAATTGTCCTTCTGCCAAATATTGAATGTATAGCTCTGTGCAAATCTTTTAGTCTTTCAATGCCTCAGGTCTAAGACTATATTTACAGAGAAGGTGCTAACTAACAGTGGGAGAGGAAGTCCCTTATTGGATGTTCCCTATACAAGACAGAATCAAAGGTTTGATAAACAAACTAATGATAACCTAATGCTGAAATTATCTTAAAAGAATTCCAGTTACTGAGAACTTGCTAGCTACCTCAAGGCCTGGCCGATCTTAGCTTCTGAGACCTTTTCTATACACAGCCCTAAAAATAACAACCACAACAAAAAAGTAATGAAACAAAACTGATGTTACCCATTTTCTCTTCACATTACTAATATATTATGGTGGTTGTTAAGTAATGTTAATTTCATTTTTAAAATATGCTTTGAGACTTCATTCACATTTTATATCTACTCCTATAATACTTGCTTAATTTCTATAATACTTTAAATTTTAAAAGTGCTTTCTTCCCACTAAGATTGAATCAGTTCCTAAATGGAATGTTTTCCAAGCTTCACACTATTAAGAGAATGCCGTTTTGATCATCTCTTCAGAAGTCTATGGCAATGTTTAGTTACTTCAGATTAAATATAAAAATTCAGTATGTGCTTTGAGAACCAGTTTTATTCTTCCTCCCTTCAAATCTAAACATTAATTTCAAATTACTGTCTTGGTTTGACCTATTACTCATCAGAAAATGTTTAGCATCCTCTGCATTATTTACTGAAGTGCATCTCTGAACTCATATCTTTTCCCATAGCCATATACCCCTATTTTTTTCCTTTAAGTCATATCTTCCTACCCATCCATCATCCATCTGCTTCAGGAAGTTTTCTGCAGTTTTTACTCCAATCCTTTTCTTTTTATCCCAATCATTATTTTCAAAGCATATGTATCTATGTTAGTCTTGGCTTGTGGTTTCGTCAGTATAAGAAATTCCCAATGAGAATCTCCTTTTTCCAATGAAGATTTAGCACCTGTTCTGCAAGTTAGTGTTTGAGAGTTGCCTGGTAGCAACTCAGAGAAATTGAACGGCTTACCCAAAGTTGCTTGCAAAGTACATGCTACAATTAGTTTTTGAAAGCAAATCTTCCTCTTCACTGCAAGACAAGCTTTCTTTCCCTTTGCTACATTCCTCATACTTCTTTCACTGTGTGTATGTGTATATTTACATGCCTGTGTGTGTGTGTTTGGACAAGCTAATTTATATATGCTATATTTATATATGCTGTATATATTTATATATATGCTATATTTATGAACAAGCTACATACATACTATATGTATGTCATACAGTATGTATGACTTAGTATGCTCAGTGAATAGTGAAAATAGCATTATGGAAAGCAACTGCAGGAAGGTCCCCAATGCCAAAGGAGATCAGTGTACAGGCAACATTTCAGGATACAAAGGAAGTAATTTTCAAAATATCTGAAAGAGGAAGACATTGATTGGGGGAAAAAAAAAAAAAAAAAAAACAAGTTCAGTATCATGATCAAAAAAGTTCTTTCTCAATTCTCAAATGACAGTGAGTGCAGTTTATAGCTATAATTCTGTTAGAAGAGAAAGGCTATCTTTCACAGATTATATTGTAGAACAAATCTTATATTTATGAACACAACTGACAGAAAGCTTCTCTGCATATTGTTTGTTTACTGCAAAAACCAACAACATTGGTGTTCAGTTCAGTAGAATAAAATGTAATCTTTAAAGTTGTTCTTTTAGGAAAATGTCTACCATGAACATGTTAAGATCATATAAAATTTCTCTATAGATATGGTTTCCCAAAAGCCTTAGTGCAGTTTTAAGCTATTAAGACTAGCAACTCACCCAAGATTGACCCCATAGTATATGTTACAATTGGCCCTTTAATCTAGGCATTCCTCCTCATGCTAAAAACAGCTTTCAATCTGCTTCACTGTGTTCCTCCTCTTCTTTTCCCTGTTTATTCTATTAAGGGTTAAAACTGCACCACACTTTTGAAACACCTTGTACGGTAACAGAAACTACTTGGTTCATTGATACTCTGCTTATCAGTATTAAAGAAGATATAAAACAGAGAGAAATATGTTTGCCAAAGGTTTTGCTATCCTTATGGAGGCTATAAAGTTCAGAGTTCAGCTGGAGAAAGGGTACCAGCATAGAATAGATGATAAAGTTTTTCTCTAAGCTCCCATTTTAAAACTTAATATCTGAAACTACAAGAATTTATGAATTCACACTTATAGCTAGTTTTATTTATCTATTTTAATTAATATACATTTGATTTAATTTGCTAATATTGCCAAGTTAATGTTTCACAAAATCACATTTCACAAAATCAAATCACAGTCTGAAGTGCAAATATATTTTCATCAAATGGAATAAAATGTGCCTAATATGTAATTGTGACTCTGTAATTACACATTCTAGTAATATAATTATTGTAAATACATGTAACGAAGCAAGTAGGACATCCAATAATTAAGACATTCAATTATGTGATTAATGTGTATAATTACACAACAAACAGCTTCAAACTTTCTGGAAAATTTTTGCTGATGTGGAGAGATGATAATTTTTGACATATGCATCACTTTGAACAGATCGATCTTAACAGAGATCCACATTAATTTAGGCAAAAAGTATTTTTTTTTTCCTTTTGTTGCTGTTTCAAAACTTATCCTTCCATAATTCTAAGATGTTAACAAAAAATAAGTCTACATCATTTGAAGGAATATTTAAAAATATAAAACCATTTTTGCTTCTAGAAGCCATTGGTACAATGCTAAACAGGTTAGACCAAAGACAACATTATTGTAGATCAATAAACTGAAGTTATTGACAATTTACCAACCATTGTCTGGGATTTATATATCCTATTATCTGGGCACCTAGTGTATACAGAAGATAGAGTGTCAGGCTCAGAGTCAGGAAGAACTGAGTTCAAATCTGGCCAGACATTTTACTAATGCTGTGAACCCAGACAAGTCATTCAACCCTATTTACCTCGTTTTCTCTTCTATAAAATAAGTTGGAGGAGAAAATGATAAATAAGTTTTATATATATCTTTGGCAAGAAAAACCCAAATGGGGTCACTGAGTCAAACATTACTGAAATGACTGAATAGGAACAATAAACTGTAAA